>NC_064627.1:203726231-204339564 GCF_023864275.1 Schistocerca cancellata
CATTTATTACAGGTTTTATGATATGATTTTGTTCCTTTGATTTGTCTATAAAATGTTATCAATGGCTGTCCTTGAGGATTTAGTGATCCTAGTTGGAAAGTTTACAGTGTGAGTTAGATTGAAAGACAGCATTACTAATTGCAATACATGTTTACTGGAATATTTCATTAGAAAATCTGTATTAAAGTCACCAGCAATCAAAATTTCTTTGTTTCTTCCTGTTAAATAACCCAAAAGAGCTTCTAGATCATTTATGAACAATTTGCTCTGGCCAGCAAGATCTCAACATCTCTCTACAATTGAACTCGTATGAGACGTGATGAAACGAGAACTTACTCGTTCTACAGTGCCTGCAAAAACCGCTGCCGAATTGCAACCAAAAGCGTAGAGTGCTTATAACTGTTCATCGCAGGAAGCCGTCCGGCACCTTTATGATCGTTTTCATGCGGGGATACACCCTGTGTGCCCCAGATAGGGTACACTGTGTACTGTTTGGGCACTCTTTACTGTGACACGTGCGTTTTATTTGGTCTGAATTTATCATATATTCCTAGAACGATGTACTGCGGTCATCTCACTTCCCAACAAAATGATGTTTTCCTAGAGGGTGTTGTATTTCTTTTCTGGCAGTGTAACGTATATAAGATATGAGGGCAGGGGTATACCAGCCAGTGACAGAGTTACGATAGTTTATTGTATTGTTCATTATACAGGGTGTTTCAAAAAGGACTTCATAATTTTGAAAATTCATGTAAGTCAATTCACAGAACTTACAGAGGTGACTGTAGTGTCAGATTGTAGGGAAATACAGTATATCAAGCTTTGTCCCGCGTAGTTGGCTAATGCCGGATCGCACCGTAAGGAGCGCCAGAGGCAGTTGCGTTAAAGATGGCTGTCGTCACTGGATCCGAGAATTCTAGCTGTGTTTTGCTTTGAAGAATCGAAGTCGGCGACAACAGTTCAGCGTAATTTCCGTACCAAGTACGCTAAAGATTCTCTTAATACGTCCATAATTTATGAGTGGCATAAATGTTTTATAGAAACAGGGTTCTCCGTAAGACACGGGAAATCATCAGGTCGCCCAAGCACATCTAACGACATCATTGATCGAGTGAGACAACGTTTCATCAACAGCCCTACGAAATCGACCCGGTGTGCATCTCGTGAACTGCAAATCCCACATACGACTGTTCGGCATGTGTTGATAAACCGTTTGCATTTGAAACCGTACAGATTGACGATTATACGAGCAATAAAATACACTGATAAAATTGCTCACAAGAACTTCTGTGCTGATATGTTAAATCGATTACGTGAGGACGAACATTTCTTGGACAAAATCATCTGTTCTGGCGAGTCGACCTTTCACTTAAGTGGCAAGGTTAACACGCACAACTGTAGGATTTGGGGCAACGAAAATCTAAATCAAACATTGCAACATCTTCGTGATAGCCCTAAACTGAACGTTTTTTGTGCATTGATAAAGAACAAACTGTGCGGCCCCTTTTTTCCGTGAGGGTGCAATTAACGGGATAGTGTATCTGGATAAGTTACAACAATTTTGATACCACAGATCGATGAGGATGACCGGGAACGAAGTTTTTACTTCATGCAAGATGATGCACCACCCCACTGCCTGGCTGACGTCAGGGATTTTCTCAGTGACCGCTTTCCAGGTCAATGGGTTGGCCACGATGCGCCAATTGTACGGCCCCCAAGTTCCCAGACCTGACATCACTCCAGTTTCTTTTATGTGGATTCATCAAGGATATCGTGTTTGTACCTCCTGTGCCGTGTACACAACCCGCACTTAGGCAAGAATTTACGCCGCCACTAAGCAAGTTATACTTGCAGTGTTACAGCGAGTTTGGGAGGAAATTTATTTCCGATGGGATGTGTGGAGGATAACCAACAAGCTACATACATCTTTAGTTTAAGGTAAAAGAACGTGATGTGGTTCCCTACAATATAACACTAAACCCAGCTCTATATCTTCTTTCAATAAATTTATATGAATTGTAAAGTCGTAAAGCCCTTTTCGAAACACCCCATAGATACCTTCAGAGTCTGCCTCTGTGGCGATTAGGCTAACGAGCTGTTTCGTCTTCACATTAGCAATTTTTCTCTGATGCTACCAATCCTTCTGTCTCTTCGTGGTACACATCTTTGTGTGTGTACACGGACTCGCATCGGGAGGACAGGTGTTCAGCCTCCAGGTTTTCCGTACGTCGATTTGCAGTACGAGTTTTGCACATACAATGTGCTCGAACATTATGAAATACCTCAAATAAAACGCTCCATTGACTCATAACCAGCACTGACTCAGAAAACATCGCTCTTGTGAAACACATGTGACTCTTTAATCACACTAAATAATGAGCGCTATCAACAGGGGATGTTAACCTAATTCCGTATTCCTAGAGTTACAGAAGGATTTCAGCACCATTCCTCATAAGTAGCTTCTATTCAAATTGCGAGCATACAGACTGTCGTCTTAGCTGTGCGTCTGACTTCGTAATGCCCTGTCAGAAAGACTACAGTCTGTAGTAATTAACAGGAAGTCATATGGTGAAAGCGAAGTGATATATGGGATACCCCAGGGAAGTGTTATAGGCCCCCTGCTGTTCTTAATCTATATAAACGATTTAAGAGACAATTTGAGCAGTCTCCTTAGATTCTTTGCAGATGTTACGGTATAGTGAAGACATTAGCAGATCAAAACGAATCGCAAACTTATTTAGATAAAATACCTGTATGGCGAGAAAATGACTATTGGCCTTGAACTAAAAAATGTTTAAGGTTCTCCACTTGCCTACTAAAAAATATTCGTCAAATTTAGGTTACACAATAAATAACACAAATTTTAAAGTTGCAGATTCAACAAATGTCTAGTGATTACCATTGCAAACGAATTAAAGTGAAACCATCACATAAAAGTTGTTATAGTGAAGGCGAACAAAGGCTGTGTTTTACTAGTCGAACACTTAGAGAATGCAACAAATTTACTAAAGAGACTGCTTGTACAATTCTTTTTCCTTCTTCTGAGCATTTCTGCGCTGTATGGGATCTTTATCTAATAGGGCTCACAAAGAACAACGTAAAAATTCAAAGAAGGGGAGTTCTTTTTGTATTATCGCGAAATAGGGGAGAGAATGTCACAAGTATCATAAACAAGCTGGAGTACCATTCACTAAACTACAAGGGTTCTTCGTTGCGGCAAGATCTTTTCGTCTTCTTTCGAAATGTAAGAACATTTCATTTGACTGCCACCTACATATAGAGAAAATGCGATGGCAAGAGAATAAGAGAAATCAGAGGTCGCACGGGAATATTTAGGAACTCAGTTTCGAGAGCGGAGAGAAATATTCTGAAAGGGTTTCGGTGATAGTCATGTAGTTATGGTTTATATTCCAATGCGTCACTGAGATCGTGCTCCTACGCTAATAAGCACGTAGTTGACGGTTCTCTGAATGTTAAATTTTCCTTCTTTTCCATATCAATATGACAAAGTTTTCGGTGGGGGGAGGGGGAGTGGGGGGGGGGGGGGCGAACTCAGAAAGGGAACATTCCTCCGGGGATGATCCCAAATATTCTCTATGAATTTCAGACCGGACGTTTTACGGACTTCTCTGTATGTTGAATCTGTTGCTACTGAAGATGTTAGTGGAACATACAAGCCCTGCCATTTGTGATCAAGCTTGGGTGTCATATTGAAAAATTACACTCTATTACACCAGTGTAAGAGAGCGTGTTAAAAGCACCATCGATGTCATCTGTGCAGAACTCCAGCCACAGTTGCAAGTGTAGTTTCAAGGGGGACTGTGGGCGTATTAGGAAAACAGCACCCTCTTCATCCTGCACCTTTCTTGTCCCCGCTTCAACGTACAGCTTACTGCACAGGCATCTGTTTCACGGTTGTTTACTGTTGTGCTTGCTAAATCATAACAAGCCTGCGTCAGCGCAAGCTAAAACAAGAATTTGTGGAAGGAGAGGTGTGCCTGACAATCGCCGCGCGCAGTGGCCGCTCGGTTATAGGCGCCATGTCACGAATCGTGCGGCCCCACCCTCCAGAGGTGCAGTCCTCCCTCGGGCATGGTTGTGTGTGTTGTTCATAGCGCAGGTTAGATTAAGTTAGTTTAAGTAGTGCGTAAGTCTAGGGAGCGATGACCTCAATAGTTTGGTCCCTTAGGAATTCACACACATTTGAACATTTGCCTGACAATCCAGTCCTCGTGCTGAACAAGTTACATAAATGAAGAACATTGACATGAACGTAACAAAAAGCTTGTTTTTACGATACAGTCAGTGTTCTGCGTATCTTCTTCAGTCCTTTAAGGATGGTACGATAGTTTACAGGAGAAGATAAACTTCCCCCTGAGAATGTCACCATTGTGTCCATTGACCTCAGCTGTAAGGGCAAGGGAAGTGTGTGACCTCCAAAGCACAGAACCGCACAAAAATGTGCTTAGAATATCAATTGCTCATCCCAAAAACAGCGGTGTGATCCACTCTCATACAAAACTGCACTTTTCACCAGGAGAGACATTTAAACGATCTCGTGTTCAAGATCTAAGAGAAGAGTTTTGGTAGTGTGAAGAAACATAATATCAATATAACTGGGCCAAAAACACATGACTTTTGCTAGTCAACACAGTCTACTATTATATTGAAATTTGATTTACTTCGGATGCATTTATGGTGCCTCATAAGTCTGCTATAGGAGCTGAAGCCAGGATGTAATAGTCTTCATAAATGTTCTCCTGTTTGTTCTCTTCAGTATCCTGTAGTATACTGATCCTAGACATTTTGACCAGCGTGGTTCCTACCGACTTCCACTTGAACGTTCCTGTTGCTCTGGCGGTGAAAGCCTGGTACTGCTGCATGAGCCAACTCCAGGTACAAGCTCTTCGTATCTTCATGCATTTTTGCGTCGTCTCGATTGTATTTATGGATGATTAACCCATATAACATATTAGTGAATTCCATAACATATAGTCCTATTACGTTTCTTATTAGCAGATCGCAACATTGGATATAACATTTTGACAACATTCAAGGGTTTAATTTGCCTCCAGATACCTCTAAACTCTCTTCTCACTCTAAACCACAAGCGAACACTCCGACAAACAGTCTCCCACTGCAGCCGTGCGATGCACAGAAGTAAAGTACCTGCTAGTTCAGATACAGCATGGCACCGTCAGATAGCGCATTATGCATGGGACTGGTTCATAACACTATTTCTGGGATGACCGATTTATATTCTGAGCACATTTTAGTAAAGTTCTTGAGCGTTCGAGCTTAGACACTTCATAGTGCAGTTCGTGTGGGGGACGCAGTTGGACCTTAACGATTCGGAAAAGAAAGCAATGTTTTGCAAGTTTTACTAACATAAGTAGTTTGTCCCGACGCAGTGATAAGCGAGGCGGCAGTTCTGGATCAGATATTGCTGTCTCAAATGGAATTATACCGTACATGACACGGATATTTAGACTTAGGCAAACAACGTTCACAACGTAGTGGGCTCACAATGATCAGCGATCTACAACTCATACTCAAGATTATTCATACATGTTCCGATAACACTTTTTTTATACACAACTATCTGTACCCGGCCCCGTGGTGCTGTGGCTCAGTCTGCTTAAGTGGAAAGGAAAACAAATACAAAAAATCGGCTCCTAATATGCACGGATATTAGATATACGTTTTAATCTCCTCCTCCCTGACTCTGCCGATCTCAAAAAAATGTTCAAATGTGTGTGAAATCTTATGGGACTTAACTGCTAAGGTCATCAGTCCCTAAGCTTACAAACTACTTAACCTAAATTATTGTAAGGACAAACACACACACCCATGCCCGAGGGAGGACTCGAACCTCCGCCGGGACCAGCCGCACAGACATTGACTGCAGCGCCATAGACCGCTCGGCTAATCCCGCGCGGCCTGCCGATCTCCCCGTACCCATCTATTTGCCCATCTCCTCTTTGCGTCTATTTGTCCATCACCGCCTCCCCCTTCATTTTCTATCTTTTTCCGCCCCCTTCCTCTGGCCATCTTCTCCATTTCCTGCTACCCTCTGTGCATCTCCTCTTCCTCCACGCTCTGACAACGAGCCTTTTTTGTTGTTACTCCAAGAACAGATTCTGTAGTATTAATCTGTCATATGCCGACAAGCCATAACACAACACCCCGTTTTCTCTGAAAATCGTCTGCAAGGAACAAAACAAATACAATTTATGTTTAAAAATATATATGAAAATGAAATGAAGTCCCATGCTTCTTGACAGAGCGTAGGGGAACGATGCGGGAGACCCGCACCGCCGTTCTAGGTAAGATCCTAACGAAGATGATTTTCCGTTGCCTTCCACCGACCGTAATGGGGATGAATAATGATGATGACGACGACACAATACCACCCTGCCGGGAATCGAAACCGGGACGCCGTGCTCGGGATTCGAGAATGCCACCGCGAGGCCACAAGCTGCGTACGAAAACATACATAATGAGAAAAAATGTATATAGCAAAAAAATTTGTCTAATGGTTTAAATGCAGCAAACTGCACATTTTTACAGTGGAGCAATATCTTTTTCGCAGTCGATTTTGCCAGATTCTTTTTTTTCCTTTTTTAGGTATGTAGGCTGTGTCTGTCTGATTTATTTAAGTGTTTTGTGCAAAAATTTGAATGGAGTAAGGCAAGAACTATTCGAGATTTTTGCAAACAACTTTTTCTATTATACGTACACAACTTTGAAAGTTTTATCAAAAATTTTTTAATCTTCTTAACCTACTGATTTCAAAAAGTACTTGACTGCTTTTTTCACGTTATTCTAATAAACATTTGGACGAATGTGGGCTACATATGTATACTATTACAATAGAGAAAAGTTCACATCAAATTTATGTTTCTTTAATATTCTGTATTTGTCCAAACGTAAAATTTCAAGTCAATCGACCGACTTCTTTTCCAGTTCTGTGAGCACAAATATACGTAGCGTGAGGCTATATATATTAAGATCATCACCAAAAACTTTACTGTTCACTAATTAGTCCGGGTCGCTCGCATACTAGCTCCATTACGCAGCCACACATCTGCCGGCATGCCACTCCGATACACATTGCCAAAACGGATCTGTTTCTGTTCGTGACAATCCAACAACGGACAAAGCGAATCAGCTAATACGTATTCTTATTTCACAAAAGTCATAGTGACAGTACTTTAATAAGTAAGAGGGACGTTAAATAAGAAATCCAACACAATTTTTTCTGAAAGAATGTTTGTTTTATTCAGCATTCCTATAAACCATATTATTCCCCACTTTTTTGGCTACTAAACCATGTTTTCATTTTGATTTATGTTCTGGAGGCCTGTATGACCGAATGGTACTACTATAATGGTCGGCGACTGAGCCAACGCCTTGCTGCCTCGATAGCCTCCCCATCATCTAACAAGGGAACCTCCCCATCGCACCCCACTCAAATTTAGTTATAAGTTGGCACAGTGGATAGGCCTTGAAAAACTGAAGACAGATCAATTGAGAAAACAGGTAGAAGTTGTGTGGAACTATGAAAAAAATAAGCAAAATATACAAACTGAGTAGTCCATGCGAAAGATGGGCAACATTAAGGAAAGAGTGAGTTCAGGAGCGTTGTGGTCCTGTGGTTAAAGTGAGCAGCTGCGGAAAGAGAGGTGCATGGTTCAAGTCTTCCCTCGACTGAAGATTTTAATTTTTTATTTTCAGAGTACTATAAAAGTTCGGGCACTCACACATAATCAACTTCGCTCTCCAAAATTCCAGGACATGTTCAGATTTGCTTGGACATATGCAGGATTTGACGATCTACACACGGAAAAATTTGAAAACGTTAAAAACATATCTTTTCACAGAGCACAGGGAAAACTGTCCGACTGTGAAACTGTTGCATTCATTTGTTGCAGTTTATGTGACAAACTCTTATGTTTTCATCACTTTTTTGGGAGTGATTATCACATCCACAAGAAAACCTAAATCGGGCAAGGTAGAAGAATCTTTTTACCCATTCGCCAAGTGTACAAGTTAGGTGGGTCGACAACATATTCCTGTCATGTGACGCACATGCCGTCACCAGTGTCGTATAGAATATATCAGACGTGTTTTCCTGTGGAGGAATCGGTTGACCTATGACCTTGCAATCAAATGTTTTCGGTTCCCATTGGAGAGGCACGTCCTTTCGCCTACTAATCGCACGGTTTTGCCGTGCAGCCGAAAAACGCAGACACTAAACTTATTACAGTTAACAGAGATGTCAATGAATGAACAGACAGATCATAACTTTGCGAAAATAAAGAAATTAAAACTTTTTAGGCGAGGTTAGACTTGAACCAAGGACCTCTCGTTCCGCAGCTGCTCACGCTAACCGCGGGACCACGACGTTCCTGAGTGCACGTTGTCCTGGGTATTACCTATGTTGCACATGGACTACTCCGTTTGTATATTTTGCTTATTTTTTTCATAGTTCCACACAACTTCTTCCATTTTTCTCGATTGATCTGTGTTCAGTTTTTCAAGGCCTACCCACTGTGCCAACTTATAACTGAATCTCAAGGGGGTGCGATGGGGAGGTTCTCTTGTGAGTACTGCTTCCTGCGGAGTGCATCCTTCGTTGGGCCAAACAGATGAAAATCGGAGGTGCGAGATCTGGGCTGTAGGGTGTAGGGTGGAAGAAGGGTCCAGTGAAGCTGTGTGAATTTCTCTCGGGTGCGCAGACTGGTGTAAGGCCTTGCGTTGTCATGGAGAAGAACAAGTTCGTTTGCATTTTTGTGGCGACGAACATGCTAAATTCCTTTCTTCGTTTGCTGTGGGTAGCATAATACACTTCGGAGTTGATCGTTGCACCGTGGTTGAGGACATCAAACGGAATAACCTCTTTAGACTCCCAGAAGACAGTTTCCATGACGTTGCTGGCTGAAGATGTAACTTTGAACTTTTATTTTGGAGGAGAAGTGGGTAGATGGTGGGGCGCCACTCCGTGGATTGTCGTTTTATTTCCGGTTCGAGGTGATGAACCCACGTTTCGTCACCTGTGGCGATGTCTGACAAAATTTGTCACGATCAGCCTCGTAGCGCGCATGAATTTCCACACAGATAATCCCTCGCTGCTCTTTAGGGTCTTCTGTGAGGCGGAAAGGAACCACGCAGACACACTTTTCAGTACGCCAACGAGGGCGCGTGTGTCAGTGTTACCAAGAGAAAGGTCCAATTGTGCAGCGAGATGTTTGTGATCAGTTGATCACCTCGAATGAGTGTGTCCACACGTTCCGACATCACAGGAGCCGCGGCTGTGTGCGGCCGGCCAGCACGCGGGAGATAAGACAGGTTTGAGTGACATTCTTGAGATGATGGCAGACGTCTCGCCCAAGACTCATCCTGCTTCTGTGCACTGTCAATTCTCCATAGACATTCCGCAAGTGCCTATGATGTTCTGATTTCCCGCCAAATGAATGTCAATGACAGCCCTATCCTTGTAAAGCCCTTCCGAGGCAGACGCCATTTTGAAGGCTACATATAACACCGGCACCTATCGGAACTTCATGAAACTATAGAGGCTGAAGGGACAATATTCCACGTTGTCCCACAGCAAATTCCGCATTTTGCAACCAAAATTGGCTCAAAAACAAAAATGTGTTTCATTAAGTACTGAACGCCCTCGTACATACTAATGAGTTCATTGAAGAGAAACGTTTTACACTCGCAGATTCTGATTGACGTCTTATGCAATTAATAAATGTACTGAAGCTACAGGTTTTGGCACGCAACCGGTACTCCAATAGATAATCAAGGCGTTGTATTCTCCGCTGTTTCCTCGTCAACCAAATGCAGCTTACTGAATCGCAATGTCGTGTGAAAACAAACGTACACTCGGCAAGTTTTCTTGGTAAGAAACAACAATCAATAGCTTTCTGCCTGGATGACTATAAAATCACCATGGCTCCAAGAACTGGAAATGTTACAGTGGATGTCCATGCATCAGATACTGATCACAATATTGTGCGCAATTTGCCTATTTACCGAGGAAGTGTCTGTAATGAGTACAACAATATTCATCCCAGCGTTCACGCCCATGCGTCCAATACTCGCCTACTGTTAAAACAATTTCTGAGCACACTAGTCGACGACATGATGATCTCCATGTCTGCAGAGAGTGCAGAGCATAATTGGGATTAGGTCCAAAATAATTCCCTCTAGCCATTAGCAACAAATATCGGTCTTCGACGTACACACATCAGAAACAGTTTTGCATCACCTCGGTTCAAAAAATGGTTCAAATGGCTCTGAGCACTATGGGATATACTTCTGAGGTCATCAGTCCCCTATAACTTAGAACTACTTAAACCTGAGTAACCTACGGACATCACAAACATCTGTGCCCGAGGCAGGATTAGAACCTGCGACCGTAAGGTCGCGCGGTTCCAAACTGAAGCGCCTAGAGCCGCTCGGCCACTCCGGCCGGCCATTGCCTCGGATTCGAGAGTTCCGGAACCTTTAAAAAAAATTGGAAAAGAGCTCAACATAAACATCATTTCCGTCCTTTCTATTGCTGATGAAAACCATACATTGCATGTTGTACCGCCATACAGCGAGACTTTCAGATTGATGTACACACCGGTGGTACCTCTAATACCCAGTAGGAAGTCCTCTTGGATTGATGCAAGCCTGTATTCGTCGTGGCATACTATCCACAAGCTCATCAAGGCACTGTTGGTCCAAATTGACCCATTCCTCAACGTCGATTCGGAGTATATCGCTCAAAATGTTTGGTTGGTCACGTCGTACATAAACAGCTCTTTTCAATCTATTCCAGGCATTTTCTATGCTGGCCACTCTAGCGACCGATGTCGTTATCTTGAAGGAAGTCATTCACAAGCAGTTCACGATGGGGGCCCGAACTGTCGTCCATGAAGACGAATGCCTCGCCAATATGCTGCCACACTATCGGTCGGAGGATGACATTCACGCATCGTACAGCCGTTACGGCGCCTTCCATGATCACCAGCGGCGTACGTCGGCCCCACATAATGCCACCCCAAAACAGAAGGAAACCTCCACCTAGCTGCATACGCTGGACTGTGTGTCTAAGGCGTTCAGCCTGACCGGGTTGCCTCCAAATAAGTCTCCGACGATTGTCTGGTTGAAGGCATATGCGACGCTCATCGGTGAAGATACCGTGATGCCAATCCTGAGCGGTCCATTCGGCATGTTGTTGAGCCCATCTGTACCGCACTGCATTATGTCGTGGTTGCAAAGATGGACCACGTCAAGGACGTTGGGAGTGAAGTTGCGCGTCATGCACACTATTGCGCACAGTTTGAGTCGTAACACAACGTCCTGTGGCTGCACTAAAAGCATTATTCAACATGGTGGCGTGGCTGTCAGGGTTCATCCGAGCCGTAATCCGTAGGTAGCGGTCATCCATTGCCCTTGGGCAGCCTGAGCGACATCGACATTCCTGTCTCTCTGTATCTCCTCCAAATCCGAACATCGCTTTGCTTCCCTTTTTGAGAGCCCTTCCTGGCGCAAAGTAACAATGCGGACGCGATCGAACTGCGGTATTGGCCATCTAGGCATGGTTTAAATACAGACAACACGAGCTGTGTACCTCCTTCCTGGTGGCATGGCTGGAACTGATCGGCTGTCGAACCCCCATCTTCTAATAGGCGCTGCTCATGCATGGTTGTTTACATCTTTGGGCGGGTTTGGTGACATCTCTGAACAGTAAAAGGGACTGTGCTGTGATACAATAACCACAGTCCACGTCTATCTTCAGGAGTTCTGGGAACCGGGATGATGCAAAACTTTTTTGATGTGTATGTCTTGGATTGTCCGTGGCTGAAATATCTAGATACTAACTCTATACTTAGAAACTATTGTAATAGTCTTTGAACAAGGAAACACGTAATATTAAATATCTGATTTGTCTCCAATATGACAACCACCCGCCACCTCAGTTCGTCCAGTGAATGACACTTCGGTGCACTGTGACCAAATTAACAGACTTCCCACACTCTGCTGCATCGATATACAGCCGTTAAGATGCAGTCGTCAACTATGTACAGACGACGCAAATAGTAAGAGTTTCATTTCAATCATTTTGTGTAATAATTAATCCTTCGCAATTTGGAAAGACTAGTGATGCCCATAGCTACAATGCTGGACAATAGAAAAAGGACCTTAGCTGTGAGTGGCTCACAACGGAGTTCAATAGGCAGCCACTAAAGTCTTCTGTGATTTGCTCAATAATGTAAAATATCTAACAAGCACACACTTTAATCTAGTGTAAAATCATTTCTTCTGGACAACTCCTGTTCAAAAATGGTTCAAATGGCTCTCAGCACTATGCGACTTAACTTCTGAGGTCATCAGTCGCCTAGAACTTAGAACTAATTAAACCTAACTAACCTAAGGACATCACACACATCCATGCCCGAGGCAGGATTCGAACCTGCGACCGTAGCGGTCGCTCGGTTCCAGACTGCAGCGCCTAGAACCGCACGGCCTGCTCCGGCCGGCTCAACTCCTTCTGTCCTGTAAGTGAATATTTAATGAGAACTGGTAGCATTTGTAGCTGAAAAGATGATATTTTGAATGTGTCGCTAGTTACATGCACTGTGTTGAAGGCTAATATATTTTCTCTTATTTAATTTTAACCAATATGCTGTTCAGTAACCAGTAAGTGGCCAGCTTGTATCGATGCCCACAAAAACAGCAAGAAACGTAGCTAGTAAACTGACTCATTCCATAACATTTCGAAAAAGTCGTACAAATTGTTTTCGAAACATGTAACTAACTAACATTACTACAATGATAAGAATCTCCGCTTTGCATAATTTTGTTTATTTTTCGAGCGAAGTTACTGCAGTTTTGTGATTATGCCTCATTTTATAGAAGCCAGTGAAGTAAACACTGTTAGGACTTTTAAATTTTGTGTCATTGTGTTTTTCTATTGCAGATATCTAACGAGAATCTAACAGAAATTGATTTGTCTGTCGGGTACAAAGTATACAAGACCATTGACCAAGTAGCACTAGCTCAACAGCCGCCAACGCAGAGCCTCTCATTGCTTCGGGATCCCCCGCCAAAATTTATTCCGTTGCTGTTTAAGGAACCGGCAGTTCTGGACTTCATGAGGTGAGTATAACGCAGATACAACATCGATGAACGAAGTATTTTTATGTAATTTTATATGAACGTCCTTCTACCACACTCCACATCCTCACATGTCTCCTACATCCATTTTCCTTTACAAGAATCCCTTCCCCCAGTCCTCATACGTTCGTCTAACTAGAAATGCCCATACAACCGAAACTCACCACACAACCACAGCAAGACGAGTTACAAGAAGAGGAGCAACGGAATGATCCCCTGAAAACACATAGACTCTACAACACTGCCGACTTGCGGAACTCTTTGAAAGCGACTCGTGCCACATGCACATAAATATTTGAGGCTAGAGCGACACAAACATCCCACTCCCCTCTCCACCTTCATCAACCACACCATCACGTCTTTTCACATCCTCAGCCTTCTCCTATCCCACAACCCATCCTATTGTCTCTACGTAGCTTATCAATCGACTCATCACCGTCAAACCTCTAAACCTATACGCCAAATATGGATAACAAAAATCAGTATCCACCTGTAGCTTCAACCTTCACTACCGGCCATTTTCTCCTCTTGTTCCACCTGGACACAACATTTGTCAACCCAAAATTTTTAGCTCAAGAAATCAGAAAGTTTATCCTGACTTCTGCCATTAAACGCATGTAAAAAGATCCGCCAAATGAAATCTCTCAACCCGTAAACTCATACGAAATATATGATTTCGCGACAGATTGTGTGGTATCTCGTAGCGGGGACTCGAATTCGTACTGCTGCAATACTCCTTGCCTTCTGCAGCCAATACTGCTGTTCACAGATCTCCGTGGGTAGACCTCGCTGTTTCACAGCTTCAATCTATCGGTCTCTTAGGTTCTGAACTCTTTATTAGCTCTCATTGCATCATTCCAGGGAGAAAGGTTGTGATCAATAATAATGGCTCGGTAACAGTCTAGGATCTGAAACTCACTGGTAGATTAAAACTGTCTGCCGGATCTGGACTTGAAAATGTAATCTCGTCTCTCGGGGAAATGCTCTTACCTAGTGAGCTATCCGGGCACGACTTACGATCCTCTCCCCTTCTCACTCCTTTAATTCCCCAATTCCTTTTTCTAATTTGCAAACATCAAAGAAGCTCTCTTGAAGGCCTACGTCTCGCCAGACCAGCCCTCTTGGAAAAAAGGAATTTTAATTTTGAAAAAATAACCATAGTGTGTGAATAAATCATTTTCTCCGCGATATCAATTCTTTTCCCTCAAGGTTTGCACGAGAACAGACTGTGAAATTCGAAAAGCAGAGGAGAGGTACTTCCTACGAATGCTGAGGTCATGTCCCGGTCCATCTCACAATTTTAATCTGCCAGGAAGATTAAAACTAGTGCACACTTCTCTGCGGAGTAGAAGAGTCATTACGGAGACTAGGGTTTGTTTCCGGGCATTATTCGGTAAGAATATTAATCCCTTCGAAAGGCAAGGGTTGAGTTTTAGTTGCCGTTTGATAGTTTTAACAGGGAGCAGCCTTCTTCAAAAAACTTCCTTGTAACATCTTTGGTCCAAATACCACATTGACGCCTATTCGCTGTCTGTAGGCAAAACAAACTCATCGCTGTCATCTGTTGTCGCAGTGTTATCATGGGGGTTACCTTGAGACTACCTCCCAGGGTAGAAATCACTAACGTCTTTCACAACATCACGTCCTACATTTGACCACGCTCACCCGCAAATTCAAAGAGTCCTTTTCACAACAGACATTTCACTTGTGATTACATAATTATCTATTCGTGTTGAAATTAAATCTAATCCTCACAAATCCATCCCTAGTGCTACTGCTGCCGAAAGTGCCATGACCAGAATTGTTACCTGACTGGTAGACTAAGAATAACCTCAAGCATATATCGTTACTGCACACCTCGCCACTTTCTAATAGTTTCCAAACTTCACTTCTCTTCCATGAAATACTTGTAACCAAATCATTTCATCAGCTTCTACAAATGCAAACCGACGACACAATTTAACAGGCCATAATTAACTGTATTTATCTGAATCATTGCTACTCCTTCTTCATCTCACTTTTGAAGATAATGTAAGATTCCTTATCAACCTCCAACAAGCATTTGTCACCCCAAAATCTTCAAATGCTGTAACAAAGTTCTCTTGATGTTCGTTTCAGATTCCGACTAAACATTTGAGCACCATTTTCATGTCAACAATTTCACATCTTTTTAAACAACTCATCTACCTAGTCTAAACGCGTCAGTTCTCACTTATATAAAATTTGATCTGTAACCATGCACCATGGTCATGCTATAGCAGTGTATTCTATTCCGCCACAATCGTTCGTACAGAACAAATGAAAGGTAATTCACATATTCCCTCTCCCATCACCATTTCCATATTGCACCTACCTATATTTATCACGACTTACGTCCTGCACCGTTCAGACGACTCACTGCCTGTAGATAGTGGGAACGTAAAGAACATCACCACTGGACCACAAATCCCTGCTCATCACTCTTAGTGAAAATCGCATCCTTATTCTTTTGTTCAAACTCTCAATTATCATATATTCTACTATATATGTGCTAACAAGCCAGGCAGAATTGATATGGGGACAGTCCCATTGGGTATCATCATCAACTGATGCGGATGCTCAGCATGGTCAAATGGTTCAAATGGCTCGGAGCACTATGAGACTTAACTTCTAAGGTCATCAGTCCCCTAGAACTTAGAACTACTTAAACCTAACTAACCTAAGGACATCACACACATCCAGGCCCGAGGCAGGATTCGAACCTGCGACCGTAGCGGTCGCGCGGTTCCAGGCTGTAGCGCCTAGAACCGCTCGGCCACCGCGGCCGGCCAGCATGGTTAAGCGTAGCTTACTGTCACTATTGCTCGTGTTGATTCTGCATTATGTTCATTGGCTACAAGTTCGCCTTGTGATTTGATTGCTCACCAAACATTTATGCCTATGCAGTCCGAAGTGGCGTCTAGAACTGATACGTCAGGGAATCTTTTTATTGATAAACCTATGTGATAAACCTAGGCTGACTTTTGCCTAGCACTTCCTAAAGTTTCTGGGTACGTTAATGAAACATTTCTCGAACCAAATCAAAGCAACCACATACCTGTCCTATCCAACCCCGACATCCAACGGAGTGTCTTCTAAGAGTATTATCAATCCAACTGGAGTCCGTGTCAGGAATTGGCTCCTAACCTATCGCTGCTTTTTTCTGTGCCACACCTTACGAGATCCCTTCCCAGCAGTGCCTATCAATTATGACTGCACCACATTTCCCCCGCAAGCTCTACGTCTTATTGTGAAACCAGGTGATTTTATTCTATAAAACTGGATAAAATGACGTGTCAGCGGCAAGTCCTAATACCCATAATTCTACGAAACACTGAGAAGCGCCAGAACGGATGTATCAAGCGTAACGCGTCATTCATATAAAATTCCTCAATAATTGGCAAGCACTCCAATTCCTCACGGTCAGTAATTATCCGCCATTCTACTCATTCTTCTACAACAGCCTCCCTCCATATTACAATCTGATCAAATCTAACGATTTTGTATCTTTCTGAACGCTTCGTATTTTCTTATAATCATCACTTTAACTTTCACTTTCGTAAAGAAGCAGTGACCACACCAACACTGCTGTCGCATGACTTATTTCTAACTTCCAATACGTGGGCAACCTCGAGAGGCAGACAGAATCACAAAAATCACACAACATGACATAAAAATTACTCTACATAAAAAACAACAGTGAGCCTAGACACGACCACAGCAATAGACATCTGAAAGAAATTATGGTTCCTTCTTGCAGTTCTTAAAGCCCTATGCAATAGTCTCATCTTAACCAGCATCTCTAATTCTTACGACGCATAATGTTCTTTGAACTTGGAAAAGACTACTAGCTATATGACATTTTGCTCTGCTCTCCGTGTTGTTGTTTTTGGGGGCGGAGGGCCGCTCAACAGCCAGGTTGTCAGCGCTGCTTTTCGAATGCATTTCCACATGTTTCTACTGAACTCTCTCTCTCTCTCTCTCTCTCTCTCTCTCTTCCTCTCTCTCTCTCTCTCTCTCTCTCTCTCTCTCTCTCTCTCTCTGTGTGTGTGTGTGTGTGTGTGTGTGTGTGTGTGTGTAATACATCATCATTTCTATCCAGTCACTCGGGTAAGTGGATAGCTATTAACAGCAGCAATTCCCATATCGTCTACTCTGTCTGTGGCATATCACAAGTGTCTTGTCTCTCGTCTACTCTGTCTGTGGCATATCACAAGTGTCTTGTCTCTATCTACTCCTGAATAGCTCTAAATTATCAACATTACAAAACCACCTCTGGCTATATGCTCATGACGTCATTTCCAAAACTTTTTGTTCTACCCTCTAGAATTTCAAACAACTTCTAAAATCCATTTCAACCGGTTTCCAGTAGACTGTGTTGATGCACTATCCTTAAGACCTGCAAAGGATTCTCCTTAAACATTGTTCCCTACATTTACGCTTCATTAAAAATGAAATGTATTCTTCCAATTCCTCGAATGTCATGCACTTCAACCTTTTCTTTCTAAGTTCATCAAACACACCTCGATCCGCACTGTACACAATTTTCTATTTCTTTGAAAACATACACCTATCTCTAATACTGATATATTGGCTAACTTTTACCAATACGTACTTCGAACTTCGCATTCGCTTATCGTTGTCCAACACAACTGAAAGCAACTGTACCAACAAATCCTACCAAGAACAAAAATTTTAGACATTTTACCCAAATCAAATTTAACTGTCTCCTTAAACAGACTGCATATATTCATCCTAACAGCTAGAATGTACAATTCCTTTACAACTAGAAATCAGGGGTCCTCTCCCCTCCATATCATTCATTAAAGTTTGCTTATGACCCATATCTAAATTATATTATTGTCTTATCATCAAAATCCTTTATGAGGATGGAAGGTTTTCGGTTAATTTCATTGATTAAATCTTCTCGGAGTACCAGCCGAATCATAACATCGTCTTGTCGTAACATTTAGACGAGTTTCCTATTTGTCAAGCAAAGTCTGAAAGTGACTGGCAGGAAACTCGTCGAAACGTTACATTACGACGCCCCGACACGGCTGATAACACGAGAGATTCCGTCAATCAAAATCCTTTTTAATTCATAATAAACACAGACTCCATTGTTGCTACACCCAATGGCATTAGAAGTATTCAACTGCTCTCGTCCATTCATCCAAGATATCCAAACGTATGATGCAAGTCCTCGACATATGACCATCTTCATCATTATTTTGAATCGTATCACCGGCTCGTGATACTGTAGTTACTGTTTATAATGTTCAATATTTGTTTCGTAAGCGCAGAATCATAATTATTATAGTTTCTTAATCGTTCATTGCTCCTTAAACAACAGAGAGCTTGTAACATTTGTCCTCAATTTTAGTGTCGGGCGCACTGGTAGGAGTGGAAGATGACGTAAGAATTCTTCTTTGGAATAACTGTTGCAAACAACAGTTTAAATATTGCAAAATTGTTCTAAGGTAGTGAAGCCTTGTAGAAAGCGTTGACAATTTGTTTCGTGTCTTAGGATGTAATTGCCCAAATTTGTTGTATTTCTTTCAGGAGGAACCACAGTTTCGATCTCGTAGTCATGGAGTGGTTTCCGTACCATGCTTTTTACGGGCTGATCCACAAGGTTGGATCGCCTCCCATGGTAGGCGTCATCACGCTGACGCCATTCGCTCCCATCTACTACGCTATGGGAAACCCGATGAACCCGGCGTACATGCCGGACGTGTGGATCGGCTACTCCCACCACATGGGTTTCTGGGAGCGCGCGTACAACGCACTCTTCTACCTCTGGATCCACTACGTGTGGTTCTACGACCTGATGGCCGGCCAGGAGGCCATCATGAGGGACGTGTTTGGGCCGGACCCACCGTCAGTGTACGAGACGGAGCGCAACTACAGCCTCCTCATCGTCAACAACCACTTCTGTCTGGAGTATCCACGCCCGCACCTGCCAAACATCATCGAGATCCCTGGCATCCACGTGAAGACTGACGTCGAACCTCTACCCAAGGTGAGTGCAGCGTACAGGGTGAAAAGTTCAAATGGTTCAAATGGCTCTGAGCACTATGGGACTTAACTGCTGTGGTCATCAGTCCCCTAGAACTTAGAACTACTTAAACCTAACAAACCTAAGAACATCACACACATCCATGCCCGAGGCAGGATTCGAACCTGCGACCGTAGCGGTCGCGCGGTTCCAGACTGTAGCGCCTACACCGCTCGGCCACTCTGGCCGGCAGGGTGAAAAGTATTTAAACCGACAAACTCTGGGAGATTGTAGGGGACATCAAAACAAATATTTTTCCCTGATGTCATTTTTTCCTATGAGGAGAATTTAAACCGGTAGAGGAAGATTTCCCTGGCGGCATATTAATTAAACCAACAAACACTTTTCCATTTTTTTATGATCAAGAGACAACACATTTACACAGCCCAATTTCAATTACAGTAGATTTTCAAAAATGCCTCCATTGACACGTAAACAAAGGTCACACCGTCGGATCACGTTCTGTCTGACGCGGGCAAAAACCCCAGGAGTATCCTGAATTGTTCCTGCTGCTGCTACTATCCGGACAACCAGATCCTCTTCTGATACAACAGGAGTTACGTAAACAGGGTTGCGCATCTCTCCCCAAACAAAAAAGCCCAGAGGGGTCATATCTGGAGATCGAGCAGGCCATGGTACAGGACCACGTCTGCCAATCCACGTTTCTGGGAACCGTCGGTCCAGGAATCGACGCACACGACGACTAAAATGTGCCGGCGTCCCGTCATGTTGGAACCACGTGCGTTGTCTTGTTGGGAGTGGGACGTCTTACAGCAATTCTGGCAATGCTCTGGCAACAAAATTGTAATAGTGCCTGCCATTTAATGGCCTAGGTAGCAAATACGGCCCAATTAAACAGTCCCCAACACCACAGACCCACACATTAACTAAGAACCGCACTTGATGAGCGCTAGTAATTGTGGCATGTGGGATATCCTGACTCCAAACATGCGAATTGTGCATGTTGAAGACTCCATAACGCCCGAACGTTGCTTCATCGGCAAACAACACAGAGGATGGAAATGTAGGATGCCTTTCATACTGCTCCAGGTACCACTGCGAAAACTGTGCTCTGGGTGGATAATCGATCGGTTCCAGATTGTGGACACGCTGGAAGTGAAATGGACGTAACAATTGCTCTCGAAGGACTGTTCTTACATTTGTCTGATTCGTCCCCATGTTACGTGCAATTGCACGAGTGCTGATTGAAGGATCCCGCTCCACATGCTGCAAGACAGCTTCCTCAAATTTCAGCGTTCTTCCCGTGCGACGGCGTCCCTGTCCAGGTAATCTGCTAAATGACCCGGTCTCACGCAGACGTTGGTACACAGCAGCAAAGGTCGTATGATGCGGGATACGGCGATTAGGATATTGTTGTTGATCAACCCGCTGTGCGGCTCGTCCGTTGTGGTGCGCTACGTAGTACGCACCAACCACATCAGTGTACTCACTCCAGGTGTATCGCTCCATTAGTAAACAGAGACAATGCAGTACTACACTGGTGGACAGCAGTTGCCTACAACAGAAGAGCTAAATACGCCCTCTAACTACTGAAGATCGTAATACGGCCTCTAACAAGTGAAGAGCGTTATACGCCCCCAGCGGTTTAAATAATCCACATAAGAAAAAATTGACATTAGGGAAAAATGTTTGTTTTGATGTTCCCTACACCCTCCCAGAGTTTGTCGGTTTAAATACTTTTCACCCTGTATAAGATCCGTAATGCTGCGATAGCAGAGAGGAAGTAATTTTGGAATGGGATCAAATTTGATATCGGTTGAAATTACATGTTAACTGTTGCCAGTTTCAATTTATTTCAACTATGCTTTTCAGAGATTGAAACCTCCTTCGTCCAGTGGATTTACGTCAATTAATATTACATGATCTGATGGGCAGGGTGAGCACCAATCTGCGATTGTTTGCTAATGATGCGGTAATGTACAGTCGTCGTTGAGCGACTGTATGAGGATATAGGATGATTATTTTTGAAAAATATGTTTGCTATAATCACTGGCAGGTTGCTTTAAATATAAAAAATGTAAGTTGATGGAGATGAGCAGCCAAAACGACCCTGTAATTTCCGAATACAGTATCAGTGGTGTGCTGCTAGTTACAGTCACGCCGATTAAATACCTAGCCGTATCGTTGCAAAGCGATATGAAATGAAATATCCACGTAAGGTCGGTAGTAAGGTAGCTGAATGTTCGACTTGGTTGTATTGAGTGAATTTTAGAGAAAGAGGAGCCGGTCAGAGTGGCCGAGCGGTTCTAGGCGCTACAGTCTGGAACCGCGCGACCGCTACGGTCGCAGGTTCGAATCCTGCCTCGGGCATGGATGTGTGTGATGTCCTTAGGTTAGTTAGGTATAAGTAATTCTAAGTCTAGGGGACTGATGACCTCAGCAGTTAAGTCCCACAGTGCTCAGAGCCATTTGAACCAGCCATATCGTAGAGGAGATCGCGCATAGAGCACAAGTGCAACCCTTTCTTGAGTACTGCACGAGTGTCTGAGATCCCCACGAGGTCGGATTAAAGGGAGACATTGAAGCACTAAGTTACAGGCGGGGTCGGACAATACGCAAATATTACGGAGATGTTTCGTGAATTCAAATGAGAATCCCCGGGATTATGACTTTCTTTTCGCGAAAAGCTATTGAGAAAGTTCACAGAATCGGCAATTGTGACTCATTGCGGAACTATTCTACTGCCATCAACGTACATCTCCCGCAAGGACCACGAAGACAAGATAGGAAAAATTCGGGCACTTACAGACGCATTTAAGTAGCAGTTTTCCCTGAACCATTTGCGAGTGGAACAGAAAGGGGAATGGCTAGCAGTGGTGCAAAGTATACTCTGCCTTGCCCGCCCGGCTAGCCGTGCAGTCAAACGCACTGATTTCCGGGTGGGAAGGCGTCCCGGTCCCCGGTACGAATCCGCCCGGCGGCTTAGTGTCGATGTCTGCTGTGGCGGCCAGTCTGTGGATGGTTTTTAAGGCGGTTTTCCATCTGCTTTTTTGGGGGGGGGGGGGGGGGGGGCGAACGGCACAATAACCCTGGGTTCGGTGAGGGGCGGCGGTGGGGTGAGTGGACTGCTGTAGCCTTGTGGGGTTGTGTACGACTGAGGGCTACGTCGGGGACGAAGCCTCTCCGACGTTTTACGTCCCCAGTTCAATACAATACAATACAATGCAAATCCTCCGCCTTGCTCCATATCATGGGTTAAAGAATATGTATGTACCTGTAGATGAAGTATTTACGACTTTGAGTAATCTGTGGCGTTGTCTCCAATGGTATCTGGTCCTCTTTCTGGCGTGTTACACCACATACACATAACATACACCTATTAACCACTGAAGTGAGCAAAGATGAATCACATAAGTTAACGAAGATGACCGCAAGTTTCCTTAAGCTGCATGCACATGTACTTATCCATATAAATCCACCTGTTAGTGAAGGTTTAGCTCTCTGAAACGCGAAGTGGAAGCAAAATAAGTTTTTATTGGTAACAGGAAAATTGATCTTTGAATCGAGGACATGACTCTATCCTCACATATACGAGAAGAAATGATACATTGTTTGTAATATAATGGTTTGTAACATTCAGAGAAACAAAAATACAGAATATTCTTAGTGTTCAAACAGTAATGTCAAAAGCTATATAGAATTTACTAACAGTCTTAAATTGATAAAGTATTTACAGGGAAGAAAACATGTAATACAGCTTGCGCTACAAGAATTTACTCTGAACACCATTGCTCATCAGCACTCATCCAGTTGATCACGTGTCGTATATCCGCAAATACGTGACTGACTCGAAAAATATTTGATTAACAGAACACACGGAGTATGTACGGCGATTGTTCCACAGAAATGAAACATTCGACCAAGTAAGTATAAGAGCACAGCTCACATTCTCAGTATACATACACGATTTACCAGGCACGATCAGCAGTGCTGTAAGATTGTTAGCCGGCGATGCCGCTTTTACAGGAAAATATCGCCGCTGGACAGTCCTAACGACGTGGATAAAATTTCCAGTTGATATGATAAAAGGTATCTCTCTTTAAACGTGGATAAATATAAGATAATGACTAAAGCTAAGCGAAAAAACTCGCTCTACTTACGTCACCCCAACTTTCTTAGCTAAGCAAGAACCGGTGAGCATTAGTTATCAGGAGACAAGCTGACGCGCCCGGGTTCCCGGGTTTGATTCCCGGCGGGGTCAGGGATTTTCTCTGCCTCGTGATGAGTGGGTGTTGTGTGATGTCCTTAGGTTAGTTAGGTTTAAGTAGTTCTAAGTTCTAGGGGACTGATGACCATAGATGTTAAGTCCCATAGTGCTCAGAGCCAAGCTGACGTGCGCAGGGCCTATCTTGCAAGCGTTGTTACGCCATTCCAAAACTTTACAAGATGAAATGAGATTACAATTATCGTTGTCCACTAATTGAGATTTGGTCGCAAGTACTGTAATATTTAACTAGCAGTCTGTATAAACAATTACGCTTCGATAATTTTCGTATAAATGGTCTGATAGTTTAGAGTAGTGGTCGTCAAACTGCAGCCCGACTCAACTATTCCAGCGGCCCACGACTCTCAACCGTATTGTACAACGTGCGTCTGAAAAATTCGTTGAATGGTCTCAAAAAATAAAGAAACAATACTTACAAACAGAATACGTTTGCTAGCCTTCGAAGTAATCAATGTTAAATAGAACACACTTCCGACAAGGGTTGTAAAGGTCTTGGCAAGCGTCAGCAAATGCTTCTTGTGGAGTCGCTCGGAGCAGCGTGGGGACGAGCAATGTCTGCGAAGCGTAAGCCTTTCAGAGGCAATTTAAGGAAGAGGAACAAAAAGAAGGTTTCCGGCGCCATACTTGGAGAATTATTAGGGTACTAAAGACCAGTTAACTTGGGCCGACTGAGACCGCTGAGAACGCAGACGTGGTGGATATCCAAGAACGGATGACCACGTGTGCTGCGAAAGATTTCGGAAGAAGCGTTTCCTGACAGTTTCCAACAACTTTACAACCGGTGACAGAAGTCTCTCCTGTCTAACGGTGATCACTGTGAAGGCCAGTAAAGATATTTTGTTTGTAATTATTGTTTCTTTTACTGTCTGAGATCATTCCCCGATCTTTTCAGACGTTGTTGTTATTGTGGTCTTCAGTCCTGAGACTGGTTTGATGCAGCTCTCCATGCTACTCTATCCTGTGCAAGCTTCTTCATCTCCCAGTACCTACTGCAACCTACATCCTTCTGAATCTGCTTAGTGTATTCATCTCTTGGTCTCCCCCTACGATTTTTACCCTCCACGCTGCCCTCCAATACTAAATTGGTGATCCCTTGATGCCTCAGAACATGTCCTACCAACCGATCTCTTCTTCTGGTCAAGTTGGGCCACAAACTTCTCTTCTCCCCAATCCTATTCAATACTTCCTCATTAGTTATGTGATCTACCCATCTAATCTTCAGCATTCTTCTGTAGCACGACATTTCGAAAGCTTCTATTCTCTTCTTGTCTAAACTATTTACCGTCCATGTTTCACTTCCATACATGGCTACACTCCATACAAATACTTTCAGAAATGACTTCCTGACACTTAAATCTATACTCGATGTTAACAAATTTCTCTTCTTCAGAAACGCTTTCCTTGCCATTGCCAGTCTACATTTTATATCCTCTCTACTTCGACCATCATCAGTTATTTTGCTCCCCAAATAGCAAAACTCCTTTACTACTTTAAGTGCCTCATTTCCTAATCTAATACCCTCAACATCAACCGACTTAATTCGACTACATTCCATTATCCTCGTTTTGCTTTTGTTGATGTTCATCTTATATCCTCCCTTCAAGACACCATCCATTCCGTTTAACTGCTCTTCCAAATCCTTTGCTGTCTCTGACAGAATTACAATGCCATCGGCGAACCTCAAAGTTTTTATTTCTTCTCCATGGATTTTAATGCCTACTCCGAACTTTTCTTTTGTTTCCTTTACTGCTTGCTCAATATACAGATTGAATAACATCGGGGAGAGGCTACAACCCTGTCTTTACTCCCTTCCCAACCGCTGCTTCCCTTTCATGTCCCTCGACTCTTATATCTGCCATCTGGTTTCTGTACAAATTGTAAATAGCCTTTCGCTCCCTTTATTTTACCCCTGCTACCTTTAGAATCTGAAAGAGAGTATTCCAGTCAACATTGTCAATAGCTTTCTCTAAGTCTACAAATGCTAGAAACGTAAGTTTGCCTTTCCTTAATCTTTCTTCTAAGATAAGTCGTAAGGTCAGTATTGCCTCACGTGTTCCAGTATTTCTACGGAATCCAAACTGATCTTCCCCGAGGTCGGCTTCTACTAGTTTTTCCATTCGTCTGTAAAGAATTCGTGTTAGTATTTTGCAGCCGTGGCTTATTAAACTGATTGTTCGGTAATTTTCACATCTGTCAACACCTGCTTTCTTTGGGATTGGAATTATTATATTCTTCTTGAAGTCTGAGGGTATTTCGCCTGTTTCATACATCTTGCTCACCAGATGGTAGAGTTTTGTCAGGACTGGCTCTCCCAAGGCTGTCAGTAGTTCCAATGGAATGTTGTCTACTCCGGGGGCCTTGTTTCGACTCAGGTCTTTCAGTGCTCTGTCAAACTCTTCACGCAGTATCATATCTCCCATTTCATCTTCATCTACATCCTCTTCCATTTCCATAATATTGTCCTCAAGTACATCGCACTTGTATAGACCCTCTATATACTCCTTCCACCTTTCTGCTTTCCCTTCTTTGCTTAGAACTGGGTTTCCATCTGAGCTCCTGATGTTCATACAAGTGGTTCACTTATCTCCAAAGGTCTCTTTAATTTTCCTGTAGGCAGTATCTATCTTACCCCTACTGAGATAAGCCTCTACATCCTTACATTTGTCCTCTAGCCATCCCTGCTTAGCCATTTTGCACTTCCTGTTGATCTCATTTTTGAGACGTTTGTATTCCTTTTTGCCTGCTTCATTTACTGCATTTTTATATTTTCTCCTTTCATCAATTAAATTCTATATTTATTCTGTTACCCAAGGATTTCTACTAGCCCTCGTCTTTTTACCTACTTGATCCTCTGCTACCTTCACTACTTCATCCCTCAAAGTTACCCATTCTTCTTCTACTGTATTTCTTTCCCCCATTCCTGTCAATTGTTCCCTTATGCTCTCCCTGAAACTCTGTACAACCTCTGGTTCTTTCAGGTTACCCAGGTCCCATCTCCTTGAATTCCCACCTTTTTGCAGTTTCTTCAGTTTTAATCTACAGGTCATAAACAATAGATTGTGGTCAGAGTCCACATCTGCCCCTGGAAATGTCTTACAATTTAAAACCTGGTTCCTAAATCTCTGTCTTAGCATTATATATTCTATCTGATACCTTTTAGGACCTCCATGGTTCTTCCATGTATACAACCTTTTCAGACGTACCTTGTGTAATAATATGATCTAGCAACCAGCAGCCGAATTCAACTACCAACGTAAAGAAATGTTTATCCCTCGCAGTACCAAGGAGGGTAGGGGAGTGAGGGTACTTTGAAACCACCTTTCGAATATATTGTAGTCTAGTCAGTTACTTCACATTTTAAAGCTTAGAAAAAACATATTTATTGTTTGTAATAATTTCTTCTTCCAAATTTCATAAATTTCTTAAATTTTTCAGTTAAATTTAACTATAAAATTTAAGTCTTAGTAGTGGTTGTCAGGTTTCCCAGTCACTGTCATATTCAACATTCTCAGGTTCAGGACGTTACTCACACATCAACATATATTTTTTGAATAAAAAATTACTGAATTTTGCATTTGTAATTATTTTAAGGCGGGCGTAGGGTACCCTAGCCCCCCCCCCCCCCCCCCATGTCGATAGTACACATTACTGGAAGTATGTTGATACTGCTCAGAGAGTGCTAAAATATATTTTCAGGTTATGAACCCTACTTAGCCATCAGTATCACTTCAAAAAACATGTTTTTAACATAAGGCAACAACAATTAACGAATTTTTTCAACTCTTTTGTAGTGTGCATGAAGTAACTATGCTTGGTAATTCGCGTTAAAGAAAATGCGTTGGTATTTCTAGAGTAAAGAGGGTAGATTTCCTATTCAGCAACAGACAAAAATACAGAGACAGTAATATTTTAAGATGTGCTTAATTTTAGTTGATGTTGACGAATTTGGTTGTAATCTAAGGACAGGTGGTCGCTAGCTCAGGAGCAGCGGCGTAAGTAGTGGTCCCGCTGGAGGTTACAGTATTTGTGAATTGGAATATTTTGTTGCTTGTCTTACTGTACTGACAGCTCACGGACGTGATTGGCTCGTAACGATCAGCTGGCATGGTATAAATATCAGATGGAGGTAACATGGATTCGTGAATGTGCATTACAGAGACGGTCATCTTCAGCTGCGCTTCATATTTGTAGCAACGAATATGCAGTAAAATTAAGGCTATTGTAGCATAACGCAATGAGTAGAAGCAAAATGACATTTAAAACATTTATCAGACATCTGTGATGGTGTCACATGTTTCATACAGCATTTAAAAATAAGTAAAATTACTGTTCTTAACCAAACAGTCGCTCCGGCAACACTTCGTCGGCAAGTATAATGTCAAAACTTTGGGGTCGCTGAGGGTGGTAGCACACTGAAACACAGAACAATAGACAAGAAGTGTTCCGCCTTTTAACAATCAGTGGCTTGGGACCGACAGCCAACTTTTCGCGCCCTTCTTATAAGTGTCCTGTTGTAGCTCATCATATATCAGTTTATGTAGGTTACAAATTAACAAGATCGGTTAATATAGGGCCGAGTTGCCGTCCTACAGTGTCAGTATTGGCACTTGAGCAAAACGATTGACGACCACTGGTCTAGAGACGTCGTCAGTGTGAAACAACCAGGAATTAAAAACATGCAAAATCGGACTACTTTGAAGAGCTGCACAGAAATTCCGTCCCACGCTCAACTAGGTAAACCATCTCCTGTACGCGATCTGAAAATTGAAAAGCTCATTCATAAGACCTTTTTCGCTTTCACTGACCATGAATTCAGTAAATTTTAATCATTCTTTAAGGCACTTTCGAACTGCTTTCGCAACATTAGAAAGACAGAATCTGTCCGTTGAGTGGCGTCTCCTGCAGGTACTGACGTGCCCTGACGATTGCAGGACATCCAGGAATTCCTGGACGGCGCTGAGCACGGGGCGGTCTACTTCAGCCTCGGATCCCTCGCCAAGAGCAGCTCTCTGCCCTGGGAGAAGGTCCAGGCCTTCGTGGAGGCCTTCCAGGAGCTGCCGCAGAGGGTCCTCTGGAAGTGGGAGAACGAGTCCCTGCCGGGGCAGTCAGCCAACGTGATGGTCAGCAAGTGGATACCTCAGCAAGACGTTCTCCGTAAGTTATCATTCTCCATTACACTAAATCTGTCTGAAGCAGGGATGATCGATTGTTTTTGTGAACTGTGCTAAAATGAAATCAACATTTTCAAACTGCGCTCTGTGCTCCGAAGCAATAACACAAATTTCAATCTCAATTTGAAATCAAAATATGGGTTTTCCAATTCGTCTAGAAGACAGGAAATATTTTTCTGAGATGTAAAATATAATTTGCTAATAAAGGAACAAATAGTGTCTACATCAATTGAAGGTGGTGCGACGGACGCCATAAAGTTGAGGGAGTTGAGGCAAACCATTTAGTTTTCATCCTTAGCGAGGAACAGGATTGGCAGTAGTGAAGGGGGATGATATAAGAGGCGCAGATTTGGCATAGAAGCGATGGTCTACAAGTGGTAGCTCTGAGCAGGACGTTGAGAATTTTTGTACATCATTGACACAAGCGGATATCCGGTTTCCGGAAACTGTAAGGTGCAATTAATTTGCGGAGACTCATCTCAGCCGAGAGAGTGAAATCGTCTAACAGTTCTCCCTGAGAATGCAAGAAAAATAAATTGGTAGAGACTAATATTTGCGACATTGCCTTTATTCTTACTTTATACAACCCGTGGTCTAGGGGTTTGCCTTGTTGGTTGGTAATCAAAAGTTCTCGGTACCTGATTCGAACCCCGCCATCGTTTAAATTTTGAACAAAAATCATCGGCAGTGGCGGCCGAAGACTTCCGGAACAAGAAGTCACCATCATTCTGCCAACGGTCTGGTCAAAGAGGGTGGAGGAGCGGACAGAATTCAGTGTACTCTCTCCCCCTTGGGATAGGAAACTGTGGAAGAATCAGCAATAATCAACGCCATGAGGATGCAGAAGACAGTGGAAACCACTGCATGGAAGACACATAATGTCTATCAACAGTACAGCTGGCCGGGGTGGCCTAGCGGTTGTAGGCGCTACAGTCTGGAACCGCGTGACTGCTACGGTCGCAGGTTCGAATCCTGCCTCGGGCATGGATTTGTGTGATGTCCTTAGGTTTAAGTAGTTCTAAGTTCTAGGGGACTGATGACCTCAGATGTTAAGTCCCATAGTGCTCTGAGTCATTTGAACCAACTGTACATATGGCCTGTAACTGAAAAATGTCATTATGATCTCTCCACTGGAAAAAGATACCGAAATAAACGGCCATACACGTCTCCAGGAGGGGCTCCCAAGGGGGAGGTGATCATGAGAAAAAAATTGAATAGTCAACGAAAACCAACGAGTCAAGGCGTACAATGTCAGAAATTTGAACGTAGTAAGGAAGCTACAAAATCTGAAAAGGGAAATGCTAAGCCTCATTCTAGAACCAATGAGGGTCAGTGAAGTGAAATGGAAAGAAGACAAGGACTTCTGGTCAGATGAGTGTAGTGTAATTTCAGTTGCAGCAGAAAATGGCATAAAGGATGTAAGATTCGTTGTAACTAGGAAGGTAGGGCAGAGAGTGAGTTACTGTAAACAGTTCAGTGATAGGGCTGTTATCATCAGAATCGACAGCAAATCATTACCAGCAATGATAGTTCAGGTACACATGCAGACGTCGCAAGCTGAAGATGAGGAGATAGAACAAGTATATGAGGATATTGAAACGGTAATTCAGTATGTAAAGGAAGATGAAAATCTAATAGTCATGGGGGATGTGAAAGCTGCTGTGAGGGCTTAGAAAAATGAATGGAAGAGGAGCAAGGCTAATTGAGTTCTGCAATAAAATTCAGCCAGTAATAAGGAATGCTCTGTGCGAGAACTGCAAGAAGAGGAGGTATACTTGGAAAAGGCCGGGAGATACGGCAAGATTTCAGTTAGATTACGTCATATTCCGGCAGAGATTACAAAATCAGATACTGGATTGTAATGTGTACCCAGGAGCAGATACAGACTCTGATCACAATAAAGTAATGATGAAGATTAGGCTGAAATTAATAGACTAGTCAGGGTTGGGTTGGGTTGTTTTTGGGGAGGAGACCAGACAGTGAGGTCATCGGTCTCTTCGGATTAGGGAACGACGGAGAAGGAAGTCGGCCGTGCCCTTTCAATGGAACCATCCCGGATTTTTGCCTGAAGCGATTTAGGGAAATCACGGAAAACCTAAATCAGGATGGCCGGACACGGGATTGGACCGTGATCCTCCCGAATACGAGTCCAGCGTGCTAGCCACTGCGCCACCTCACGCGGTAGACTAGTCAGGAGGAATCAGTGTGCAGCGAAGTGGGATACAGAAGAACTAATGAATGAAGAGATATGCTTGAAGTTCTCTGTGGCTATAGATAGTGCGATAAGGAATAGTTCAGTAGGCATTTCAGTCGAAGAGACATGGACATGTCTAAAAGCGCAACGACGGAATTTGGAAAGAAAAACGTAGATACAAGGAAGCTAACCGCGAAGAAATCATGGGTAAAAGAAGAAATACTTCAGTTGATTGACGAAAGAACGAAGTACAAAAATGTTCAGGGAAATTCTGGAATACAGAAATATAAGTCACTTAGGAATGAAATAAACAGAAAGTGCAGTGAATCTAAGACGAATGGCTGCATAAAAATGTGAAGAAATTGAAAAAGAAATGATTGTCGGAAGAACTGATTGAACGTATAGAAAAGTCAAAACAACTTTCAGTGAAATTAAAAGTAGGGGTGGTGACAGTAAAAGTACAACGGGAATCCCACAGTCAATTGCAGACGAGAGTGCGGATAGGTGGCAAGAGTACATTGAAGGCCTCTATGAAGGGGAATACTAATCTGATAAACTGATAGACGAAGAAACAGGAGTCGATATAGAAGATATAGGGAATCTAATATTGGAATCAGAAGTAAGGAGGTTTGGACGATTTAAAATCGTGTAAGGCATAAGGGGTAGATAACTTTCGATCAGAAATTCTAAAATCATTGGGAGAAGTGGCAACAAAGCGAATATTCACGTTGGTATGTAGAAAGTATGAACCTGGTGATATACCATCTGACTTTCGGAGAAACATTATTCACACAAATCTGAAGATATAAGAGCCCATAACTGCCAGAATTACCTCACAATCAGCTTAGCAGCGGATGCATCTAATTTGCTTACAAGTATAATATACAGAAGAATGGAAAAGAAAATTCAGGATGTGTTAGATGACGAGCCAAGAGGGAACAATACGAGTACGAGAACAAGAACGAAGTGCTCGGCTTAGAAAGGATGTAAGACAGGGATGTAATATTTCGCCCTTAGTTTTCAATCTATACATTGAAGAAACAGTGACGAAAATAAAAGTAAGGTTAACAAGTGGAATTAAAATTCAAAGGAAAAGTATATCAGTGATAAGATTCGCTGCTATCCTCGGTGAAAGAGAAAAAGTATTACATGATCTGCTGAATGGAATGGACAGTGTAATGAGTACAGAATATGGTCTGAGAGAAAATCGAGGAAAGACGAAAGTAATGTGAAGTAGCGGAAATGAGAACAGCGAGAAGCTTAACATTAAGATTGGTGATCACGAAGTAGATGCAGTTCAGGAATTCTGCTACCTAGCCAGCAAAATAGCGCGTGACGGAATGAGCAAGATGGACATAAAGAGCAGGCTGACACTGGCGAAAATGGCATTCCTAGCAAAGAAACGTTTACTAGTATCAAACATTCGTAGTATCAAACACTCGTCTTAATTTGAGGAAGAAATTCCTGAGGATATACGTGTAGGTCATGTGTGTTAGTGAAACATGGATTGTGGGAAAGCCAGAACAGAAGAGACTTGAAGCATTTGAGATGTGGTGCTACAGAAAAATGTTGAAAATTAGGTAAAAAGAAGGAATGAGGAGATTCTCCGGAGAATCGGCGAGGAAAGGAATGTATGGAAAACACTGAAGAAGTAGGGACAGTATGGTAGGACATCTGTTAAGAAATCATGGTTAAGAAATCCATGGTACTGAGGGCACCTGTAGAGGTAAAAACTACAGGGGAAGAGAGAGATTGGAATACATACAGCATACCAAAGAGATAGGTTGCAAGTGCCACTCTGAGATGAAGAGGTTGGCACAGGAGAGGAATTCGTGGCGGGCCGCATCAAACCAGTCAGAAGATAGCTGAGTACCCAGCATTGCCAGAGTATATATTTATTCCAGTCTTCTTTTACGTCTCCTTCTTCAGCATATCTCTGACCATTTCCTCCTTCACGTCTCTCTGTCTACCGCCTTCTGTTTTATTTCTCTGTTCATGTCATTCTCTCAGCACTCTCTGTCCATCTCATCCTCTTACCTTTCTCTATCCATTTGCTCCTCCCTCTCTCTCTCCATTCGTTTCCTCCTTCCCTGTGTCTCTGCCTATATCTGCTTCTCCCTTTCTCTTTCTATTTCCTCCTCTTTGCTTCTCTGTCCGTCTCTTCCTCTCCCCCTCTCTCTGTCCATCTCGTCGTCCCTCACCCTATTTGTATCCACCTTCTCGTTCCCCACCGCTGTCTCTCCAGCCTCTCTGTCAACTTTCTCACTCTCAACCCAGCAGGAGGCTGGTGATTCCTACACCCGTAATATTTCTGTCTAGATCGTAATTAATATGTGTACCAAACTTTGTTTCAATTATCACAGGGAGCTTTTTACGTGTGGCTTTGCCCGCGTATGCACGTGTTAAACATATTTCAAATATATTTAACTTATTTCACACGTATTTCTATACAAATTTCACCTGTATCTTACGAATTGCGCCCTGGAGTTTCATTTACACGAGTTCAATTTTTCTGACGTCTTATCGCTTGAATTATGTGGTGTACTGTGATACAATTTTGCAGGTACATCCAGTGGTATTATGGCTACTGTCTGCGAGGTATGTTGTGAATAGAATCAGTAGTAAAGAAGTAATAAATTAAAACATTATATATGACACGACACTTTTTACGCGTCTCCGTATTTGACGTCATATCTCCGGAGCTATGTGTCGTACAACGATATAATTTTGCTGGTACATTCAATGGTATATGTCAATACGGACTGCAAAATGCGTCGCGAATGCAGTTAGCAGTAAAACAAACAAACACCGTCCGGACAGGCTTTGAATGCCCAACGGTACCGGCCGTCCGCCGAGTCATCCTCAGCTCTTAGTCGTCAGCGGATGCGGACACGGAGAGGCAACTGGTCAGCACACCGCTCTCCAAGCCGTTGACAGTTTTCGTGATGGGTGGCGCTACTTCTCCTTCAAGTAGCTCCTCAATTAGCCACACAAAAGCCGAGTGCACACCCCTTGCCAACAGTACTCGACAGACCCAGACGACGATCGATCGATCGGCGGCGCTTAACTTCGGTGATACGACGAGAATCGGTGCTAGCGCTGCGACAAGGCCGTCGACTACAGTCAGTAGTGAAGAAGTAACAAATTAAGACGTCATGCTTTGTCCAGGAAGTTTTATTGCACGAACAGACGAACAGCGAAATTGTAGTAAGCGTTAATTTTTTTTTCCTTTTATCGTTATGTGGGGCTCACCGGATAGAGGAAGTTTCCCGACGATTCGAAATTATTTGTAAAGTTTGTTGTAAGACTCTAACAGCTCATATTCTGAAATACTGGTTGACTAAAGGATGGGTAATAGCGCGTCGTGAGTTGCATTGCTTTTTGACGCCCACTCCCACCCCTTTGTTAGGTACGTAGTTATGAACCGCACGGCGATGAGTTGCAGTCAGTAAGTGATATCTGTACCAAGTTTGATTGAAATCGGTCGATTGGTTTAGGAAGGATATTTGTAACATACATACACTACTGGCCATTAAATTTCTACACCAAGAAGAAATGCAGATCATAAACGGGTATTCATTGGACAAATACACACTCCTGGAAATGGAAAAAAGAACACATTGACACCGGTGTGTCAGACCCACCATACTTGCTCCGGACACTGCGAGAGGGCTGTACAAGCAATGATCACACGCACGGCACAGCAAACAAACCAGGAACCGCGGTGTTGGCCGTCGAATGGCGCTAGCTGCGCAGCATTTGTGCACCGCCGCCGTCAGTGTCAGCCAGTTTGCCGTGGCATACGGAGCTCCATCGCAGTCTTTAACACTGGTAGCATGCCGCGACAGCGTGGACGTGAACCGTATGGGCAGTTGACGGACTTTGAGCGAGGGCGTATAATGGGCATGCGGGAGGCCGGGTGGACGTACCGCCGAATTGCTCAACACGTGGGGCGTGAGGTCTCCACAGTACATCGATGTTGTCGCCAGTGGTCGGCGGAAGGTGCACGTGCCCGTCGACCTGGGACCGGACCGCAGCGACGCACGGATGCACGCCAAGACCGTAGGATCCTACGCAGTGCCGTAGGGGACCGCACCGCCACTTCCCAGCAAATTAGGGACACTGTTGCTCCTGGGGTATCGGCGAGGACCATTCGCAACCGTCTCCATGAAGCTGGGCTACGGTCCCGCACACCGTTAGGCCGTCTTCCGCTCACGCCCCAACATCGTGCAGCCCGCCTCCAGTGGTATCGAAACAGGCGTGAATGGAGGGACGAATGGAGACGTGTCGTCTTCAGCGATGAGAGTCGCTTCTGCCTTGGTGCCTATGACGGTCGTATGCGTGTTTGGCGCCGTGCAGGTGAGCGCCACAATCAGGACTGCTTACGACCGAGGCACACAGGGCCAACACCCGGCATCATGGTGTGGGGAGCGATCTCCTACACTGGCCGTACACCACTGGTGATCGTCGAGGGGACACTGAATAGTGCACGGTACATCCAAACCGTCATCGAACCCATCGTTCTACCATTCCTAGACCGGCAAGGGAACTTGCTGTTCCAACAGGACAATGCACGTCCGCATGTATCCCGTGCCACCCAACGTGCTCTAGAAGGTGTAAGTCAATGTTGGTGGTAGGGACAGAGCATCGAGTGACATTATACTGAGTGCACTATCCGAAAATTACCTCGAGCAATTAAACAGAGAACCGACTCGTGGAGATAACATCTTGGACCTACTGATAACAAACAGACCCGAACTTTTCGACTCTGTAAGTGCAGAACAGGGAATCAGTGATCATAAAGCCGTTGCAGCATCCCTGAATATGGAAGTTAATAGGAAAAAAAAAAGGGAGGAAGGTTTATCTGTTTAGCAAGAGTAATAGAAGGCAGATTTCAGACTACCCAACAGATCAAAACGAAAATTTCTGTTTAGACACTGACAATGTTGAGTGTTTATGGAAAAAGTTCAAGGCAATCGTAAAATGCGTTTTAGACAGGTACGTGCCGAGTAAAACTGTGAGGGACGGGAAAAACCCACCGTGGTACAACAACAAAGTTAGGAAACTACTGCGAAAGCAAAGAGAGCTTCACTCCAAGTTTAAACGCAGCCAAAAGCTCTCACACAAACAGAAGCTAAACGATGTCAAAGTTAGCGTAAGGAGGGCTATGCGTGAAGCGTTCAGTGAATTCGAAAGTAAAATACTAGGTGCCGACTTGACAGAAAATCCTAGGAAGTTCTGGTCTTACGTTAAATCAGTAAGTGGCTCGAAACATGATGTCCAGACACTCCGGGATGATGATGGCATTGAAACAGAGGATGACAAGCGTAAATCTGAAATACTAAACACCTTTTTCCAAAGCTGTTTCACAGAGGAAGACCGCACTGCAGTTCCTTCTCTAAATCCTCGCACCAACGAAAAAATGGCTGACATCGAAATAAGTGTCCAAGGAATAGAAAAGCAACTGGAATCACTCAACAGAGGGAAGTCCACTGGACCTGACGGGATACCAATTCGATTCTACACAGAGTACGCGAAAGAACTTGCCCCTCTTCTAACAGCCGTGTACCGCAAGTCTCTAGAGGAACAGAAGGTTCCAAATGATTGGAAAAGAGCACAGGTAGTCCCAGTCTTCAAGAAGGGTCGTCGAGCAGATGCGCAAAACTATAGACCTATATCTCTGACGTCGATCTGTTGTAGAATTTTAGAACATGTGTTTTGCTCGAGTATCATGTCGTTTTTGGAAAATCAGAATCTACTATGTAGGAATCAACATGGATTCCGGAAACAGCGATCGTGTGAAACCCAACTCGCTTTATTTGTTCATGAGACCCAGAAAATATTAGATACAGGCTCCCAGGTAGATGCTATTTTTCTTGACTTCCGGAAGGCGTTCGATACAGTTCCGCACTGTCGCCTGATAAACAAAGTAAGAGCCTACGGAATATCAGACCAGCTGTGTGGCTGGATTGAAGAGTTTTTAGCAAACAGAACACAGCATGTTGTTATCAACGGAGAGACGTCTACAGACATTAAAGTAACCTCGGGCGTGCCACAGGGGAGTGTTATGGGACCATTGCTTTTCACAATATATATAAATGACCTAGTGTCGGAAGTTCCATGCGGCTTTTCGCGGATGATGCTGTAGTATACAGAGAAGTTGCAGCATTAGAAAATTGTAGCGAAATGCAGGAAGATCTGCAGCGGATAGGCACTTGGTGCAGGGAGTGGCAACTGACCCTTAACATAGACAAATGTAATGTATTGCGAATACATAGAAAGAAGGATCCTTTATTGTATGATTATATGATAGCGGAACAAACACTGGTAGCAGTTACTTCTGTAAAATATCTGGGAGTATGCGTGCGGAACGATTTGAAGTGGAATGATCATATAAAATTAATTGTTGGTAAGGCGGGTACCAGGTTGAGATTCATTGGGAGAGTCCTTAGAAAATGTAGTCCATCAACAAAGGAGGTGGCTTACAAAACACTCGTTCGACCTATACTTGAGTATTGCTCATCAGTGTGGGATCCGTACCAGATCGGGTTGACGGAGGAGATAGAGAAGATCCAAAGAAGAGCGGCGCGTTTCGTCACAGGGTTATTTGGTAACCGTGATAGCGTTACGGAGATGTTTAACAAACTCAAGTGGCAGACTCTGCAAGAGAGGCGCTCTGCATCGCGGTGTAGCTTGCTCGCCAGGTTTCGAGAGGGTGCGTTTCTGGATGAGGTATCGAATATATTGCTTCCCCCTACTTATACCTCCCGAGGAGATCACGAATGTAAAATTAGAGAGATTAGAGCGCGCACAGAGGCTTTCAGACAGTCGTTCTTCCCGCGAACCATACGCGACTGGAACAGGAAAGGGAGGTAATGACAGTGGCACGTAAAGTGCCCTCCGCCAAACACCGTTGGGTGGCTTGCGGAGTATAAATGTAGATGTAGATGTAGATATACCCTGGCCAGCAAGATCTCCGGATCTGTCCCCCATTGAGCATGTTTGGGACTGGATGAAGCGTCGTCTCACGCAGTCTGCACGTCCAGCACGAACGCTGGTCCAACTGATGCGCCAGGTGGAAATGGCATGGCAAGCCGTTCCACAGGACTACATCCAGCATCTCTACGATCGTCTCCATGGGAGAACAGCAGCCTGCATTGCTGTGAAAGGTGGATATACACTGTACTAGTGCCGACATTGTGCATGCTCTATTGCCTGTGTCTATGTGCCTGTGGTTCTGTCAGCGTGATCATGTGATGTATCTGACCCCAGGAATGTGTCAATAAAGTTTCCCCTTCCTGGGACAATGAATTCACGGTGTTCTTATTTCAGTTTCCAGGAGTGTATTATACTAGAACTGACATGAGATTACATTTGCACACAATGTGGGTGCATAGATCCTGAGAAATCAGTACCCAGAACAACCACCTCTGGCCGTAATGACGGCCTTGATACGCCTGGGCATTGAGTCAAACAGAGCTTGGATGGCGTGTACAGGTACAGCTGCCCATGCAGCTTCAACACGATACCACAGTTCATCAAGGGTAGTGACTGGCGTTTCGTGACGAGCCAGTTGCTCGGCCACAATTGACCAGCCGTTTTAAATTGGTGAGAGATCTGTAGAATGTGCTGGCCAGGGCAGCAGTCGAACATTTTCTGTATCCAGAAAGGCCCGTACAGGACCTGCAACATGCGGTCGTGCATTATCCTGCTGAGATGTAGGGTTTCGCAGGGATCGAATGAAGGGTAGAGCCAAGGGTCGTAACACATCTGAAATGTAACGTCCACTGCTCAAAGTGCCGTCAATGCGAACAAAGAGATGACCGAGACGTGTAACCAATGGCACCCCATACCATCACGCCGTTGATGACGCGATGACGAATACACGCTTCCAATGTGCGTTACCACGATGTCGCCAAACACGGATGCGACCATCATGATGCTGTAAACAGAACCTGGACCACCCGAAAAAATGACGTTTTGCCATTCGTGCACCCAGGTTTGTCGTTGAGTACACCATCGCAGGCGCTCCTGTCTGTGATGCAGCGTCAAGGATAGCCGCAGCCATGGTGTCCGAGCTGATAGTCCATGCTGCTGCAAACGTCGTCGAACTGTTCGTGCAGATGGTTGTTGTCTTGCAAACGTCCCCATCTGTTGACTCAGGGATCGAGACGTGGCTGCACGATCCGTTACAGCCATGCGGGTAAGTTGCCTGTCATCTCGACTGCTAGTGATACAAGGCCGTTGGAATCCAGCACGGCGTTCCGTATTGCCCTCCTGAACACACCGATTCCATATTCTGCTAACAGTTATTGGATCTCGACCAACACGATCAGCAATGTCGCGATGCGATAAACCGCTTTCGCGATAGGCTACAATCCGACCTTTATCAATGTCGGAAACGTGATGGTACGCATTTCTCCTCCTTACACGAGGTATCACAACAACGTTTCACCAGGCAACGCCGGTCAACTGCTAGGAGAAATCGGTAGAAAGTTTTTACATCAGTCTCAAACTCCACCACATTACCCCTTCAAACCTTTCCGTCAAATGAATAAAAGAAATAATGATTGAACTTAATGTGTTTATACGATAACCTTCCAGCAAAGAACAAAATAATTTAACTTACTTTCCGTCTAGTGAAAAAAAGAAAGAGAATTGAACTTTTTGTGCCTTGCAGCTTTCTTGCCTGGACTTGCTTTTGACAACATGTCTGATCTGATAGTCTTTAGCATACACAATGTTCTACGCCTTCTGCCTTTATTGATAACAATATTAATGTGACTGATCAGAGGAAGATTAATTCGACGTGAACACATAAGCATACGCCCTGGCCCTTTAGTACTGGTTGTCTATGCAGCGAACCTGAAAACGTACATATACATTTTCTTGACCTTTTATTTTACTGGGTAGCCTCTGGATAAGATCATCTGACTGCATGTCGGAATATACTCACTCTGATCTATTGTTGATAATTATTTGGGTTGGCATTCATTTGCTAGAGTTGCAAACATGTTAGTTAAAACTATACTTATTACTCATTTGCCTTTTTCATTGAAGTTACTGGTGCAATATTCAATGCCGTTATTGAATTTAAAAAATTGAGAAAACTCAAAATAGTTAAATCTTGTGGTTACTGGGTTCAATGAAAAATAATACGATATTGACTGAGATAAACTGATCTATTCTGAAAATGAAACCTCCTGACAGATTAAAACTGCTTGCCGGACAGAGACTCGAACTCGGGACCTTCGCATTTCGTGGGCAAGTGCTCTACCAACTGAGCTACCCGAGCACGACTCACAAACCGTCCTCACAGCTTTAATTCCGCCAGTACCTCGTCTCCTACCTTTCAAACTTCGCAGAAGTTTTCCTGCATACGTTGCAGAACTAGCACACCTGGAAGAAAGGATATTGCCGCGAAAGGCAAAGGATCCTAGTTCGAGTCTCGGTCCAGCACCATCTTCCAGGAAGTGTTGTATCAGCGCACTCTCCGCTGCAGAGTGAAAATCTCATTCTGGAGACACTCCCCAGGCTGTGGCTAAGCCATGTCTCCGCAATATCCTTTCTTCCATGAGTGCTAGTTCTGCAAGGTATGCAGGAGGCTTCTGCGAAGTTTGGAAGGTAGGAGACGAGGTACTGGCGGAATGAAAGCTGTGAGGACGAGTCGTGAGTCGTGCTTGGGTAGCTCAGTTGGTAGAGCACTTGCCCGCGAAAGGCAAAGGTTCCGAGTTCGAATCTCGGTCCGGCACACAGTTTTAATCTGCCAGGAAGTTTCATGTCAGCGCACACTCCGCTGTGGAGTGAAAATTTCATTTTTGTATTCTGAACATGATTGAATATAAATTTTTAACTCTTTATAATGAATCAATTTATAAAACTTTAGTTTGGGGATAGTTTACATAAAATAGATTAAAAATGTAACAACGAACTTACAATATGCAGTCAGCACTTAAATACCTTTCATGTCTTCATGACGTCGATTTTTAATAAATCATGAATAATTACCAGTTATATAATTATAGTATTCCTCAAGTAATTATAGCTGTTGGCGCACAGGCACACCGCTCTGTTTCTACACACAACTTCACTGCACAAAGGTTGACTCAAGAGTGTTCTGTCGACAATGCTGCGCGCTTCTCGCCGCGCTCCCTATGTATCAATGCGTGGGCTCTCCCGCCAACAAAGAGCTTGGTGTGGATACTTCACTGTCACCATTGACATGCAAATAACTCAAATGAATTTCACAAAACGTTTTTCTTAACATTTTTCTTACACACTGTATTTGTTATTTACATATTTCTTAGCTTATAAATATTTTCAATAGTTTATTACTTTGATTATTTATGTTTTGGCCTGGTTGATTTTCTGTTGACATATTTCACTGTTGTGCACTGAAGAGCCGAAGAAACTGGTACGCCTGCCTAATATCGTGTAGGGCCCCGCGAGCTCGCAGAAGTGCCGCAACACTACGTGGCATGGACTCGACTAATGTCTAAAGTAGTGCTGGAGGGAACTGACACCATTAATCGTGCACGATTGCCCATAAATCCGTAAGAGTACGAGGAGGTGGAGATCTCTTTTGAACAGCACCTTTCAAGGCATCCCAGATATGCTCAATAATGTTCATGTCTATGGAGTTTGGTGGCCAGGCGAAGTGTTTAAACTCGAAAAGTGTTTCTGGAGCCACTCTGTAGCAATTGTATGTGTGGAATTTTCCAAGTCCGTCGGAATGCTCAATGGACATGAATGGATGCAGGTGATCAGACAGAATGCTTACGTACAAATCACATCTCAGAGTTGTATCTAGGCGTATCACGGCTTCCATATCACTCGAATTTCACACGCCCCACACCATTACAGAGCCTCCTACAGCTTGAAAAATCCCCTGCTGACATTCTGGGTCCATGGATTCATTAGGTTATCTCCATAGCCGTACACGTCCATCCACTCGATGAAATTTGAAACGATACCCGTCCGACTAGGCAACATGTTTCCAGTCATCAACAGTCAAATTTCGGTGCTCACGGGACCAGGCGAGGTGTAAAGCTTTTTGTTGTGCAATCATCAAGGGTACACAAATGGTCTTCGGTTCCGAAAGCCCATATCGATGATGTTCCGTTGAATGGTTCGCACGCTGACACTTATTGATGGCCCAGCTCTGAAATCTGCAGCAATTTGCACTTCTGCCACGTTGAACGATTCTCTTCAGTCGTCGTTGGTCTCGTTCTTGCATGATCTTTTTCCTGCGGCAGCGATGTCGGAGATTTTATGATTTACCGTATTCCTGATATTCACAGTACACTCGTGAAATGGGGGTAAGGTAAAATCCCCAATTCTTCGCTATCTCGGAGATACTGAGTCCCATCGCTCGTTGGCCAACCATAACACCACTCTTAAATCTTGATAAGCTGCCCTTGTAGCAGCAGTAACCGATCTAACAACTGTACCAGAAACTTGTTCTCGTATATTGGCGTTGCCGACCGCAGCGCCGTATTCTGCCTGTTTCCACATCACTGTGTTTGAATACTCATGCCTATACCAGTTTCTTTGGCGCTTCAGTGTATGTTGAGTGTGCTGTGGCAGATGGTTGAATACATGTGCATCCATTTCAAAATCAACCTCTCCATCATGCACAGAGACTATAACATAATGACGGACACGGCAACACGGTCTAACTGTCTATTATTTTAGTATTTGAGAATTTTAAGTATTTTATAATGTGACCTGACAATACACCCAGAAAGGTTCACACCGGACGCAGAAGCCTAGGTATTTATAACACACGTACGACGGCCAAAGTAAAAACCATACTAAATACATGCTGACAATAAGAAGGAAAGCGTTTCTCAAGAAAAAAAAATTGCCAACATAGAATACAAATTTGTTAGGAAATCTCTGCTGAAGATGATTGTATGGAATATAACCTTGTATGGAAATTCAATGTGAACGATAAACAGTGTAGAGAAGCACATGAATCGTGGTGATACAAGGGACTGTTCAAAATTAAAAATTAAATGGATACATCGAATAACAGGCGAGATACTGAACCAAACTGCAGAGAAAAAAAAAGGGATTTGCAGCACAGCTTGATAAAAAGAAAGGATCAGTTGCTGTGATCCATCCTGAGGTGTCAAACAATCATTAAGTTGGTAATGGAGGGAAGTATGGGTAGCAATGAAGGTAGAGGGAGATCATGGTCTGAGTATATGCACATCAGCAAAAGTGTCCCGTCTCCTCGATATGTGGTGCATCTGTGTTGATTTTGTGACTGCTCCTGTGCCAATCGAAGGGTCACCGCTGACGTTGTTTGTAAGCATACACATCGTCACCATAGCGCTACCTGCGGGTAGAGCGCCACACTCGAATGGATTTCAGGATTTCACTTGCAACTAAATCGTCAGTAGCGTCACATTAGAGACGTCTGTGGAACAACAGAGTGAACCCCATCATGCCATGAAGGAGAATCACATACAATGAACGAGTTCGCGTCTTCACGTTACATGCGGAACACTTGTCAAACACGGACGTCACTCGACATATGTACCGAAGTCGAAGTAATGTGGTTCTCACTTCAAATCGGTTTCCAATTGACAGATACTTTCACCGCACAGGCTTCCACGTTCGACAGGTGCACAGTATGATCGGTTTCTACGAATTTGGATTCAAAGAAATCCTGGGCTAAGTGCTTCAAATCTTAATTCAGCGTTCGAAAAGGCTACAAGAAACCATTTATCTCGTCATACTGTTAGCAGATGATTGCTAGATGTGAATCTCCATACCCGACGAGCATGGTCGTGCAGAAGAGAAGCCCCAGGACTGGCGTCGGGTGTTTACAGGCGAAACTCGTATCTGTTTGTACACTGATAAACGCAAACAACGTGTTTCGAGACAACTCGGTAAAATGGAAGAACTCCAACACCGTATCCCATACGTGTAACATGGTGGTGGTGAGTGATGTTAGGGGGTGGCATTACACGGTGCCACCGTACAACTCTCGTGGTTGCAGGGGGCAATCTCAATGCTCTGTGCTACAAGGACGAGGTTCTGCAGCCAGTAGTAGGACTGTATCCCTAACATTTTCGTAATGATTTAATGTTGATGAATAATAATTAGCGTGCTCATTATGCTGTTCTCGTGAACACACTCATTCAGCATGCTAGGATCAACGGAATGGAGTGGCCTGCCAGTTAACCGGACACTCACCCAATCGAAAATGTGTGGAATCGATTGAAACAAGCTAGTTTGGGACTTCGCAATGACCACACACCATTCGCGATATGCGTAGGATCGCCATTGGAGAGTGGGACAGTTTGCACCAGGGCTGGCTCGATAATGTGTCCGACGGTATACCACGAAGGATTCAGGCATGCATTCGAGCAAAGAGACAGTCAGAGAACGTATTTTTTTATTTTTTATTTTTAATCTGGGTGCTTCGAAAATGAACAAATGAAATTGTACGCATGGCACATAGCCAACTCTTGTATTCTGTGAGATGAATTTCAAAATAAAAGGATGATGCAAAATATTCCGAGTGTATGTAGCAGGTTCATATGGATGTAGGTTTCAGTACTTATGCAGGGATGAAGTGGCTTGTACATGACAGAGTAGCATGGAGAGCTGCATCAAACCATTCCTCGGCTGGAGCCCATAACAAAAACAATGGTGCACCCTAAAAATAAATAAATCTTTCTGAACAGGACAAAGGTCTGTATGTAACCTCACTGGCACACCCAGGAAATAGACCTCATCGTACTCCACAGGCATATACAGTATATTTCAAAGTTTATGTGAGCTTAACTGTAAAGCATCCAAAAAAATGCAGCATGCTGTCATGGCGAAGAATATAGGTAAATAAACTTGAATGAAGCTGAAAAATTGATTTATGTATTCTGTTTCTTCGTTTGTCTGTCAGTATAGGATATATGTTTGGCTCCTACAAATTGTTTGTGAGAGCGTCTTTTGGAATTGATTGAAGCATTAACATTATGCGTCCTGGAATATTAGTATATCTGCAAAATGTGTGTCTCGCTGCATTACCATCAGAAGGTATGGAGTACAGTGCATGTTCGGTGATAGTTTTGTGCTGCTTAGTCAAAAAGGTGCGCTGAAAGATCGGAGTATGTCCTCATACAGCAGACCCCCGTTTTCGAATCCTACATAGCTTTGATCGAACATCTATGTTACAATATAAAACTGTTGTGGAGACTTGTGATTTGGTCACTGATAACTACAGTCTGCTTTCTAAAAATTTGTTTACCCATTTCGGACAAAGCTTATCATCAGAACACCGGCCAAGAAGGTCATAATTTTCATGAAAGTACAAGCACAACGAACATATGTGGTAGCATACTCGAATACATTGACAAGTAAGCTACGTACCTTATAAGAGGACCTAATACATAATATTGTGTCACATGAATTCAGTCTTGAGATTGGTGCTTAACTGACCATGGACTACAGTTAAAAAAACTAGCTACAAGTACTTGCCACTAGGTGGTCCTATGGAGCGGCGTTGGAACAGCTTGCCTTTATGGAATGGCTGGCTTCATCATTTTCAGAGGGTGTCCTGGGTGAGAATGTCTATAGACTCGCTCTCTGTGGTTTGCATCCTTCCGTCTAAAATGTTCAGAAAAAAAAGCTCGATGGCTCTTTACTCGCTATGTTCGATGTTCGTTCCTTTGTCCTGACCTGCCGTATCGTATAATAAAAACTGATCAATACACATACGCACGACAACTAAAAATCCGCTGTTTTTGTATCCCTCTACGTTAAAAAATCCGATGACCATGTATGACGTTCCGGTCGTCTTTTCAAAATCCACTTCCACTTCATAATGTTCGCCTCATTCCAGCCTTACTACTTAATTGCCCATCCTTTGTCACTATTAACAATGCCAATTCCTGTACCTTCTTCTTACTGCAAGAGCGCCCCAAGGCTCCATCCTCTCTTCTCTCGTTTATCTCTGCTACACTGCCGACATGCCCAAACACCCTCCATCAGTTCACTTCCTTCAGCACGCTACTGACATCTTACTGAGGCTAATTTTGTATTCAAATGGTTTTGCCCTTCAGTAACTGAGGCTAATTTTGTATTCATATTATTCACGGTCTCCGTTAACATCTGCATCTGCCTCATGATAATGACCAATGGGTCTAATCCATGTTGCATACTGGCTGTTACATCTCCAGCCGTGTCTACCGGGCGTTCTATTGCGCTATCTGTAGCGATCGGTTCTACAACACTTCTTACTACATCATTATCATCATTCCTCACCCTTTACCATAGACTCGAAAAATTCCAATGATCCCTCCAAATTCACCTTAATCAATTTACTTCCTAGTGCCACCAATGACTCCTCCAGGTCAACTCCTCCAAAACCTACACAATAACCATAAGAAGAACCACATACAGTCGCTGCCTCCATGAATACTACCTCACGATTTAGTACCGTCCTATGCAATTAACTAAGACACTAAAATGTCTTAGACTAACACTCGAATGACAACCAAAATGGACATTTCAGGTACAAATCATCCAGCAAAAGACTACAACAGATTGAGACAGCCAACACTGCCAACTGGCTAAACTTCGGAATTATATCACCCGCTACTCTCCATGCCTATAAAACCTTGATCCGACCAGTCCTCTCCTATGCGAATGCAGCATGGACATACACTTCAACTAAGGTCTATTAGTCTATCTAAGTCTTTGAACGTCAATTTTCCGCCTCCCTTTCCGCATATCCTGTGCTATCCGCAAACTACACCATTAAAATTGCTACACCACGAAGATGTGCTACAGATACGAAATTTAACCGACAGGAAGAAGATGCTGTGATATGCAAATGATTGGCTTTTCAGAGCATTCACACAAGGTTGGCGCCGGTGATGAACCAACAACGTGCTGACATGGGGAAAGTTTCCAACCGATTTCTCATACACAAACAGCAGTTCACCGGCGTTGCCTGGTGAAACGTTGTTGTGATACCTCGTGTAAGGAGGAGAAATGCGTACCATCATGTTTCCGACTTTGATAAAGTTCGGATTGTAGCATATCGCGATTGCGGTTTATCGTATCGCGACATTGCTGCTCGCGTTGGTCGAGATCCAATGTCTGTTAGCAGAATATGGAATCGGTGGGTTCAGGAGGGCAATACGGAACGCCGTGCTGGATCCCAACGGCCTCGTATCACTAGCAGTCGAGATGACAGGCATCTTATTCGCATGGCTGTAACGGATCGTGCAGCCACGTCTCGATCCCTGAGTCAACAGATGGGGACGTTTGCAAGACAACAACCATCTGCACGAACAGTTCGACAACGTTTGCAGCAGCATGGACTATCAGCTGGGAGACCATGTCTGCGGCTACTCTTGACGCTGCATCACAGACAGGAGCGCCTGCGATGGTGTACTCAACGACGAACCTGGGTGCACGAATGGCAAAACGTCATTTTTTCGGATAAATCCAGATTCCGTTACTTCATCATGATGGTCGCATCCGTGTTTGGCGACATCTCGGTGAACGCACATTGGAAGTGTGTATTCGTCATCGCCATTCTGGCGTATCACCCGGTGTGATGGTATGGGGTGCCATTGGTTACACGTCTCGGTCACCTTGTAACGGGACTTATTAAAGGCTTTATTATAACGAAATACGCGATAACCTCCTAATTCAACCAGTTTAACTAGCAATTATGGTAATAGAAAAGTAATTGTGTATTTTAGCAATGACTGCATAACATGTCTAGATAAACAGTCAACCCATTAAAATATAATTAATAACTGACCCACACAAATGTTAGCATCACTTGAACACTGATACAGCAGATGTCATTATGTAAAAACACTATATTCAACTGAAATAATTAATATGAAATACGAATAATATTGGTCAATTTGCGTATTTTGGATCTCCTCAGATAAAAATTACCCAGTGAAACCTATTTATCCACTAGGACTGTTTTCACTCACTACTCACGTAAACACATCTATTTTAAACCACTGTAATTTTTAATAATTCAAATTATTTACTTATGTATGCAAATGAGAGAAGTCAATAGATGTACCTTTGAAATACGGCCTTTTTGCAACAAAGAATTGTTCTGACAAGTTGACAAATCTGTCTGTCATTTTAATGACCTGTTAAATGATGTCACACGATGTAAATTAATAACATTTTTGCACAAATTACGATAACAGATGGATGCCTGACTTATAAACCACATCTCTTCTTAGCAGTTCTTTGACAAGGTTATAAATGCAAGAAGCCTCGTCAGCTCAGTCTTGATAGAACTTTTGTAAAGTGTGTATGTTATTGTCTTATGTGGAAAAACAATGCAAAGATGTTGTAAAAGAAGTGTTACTCTGTACTGTGAAACGTCTTTGGGTGGTCAGCGGAGTTAAGATGGCTACCATGCCAATAAATAGTTGAAGTTCACTTATGTTGTCGTGCATTATTTATGAACAAGCACATCGATAACACGGGACCTCATCTTTTTACCCCTAGACGATACATATAGAGCCAACATTCACATCAAGATACAGCAGTGAACCAGCCAGCAGCAGCAGCAACTACTACAATACAATTTAATGGCGCCAGCCCAATTCTCTACATCAAGTGCTAACAAGCTTCGTATATTGGAGTGATATAGTGCGAATTTAGGAATATCAACGATTGGGTGACCATTGTAACCTCTTGATCGCACTGACGGCACTTTGAACAGTGGACGTTACATTTCAGATGTGTTACGAGCCGTGGCTCTACCCCTCATTCGATCACTGCGAAACCCTACATTTCAGCAGGATAATGCACGACCGCATGTTGCAGGTTCTGTACGGGCCTCTCTGGATGCAAAAAATGTTCGACTGCTGCCCTGTTCTGCACATTCTCCAGATCTCTCATCAATTGAAAACGTCTGGTCAATGGTGGCCAAGCAACTGACTCGTCACAATACGCCAGTCACTACTCTTGATGAACTGTGATATAGTGTTGAAGCTGCATGGGCAGCTCTACCTGTACACGCCATCCCATCCATATCAAGGCCGTCATTATGGCCAGAGGTGGTTGTTCTGGGTACTGATTTCTCAGGATCTATGCACCCAAATTGTGTGAAAATGTAATCACATGTCAGTTCTAGTATAATATATTTTTCCAATGAATACCCGTTTAGCATCTGCATTTATTCTTGGTGTAGCAATTTTAGTGGCCACTAGTATAGATTTCTATAACTGCGTTGTTCCCCTCTGATCACCACACCTGGTATGCTGACTTGACTTTACAAACAGATCCGACAGTCCCTGCATCTGCACACACTCCATACCCTATGCCATACCAACTTCAACCGACTCATTCTCCCAAACAATGAAATTCGCCCCAATGTTGATCCATCCTACGAACTATTACTCTCCCCAACGTGTCCCATTCCATATCAGCCCCTCCTCCTTATCTTTTCCTTCTCCATCTTGCACCATCCTTTCTCGTCTTGACAGCACAGATGTGTCCCACCCACCAGCCTCCTCTTCACTTTCTGTCTCCCCACTTTCCGCACCAACACCTACGTTCCATAGTTTCTACCTAACGGAACTCTATACTTCTTACCCGCACCCTTCAGTTCTGTAGAACAAATCTTCTCCTTCCCAAATCCTTTTTTTCCCAGGGAAAGTCCTTCAGCTTTTTGGTAAAAGTACAATACTGTGGTTAGACGAACGTCACCATTTCTGCACTGCGTTTTAAACATATACTTCTGTTTTTATTTTTTATTTATTCGTTTTTAAACAGAAGCAACAAAGGAAGATACAATTTTAATATTTTTATGTGAACACCAAAAATTCTTTACTTTAATGGTTTTAGAAACATCTGTAAACCTTCACCTTCAAATTATATTTATTTTCGTGTTTCTTTATATTTTGAGGCTGTTGGTTGAAGACCGGAATGGCATACTGCTGAAACACCAACCCCAGCCCTTGTGGGACGAGAGGGATGAAGTAACAATAAGAAAAAGAAATAAATAAAATAGTTTTCATGAAGATACTACTGCAGAATTATAGTAGGCCTGATTTTTAGGTAATATACCTGAAAAATAAACGTATTAAAAGTTCAATAAAATAGTTACATTAAAGAGTAATAAAATACGTGATTCCATTGAGTGTCGTATTGACAGTACTGGTAGCGCTAAGTCTCATCTCGTGCAACGACATTATCCAGAAAAAAATTTGTATGATTCCTCCGTAGTGAATTCCACTGTCATCACTATAGTTTCAGCATCTGCTCCGTTCGGTGGATGTTGTCTGTACGGACGCGATACATCAGTAACTTCCTGTTGATCCGGAAAGCGTGTGAGCAAGGGGTAAGGACCCTTTCTGTCCACGGTTTCAGTTCCACAGAATTATATATAGCAAATGACTCGTTAGTTTATAATAAATTATGATATTTACGCTTTACTACATTGCTGTATCAGTCATATCTTCATATTCACTATGCTCACAACTAGTAGATGACGAATCTGTGATTAGATTTGTATTTGACATTTTTCAATATGTCGTCCGGTGCTGATTCACTTTTAACACGCATTGTCGTTTAGATATTGGGCCATTCACGGAGTATTTTAGATGTTGGCCAGGAGACGTCCCTTGTAGTTCTGGTTCGGAGTGCACTCAGAACAAGAACCAGTGAAACCATGACCAACCCATTACATAGATATCATTGAATAAAACCAAGCTGCTACGGATTTTTTTACTCTCATAGAGTTTAAGTCACTGTTCTGCTGCAGCCTGAATACAGCGATGTTTCCGTTTCACAGGTCATCCAAACGTGCGTCTCTTCATCATGCAGGGAGGTCTTCAGAGCATGAACGAAGCAGCGTACCACGCAGTTCCGTTTCTGATCATCCCGTTCTTCGCTGATCAGAAGCACAACGCGGCTAAGGTGGAGGAAGCAGAGATCGGGCTGAAGCTACTACTGGAAGACATCAGCAAGGAGACCGTCTTGCAGCGCACACGGTCCATCCTTGATGATCCAAAGTAAGTACTTTCGTGTATGGAATTCAGTCAGTTTTGACACATCTATGCTAATTTATGATAATAACCAGTCATTCTCGTGACTCGGCACATATTTCATGTTTTAGCCCCTACGAGTCATCATCATCATCATCATCAGTTATCTGCTATATTAGCAGGTCCTTTGCCTCTCCATTTTCTGCGATCCATTGCTTCCTTCTTAAGGCTACTGTATGTTGTATCGTCCATCATGTCAGCCAGTATCTGGAATCTCTTCCTTCCTCGCTTCCATTTCCCTTCTACATAACCTTCTAATACTGTTTTTATCAGTCCGTCATTCTTTCTTTGTATATGCCCAATCTAATTTCTCTTTCTTCTCTTTATTACATTTAGTAACTGTCTTTTCTCTCCCATTCTTCTAAGTAACTCTTCATTTTTTTACTCTGTCCATCCAACTTATTCTTTCCATCCTCCGCCATGTCCAAATCTCAAAAGTCTCCAGCCTTTCTCTGTATTTTTTCCTCATAGTCCATGTTTCAGCGCCATATAGAAGAACACTCCATACAAGACATTTTATGAGTCTCTTTCTGAGTTCTCTGTCCAGACCGCTGCAGAAAATTCTCCTTTTCTTATAAAACGCCTCTTTTGCCATTGCTATCCAGCCGGTGTCTATCCTGCTTCCAAGATACTTAAAATTTTGCACCTGTTCTAGTATTTCTCCATTCAGCATAATTTCTATTTCCTTATTTCCTCCTAGCGCCAATACTTTTGTTTTATTTGTATTAATTTTCATTCCATATTTTTTTCCGATAGTTGCAATGGTGTCCACCAAATCCTGTAATTCTTTTTCCCCTGTGGCTAGAAGGACCATGTCATCAGCAAACCTCAAACACCCTACTCTTCTTCCTCCAATTTCTACTCCTTTGTAATCTAATGAGCATTGGTCAATCATTTTTTCCAAGTAGAGGTTGAAAAGAGTAGGTGATAGACAGCACCCTTGTCTTACTCCTTTTCCTAGTCTGATCTAGTTTGTACTTTCTCCTTTGACTTTAACTGAAACTTTTTGATTAAGATTACGAGCAATCGCATGGCAATTAGCAGTTGCACTTGACAAAATTTTGTCACCTCGCTAACGCGGTAACACACACACACACACACACACACACACACACACACATATATATATATTAAATGAAAAATATTGATATGCGTAAAAAAACTTGAACACATGAAAGATCAATTCGACATGAAAACGTAAACAAACACATTAGAAAACGATGTTACTGTGTGTGAGAGGTTCCGGCAAAGTACAGAATCACTGCAAATAATTTAAGCACCATACTTCACACTGCTTTGCCCGCTGCTCGTGGGCAACTGGTTAGAGTCGCCGCCTGTAGGTCGCGGAGCCCCGAGTTCGATTTCAGGCGGCAGCAGAGAGTTTCTTCGGTCGAGGATTGCGTATTTGTATTGTCCTCATCATTTCCCATTCATCGCAAAGACACGCAAGTTACCGGAGTGGCGTCAAATACGAAGGGCGTTTAGTAAGTAGTGCAGCACATGTTTCTTTTCGGCTAATATCAGGAGGAAAAAATGTAGAGTTCGTTGCGCGACATAGTAGAATGTTCCCGCTTCAGACCCTATAGTTTCATGAACTTCCGATAGGTGGCACTGCAGTACGTAGCCTTCAAAATGGTGTCTGCAACGGAGGTGCGTTCCAGTCAGAGTGCTGTCACTGCTGGCGGAAAACTAGAATATCGCAGACATTCATAGGCGCTTGCGGAATGTCAGCAGCGACCTGGCAGAGAACAAAAGCTCGGTGAGTCGTTGGGAGAGGCGTCTGTCCTCATCGCAACAAGGTTGCGCAAACCTGTTGATTCTCCCGTGTGCCAGCCACACCACCTCGCCTCCGAAGAAAAAGTTAAAAGACGCACTCTCAGCCGGTGAAGTCACGGTTACGGTTTTCTGGTACACTGAAGGGGTTATTCTGTTTGACGTCTTCCATCGTGGTGTCAACGATCAACTCGGAAGTGTATTGAGCTACCCTCAGGAAACGAGTTCAGCGTGTTCGACGTCACAAAAACGCAAACGAACTTCTCCATTACAACGCAAGGCCTCACACATGCCTGTGCTCCAGAGAGGAGCTCACTAAACTCCATTGGACTGTTCTTCCTTATCCACCCTACAGCCCCGAAAATTGGAAATTTGTGGCAAGTTCTATGGGAACAAACTTATGGGGTCATCAGTCCCTAGGCTTACACACTACTTAGCCTAACTTATATTAACTTAGGCTGAGGACATCACACACACACACACACACACACACACACACACACACACACATGCCCAAGGGAGGACCCGAACCCCCGAAGGAGGGAACCGCGCGAACCGCGGCAAGACGCCTTTGACCGAACGGCTACCCGGCGCGGCTACAGCCTCGATCTCGCCCCTTCCGTCTGTTTGGCCCAATTAATGATGCATCTGGCGGAAAGCAGTACGTATATGGTTGGGAGGCTATTAAAGCAGTAAGACGTTGGCTCCAACGTCGAACAGTAGAGTGATACCATGAGGGCATGCAGACCCTTCCAGTAAGGTGGAGTAAGACCGTCACAATGAACGGAGATTATGGTAAAAAATGGGATTCTACAGTCAAAAGAGTTGGAAATTTTATTATGTGTTTGAATCCTGAATAAAACCAATCTGCGTTCAGAGAAAAATGTTGCATTTCATATTGACCAACCCTCGTAGAAAAACTTGTAACAGCCGACCGGAGTGGCCGAGCGGTTCTAGGCGCTATAGTCTGGAACCGCGCGACCGCTACGGTCGCAGGTTCGAATCCTGCCTCGGGCATGGATGTGTGTGATGTCCTTAGGTTAGTTAGGTTTAAGTAGTTCTAAGTCCCACAGTGCTCAGAGCCATTTGAAGCCAAACTTGTAACAGGTGGCCGAATAACTCAAGACGGGAAGTCTGGGCCAGTACCGCCATACAACCATTTCATTTTTTTCCTTTGCTTTGATACCATATGCTACTACTACTGTAGTTTTTATTCCGTCCTCCATCTTCTTTCTACTGTTCCTATTCCTGGTGACAGCGGCGTTTGTTCCCTTAACTTCTCCTTTCTTCTGGCCAAGGTTTTTCACATATTCTTTTTACTAGCTATTCATTCTATTAATTCCTCATTTTGTACTGTTTCCATTTAATTATTATCTTCGCTCTGTTGCACCCAGTTTCTAATACTTCCAGTTTCTTCTTCAGGTTTCTTACGTTCAGCGTTTTATTTGTTCTCCGCTGTGACTGTTTTAAACCATTTCAAAGAAACTATACGGCCAGCATCACGGAAATACCCAGATTACACAATATTACCTGGAAAAGACTTTAACATACCGAGTAAAGACTGGGACGTCTATGGACTCATTGCCGGGAGTACAGTCAGACAGTGTTGCGACGTTCTTTCGAACACATTTTCCAAAAACTGTCTTGAGCAGCTAGTTCCACAGCCCCCACATGATGGATATATTTTCGATCTTGTGGTTACAAACAGGTCTGACCTAGTCGACGGCGTCAGCCTAGAGACAGGGATTAGTGACCATGATGTCATCAAGAGACTTTGGTTACTAAAGTTAATAAAACAATCAAGATAGCTAAGAGAGTATTTGTACTAGAAAGAGCAGACAAACAGTTGTTATCATCCCACTTAGACAATGAATTGATATTATTTAGTTCCAATACAACGGACGTAGAGGAATTGTGGGCAAAGTTTAAATGGATTGTAAATTATTTTCTCGAGAATTATGTACCAAGTAAGTGGATTAAGGACGGGAAACACCCACCGTGTTTTAATTACTAAATTGGAAAAATGCTGAAGAAGCAAAGGTTTTTTCTCTCTCGGTTCAGAAGAGAACGCTCAGATGACGAAAGACAAACATTAACAGAAGTTTGTGCGTCTGTAAAAAGATCGATGCGCGGAGCTTACACAATTATACCACCGTCATACCTTACCAAAAGATCTTGCCGATAACCCCAGAAAATACAGGTCCTATTTAAAATCGCTGAGTGGGTCTGGGGCTTCTATCCTCTCTTTCGTTGATGTGTTGCGGCAGTAGAAGACAGCAAAAGTTAAGCCGAAGTTTTAAATTTCGCATTTAAGAAATTATTCATGCGGGATAATTTTACCAACGTACCGTCGTTTGACCATCGCACAGACTCCCGTACGGAGGACATAGTAATAAACATCCCTGGCCTAGCTGAAAGAGTTGAAAGCGCATAAGTCGCCAGGTCATAATCCAATTTCTACTCAGTTTTACAATGAATACTCAACAGCACTGGCCCCTTACTTAGCTTGCACTGATCGTGAATCTCTCGCCCAGCGCAAAGTCCCAAGTGACCGGGAAAAAGCGCAGGTGAAGAAGGGTAAAAAACCGGAGCCGCACAATTACAGACAAGTATCCTTCACATCGGTTTCCTGCAGAATCCTTGAAAATATTCTCTGTTCGAACATAATAAATTTCCTTGAGAGGATAAAACTACTGTTCAGAAATCAGTAAGGCTTTAGAAAGCAGCGCTCGTGTAAAATTCAGCTTGTCCTTTCCTCACATGATATACTGTGAACTATGAAGGTAGGTTAGAAAATTTAAAAAGGGAAATGGATAGGTTAAAGTTAGATATAGTGGGAATTAGTGAAGTTCGGTGGCAGGAGGAACAAGACTTCTGGTCAGGCGAATACAGGGTTATAAATACAAAGTCAAATAGGGGTAATGCAGGAGTAGGTTTAATAATAAACAGGAAAATAGGAATGCGGGTAAGCTACTACAAACAGCATAGTGAACGCATTATTGTGGCCAAGATAGATACGAAGCCCACACCTACTACAGTAGTACAAGTTTATATGCCAACTAGCTATGCAGATGACGAATAAATTGAAGAAATGTATGATGAAATAAAAGAAATTATTCAGATAGTGAAGGGAGACAAAAATTTAATAGTCATGGGTGACTGGAATTCGAGTGTAGGAAAAGGGAGAGAAGGAAACGTAGTAGGTGAATATGGATTGGGGCTAAGAAATGAAAGAGGAAGCCGTCTGGTAGAATTTTGCACAGAGCACAACTTAATCATAGCTAACACTTGGTTTAAGAATCAAGATAGAAGGTTGTATACATGGAAGAACCCTGGAGATACTAAAAGATATCAGATAGATTATATAATGGTAAGACAGAGGTTTAGGAACCAGGTTTTAAATTGTAAGACATTTCCAGGGGCAGATGTGGACTATGACCACTATCTATTGGTTATGACCTGTAGATTAAAACTGAAGAAACTGCAAAAAGGTGGGAATTTAAGGAGATGGAACCTGGATAAACTGAAAGAACCAGAGTTTGTACAGAGCTTCAGGGAGAGCATAAGGGAATAATTGACAGGAATGGGGGAAAGAAATACAGTAGAAGAAGAATGGGTAGCTTTGAGGGATGAAGTAGTGAAGGCAGCAGAGGATCAAGTAGGTAAAAACACGAGGGCTAGTAGTAATCCTTGGGTAACAGAATAAATATTGAATTTAGTTGATTAAAGGAGAAAATATAAAAATTCAGTAAATGAAGCAGGAAAAAAGGAATACAAACGTCTCAAAAATGAGATCGACAGGAAGTGCAAAATGGCTAAGCAGGGATGGCTAGAGGACAAATGTAAGGATGTAGAGGCTTATATCACTAGAGTTAAGATAGATACTGCCTACGGGAAAATTAAAGAGACCTTTCGAGATAAGAGAACCACTTGTATGAACATCAAGAGCTCAGATCGAAACCCAGTTCCAAGCAAAGAAGGGAAAGCCGAAAGGTCTATACAAGGGCGATGTACTTGAGGACAATATTATGGAAATGGAAGAGGATGTAGATGAAGATGAAATGGGAGATACGATACTGCGTGAAGAGTTTGACAGAGCACTGAAAGACCTGAGTCGAAACAAGGCTCCCGGAGTAGACAACATTCCATTAGAACTACTGACGGCCTTGGGAGAGCCAGTCCTGACAAAACCCTACCATCTGGTGAGCAAGATGTATGAAACAGGCGAAATACCCTCAGACTTTAAGAAGAATATAATAATTCCAATCCCAAAGAAAGCAGGTGTTGACAGATGTGAAAATTACCGAACTGTCAGTGTAATAAGTCACAGCTGCAAAATACTAACACGAATCCTTTAGACGAATGGGAAAGCTAGTAGAAGCCGACCTCGGGGAAGATCAGTTTGGATTCCGTAGAAATACTGGAACACGTGAGGCAATACTGACTTTACGACATATCTTAGAAGAAAGATTAAGGAAAGGCAAACCTACGTTTCTAGCATTTTTAGACTTAGAAAAAGCTTTTGACAATATTGACTGGAATACTCTCTTTCAAATTCTAAAGGTGGCAGGGGTAAAATACAGGGAACGAAAGGCTATTTACAATTTGTACAGAAACCAGATGGCAGTTATAAGAGTCGAGGGACATGAAAGGGAAGCAGTGGTTGGGAAGGGAGTAACACAGGGTTGTAGCCTCTCCCCGATGTTATTCAATCTGTATATTGAGCAAGCAGTAAAGGAAACAAAAGAAAAATTCGGAGTAGGTATTAAAATCCATGGAGAAGAAATAAAAACTTTGAGGTTCGCCGATGACATTGTAATTCTGTCAGAGACAGCAAAGGACTTGGAAGAGCAGTTGAACGGAATGGATGGTGTCTTGAAGGGAGGATATAAGATGAACATCAACAAAAGCAAAACGAGGATAATGGAATGTAGTCGAATTAAGTCGGGTGATGTTGAGGGTATTAGATTAGGAAATGAGACACTTAAAGTAGTAAAGGAGTTTTTCTATTTGGGGAGCAAAATAACTGATGATGGTCGAAGTAGAGAGGATATAAAATGTAGACTGGCAATGGCAAGGAAAGCGTTTCTGAAGAAGAGAAATTTGTTAACATCGAGTATCGACTTAAGTGTCAGGAAGTCATTTCTGAAAGTATTTGTATGGAGTGTAGCCATGTATGGAAGTGAAACATGGACGGTAAATAGTTTAGACAAGAAGAGAATAGAAGCTTTCGAAATGTCGTGCTACAGAAGAATGCTGAAGATTAGATGGGTAGATCACATAACTAATGAGGAAGTATTGAATAGGATTGGGGAGAAGAGAAGTTTGTGGCCCAACTTGACCAGAAGAAGGGATTGGTTGGTAGGACATGTTCTGAGGCATCAAGGGATCTCCAATTTAGTATTGGAGGGCAGGGTGGAGGGTAAAAATCGTAGGGGGAGACCAAGAGATGAATACACTAAGCAGATTCAGAAGGATGTAGGTTGCAGTAGGTAGTGGGAGATGAAGAAGCTTGCACAGGATAGAGTAGCATGGAGAGCTGCATCAAACCAGTCTCAGGACTGAAGACCACAACAACATGAAGGGAAACAGGCAGATTCCATATTGCTAGATTTCTGGAAAACGTTTGGCATGGTGCCACACTGCCGACTGTTAACGAAGTTACAAGCACGCAGAATCGGCCCCAGCCGCGTGAGTGACTCGAATGCTTCTTAAGTGACAGGACCCAGTATTCTGCCCTCAACAGCAAATGCTCAGCAGAGCAAGGGTAGCCTGAAGAGTGTCCCAGGGAAGTGTGATAGGACCGCTGTTGTACTCTGTTTACATAAATGACGTGGCCCACAGGGTGAGTAGCAATCTGCCGTTGTTTGCTGATGATGGTGAGCTGTATGGGACAGTGCATGTGCTGAGTGACTGTAGAGGATACAAGATGACTGAGATAAAATTTCTAGTTGATGAACGGCAGCATGCTGTAAAACTATAAAAATGGAAGTTACTGCAGATGAGTAGGAATAATAAGACAATAATGTTTGAATACAGCATTAGTAGCATGCCGCTTGACACACTCACGTCGACAAAAATTCTAGGCCTCAAGTTGCAAAGCAGTAAAAAAATGGAGTGAGTAAGTAACTACTGTAATAGGGAAGGCGAATTGCGGACTTCGATTTATTGGAAGAAAAAGTATGATTCACCTCTAAGGAGACCGCATTTAGCACATTAGTGCGACACGTTGTTGGGTACTGTTTGAGTGTTCGGGATCCGCGCGAGGTAGAATTAATGGAAGAGATCGAAGCAATTCAGAGGCGGGCTGCTGCATTTGTTACCGGTAGGTTCGAACAACTTGCAACTATTGCGGAGATGCTTCGGGAACCCACATGGGACTCAGCGAACGGAAGGTGACGTTCTCTTCGAGGGACACTATTGGGGATATTTAGAGGACCGGCATTTGAAGTTGACTGCAAAACGATTATACTGCCGTCTACGTGCATTTCGCGTAAGAACCACGAAGATAAGATTAGAGAGATCAGAGCTCGTGGAAGGCTTAGAGACAGTCACTTTTCCCTCGCTCTATTCGCGAGTGGAACAGGAGAGGAAATGACCGATAGTGGTAAGAGTACCATCCGTCACGCACCATGTATGTATATATGTATACGTAGATGTACACTTTGGTGAAGACGTAGATTTCAAGAGATGTCAGTTTACTGTTTTTTGTGGAAGTAAGCTTTTTCTTCGTTTCTGCTAGCTTCATTAGGACGTCATCTTTGCTTCGGGCATCCGATGTAATGTTCTACACACATAACTGCGTCGAGACTCTATAAACCACTTTGACGTTTGTGGCAGAGAGCACTTTTCACTGTACCACGCATGAGGTTTTCCCCCGTTTCTTTCCTGTTCGGAGGATGGAAAGAAAGACTGCATAATGCCACTGTGCGCGCTGATGTAATTTAGATAAAAAGATTTGAACAATGTTAATTGAAACCGAAATCGTTTATTAACTGTACATGAAGTGTAGACTTCTAAATTAGTGAACAAAGTAAGAGAAGCTCAAGTATTATGAATCAGAGGTCTTGCTGGTAGCTGGCTTTCATGATATCTAACGAAAAGGATTGACTGTGTCGCATTAAGTAAACGAAGATGTGTACAGATCGAAACAGCATCTTCAGAATGACGAGTAATCACTACATATGTATCACAGAGATAGATGTTGGATCCGCTATTATAATTCTTAAATTCAATTAAATATCTTGTGGTATTTCTAGCTGAGATATCACACAAGGTGGCTTTAGTCGCTCAGATGGAAATGGGGTTTTTCTTCTCCACACATTGACTCCTTTCCTCGATGATACGCGAGAACTGCATTACACATGTATTTGTGCAGTGTATATACATGAGTGTAATGAATGCGTGTATAGTTTAGTGTTAAGTTTGTTTTAGATGATGACGATGATGCAAGAAGGGAGGTAGTGAAATCTGGTGCTAGTGCTTTGCCTACTCCTCTGCATAGCTCCCAGAGGGTCGCCAAGTTTAAAATCCCCATCCGAAGGACATATCACCATCAACAGTGCCACATGCCTTCATTTTACGAGGCTCTGCAGACCAGTTTGGAACTTAATCCAGTAAATAGGCGTAAAGACTAATGTTCGAAAAGTTTACGCTCCACCCACCTTCTCCCTTGCCCCACACCGCTCCTCTTGCTGGCCAAATACCGGCAGTGAAAAGTTCATCTGTCAGCAGGATTCAAACCGCTGTACATCCGGGTCGAACACCACTGTAAAGGTGTGCGTCTGCAACATCGGTTGTGGAGGGTGTATCGTTATTAAGGAAAATATTATAATCATGCCAAATCTGGAGACTTTAATACAGGGTTATTACAAATGATTGAAGCGATTTCACAGCTCTACAATAACTTTATTATTTAAGATATTTTCACAATGCTTTGCACACACATACAAAAACTCAAAAAGTTTTTTTAGGCATTCACAAATGTTCGATATGTGCCCCTTTAGTGATTCGGCAGACATCAAGCCGATAATCAAGTTCTTCCCACACTTCGGCGCAGCATGTCCCCATCAATGAGTTCGAAAGCATCGTTGATGCGAGCTCGCAGTTCTGGCACGTTTCTTGGTAGAGGAGGATTAAACACTGAATCTTTCACATAACCCCACAGAAAGAAATCGCATGGGGCTAAGTCGGGAGAGCGTGGAGGCCATGACATGAATTGCTGATCATGATCTCAACCACGACCGATCCATCGGTTTTCCAACCTACTGTTTAAGAAATGCCGAACATCATGATGGAAGTGCGGTGGAGCACCATCCTGTTGACCGTCGGCTGTGGTACGTTTAGCTCCCTGCTTGCTTTATTCGTCGACTTCCGCAGGCTACGCGTGAAACTTGCCCGCACGCGTTCAACCGTTTCTTCGCTCACTGTAGGCCGACCCGTTGATTTCCCCTTACAGAGGCATCCAGAAGCTTTAAACTGCGCATACCATCGCCGAATGGAGTTAGCAGTTGGTGGATCTTTGTTGAACTTCGTCCTGAAGTGTCGTTGCACTGTTACGACTAACTGATGTGAGTGCATTTCAAGCACAACATACGCTTTCTCGGCTCCTGTCGCCATTTTGTCTCACTGCGCTCTCGAGCGCTCTGGAGGCAGAAACCTGAAGTGCGGCTTCAGCCGAACAAAACTTTGTGAGTTTTACTACGTATCTGTAGTGTGTCGTGACCATATGTCAATGAAAGGAGCTACAGTGAATTTATGAAATCGATTCAATCATTTGTAATAGCCTTGTACTTCGATATATAAATGATATTTTCTTGAAAACTGATAACTAGGTCTCAGGAAACTGGCTGTTACTGATTTCAGATAAAACATAATAAATACAATTCAGAACAGTACAAGTCCTGAACATACCTTTAGAAATAGTACCTAATGGTAGATCAATAAATGACTCAAAATATTCTAAATTAAGATACGTGGAAAAGGTTAAGAACCTGAATTCGAAAGCATAAGGAGCACATCGCCTTAGACTAAAAATAATAGTAACATGCACAAAAATAATACGAGAAAGAGAGATGAATCAGCCTTAGAAAGTTACTGGAAGGCGTGAGGCATACAGCCACAAAAATATTTCTTCACCTGCTATGCGTGCGTGTGCACTTGTGTGTGTGTGTGTGTGTGTGTGTGTGTGTGTGTTTTTTTTTTTTTTTTTTTTTTTGTTTAAGTGAGAAAGATTGAGCATAGTTAAATATAAATCACTGTACGATAGTAAAAAGAACGTAGCTGAAGATATTCGTGTAAATGGCCAGCATTTTGTCATATTTCTGTACTGGAAATTGTAATACAATTGTAAAATAGACTCAGTTTACATCTTAGCGACAGGTCGATATTATTAACCATGAAACTTACAATTAATTAACTAACTTATCAAAATGTTATCGTTGAAAAAGGTAAGTGCTTTTACCAGCTGTAAACCCAATTCTATAAGATTCCCCTACAGGTGTCTCCTCTTTAAACATATTTTCCGTCTGCTGTCATGTCTTGTACTTTCTGGAATCGATGCTTCATCTCTTGTGCGTTTGAAAGTTTAACAATACTTCTTAGTCCTTGCATTTCAAAAAATTGTCTTGTCTCTCTTAATAGACAGGCTGCTCCACATTCGTCATATGGGAGCGTACAATAAGTAATGCAAAATATATGTTTCTTTTAAGGTAGGTTGGTTTTGCTCACGATTCCAACACACCGTATTATTCCCCACCTTTTCTTTTTTTCTACAGAAACCTAGTTTTGAACGTGTTCTTCGTGGAGCGTAGTACTACGGTACCACTGCGTGTGCTCGGTTTAACACAAAATGTTCAAATGTGTGTGAATTCCTAAGGGACCAAACTGCTAGACTTACACAGTACTTAAACTAACTTATGCTAAGAACAACACACACATCCATGCCCAAGTGAGGGCTCGAACCTCCGGCGGGAGGGGCCGCGCAATCGCTGATATGGCGCTTCAAACCGTGTGGCCACTCCGAGCGGCGGTTTAACCCATTAGGAATGGTGCGATCGTGGAGGGGTGAATTGAGAATTATTTGTTTAAAACATTTTTGAATTTATTGGACCACAAAATTATTATTATTACAAATGTGAACTGAGCACCAGGCAATTATCGTGTATTAAAGTGAGTTTAATAAGGGAATCATTCTTTCATTAGAAATAATATAAAACAAAACAATCAAAACTTTCAAGATAGTAACAGAATTTGCGTGCGCTTTCAGGAGTCTTTTAGGTTTCATCCAAATGTCCTAATAAACAGGTTTAAGATTCTGTAGTTAAGAAAATAAATAAATAAATAAAACACGCACATAGTGAACTTCACAAAGAGTAGAAGATAAAAATACCAAAGATAACGGGCAGGATAGAGAGTGGTCCCTGTAAAGCGTGACCCCTAGTAGCGTGTTCTGAAAGCGGTCGAGGCTCTCAGCCGACACGTCAACCAAAACAGGCACGCACAGGGTCCACCCAGGTCACGCAGGCACAGGCCTAAGGGACCAGATTATAACTGACTTCTGTAACACACCAAAACACTTGAACACAACCGCCATTTCTAACGCAATTATAAAAAAGGGTGCTTCCAGAAAGGTTGCAGCGTTTACCAAATTCAAACATGAAATACCAAAAGGTGACAAATAGCCAAACACCCATCAAAAAATTTACAGCGGGGCACTAGAACGGACATGATAACACATAAAGCCGGCCGCTGTGGTCGAGCGGTTCTAGGAGCTTCAGTCCGGAACCGCGCTGCTGCTACGTTCGCAGGTTCGAATCCTGCCTCGGGCACGGATGTGTGTGATGTCCTTAGGTTAGTTAGGTTTAAGTAGTTCTAAGACTAGGGGACTGATGACCCCAGATGTTAACTCCCATAGTGCTCAGAGCCATTTGAAACATTTTTGAACACCTAAAGCTCAGTCAACAGGTGAACACAATAAAGCAGAAACGCTTTGCAATAGAAGCCAAAATTACATCCAAGAGGGAGGCTGAATATGGCGTTGCTAGAGCGACATGAACACGCCACAAGGGCACTAAATAAGCAATATGAGTAAATGTCGAAATAAAGAACAAAGTGATGCACCACAACGGAGCAAACGGACAAGCTGCCGAATAATATTCCAAGAAACGTGCTAAACACTCCACTTCCCGGATCTGAGAAAAACCACCAACGCACGCGGATAATTACGGCACTCACCCAGTTTCAATAAGTCCAGGAGCAGCAAGGCTTCGTCCTCCGGGTAAACCGACTCCACCAGCGAAATCTGGAAAACAGACGTTGACACAAAGCCAGCAGGTCTGCTGGTAACGGCTTGTCCTCAGCGGAGGAACGTCCTCCTTGCCGTGCGGCTTTTCTGATTTAGGTTTTCCGTGATTTCCCTAAATCGCTCCAGGCAAATGCCGGGATGGTTCCTCTGAAAGGGCACAGCCGACTTCCATCCCCGTCCTTCCCTAATCCGATGAGACTGATGACCTCGCTGTTCGGTCCCTTCCCCCAAACATTCCAACCCAACACTTGCCGTGTTTACACTGTTTCTTCTTACTTGCCCAGAGAACTCCAACGGAATTTTTCTGTACCGAGCGCCTCGTAGCCAAACCAGACCACCAGCGACCTCTTTCATCGACAACGACCAGAAATCTAGCTCAGCCCGCGGCACCAGCCTGGTCTGTCTAAGCAACTGAAAGAGAGCCTCACATCGCAGCACCACAGACGTACTCGAGAATCACTCTGTCCTATGTCACGGCGTTAGGTCACTTTACTGGGAGTGCCTTTGACCCATATGGTACCACTCTGCTAGATGGTCTGCAGCTCGTGGTCTCGCACTCGCGTTCTCGCTTCCCGAGCACGAGGTCCCGGGTTCGATTCCCGGCGGGGTCAGGGATTTTCACCTGCCTCCAGATGACTGGGTGTTTGTGTTGTCCGCATCATTTCATCATCATTCAAGAAAGTGGCGAGTTTGGACTGAGCAAGGTTGGGAATTTGTACAGACGCTGATAACCGCGCAGTTGAGCGCCCAACAAACCAAACATCATCATCATACTCATCATCATCTGCTGGATGGCGTCGACGCCAATGTCTTGCTGCATCAGTAATCTCTCCATCCTCCAAGTACTGCTGCCCATGGAGTGCATACTTCATTCGACCAAACAGATGGTAGTCGCAAGGCGAGAGATAGCTGTAGGGTGGATGAGGTGGAACAGTCCAATGACCTTACCAGCTGAGCGTGCGGGTTGAACTTTTCCTTCGGCAGAGAGGTGGTGTTGCACCACTCCATGGATTGCCGTTTTGTTTCCAATTGTTAGTGATGAACCCATGTTTCATGATCTGTAACGATGCTCGACAATAAATTGTCACCATCAGATTCGTAATGTGCAAGCAGTTCCACACAGATGGTCTTCTGCTAGACACCAAAAAAAAAAAAAAAAAAAGCAGCGGGCACTCTCCTTTGAGTCCCCCTCCGGTCTTGGACGACTGTGTCAAGGCTACTACTAGAGATGTCCATTTCAGCAGCGAGGTGTTTGTGATCCATCGATCACCTCCAGTAAGAGTATCCGGACATTCCAACATGGCACAGCTGTGTACGAGCGGCCGACACGCGGAAAATCGGACAGGTTTATGTGATCTTCTTTCGAAAATAATACACTACTGACCATTAAAATTGCTACACCACGAAGATGACGTGCTACAGATGCGAAATTTTCCGTACAAGAAGAAGATGCTGTGATATGCAAATGATTAGCTTTTCTGAGCATTCAAACAAGGTTGGCGCCGGTGGCGACACCTACAACGTGCTGACATGAGAAAAGTTTCCAACCGATTTCTCATACACAAACACCAGTTCACCGGCGTTGCCTGGTGAAAAGCTGTTGTGATGACTCGTGTAAGGTGGAGAAATGCGTACCATCACGGTTCCGACTTTAATAAAGGTCGGATTGTAGCCTATCGCGATTGCGGTTTATCGTATCGCGACATTGCTGCTCGCGTTGGTCGAGATCCAATGACTGTTGGCTGAATATGGAATCGGTGGGTTCAGGAGGGTAATACGGAACGCCGTGCTGGATCCCAACGGCCTCGTATCACTAGCAGTCGAGATGACAGGCATCTTATCCGCATGGCTGTAACGGATCCTGCAGCCACGTATCGATCCCTGTGTCAACAGAGGGGGACGTTTGCAAGACAACAACCATCTGCACGAACAGTTCGACGACGTTTGCAGCAGCATGGACTATCAGCTCGGATACCATGGCTGGGGTTACCCTTGACGCTGCATCACTGACAGGAGCACCTGCGATGGTGTACTCAGCGACGAACCTGGGTGCACGAATGGCAAAACGTCATTTTTCGGATGAATCCATATTCTGTTTACAGCATCACGATGGTCGCATCCGTGTTTGGCGACATCGCGGTGAACGCACATTGGAAGCGAGTATTCGTCATCGCCATACTGGCGTATCTCCCGGCGTGATGGTATGGGGTGATATTGGTTACACGTCTCGGTCACCTCTTGTTCGCATTGGCGGCACTTTCAGATGTGTTTCGACCCGTGGCTCTACCCTTCATTCGATCCCTGCGAAACCCTACATTTCAGCAGGATAATGCGCGACCGCATGTTGCAGGTCCTGTGCAGGTCTTTCTGGATACAGAAAATGTTCGACTGCTGCCCTGGCCAGCACATTCTCCAGATCTCTCACCAACTGAAAACGTCTGGTCAATTGTGGCCGAGCAACTGGCTCGTCGTAATACGCCAGTCGCTCCTCTTGATGAACTGTGGTATCGTGTTGAAGCTGCATGGGCAGCTGTACCTGTACACGCCATCCAAACTGTGATTGACTCAATGCTCAGGTGTATCGAGGCCGTTATTACGGCCAGAGGTGGTTGTTCTAGGTACTGCTTTCTCAAGAGCACTGCAATTGCGTGAAAATGTAATCACATGTGAGTTCTAGTATAAGGTATTTGTCCAGTGAATACCCGTTTATCATCTGCATTTCTTCTTGGTGTAGCAATTTTAATGGCCAGTAGTGTAGAAATCACGCCCAATGACTCACCGTGCTTTTGTTCATTGACAGGTCTTCGTAGACATTCTTGCAAGCGCCTGTGATCTGTGATGCTCTCGTCTTCCGCCAAAAGAAACTCAGTGACAGCTCTCTTCTTGGAAAGCACCCCTGTTGCAGACGCCATTTTAGGGGTTACTTAAGCACCCACCTATCGGAAGTTCATGAAACTATAGGGGCTAAGCGGAAACGTCCTCTATGTCTCACAACGATTTCCGCATTTTTCTACGGAAATTATTGGAGAAAAAAAGTGCAACACTACTTATTGAATGCCCCTCGTATTTCCTTCCGGTCCCCTTGTTAATTCTAACAGTCATCTCCTCTCCCCAAGAGTGTTGCTTGTTTAGGCGATATGTGACGTCTTGCAGCGTCACTCACAGAGATAACAATCTGCCTTTGTTCCTCGGCCTCGTTACAAGTTTTAATCTTATTCAGATACTGTATCCCTCTCAATCGGTTTTACACACACTTGCATTTCATCCGCAGGTACCGAGACAACATGAGGAAACTGTCATCCATATTCCGCGAGCACAAGGCGGAGGCAGAGGAGCGCGCCGTGTGGTGGATCGAGTACGTGGTACGTCACAAGGGGGCCCCGCACATGCGCACTGCAGCTCGCGACCTGTACTGGTGGCAGCTGCTGCTGCTCGACGTCATCGCCTTCCTGCTGCTGGCAGCGGCTGCCATCTTTTGCGCCGCATTCTTCATTGTGCGGCGAATAATAGCAGCGGTGAAACGCAGTAAGCGCAAGCACAAGAAGCAATGATACTGTCATTGAGTTTAAGGTCAAGTGCATTTCAACTTACAAAAATTGTACGCAGAGTTTGAACCACGTGTTTTTGCTGTATCGACCATGTCGCATAGTTCATAACTTACACCGACACGATAGCGCAGTATTACTCTAACAGACTGTTCTTTTCTGAGACTTGCAATGAAGACTGTATTCAAAAATCAAATAAAGTCTACTGAACTGAATGTGGGTGTAATTTTTCTGCATTCGAGACCCAGCGTTTCACTGTCCAATGCGGGGATGTACTCAGAAATCAGCATTATTCACGTTGATAATTTTATTTTGTGAGTCGTACAGATTACCCTCAGTGATAAAACTTTCGCCGTTTCATCGTTATTTTATTTGGCGAGGTGGAGCAGTGGTTAGCACACTGGACTCGCTTTCGAGAGGACGACGGTTCAGTCCCGCGCCCGGCCATCCTGATTTAGGTTTTCCATGATTTCCCTAAATCACTCTAGGCAATTGCCGGGATGGTTCCTTTGAAAGGGCACGGCCGACTTTCTTCCCCGTTCTTCCCTAATCCGATGAGACCGATGACCTCGCTGTCTGGTCTCCTCCCCCAAAAACAACCCCCCCACCCTTTATTTGCTTTTGGACAATTCTGGCTTTAGAGTCATTTGCAAGTGGTTCCTTCACATGCAGTACTAATTAAAATTCTTCCTCTCATCACATTTCGCCTACATTTATTCATCATCCACAGTAATCTCACATACATTCTTTAATTACCCTTCCACGTAACTCCGTTCCTAGAAGTTCTGACTGCCCCACTGATCTGAGTCACTGAGTATAGAAACATATAGACATTTCAAGAGCAGTCAAAGGGCGTGGAAGGAAAGCGGTAGTTGAGAAGGCAGTACGGCAGACAGAATTATAGCCTCTTCTTGGTGTTGTTGGATCTGTACACTAAGCACGCACTAAAGAAAACTAAGCAGAAATTTCGAAAGAAATTAATGTTCACGGAGGAGAAGTAAAAGCCTTTCGTTTTGCCTAGTGCATTGTACGACGGCGTGCTCAAAATTAAAGCCTCCGAATTTTTTTATGGAAAAAATGTTAAAGTTATTTAAATTTAAAAAAAACGTTATTAACATTCTGCCTCTTTAGTTTCCATGTCGTCTTATTTATTTCTCAATGCAGTCACATTGGCAAGGAACACATTTCTCCCAATTCATTGATACCATCACTGTAGAATATTTGTCTTCGATAACAGCGCTACCTCCTCACCTCTGCCGTGAACCACTTCATCGCTATCGAAGTGAAGTACTCAAAGGTGTTCTTTAAATTTTGTAAACAGATGAAAACTGGATGGGGCCGAGATGGGACTGTATGAAGTATGATTGCTGACAGTGAACCCAAGGCGTCGGATTGTCGCAGATGCAGCGCTCGTGTGTCACCTGGCACTTTCATGCTTAAGGAGAGGGAGCCCCATATGAGGACAAACACTTGGAATTCGAAACTGAATTGCAGCATAATGTTTGTCACGCACTGGCATATAGTTGAGACAGTGTAAGAAGTCATCTGACAGCACGCAGCGCTGTTGCCAGCTATCAACTGTGAAATGCTGACGGCTGCAAGCGAAAACAGATGTGTCAACGCTGAGGCGTTGCCATGGGGACGTTTACAAAATAGTGTTACGTTATTGATTGAGGTATGTGCGCAAGACTGCCATGCCCAGACCACAGCAATTGTCAGAGATCATTATTCATTGGCGACTCCATGGACTGCTGTGTGCACAACGACCATATGCTGTGAGTACCGGACGTGAGTCGTGCTTCGGTAGCTCAGTTGGTAGAGCACTTGCCCGCGAAAGGCAAAGGTCCCGAGTTCGAGTCTCGGTCGGGCACACAGTTTTAATCTGCCAGGAAGTTTCATATCAGCGCACACTCCGCTGCAGAGTGAAAATCTCATTCTGGAAACATCCCCCAGGCTGTGGCTTAGCCATGTCTCCGCAATATCCTTTCTTTCAGGAGTGCTAGTTCTGCAAGGTTCGCAGGAGAGCTTCTGTAAAGTTTGGAATGTAGGAGACGAGGTACTGGCAGAAGTAAAGCTGTGAGTACCGGACGTGAGTCGTGCTTCGGTAGCTCAGTTGGTAGAGCACTTGCCCGCGAAAGGCAAAAGTCCCGAGTTCGAGTCTCGGTCGGGCACACAGTTTTAATCTGCCAGGAAGTTTCAACGACCATATATGTTAAATTAAAAGGAAGGTCAGCGTTGGCCGTAATATTGATGTTTTATTAATAGCAGAATCGATTTTCGATCACATAGTGATCAATTTCGGTGCTGTACACATTAAACTCAGACATTGGTATCAAGTTATCAGTAACCAAAACTGAGAAGCGATCACAATAACTCGCTTCTCAGTTTTGGTTACTGATAACTTGATACCAATGTCTGAGTTTAATGTGTACAGCACCGAAGATGATCACTATGTGATCGAAAATCGATTCTGCTATTAATAAAACATCAATATTACGACCAACGCTGACCTTCCTTTTAATCTGTCAGAGATCAACTTACACTATAGCTATGCAATGCACCGCCATGTTACACGCTGAAAGTCGGAGCCCCCCTAGCGGCAGAGGGCTGCAAATATGTAGACAGGAAGAATGAAGATGTAGGCCGTTAACAACATTTAAAAAGCTTTAAGAGTTTTCACATAAAATTTCGGAGTCATTACTTTTGAACACATACTCGTAATTCTGTCAGAGACGACTGAGTACTCGCGAGAGCAGCTGAACAGAATGGATACCGCCTTGAAGAGAGATTATGAGACTAAATAAATCAATGGTAATGTAACGTACTCCAATTAAATCAGGTGATGCTGATAGAATTAGATTAGAAAATGAGACCCTAAAAGCAGTCGAAGAGTTTTTCTGTTTAGGCAGCAAAATAAATGACGATGCCCACAGTAAAGACAAAATAAAATGCAGATTGGCAGCAGCAGGACAGAAGTGTTTTATGAGGGTATTTCTATGGAGTAAATCCTTGTATGGAGTGAAATGTTCAGCAAAAGTTCAGACAAAAAGAGACTTAGAGGTTTTGAAATGTGACAGCCGTGGTAAAAATTGCTGTTTTTAAGAGCGCGCCGCAGCGCGTAGTGTGAAGTAGTCGCCCTCCGTTTCTGGCGGTGGCGCCGCTGTGGCAATCGCAGCTTTGGTGTCTCCCTCTGGTGGGAAAGGGGAAAGGTGCATTTAAGAGGCGCTATGAGCTCGCCAGTCACCCATGCTCTCCCCTCCTTTTCCATCCTCTCTGACCTTTCCCTCGGCAGCTCCCACCTGGTAGTTTTATTCTTTGTCGTGTATGCTCCAACTGGGTTTTAAGTGTGTTGTTTCGGAGTGTTTTTAATACTGTGGCCAACTTTTAACCTGTGCATGGGCATCCAGTGTCTTCTCTGTGTTTTAAGAATCGCCAACTGTGTTTTTTAACTTTCTGGTGACTTTTTTAACTGTCCCCAATGAACGTCTACATGTCAGTGTATTTTTAACTCCATTTTCTCCCCTTACTCTGTTTTATGTTCCCCTTTTTTATCTCCTTATGTATGTATTATTTTATTCTTGTTTTAGTTGTCGTGTCACTCGGCTGAAGAGCGGCGGATTGTGCTGCTGACAGCCCTCCCCTGCCCATATGGGGCAGGGGAATGAAATCACAATAAAGAAAAAAAAAAAAAAACTCGCCAGTCGGTCAGTCAGCTTGCTAGTCTGTCTTTCGTCCACATTTGTGAGGCAGTATGTCTGTCGTTCGGGTAAACCTTTGAAGCAGGCAAAATGAGAGTCTTTCCACTCCGCCAGTAAGAGAACTCAGCGAGTGGTCGCCCGGTCGGGGCTTAGTATCTGAGTCTGCGCGTTAGGCCGCCAGTCTGCTCGATTTTGCTCAGGCAATGGTCATTGGCGGTTGGATCGGTCGGTTGGTCGGTCGCGCACTGAGACACAAGATGACTGGTCCGTCTTGAGCGTCGGCGCATGTGAGGTCCCCACGTGAGTCCAGTGGGCCGCGGCGTATACTTAAGAAGTAGTGGCTTCGCGGCCGGCACGAGAACAACAGGAGTCAACCCACGACACCAGTCTGTCCGGTGCGAGCTGCGACGCCGTGAGACGGGAGATCGGCGCGCCTTTCTGCGTCCGTTGAAGCGGCTGGCAGCGGACGTTTCGGGAGAGCGATTTGTGGGGTGCTGCGCCAGGTCATCTCGAGAAATCTCAGTTTATTAGAATTTAAGTGATTGGTGATATGTTGTTGATTTACTCTTGTTAAATTCTACTTGTTTTCTTGGTGAGGTCACCAGCCGTTTTCTTTGGGGTCGTCCCACCATTCTTCTCCGTTTGCCCACCCGCGGGAAGGTGGTTGTTTATAAATTGGGTGGTCCGTTTTTCCCTTGTGAAGTAGGGGCGGGTTAGAGCAATCTGCGGTTCGGGCTGTTCGGTAATCTCCCTATCAATCTACCGTACGTTAGTAGCTGCCTCTGTCATGTTTGTCGGATTTGGTGTGTTAACGAATTTATTGCTTGGAGTGTAACGGCCTAATACCTGAAATATGTTTTGATCTTTGGAAACTTTGTTATTATTCCCTACGATCTTGAGAGGCAGTATCTGTGTACTGTAGAGCATCTTAACTATTGCTTGGCCAACCTTGTAGAATTTTATATAAGATTTCATTTCATGGGCTTTTATTTAAATGATCATTTTAGTATATACAGTTGCCACCCTTTCACCATAAGACTTTTCTTAGAATTTAAAATCAGGTTGCACCTTCGGTGGCAAGGTTAATATTTTATTTGTTAGTGTTTTGTACCATTTCCGTCCCTCCTACAGGGGGGTGCATTGTTTGTGTGCTTGTGTAAATTGTTAAAACTCTCAGTTTAAAGTTATCTGGTGTGCTGCAGATTTGCACCAGAGTAGTATTTCAGAGGCTGTTGTGAGCGGTTGTAACTACGGCTGTGTCAAAAGGGAGCGTCAAGGTTCTCTGCCCAAAAGCTCATACAGTCAAAACTTGTTTCTTTCTGCCTCTGAATAAATTGTAACTTTGATATTTAGAGGGTGCTTTCTGATTATAATTTTAAATCTGTTTCTTTTTTAAAAAATGCTTTTAGGCACTTTTAAAGTTGTAATGCCGGAAATGCGTATCCTCCTATTTCCATCTATTGCAATATAATTTTTTTTCCTTGTTTTGTTAACTCAAGATATGACATTTCTGTGTCTTTGTATATTGTAATTGTTTCCCTATTTGTATATATATGCATTTATGTCGATTTATAATTGGTTTGTTTTGTGAATATTATTTGTATTTATACGCTGGGTCTGGTCTAGGGAAAACTATGCTATCGAACGAATACATCGATAGGTCGTGTAGAGAACCAAAGTGTTTAGGATCTTTGGTAGTGTTAACTCTGTCGCGTGGAGCGCGGGCAGAGGGGAGTCTGGCTGGGGTGGTGCAGTGGAGCAGGTGTGTGGTGTGACGCTCCCGCGAGTTGCCGCGCTTTCGGGGTTTGGCAGCATGTAATTGCGCTCGACTTGCGATGATAGTTTCTGACACGGTGTCGCGGACGGGAAGCATTAGCTGGCGCACATCAAGAGCCCGTTCCGCCTGGTGACCGTGTCAAGAAGGCGCGCCAACATCCAGCTTCTGCAACAGCGACGGCCGACAATGAGTGACTGTCGGTCGCCACCTCCTCGATCGACGGCTTCAAACCTTCAATCAACCAACAAGGAAGACTGGAAGCACGTAAAGTTTTAGAACTGTATGGCAGACCTCAGCTTTTCAAACTGATCCATTTTCATAACTAAATGACAGCAACGTAGCATGAACCTTTGTTGCTCATTGTCCCAATTGCATTACCAAGCAGGGTCCCTTCCTTTTCCGGAATGAACCCGAGTGTCGCTGAAATTCAAACGCCAGCATCATTCGATTTCACTGCTTTAATTTCAAAGTTCAGTTAAGGTATTCATAGCTGGCTGCAATATTTAGATTACACAAGCACAAATTATGAGAGCGAGTTTTGTTAACGTATTTTATCTTACCTGTGACTGCAGCTCAGCTTGGTATGTACTAAATTTTACTATTGTTAATTGTTCAGAAGCATTTAATTCAAGTTCAAAGTTAAATCTCTTATTTCTAAATTGCGTAGATTCAAGTAGCTTTTGAAATGATTGTTGAGGTAGTCCAAGACTAACCGTATTTTACTGAATTTCGATGGGCTTCAGAAAGAAAGCTCACTATTAACTTCAGTCACTAAATTATCTTTCAATTTTCCGGTTTTATTAATTCTTTTGCTAAATTAAGTCAGAGTGTAGCGAAATTTATTACTTCTGACAAACTTTCAGTTTTCACACTACACGTGTCAACCTTCAGTTGCCACGCTTCTAGTACTGATTATATGTGTAATAACTTTTCTTTTTCAATTACTATAGTAATTGTCCATAGGACTGGCGACCGTAATTTCCCCCAAATCTCAAATATCTAATTACCGCTAGTTAATTGTTAACGTAACGGCCGCACATTTACTTTCTTTATTAACTTTACCCCTTTTCAAAATTAATTTCCATAAGTTTCATTTGCATTCTTCCTTTCCTTTAGATGTAACCTTTTCCTCCCTCTTTACCGACAAATTAACTTCGGTGACGATTGCTTTTCCCAAATTTCCATTAGGTACACGTGGTTTAATTTTTCACTGTCATTAAGGTCGATAAGTGAGGGGGAGGTTACAAAGTGAATATAAAATTCCCATTTGTTAAAAGGAATTTGGTTATGATTTCATCAGTTACTCCCTGGCAACTATTTCCATGCTTACATAGTGTGATTAAATGTGTTAATGTTCTTGATGAATCGCTAGTAAATAAAATAAATTCTTAAGAATATTCTTTGAAAATAAATCACGGTTCAGTGACGCTACAGAGGAGTGTTGAAAATTAGATGTGTAGATCGAATAATTAATCAGGCGGAAATTAATCGAATCTGGAGAAAAAGAATACGTGGCACAACTTGAATAAAAGGAGTCAGTTGATAGGACACATGGAAGGAAATGAGGGAGCAAAAATTGTAGGAGGAGGCCACGGCCCGAATACAGGTAGCATGTGAAATGGATGCAGGCTACAGTGGGTAAGCAGAAAAAAGTTGCATTACAACTGCTTTATAGTTAGTTGGTCCAGTGAGACATGTATATTATTACTGCATGAATCTCATGCATAGCTGCTTGTCAGTTGTGCTACAATTAATTAAAAGAGAAACTTCTGAATGTTTGTTCTGTCATATGAGACCTGTCTATTAATTTTTATAACACTGTGAATGTCAGTTTTTCCTTTTATTTCCGTAAGGGTTTTCACTTCTGTGTGATTCAGTCTGACTGCAGAATGAGATATTAGTGAAGGAGCCTGCGACTTCTAGTATTTGTACTTGCGCCATGATTCCTATAGTCTGTGTTGAAAGTTTTTCGTGGTCCATCTCCTACGTATGAAAACATGGTACAGGCAGCATGTGCTTTGTTTTACCTTCAGGATGGCTGTGCGCCTTGATTGAGTGCGTTTGCTCCTGACTTGTCAATGTTTTGTGAGAAAGTTATTAAATAAAAGAAGAGACCCTACGATTGTTTGCTGTATGCCGTAAATTACTATTACACTTTGGTTGTCGGTACCAATTGGTAATATATAAAACTAGAACCGACTTAACCGCTTGGACTAACATGTCAGATGCGCTCTTAAATGTAATTATTTAAACATTTGACTTGCGACACACACATCTTTCTTGCACCATCGATATTCTATCCCAGATGCTAATTTTATCATTTTTACGCACACTTCCATACTATCTGTCGTCAATTCCTTCACTTCTACCGTCCAATCCACATTTAGGTGGCAACACTTTCCTTAGGTGCGTCCATGTGCGACACACCCCATGCTCACATGCACAGGAAGCGGGGATTAACTCCAAGCCTTTTACGTTATACTCTTAAGGACCATTTCTTTTCTTTATGGCGGTCGCGTGATCAAACAGTTGCACCGAAGAAACGCTGAGCTCAGGGTCTAATTTAATCATCTACGCATAAATAAAAATGTCAGGTCGCTGGACTGGAGCTCATAACAGCAGCATGCAACACATCCGCATGCTCGAACGTCTTGCAGTGCCACTTAGATGGCATATTAAATCAACATTAGGTTGCAACTCAATGGGTTGTGTGTTGGACTGGTTCGGCATTGGTAGCTAATGTTCGTTATACATACCATATAACTGCATAGATTGTTCACTGTGTGATCGACTGTTGAATACAATGTTCTTGAAATTATTTGTGACGAGCAATGTGCTTAATTGCCGTTGGATGACAATAAACAACATGCGAATGTCTATACAGCCAAAATGGCAATACTGCTCAAAATGTTAACTGTTGTTAACTATTGAAAGTTTCATCATTTAGACTGTTACTGAAGAAGTTTCCAGGATCTTTACGTTAGACTGCTGACACGTAAAATCCTTGGATTATCATTTCGCAGTGATGGAAAAAGTTTTTGCATTGATTACTCTATCAAACATTATTCTTAGTTTCGGTACCACCAAGTACCAACAAACTGTCATGCAGAATTATGCGGTACCGTCTATCACTTTCTTATGAAAATTTTCCTTGCCTATACAGTGTAGCTAGCCGCATTCTTCCATGAAGTAGTGATCCAAAATTCATTTTCCTTCAATAAATTATTGCAATCTATTCAAATTTACAAAAGGACACTGTTAGATTCCAACTTTATACACCATAAACAAAAGTAATCCTGAGGAGAACGCTTACTTGGTAATTACCAAGAATGATAGCCTATCGAATGTGTGGGTTTAGAAAGATTTGAGTATATATCAGACGTACGATTCTAAATCTACCACGCGGCTGTTGCCGCCCGAGTTGTGAACGCTGTTTACACCCGTCACTAAAGCAACGACAACAGAAGAACGTTTATCAACTTACAAGCAGTTACAAATGAAAGTAGTTACTGTACTTACTTCATTCGTCAGCGACGTCGTCATGAACTAGTCCATTTGTCGTGTAAGCCACCGGAAGAAATCCTTTTATATCGCAACAGGACACACTCTCGTTATAACACAGAGAAGTATCGGCAGAGTATCAGCTGCGACAACTTTTCCACGCAACCTCAATCTGTGGACACAGAGCTATTGAAACAGGTAATCTCTCTTAATCGAAGATTTTAATGGTTTCACGGCCGCTCTGTATTGTGGGTGTGGACTGACGGATCGACCGACGACTCAAATTCCACAGAACGACTCACGAACTCGTGATCAAATCCTGCTGTACGATTTGAACCCGTCTGAAATGACTTTAGTACCTGGCAGTATGAAGTACTTTATGAGACTGACAAATGTTTGCTTGCCCCTTGAATAAACTCTTGCTACGAAGCACTCGCGAGGCTCCCATTCAATAATGCGAAATAACCAAGTATGTTCCATTTAATTTTTTAACGGACGTCCTCTCTGGTTTTTTATTGTTGCTACATGGGACGCATCTACTTCTACAACCTTGTTTGGTCCACCGATGGGAACACACTCGTTGGTCACTATCACATAACACACTTCTCGGTAGAAGTCGAAATAGCGTCATACGGTTTTCGTTGATAACTGAGTTTCAAAAGCTGTCGATCGCAGCGTGTAGTCTCTAATCCAGCAAGAAATTAGTGGTATGCTTTTCTCGACTGATAACCTCGAAAAGCCAAACATCTACTTTTTTTCACAGATGTTCTCTTCCCACAGCAGTCTACACAATTTCTCTTCTCCTCGACTGGAAGTTACCCGAATTTCAAACAAAGAACTAAATTTCTCCACGTCAAAGAATCGGCGCAAGAAACGTCAATGCTATTAGACGTTTATACCCACAAACGAGATCTTTTAAGTGCGTTCCCATAACAACGCATTAAACACAGCCGCGTGGTAGATTTATAATGGCACTTACGATGTATAGGGTGTTTCAAAAAGGACTTAACAAATTTGAAACTTCATATAAATTAATTTATAGTTCCCACAGAGGTCATTGTAGTGTCAATTTGTAGGGGAATACATCAAGTGTCTCGCCTAGTTCGCTAGTGCCGAATCGCACCGTAAGGATCGCTAGCAGAACGCTGCCTTAACCGGAGCGTGCTGGCGGTGTGTTTTGCTTTGAAGAATCGAAGTCGGCGACAACAGTTCAGCGTAATTTCCATACCAAGTGCGCTAAAGATCCTCCTAGTAGGCCTACAATTTATGAGTGGCACAAATGTTTTGTAGAAACAGGGTGCTCGGTAAGACGTGGGAGATCATGACGTCATCCAAGCACATCTGACGACGTCGTTGATCGAGTGAGATAATGTTTGTCAACAGCCCTACGTGCATCCCGCGAACGGCAGATCCCACATAGGACTGTTTGACGTTTGTGTCGAGAAACGGTTTGCATTTGAAACCGTACAGTTTGAATATTGTACAAGCGATTAAAAACACTTCAAATTGCTCGCAAGAACTTCAGTGCGGACATGTTAAATCGATTTCATGAGGATGAACATTTCTTTGACAAAATCATCTTTTCTGACGAGTCGATTTTTCACTTAAGTGGCAGGGTTAACACTCACACCTGTAGGATTTGGGGCTATGAAAATCCACATCAAACATTGCAATATGTTCGTGATAGCCCTAAACTGAAGGTTTTTTGGCGCTTTAGCAAGAACAAAGTATGCGGACCCTTTTTTTCCGTGAGAGAACCATCAACGGGATAGTGTACGTGGATATGTTACAACAACTTTTGATACCACAGATCGATGAGGATGACCAAGAACGAAGTGTTTACTTCATACAAGATGGTGCACCACCCCACTATCTGGCTGACGTCCGGGATTTTCCCAGTGACCGCTTTACAGGTCAATGGACTGGCCTTGATGCGCCAATTGCATAGCCCCCACATTCCCCAGACATGACACCACCCGTATGGGGATTCATCAAGACTTCATGTTTGTACCCCCTGTGCCGGCTTCTCTATCTAGAGCAAGAATTTACGCCGCCACTGAGCAAGTTACACCTGCAATGCCATGGCAAGTTTGGGAAGAAACTGACTTCCAATGGGATGTGTGTAGGATAACCAACAGAAACCACATACAATATGTTTAGTTCAAGGTAAAGAAAACTTGATGTGTTTTCTTACAAAATAACACTAAACTCAGCTCTATATCTTCATTCAATAAATTTATATATGAAATAGAGATCCTATTGCGATAGCATTTGTCTGAAGCTATATCTCCGACAATAATAACTTTCAACAACAAGGTATAAACAACAAATTAATATCAGTAATTATTTCGCTTGAATGAACGGTCAAAATTTACGCTATGGCCACACACAAGCTGAATCATGCACGTGTATTTACTATTTCCTTTTTATTACAGTCCGGAATTCACAGTCTATACTCCGTCGTTTGCAACAAGTAATTAAATCTGAAGAATAAAGACCTAATTATCAATCCGTCAGCGATACAGCATAAATCTTTCAGTAATTTTTTAAACGGGAGAAAGTAGTATTTCCATTTATTATTCTCTTTCTTTTCACTTATCAAAGTAAATATTTCCAGACGTACCACTGCTATTAGTGTCTTTAATTCTCCTTAATGTTATTAGCTACTAGTACTACTTGCATATCAGTCTCAAAGGATGTGTCTGATTATGCTTTATTTCGAAACTAATCTCTCTTTTAGTGACATGTCATACCTTCGTCTTTCCTTTTGGTATTTTTATTGGCCTTTCGTTTCCAAATATATTAGGAGTTCGTAATTTTTTTCTTGGGGAGACAAATATATTACTGCAGTGCGTATTTTTCTCGGGACTTTTCTCTTTTTTAAATTTCCGCAACGAACGTGCTTTATTTACCATCAACAAATACATATAGTACGTAGCTGCGCATGAGTGCCCGTATTCCACCAAATACTACTAATAAGCCGGGACACAAAAAAAAAAAAAATCCACCACCACTCTAACCCTAAATTAACATGATTAATCGAAGTTCTGCCTCTTTAGATGTTGACAGATCTAGACCTTGTGAAATAAAGTGCAATCCTATGTTGAATCACAAAATCACGAATTAAAAAGTTCCAAAAATATTTATTTAGGGACTGCTCAATAAATTTACCACGTGATTCGTCCCATGATCTCATGGCTATCACACTCACAAAAATCCACAGTATTCAGATCTTTCTCTTCCCTGGGAGAGTGTTCTGTAAGGCCTCCAGTGTCGATAACTGGAACGAAGGCGGAAACTACGCCGATTCAAAATACCAAACATTCGAATCTCAGTCAAAAACGTAATATTAGTGATAATACAGCTTCACTTTTAAGGATCGCGATAGAATGCAGACCAACACTACACGCCTTTGCTTAGCTCCAAAGCCGCATAAGACCGACAACTAAGTTCCACACTTTATATGAACCTTACGGAATCTGGGTAAAATCAGAAACGGAAGCTTGTGATATCCACATGATCTCTCTCTCTCTTTACAACAATATGCATAACGCACAAGCAGAACGTCATAATAAACTATTCTACAATAACCAAGTTTCAACCATACATTTGGCTGTGAATCTGTCCGAAATGAGCATAGTAAATTTGTCCGAAGTGAGTTGAGGCGACGGCTGACCCGTAATCTACTGCACAAAATGTTATTTTGGCACGTTACAAACGCCGCATGTGAAAATACTGAGAATTTGGTTTTGCAACAGATCTTGCTCCAGTCCAATAACTGGATTTTACAACAGCTTAAAGCTCCACGTATCAGGCCACCAGTGCTCTAGAATTCCTACAAACGAGTGCCCGCAAGACCCCATACGGTGTGAAACTGCGTGAAGACTCCCTTGGTTGCCCAATGTCATTAGTGTGACTTTACGTCCTGTTACAATATATTAACACTCTACTCCAGACCGTTTTGGGTGAACTGTGAAATCGTTGTAGCATTGGCAGCGGCAACTCGAGACCCGCACAGATAGATACTGTGTGAATTGAGGATCTAGAAACAATAACAGCGCAAACCAATTTTCGCTATTATTGCAGTATCGTCTTTTTTTAAATGCCTGTAATCCCTTCTATCCGGAAATCTGGGTATTAGTCATGTATATCTCCCCTAGAAGTCAGCAGCTTACAAAATTAACAACTGTGCGTGCCACTGTTGTTGTACGGAATCAAACAATGTCGTATCTGTAGCGTTAGTTGCAGCATGTCGTGAGATGTCTGAAGATCGTGAATCCTCCACAAATGAGGGTGATTCACATAATATCAGTAAAAAGGAAGACACAGATGTTGAGACCCTGATGTTTGGAGAAGAAATATCGCAAAACGTGACAGAAACAGCGGAAAAAGTTACGTTCCTCTTACGACTGGAAATGAAGTGAAAAAGAAGAGATTCCAAAAAGTGCACAAATGCTGCACAATAAGATAAAATTGTTTCTGTTTCGATATTTTATTAGCTTTCAGTTGTAATACTAAGTGTAAAAATATATATTAGTGATAATTTTTAAATATAATCTTTTTACCTGTTTTCAGACTACTGACTGCAATCGGAAAATGAAATACTTCAAACTGTATTGGGTTACTGGGGATAAATTATAGCAAGATGCAATGTTACAGGGATGTACCAAGAAGAAAATAAAGTTTTTCAGAACAAAGAATGAAGAAAAGAGAGGGACTATTTGTGGAGTTACCCCAGCAAGTCCAAAAGGACGACAAGCCCATTTGCAGACAAATTTTACTCTCCACGTAATAAATTTCACAAATGAGACTGAGAAATATAAACAATTCTTTAAAAACGGGTTAGTCCTTTCATTATGATTATTATTATTGTTATTATTATTATTTACAGAATTAATTCTGTATATTTAAGCCAGAGGCATACTCGATTTAGCATGTACACAACAGTGAAAACATACCAAAAGAAAATAGTGTAACACAGGAATGTAAAAACAAATAAAGGGACAGTTTTGACAGTGGATTAATTTTTCTAAGTGGTTAACTGAAACGCTAAACGTTTTCAGGTGGTGTTATAAAAGAGTGCAGAGCAAAACAATGTGTTCGCTCCAGGAAAGTAACTGAATATGTTTGGCAACTTATAGAAGAACACTAGATGCAGATTCCTTCATGAAGAAGCTCGCTACATCAGATCAAAGGCGGGAAGAAAATGTTTTGAAAGTCCTGCCTTAAGTGTTGTAAAGCTATATAGCACTTCAAACATTATTTTTATTATAAAACGGGGAAGCCACTGAACATGAGTTATATGGTATGTTTCATAAACGTATCAGGGAACAGTGAGTACTCTTTTAGACAACCAAGAACGGACATTGGTGATTGGCTGCCAAAACTTTTAAAAGTAGGTGTGGAACATATTTTCCCTGACAGAGGACATTCTTACTGTCAGTGTGATAGAAACTTTGGTAAATATGGCGAACAATTAAAACAATTAGAGAATATAGAAACATATGAGGAGTATGTGAACATTACGAAACACCCTTTGTAATTCCAACACTTCATCCTTGGTTTTCCATAGTTTTTTTCGCTCTTGGTTATTGTATACATTGCATATTACCCATCTTTGCCTACGGCTTACACCTATTTCTCTGTGAATTTCGAACACCTTGCATCATTTCTCATTCTCGAACCATTTTTATAGGTCGACTAATGCTATAAGCGTGTCTTGATTTTAAGACTTCATCAGAACTGCCTTTCTAATCCAGGTACATTTCGTAATTCTTGTTAGCAACCTGGATGCCATAAAAGTTGAAATGACTGTTCAATGATTCTCGTGCTTATCTAGGAATTCTATCTTTGGGGTTGTGTGGATGATATTTTTTGTGAAAGTTCGATGGCATGTCTCCAGTTTGATAGATTCTAAAAACCAGCTTAAATATTTGATTGTCACGTCCCTGGTGTCAGAAATTGCGCAGGAAGGTTGTCTATGCCTCCTCGCTTATTTAGTAGCAAGTCTTCCTGAGCACTGTTAAACTGTGACTATAACACAGTATCTTCTACGTCTTCCACATCGACTCAGATTTCTTCTACCGTCAATCATCAGCTAGCTGTTCCCCCTCGTAAATGCCTTACACTCTATGCATTCCACCTATCCGCTATTCCCTATGAATGTAACAGTTAAATTCTCATTGCACTCTTGATGTTGGAGCATTTGCTTTTAATTTCACGGAATGGTGTTTTGTCTTATCTGTATACTGAATCAGTCGTACCAACAAGCTTTTCTTTTTACATTTCTTCGCAGTTTTTCTGCAGCCATTTCACCTGTGCACGGCAACGACCTTTTTATTTCATTCCTAAGTGATTCCAGAATTTCCATGAACACTTTCGTGTTTCCTTCTTTCGCCGAACAATAGAATCACTTCTTATGTTGTTCCAAATTTATTCACACTTATCTTCCTTGTAACTATGTTTGTCTGTCCAACCTCTGATTCTATCCTTCTTAGAGATTTTAGTTTCTCTCAACACAATTGCCTATCGCGGTATTCAATATAGCAGCACGTACAGCCCAAGTAAATTCAAATGCACCTTCAAACTCATTCCTCGGAACTGCTATGTCCCACTTCATTCCACACAGATTCTGCTTGACAATTATCTTAAACATCAGTCTATTCATCCCGGTCCATAGCGCATCCGATTGACGCTGAACATACGTGGCTGCGTTATTAAGGAAAGCACGGGCGAGCTAGCTAGCTTAACGGTTGAGTTGTGTCGCAGTATTGTGGAGTAGTTCGTGAAGGGGGCGTTGTGTCACAGCGGAATGAGCAGCTTAGATAGTAGATGTGCCGCACAGAGATTTCTCTTTGAGATGTTCCATGATGTGTAATCTCAGGATGAAGGACAATACTTAAGATCGTAAGTAGGTTGTTTAGGTTTTTATGTTGGTAACGCCACGTAGCGCTCTGTATGAAAATCACTGACTGTGCTGTGTGCAGTCTGTGGCTGGTTTGCATTGTCGGAATATTTGCTATTGTAGTGCTGGGCAGTTGGATGTGAACAGTGTCTAACGTTCCGCGGTTGGATGTGGGCCGCCAGCAGTGGTGGATGTGGGGAGAGAGATGGCAGAATTTTGAGAGCGGACGATCTGGACGTGTGTCCATCAGAATGAGTAAATTTGTAATACTGTATATCATGAACTGATATATATATGATGACTTTTGAACATTATTAAGGTAAATACATTGTTTGTTCTCTTTCAAAATCTTTCATTTGCAAACTATATCTATCAGTAGTTAGTGCCTTCAGTAGTTAGAATCTTTTATTTACCTGGCAGTATTGGCGATCGCCGTATTGCAGTAGATCGAGTAACGAAGATTTTTGTGAGGTAAGTGATTCATGAAAGTTATAGGTTATAGTTGGCCAGGGCCATTCTTTTGTAGGGATTATTGAAAGTCAGATTGCGTTGCGCTAAAAATATTGTGTGTCAGTTTAGTGTTGATCAGAATAAGTAAAGAGAGAAATGTCTGAGTGCGTTCAGTTCTGCTCAGCTGTTTGAAAATCAAATAACGTAGAGGTTATCCAGCACAGTAAAATATAATTTTTTCCAAGGGGATGTTTCAAGATGACTGGATAAACTTATATTGAGTTCCTTAGTGGCAAGCGCGATTTCGGTAATTATTGCTGTGCAAAAATTTCGTTGTGTCCAATAATATCTACGTGTTGACATTAAGGAAGAACTACAAATCCTGTGTTCATTATTCTAATTAGCCATCCCCCATGTAGTTAAGTTAAATAGTACTGCATTACGAATTAAAAAAAGTAATAGAAATTTATTTTAGGAGCAGATAATATTGATTGTGACAATGTGGAGAGAGAGAATGTCGATTGTTTGTATTAGTTGGAGTTCAAATTTATGTCATTAAAACAATTTTAGATGACTTCCTCTCGTCATTTCTCCCTGCCATTGATATTACACAAGGCATGTACCCACTGTTCGAAGAAAAAGTTTAGTAAAATTGGCATTGTCATGGCTAGCAGTTTTTCGTGAACGATAATCGATCATTTTGAAAAGACAGTCAAAAACTAATTTGCTAAACATCAACTTAAAAGAAAGTATGAATACGTAGGCAAATTGCCGCGCAGTGATTTATTTCACCTCCTAATCTGCAGTGCTACCAGAGCAGAGTCCAATCATCCGTTGCAAGGTAAAAATTTGTTGTAGATCCTAAATGAACTTTTGGCAGAATATTAGCAACAGTTTTCAATTAGCTAAATTTGATGTAAATTCAACAGATACGTTTTCGTAATACGGTACATTTAAATTAAGTAACTTAGTCAGTCTGAGATACGCTTGTAAATAATTCTTTCTGCAACCTAATTTATACGTAGTCAGATGCATTTCAGGTTAATTAATGTCACATTCCTAAAAAGTAATTTGAATAAATAAGTTCACGTTTCGAAGTAGGTTAGCTATGCTGATTCCAGATCCGAATCTGTAATCGGTATTTTTAAAAATCAGGCAGGTTTCAGATTTTTACCGAGAAATTCAGTTACACACAGTGTCATCGTACCACCCCCAGTTATACAATTACCTTTCACAAGCAGACGAGCCGACCGGTGTGGCCGAGCGGTTCTAGGCGCTTCAGTCTGGAACCGCGCGACCGCTACGGCGCAGGTTCGAATACTGCCTCGGGCATGGATGTGTGTGCTGTCCTTAGGTTTGTTAGGTTTAAGTAGTTCTAAGTTCTAGGGGACTGATGACCTCTGTAATAAGCCAAGCAGCGACCACTCTAGCTAGCCGCCTCTACAGCGTTCTATCTTTGACATCTTCTTCTCTTGCTCCAAATATCTGAAGATCGTTTGCTACCTAGTCTACCCAACTAATATTCGTTCTGTCTAAACGTCTTCGTCCTGCAGGTTTTTCCCCTAACACATCTCTTAATTCTAATCCCTCCTACCTTTTATAAAAGTGGCCAGCCCATCTCAGTCTCCTCGTCTTGGCTTCCGCAACAGTATCTGATTATTATGTATCTACCAGACCCCCTGTTCTTTCTTCTTCGCCATTCTTGTCCTTCACCAACTGGTTGAAATATCTTTAGCAGAATCTTACATTCAAGAACCTATTCTACTTATTTATGCTCCTTTTAGTAATGCTGGTATGATTACAGTTTTAGGTATCGTTAGGTTTTGTACTTTTAATAAGATTTTGTGTGACACTGATTTATTTAGTGAATATGATGCTCTGGATGCCGTTTTGGTCCTCGTCTCTATTTCTTGTTTCTCGTCAGGACCAAATGCTTAAACTGAGCTGCTTCATGAAAAACATGGTTAATAATCTGCAGGATTCCCATCACTTTCATCTTGTAATTTCTTTCTACCTTCGTGGATTTTGTTAGTCTGATGTCTTTTCTCCTAAATCAAATCATTTGCATTTTTTTAAAATGGCTTTCTATGCGATAAGCGAAAATCCAGGTTCGAGTCCCGGGCCGGCACAAATTTTCATTCTCGTCTTTCCATTATTCAGCTGATCATTGTTCGTATTCGCAACTGCGAATACTTTTCACGTATAGTAGCCGCAGTGCCTGCTGCTTCGGACATACATCCATGTTCGAAGGACCACTGCATCGGCTCTTTTTTTTTTTTTTTAACACAGACAGTGAAATACCGTAATGCTACACTATGTAAAAAAGCACGTACATTAATTTTTATTCCTACGATAATCCTTTCTATTGCTTCGCTTGCTCTGTGCGGCGTTTTCTGCATTACTGTATTGAACAAGAGTAAGTGATCTTCTCTCTCCTTGCCTGGATCCTGTTTTTATGTCATGACCTATGGAATACTCTCCTTCAATTTTGACTTCCCCTTCCGAGCCTTTCGGTGTAGTTCGTACAAAATTTGTAATCTTGTTTGGTCTTCCAAACGTCTGCTTTCTGCTCCTGTAACTTTAGTGTATGCTGTAGTAGGTATTCTTAAAATCAACAAGCAATGTTGCCACTGTTTAACTGTATTCCAAATATTATGATACTGTTTCCTTTAACACAAATATATGACCAGTGACGGATCGGTTCTTAATAAATCCCACTTTTTTCTGATCTTTTACCTCTTTTAGATATGATTCGAAACTTTCCTGGGGAATCTTGGTGAACAGTTTATAGGCTGTACTGAATAAAATGTTCTCGATTTTCCAGCCGCGTCACTTCGAATATAATGCTCGAGCTTTCGATGGCCATCTCCGCCATCGTCGTCAGAAGTTCTCTGATTGTCGGGGCTGCTACGGTTTCTCGCTTATATAGGCATGATGACATCATCGGCAACCAATCAGATCGATCCAGCGTGGCGCGCGCGCGTAAGTTGACCCGGGCAGCTAGTGGAGCTATATTGCCCGTGGCAGCACCGGTGACGTCAGGTGGCGTCAGGGGCAGGCGCCACGCTTGAAACTGCCGCTCCCGCGTCGAGCATCTGTCTCTGCTTTCTTTCGATGTCCAACGCCCGTCCCCATGCCCTGCTGAGTGTGTATCCCTGGTCTCTGTTGAAATTGTTGTTGTTTAAACGAATCTCGGCCGCTTCCTTTATAACGGAGTCCCAATATGTAGACGCATGAGCCAACACTATTGCGTCTTCAAACTGTATTTTATGTCCGTTTTCTAGGCAATGCTCCGCTATGACCGACTTGTCAAGCTCCTTTGTTTCATATGGCGCTTGTGCTCAGTACAACGCTCCACAACCGTGCGAATTGTTTGTCCAATAATCATGCTGCCACATTCACAGGGTACACCATACACACCAGACACTCGAAGAGCAATGTCGTCTTTAACAGTGCGCAACATATCTCGTATGTTGGAAGCGGGCCGGAACACTCCTAGAACATATAGTCTGTACTAATTAACAAGTATCGGGTAATATCAACAGCAGCAGAAAATGGTATAACAGGTGTAGGATTCGTTATGAATAGGAAGGTAGGGCAGAGGGTGTGTTACTGTGAACAGTTCAGTGACCGGGTTGTTCTAATCAGAATCGACAGCAGACCAACACCGACAACGATAGTTCAGGTATACATGCCGACGTCGTAAGCTGAAGATGCACAGATAGAGAAAGTGTATGAGGATATTGAAAGGGTAATGCAGTATGTAAAGGGGGACGAAAATCTAATAGTCATGGGCGACAGGAATGCAGTTGTAGGGGAAGGAGTAGAAGAAAAGGTTACAGGAGAATATGGGCTTGGGACAAGGAATGAAAGAGGAGAAAGACTGAGTTCTGTAACACGTTTCAGCTAGTAATAGCGAATACCCTGTTCAAGAATCACAAGAGGAGGAGGTATACTTGGAAAAGGCCGGGAGATACGGGAAGATTTCAATTAGATTACATCATGGTCAGACAGAGATTCCGAAATCAGATACTGGATTGTAAGGCGTACCCAGGGACAGATATAGATTCAGATCACAATATAGTAGTGATGAAGAGTAGGCTGAAGTTCAAGACATTAGTCAGGAAGAATCAATACGCAAAGAAGTGGGATACGAAAGTACTAAGGAATGACGAGATACGTTTGAAGTTCTCTAACGCTATAGATACAGCAATAAGGAATAGCGCAGTAGGCAGTACAGTTGAAGAGGAATGGACATCTCTAAAAAGGGCCATCACAGAAATTTGGAAGGAAAACATAGGTACAAAGAAGGTAGCTGCGACGAAACCATGGGTAACAGAAGAAATACTTCAGTTGATTGTGATAGGAGGAAGTACAAATATGTTCCGGGAAAATCAGGAATACAGAAATACAAGTCGCTGAGGAATGAAATAAATAGGAAGTGCAGGGAAGCTAAGACGAAATGGCTGCAGGAAAAATGTGAAGACATCGAAAAAGATATGATTGTCGGAAGGACAGACTCAGCATACAGGAAAGTCAAAACAACCTTTGGTGACATTAAAAGCAACGGTGGTAACATTAAGAGTGCAACGGGAATTCCACTGTTAAATGCAGAGGAGAGAGCAGATAGGTGGAAAGTGTTGTGGGTTGGCAAGAGAGCCAACCCGGTACTACTAGAGGAAGCCGAAAGGCACGCGTTTTAGCTCACGCAGGCTGGCGTGAGGTCTGGAACAGTACAAGGAAATTAGACTTAGAAAAAACTGACGTAGCTGGTGGAATACTTATCTTTAATCCATAAATGGTGAACGTCGCTCTTGACGATACATGTTTTACAGTTTCAATAGTAACTGATAATGGCGCCTTGCTAGGTCGTAGCAAATGACGTAGCTGAGGGCTATGCTAACTATCGTCTCGGCAAATGAGAGCGTATTTTGTCAGTGAACCATCGCTATCAAAGTCGGTTGAACAACTGGGGCGAGTGCTAGGAAGTCTCTAGACCTGCCGTGTGGCGGCGCTCGGTCTGCAATCACTGATAGTGGCGACACGCGGGTCCGGCGTATACTAACGGACCGCGGCCGATTTAAAGGCTACCACCTAGCAAGTGTAGTGTCTGGCGGTGACACTACAGAAAGAATACATTGAAAGCCTCTATGAGGGGTGAAGATTTGTCTGATGTGATAGAAGAAGAAACAGGAGTCGATTTAGAAGAGATAGCGGATCCAGTAATAGAATCGGAATTTAAAAGAACTTTGGAGGACTTAGGGTCAAATAAGGCAGAAGGGATAGATAACATTCCATCAGAATTTCTAAAATAATTGGGGGAAGTGGCAACAAAACGACTATTCACGTTGGTGTGTAGAATATATGAGTCTGGCGATATACCATCTGACTTTCGGAAAAGCATCATCCACACAATTCCGAAGACGGCAAGAGCTGACAAGTGCGAGAATTATCGCACAATCAGCTTAACAGCTCATGCATCGAAGCTGCTTACAAGAATAATATACAGAAGAATGGAAAAGAAAATTGAGAATGCGCTAGGTGACGATCAGTTTGGCTTTAGGAAAAGTAAAGGGACGAGAGAGGCAATTCTGACGTTACGACTAATAATGGAAGCAAGGCTAAAGAAAAATCAAGACACTTTCATAGGATTTGTTGACCTGGAAAAAGCGTTCGACAATATAAAATGGTGCAAGCTGTTCGAGATTCTGAAAAAAGTAGGGGTAAGCTATAGGGAGAGACGGGTCATGTACAATATGTGCAACAACCAAGAGGGAATAATAAGAGTGGACGATCAAGAACGAAGTGCTCGTATTAAGAAGGGTGTAAGACAAGGCTGTAGCCTTTCGCCCCTACTCTTCAATCTGTACATCGCGGAAGCAATGGTGGAATAAATACATGGTGAAAGGATATCAATGATACGATTCGCTGATGACATTGCTATCCTGAGTGAAAGTGAAGAAGAATTAAATGATCTGCTGAACGGAATGAACAGTCTAATGAGTACACAGTATGGTTTGAGAGTAAATCGGAGAAAGACGAAGGTAATGAGAAGTAGTAGAAATGAGAACAGCAAGAAACTTAACATCACGATTGATGGTCACGAAGTCAAGTTAAGGAATTCTGCTACCTAGGCAGTAAAATAACCAATGACGGACGGAGCAAGGAGGACATCAAAAGCAGACTCGCTATGGCAAAATAGGCATTTCTGGCCAAGAGAAGTCTACTAATATCAAATACCGGCCTTAATTTGAGGAAGAAATTTCTGAGGATGTACGTCTGGAGTACCGCATTGTATGGTAGTGAAACATGGACTGTGTGAAAACCGGAACAGAAGAGAATCGAAGCATTTGAGATGTGGTGCTATAGACGAATGTTGAAAATTAGGTGGACTGATAAGGTAAGGAATGAGGAGGTTCTACGCAGAATCGGAGAGGAAAGGAATATGTGGAAAACACTGATAAGGAGAAGGGACAGGATGATAGGACATTTGCTAAGACATGAGGGAATGACTTCCATGGTACTAGAGGGAGCTGTAGAGGGCAAAAACTGTAGAGGAAGACAGAGATTGGAATACGTCAAGCAAATAATTGAGGACGCAGGTTGCAAGTGCTACTCTGAGATGAAGAGGTTAGCACAGGAAAGGAATTTGTTTCGGGCCGCATCAAACCAGTCAGTACACTGACGACAAAAAAAAAAAAAAAAAAAAAAAAAAAATTAACAAGATGCCGCTATAATTTCCACATTCTTGTTTTTATCAGTGTTGGTGTTTTTATTATGCGACTCACTCTTTATGTACTATTTTCTGCGAAGGACTGTCGGTGAATGACGCTGTGAAGCTAGTCGCCAAAGCTGAAAGATAACAAAAATAAAATAAACAGAAACATCTGTTTCCAAAGCAGATAATTTATGATCCTGGTTCCCGAGTGTGAAATTCTTCTTTAAAAGTAATGTAGAATATCACAAAAGAATCTGATACTTTTTAAAGGGTCTAAAGGGCGCTGTTACGGGCGTGGCGGAGCGCCCTTGAACCCGCACGTGTGCCTGCTGCCATGCCTACTCTGCAAGGACGGCAAACGCTGCGTCAGTGCTCTGCAATTAGTGTCGCCAGCGTCCTCCGTCCATCAACTGAAAAAAATTCTCAAGAGACACGCAACAGATTTTAAAAAAAAATTGACAGTAATTACTTCTGATTGCATACAATTCCACTCAAGGACGTTTTGTGTAGTGGAAAATAAGAAACAGTCTGCTCTGTTTAGTCTGTAGGCACACAGCGAGGAGAAAATATCGATACATTTTCTGACAGTTACTTAACATGAGCAGGCCATCGCTCTCTACAAGAAGGATAGTAGAATTGATCCATATAACTAGGGTCGAATGAACTTGTCATTTATGTGTTTCAGAACCTCTGGGGTCAAGCGTAATGAAATATCTCGAACAGAATACCGTCTTCCATGCCAAGCGTCGTGGTTTCCGAAAACATCTGTCTTGCGAAACCCAACACATGACTTGCTGAAAGCTCTGGATCAAGGTATTCGGGTGGATACAGTAGTTCTTGAATTTCGAGAAGAGTTTAACACATACAGTTATTATAGAAAGTGGGACTGTATGGGACATCAAGCGAAATTTGGACAGGATTGAGGATTTCTTCGTAGGGGGAATGCAGCGTGTTATCTCGATTGGAGAAGGAAGGGAGGAAGATTGGGGTTTAACGTACTGTCGACAGTGAGGTCATCAGCGACGGAGCCCAAGCTCAAGAGTGTTTCAAGAGTAGAGAAGCAAATCAGCCGTTCCCTGGCAAAGGAAGACTATCAGCATTTGCCTGATGAGATTTAGGGAATTCAGGTAAAAGCTCCATCTGGATGACCAGACTGGGATTTGAACCGTCGCGCTTCTGAATGCGAGTCCAGTCTGCTGACCAATGCGCGGCGTCGCTTGTTTGAATGAAGGGTCATAAGCATATGTAGAAATTGTATATGAATGCGTGGTGTCTGTTCTTTCGGGCATGTTCGAAATATCAGACACCACGGATTCTTATATAAGTGATTTGCCTCAATGGGCAATGAATCGACCACCTCCAGTTACGATGAACAATTAAGTTCGCCCGCCTGCCATCATGGAGAAAATGGACAGGACTGCGGATAGGAGATACTTGGTGGGGTTGTGGGTCGGCCAGAAGGGGTGCTGAGACAGATGTCCTGATGGTGCAGTACTTAACGCAACTCCCTAATCAGCAGGATACACTGGGTTCGAATCCCGGTTTGGCACACATTTTCAACGTCACCACTGAGTTCCCATAAAGTCTCGATGCAGCTGACATCAACAGTTCCTCTACATAATGTGTAGAAATAACTTCGGGAGTACACCAGGAACGTGTGTTGTCGTTCGAGTTGTATATTAATGGCTATCAGAAAATATCAATAGTACTCTCAAGCATTTCCCAGATGATGCTGTTATCTGTAATGAATTACTGTACGAAAACAGCCACACAAATATTCAATCAGATCTTGACAGTGTTCCAAAGTGTTGTAAAGATTGGAATCTTGCTTCAAACGTTCAGCAATGAGTATTTGCGTGCCTCACGAAACGATAAATACGTAATATCCTATGACGGCAATATCAGTCAGTCACTACCAAAATAGGTGAACTGGTACAAATACCTGGGCGTAACTTTTTTTTTTAAGAGTGTGAAATGGAACGACCTCATATGCCTTCTCATAAGTAAGGCAGACTGCAGAATTCCGTGCTTTCGTAGGATAGTAAGAGCATATGGACTATCAGACCAATTGTGTGATTGGATTGAAAAGTTCCTAGATAACAGGACGCAGCGTGTTATTCTCAATGGAGAGAAGTCTTCCGAAGTAAGAGTGATTTCAGGTGTGCCGCAGGGGAGTGTCATAGGACCGTTGCTATTCACAATATACATAAATGACCTGGTGGATGACATCGGAAGTTCACTGAGGCTTTTTGCAGATGATGCTGTGGTGTATCGAGAGGTTGTAACAATGGAAAATTGTACTGAAATGCAGGAGGAACTGCAGCGATTTGACGCATGGTGCAGGGAATGGCAATTGAATCTCAATGTAGACAAGTGTAATGTGCTGCGAATACACAGAAAGATAGATCCTTTATCATTTAGCTACAAAATAGCAGGTCAGCAACTGGAAGCAGTTAATACCATAAATTATCTGGGAGTACGCATTAGGAGTGATTTAAAATGGAATGATCATATAAAGTTGATTGTCGGTAAAGCAGATGCGAGACTGAGATTCATTGGAAGAATCCTAAGTAAATGCAATCCGAAAACAAAGGAAGTAGGTTACAGTACGCTTGTTCGCCCACTGCTTGAATACTGCTCAGCAGTGTGGGATCCGTACCAGATAGGGTTGATACAAGACATAGAGAAGATCCAACGAAGAGCAGCGCGCTTCGTTACAGGATCATTTAGTAATCGCGAAAGCGTTACGGAGATGATAGATAAACTCCAGAGGAAGACTCTGCAGGAGAGACGCTCAGTAGCTCGGTACGGGCTTTTGTCAAAGTTTCGAGAACATACCTTCACCGAAGAGTCAAGCAGTATATTGCTCCCTCCTACGTATATCTCGCGAAGAGACCACGAGGATAAAATCAGAGAGATTAGAGCCCACACAGAGGCATACCGACAATCCTTCTTTCCACGAACAATACGAGACTGGAATAGAAGGGAGAACCGATAGAGGTACTGAAGGTACCCTCCGCCACACACCGTCAGGTGGCTTGCGGAGTATGGATGTAGATGTAGATGTAGAAATTCAGTCTACAATCTACAAAGGAGATTGTTTACAAAACACTCGTGCGATCCATCCCGCCATGTTGCTCAAGTGTGTGGGAATCGTACCAAATAGGATTAACAAGGGGTATGAAACGTATACAATGAAGGAATTCACGAATGGTGACAGTTTTATTCTCCCAATGGGATAGCCTAACGGAACTGACTGGCAAACGCTTGATGATAGAGGCTAACTTTGCCGTGAAAGCCTAGTGGTAAGTTTTCAAGATACAGCTGTAAGTGAGGAATCTAGAAATATACCACAGTCCCCTACGTAATTCTCCCGTATGCATCACGAAAATAATATTAGACTAATTACAGAGAGCACAGAAGTGTTTAAGCAATCATTCTTTCAGCACTCCATTAATGAATGGTACGGGAACAAGCCCTAATTACTGGTACAATGGAAAGTACGCACTGGCATGCGCTTCACAGAGGTTTGCAGATGTGGATGTATAAAATAATCATTGCAGTAATAGTAGAGTCATCCATTGGCTAACCTCGTATCTACTTTTTCTACGTAATATTTAACAGTAAAACATGGAAAGAAATGTCACTATTGTGTAAATACGCGTTATTCAAATTGTTTGTCATCAAATGAGCAATAAATTGTGTACCTCATAGGCAACATTTTTTTCTCAAATATGATAACTTAATTTGAACGGACAGGTACGCATTGTCGTTGTGAAACTTCAACACTGCCCTGTCAATAAGGTTAGGCCACCATACATTACACAGTTCAGTCCTCGTCCAGCTTTTAAAACTCTGGTGGGGTGCTGCATAGCAATAAATGGTTTAAAAAAACTGGCTCTGAGCACTATGGGACTCAACATCTTAGGTCATAAGTCCCCTAGAACTACTTAAACCTAACTAACTCAAGGACATCACACACACCCATGCCCGAGGCAGGATTCGAACCTGCGACCGTAGCAGTCCCGCGGTTCCGGACTGCAGCGCCAGAACCGCTAGACCACCGCGGCCGGCAAATGGTTTAAAACTAAATTCATCCAGACAACGAACAGAGCTTCAATAAGAACGAAGCACGCTGCAAATTACACGCGATTTTGCTCGTGTAAAAGCACGAGACGACGAATACTGCAGCTGTGACAGCGCGTATTGTATCACATCGATTTAGCTACCAGCATATGTAGGATATTGTTCAGAATTTTAAATACACTCCTGGAAATGGAAAAAAGAACACATTGACACCGGTGTGTCAGACCCACCATACTTGCTCCGGACACTGCGAGAGGGCTGTACAAGCAATGATCACACGCACGGCACAGCGGACACACCAGGAACCGCGGTGTTGGCCGTCGAATGGCGCTAGCTGCGCAGCATTTGTGCACCGCCGCCGTCAGTGTCAGCCAGTTTGCCGTGGCATACGGATCTCCATCGCAGTCTTTAACAGTGGTAGCATGCCGCGACAGCGTGGACGTGAACCGTATGTGCAGCTGACGGACTTTGAGCGAGGGCGTATAGTGGGCATGCGGGAGGCCGGGTGGACGTACCGCCGAATTGCTCAACACGTGGGGCGTGAGGTCTCCACAGTACATCGATGTTGTCGCCAGTGGTCGGCGGAAGGTGCACGTGCCCGTCGACCTGGGACCGGACCGCAGCGACGCACGGATGCATGCCAAGACCGTAGGATCCTACGCAGTGCCGTAGGGGACCGCACCGCCACTTCCCAGCAAATTAGGGACATTGTTGCTCCTGGTGTATCGGCGAGGACCATTCGCAACCGTCTCCATGAAGCTGGGCTACGGTCCCGCACACCGTTAGGCCGTCTTCCGCTCACGCCCCAACATCGTGCAGCCCGCCTCCAGTGGTGTCGCGACAGGCGTGAATGGAGGGACGAATGGAGACGTGTCGTCTTCAGCGATGAGAGTCGCTTCTGCCTTGGTGCCAATCTCCATTGAGCATGTTTGGGACTGGATGAAGCGTCGTCTCACGCGGTCTGCACGTCCAGCACGAACGCTGGTCCAACTGAGGCGCCAGGTGGAAATGGCATGGCAAGCCGTTCCACAGGACTACATCCAGCATCTCTACGATCGTCTCCATGGGAGAATAGCAGCCTGCATTGCTGCGAAAGGTGGATATACACTGTACTAGTGCCGACATTGTGCATGCTCTGTTGCCTGTGTCTATGTGCCTGTGGTTCTGTCAGTGGGACATGTGATGTATCTGACCCCAGGAATGTGTCAATAAAGTTTCCCCTTCCTGGGACAATGAATTCACGGTGTTCTTATTTCAATTTCCAGGAGTGTAGCTTTTAAGTTGACCATATCTACGGTAACCTCCGATGTGACCTTCCATTTCATTCACTGACAAGCAACTAACCTTTGTTTATTTGAACTGATATGTTAATTAACCATGAACTCAAACACTAGAGTATGAAGCAGTTTAATTATAAGATAGCACCACCTATGAAACTATATTACTGAAAAAGAATTACATTCAGCTTTATATAACGACGAGAAGTTTATTATAATAACTTGAAATCATCACAAATGAAGTAGGGACAGCACCCCAGGGCGTCAGCGGACAAGGTTTACTGTTGGAGAACGATGTGATGCAGAGCAGTTGAAGGCAACTGGAGACGAGAGACAGTAGGGACTGAACATCGTGAGTAGTGGCGGGTGAGGTTGAATTATGTGAAGGAATGGTATGGTAACAAACCATTTGGAGACAGAATAATGAGGTCGAAAGATAGTGCCGAATATTCAATATAAAAGTATTCAATGGTTCAAATGGCTCTGAGCACTATGCGACTGAACTTTTAGGTCATCAGTCGCCTAGAACTCAGAACTAATTAAACCTAACTGACCTAAGGACATCATCACACACATCCATGCCCGAGGCAGGATTTGAACCTGCGACCGTAGCGGTCGCTCGGTTCCAGACTGTAGCGCCTAGAACCGCACGGCCACTCAGGCCGGCTATAAATGTATTCGAACAAGTTTATTTTTGATGAATTTCACCATGTTGAAACGTTGTGCAATAGGTAATAACAGTGTATGCTAACAACTGGTTCCGTATTGTAAAAGACAAAATAATAAAGATGTGGGAAAAGGAATGAGTGCAAGTCTCTGTTATTTAAATAAATCATTCACCTACAAACTTATATGAAGAAAGGATCAATTGCACTCCAGCGCACCTCAAATCGTCTTACCGTGACAAAGAACTGCTCTCTGTTGCAGCATAGTTCTGCAGAAGAAGAAGTAGACGAACACCTGGAAATATAACTGTTGTTTTGAGTGTTGCGGACTCTATTAATAACTTTCATTGCAGGAAGATTCAATTCATGAACACAGTGAGAGTCAACAACGTCGGCAGACGTATAAATGCTGTCGCGCATAAACATTAACGTCTAACAGACAGGTAACAGTAGCCATATTATATTTGTCGGCCCATGCCACTGTAGGATAGAGGACATATTGTGCTTGTCGTACCATACCATGGTAAACAGTAGCAACGAAAGGGCATGTAGCCTAATGCGCGAATTCACTTCAGAATTTAGAAAATATCATATGCATCTCACCTGCCTCAAATAAATTGTGGGTTCGAGCTTTTATTCTGATTCAAAAAACCAAGTTCCTCAGTGGTAACTGATAACTTTATCTACAGCTAAAGTTTGATAAAAATTGTTTATGAATGCAGAATAGGTTATTAGCACTATTAATGAATTTTACAGTGGCTATTAGAAAATCCGTAACTGTTTTGAACTGCATTGCACACAGTAGGTTTTCGAGTATATGTGGGAAAACAAAATTACATTGTTCTGACAAGTTATTTATTGATCTATGTAATAATGATTAATGTGTATGAAAGGCTACTTGTAGGTAAGTTAAGCGCGTATCTGTTGATATGACTGATGAATTTTGTTACGGCATAAAGTCAGCGCCGGCAGGCCAGTCTGGAATGACAGAGAAGAGAAGGCTATGAGAAGAGGTCAGCCAGTCGCCCGCTGAACGACATCCATACAGGACGACAACGCGGCAGTAGCGGTCCCTAGGCGAAGGCGACACGAGCGCCGCGCCCGATTGGTGGCAGCCCTCTTCGATAGCAGCTTCAACATTACTCACTTCGTTAGCTGACGCATCGTGGCCTCTTCAAGAACAATCTCTACGTAGCTCAGTTAGAGATCAGCAGTCACTGTAGTTCAGTTGACAGACTGTTGTTAGTAGCGGTCGCTAGGACCAGAAGTCTTTCTTGTGTTTACCTATTCTGAAGAAAACTGATAATTTTTATGTCGCCCTTTGCTGTGTAGTTGCACTGGTGGATGATCACGTACAAAGGACTAAAAGAATTCTCATATCAGATTTAACTATTTGTATTTGTCTTGTTGTAATAAAACTCATTAATACGGGTTGCTTGATTGTTTGTCTAGCGAACCGGGTATGGAGGATTCCAAGACACAACACATTTAATTTAGTCTTTATGTCTCCACTTGTGTGAAATTTGATAGGCCTTTTATGATACGATAGCTTTGTGACAGCGCCGTAATAGCAGTGCTCTATGTTTGTGCCTGTTCCTCTGTTGATTACCTGACACTCTCAGCTATGTTGGAGGCGATCTCAGAATCTAAACACGCTTGTTCTTCTTATTATAGACGTTTATTCGCCAAGATCGCATAAAATACCCAATACTTAATAGTTTCAGCGATATGAAATCACCGTCTTCAGATCATTTGTAGAAAATTTTTTACAGTGATAATCCCTTTCGTCGTCTGTTCATATTCATTGCACAAAGCTTATAGAGATATTATTCCATAGTACGGTCTCTCGTCATACAGTAACACAGTAGCTATGTGAACAAACTTCTCTAATAAGAAGAACAACACCTTTTGTACCTATGCTGTTTCGTCAGTGTTTGTACACTTTTAAGTGCAATTTCGAGCGAAAAAAAAATTCTAACGTGAAGATTAGGTAATTACCTTTAGATGGCACTTTACCCGAAGGCACAAGTATCTGTTAAGAGACTTAATAAAAGGGTGTCGTTGGTGTGTAGTGACTGTGGCTTCCATGGGCCTACAATTTAGTTGCAGAAGGCAACAAATACAGTTGCTTATCATAAACTAGATGCTGGTATTTGCTCTGTTCCACTTTTCCGCGAGTATTTGCGGAAGGATAACTAAACGTGTAGGCCACCGTCACCACATCCTTCGGTAGGATAGCAGAGCTGGTGTCTGCTCTCTTCATAGTCAACAGGTATAATTGATTTAGCTTACCTGCTCACGCTATTAACTCCATTGTAATTGGTATTTTCCTAGTAAATACGTTTCGAAGTGGCTTCTGTATGATTTCGCCAGGTACCAACACTGTGGTTAAAATTTAAGTATTAAACCAACATTTCTTCATCTCTGACATCAGATATGTAAATATAGAGTATTAAATATTTGACGATGGCACTGTAGAATCAAACTGGTGAAATGTTAGTTGTTGTATAACTAAGAAAATAATGAAGTGCTCATCTGGATTATTCGATGAAATTCGTGATCAGTTCTCTGTCCAAAAGTTCTTAGGGGTGCGTTTATTATTGAGGTCCAGATTCTGGATATTTTCATAAAGATATAAATGTGTTCAAAATAAATTTCCATTGTATATTTGCCACTTCACCATATTCATGCGTCTCCTTCTCATTACTGACGTGCAATAAATTGTAGATCGTATATAAAACGGCCCTTTCAAAATAAACACTATCTTCATGACTGATGAATTTGTACTTCCTCTCAAAAATGATATGTACAGGATGGGAGGTTGGGAAAGCGGTGGGCGTTATGGAATGAATAGGATAATATTTAGACAAAGGCCATTTATTGGCGAAAGCATGTTAAAAAGGGGTCACATAGCGAGGCCTAGGGAGGCGAGGGTGAGCCAGAGCGTAGAGTTAGGCGGAACATAGTTCGCGAAGCTAACGAAAGTTGGCATCTGCCAATTGGACCAGTCCGAGCAGCATGCCGGCTGCGAAAGCTAAGTCCCTGACGCCGCAGCACCGGCAGAAGCGGGAGATGTCCACGGCTACACGGCTACAGGGCGGGCGTCCAAGAGAGCGAGAGGCGACGGGCGGCTGGGTATATTCGAGGCACCATGCGGCTTCCTTCGCCCTGATTGGTCAGGACTGAGAAACCCGTGGGGGCGTCAACGGAACATTCCAGATCGTTGCCTGCTAAGCGACGCCTAGGGCGGCGTTACCTCGTCGGCACATTAGGGAGGTGCATGATCAAGGTGCCCTTCCTCGATGCTTACTTCCTGTTACTAGACCGTGGGACTAAAGAATTTACAGGCAGCTACCACTACCGGCCGTGGATTGGCTGCAATGGAAAAATGAAGTTACCGTTTGGAAGCTCATATAATAAAGTGAAAACCCTTACTGTCTGGCTCATCCTTTGCAGTTATTCGCAAAAGTTGACTTCAACGTTACGTACGATCTTCATAACAGTCGGTACACAGGATAGATTTACTTTGTCTTACTTAAAGGCATATCCCAGACCCTCCTTCCCACGTCCGTTCACAGCGTTTCTACAAGGACTCCCTCTAACCAAGTGAAACAACATGACTGAGTTGTCATTTGCCAAGAAAGCTTACAAATATAAAATTCATATTTACTATAAGAATGGGTGTGTATGTGTATGTGTGTGTGTGTGTGTGTGTGTGCGTGCGTGCGTGCATGTGTGTGTGTGTGTGTGTGTGTGTGTGTGTGTGTGTGTGTGTGTTTTTCCACATCTCTTCCTAAATAGCTCTATCGATTTCAAACAAACTCAGGGCACATATTCCTTACTGTCAGGCAACAATCACTATTGTAGTTCAGGAGATATCATGTCATAAACAATGAGAAGCATGAAAAACTGCCGCAGCATGGACGACGTTTAAATGAATTACTTCTGTGCCACTAATAGCATTCGTAGTAAAATTTGCAGGCAGTGTCCACATATGGCGCTAAATGCACCTACAGATCATGGTACCACACATACTTCAGATGTATGATGTCATAAACACTGAGATGAGTGAAAAAGTTCTATATTGTGCCTTATGTTCAAATTTATCACTTAGTTTCTGCTACCTAATTTCGCCACGCATTTTCGAAACCGTATCCACACATACTGCTGAATGTACCTACAAAATTATAGCACTGTACAACACATAGTTAAAAAGGTACGGCGTAATAAACACAGATACACGAAAAAAACATATCATCTTTACTACTAACAGACGCCTTCAGTCGAGTCAAGGATATCCTGGACATCTGGCACCGCTTTTGACAGCTTCCACTGCGAAGTGCAAACGGCTGTAGGCGTCTACAGAGCTATGAAGAAGCACTGTAGAGAAGTTTACAAACTTGCGTTGTAAACATGCGAAGCAGCTGCGCCGAGCGTACAGGGACTGTACAGGACCATGTTTCTTAATTTGGATGCTGCGCTTATACATTTATATATTATGCATATTTCTTTGTACGAATGATACATAATTTCATATATGTTTTCACGAATACATGGAATTGACTTTTTTCGATACTACACTACAAACACAGTTAATTTTTTGTTTTCATTTTTAATACAAAATGGGCAAAACGAACACCTGAAGAATACCGGGTTTGTCAGCTAGTAATTAAATGTACATTCTTGAACATAATTTTGTTGTGAAGTTTTGGTCTCTAAATAATGTTAACTGTTTAAATATCTGCCAGTTACTGACGTCCGAAAATGTTGAAAAATTATAGAATAATTAACGGTATTAAAAGTTGAAAAAATGAAATAAATTATTCTTCAGAATTAATAGAACAAATGTAAAAAGGAGAGAATAAATTTCATCTAAACATTTCCAGACAACAAATAGATCCTGAAAGCACCCTTCAGGAACGTAAGTATGCTAATTTCGAAGAAACACTTAAAAAGAAAAAAAAAAGAGCACCGTTTGGTATCGGAGGGTTCATTAATCTGGAGATGTATCCTTATCTGCAACAGAACAGAATTCCCTTTGGTACAGATCCATTATACAGGTCAGGCGAACGTGCAGGTTGTGCAGGTTGAAATACGGCGTATGGAGGTGCACTATCTTGGGGTTTATAACCTCTATGTCAGAACGTAAGTGAGAGTTGCTTGGAGTAACCCTAACATTTTTTATGAAGAGTAAAATCTACATCAAGATTGGTACCGAAATCCCCTGGCGGTGTTATGATGGATGGAATATTACTGTAACCAAAGTTATTTAATCAATTCTGTGACATGCAGACAACGCTGACATTACCAGAATGTTGATGAGGTGATGTAGAGCAGCAGTCCTCATAGTAAGGGGGCGGCTCCAAATACGCATCCAGTGACGCCTGTGGGCTAAGGATGACACGGCGTTCGGTCGGTACGTTGAGCCTCCAAGGCCTGTTCGGAAGGAGTTAAGTTTATTTCACAAGAACTGACCAGTAGGTCTTGTCAGTAAGAATGCTGAGAAAAGTCGCGAATAATATTTCATCAGCTCTTGTCACCAGTCACCCACAGGATTAGCTACTTACCAAATACTTAACAACTACATATCACAACAAGCCGCTTGACAATGTTACCGCCACTTCCTTGCAACACTCACTACAAGAATAGGTTGTTAATCATAACCACTGTGACTGTTTCAGCCAGGTTTCCGGAGTCAGCTCAAAGGTAGTGAGTTACCTAGATTTTGAATTCTACTAGATATTCACTGGGAGCAATTTTACCACATTTAAAATAACGTGACAGAAGTTCACCACTTCCATGAATAAGTGATTGATTCGTGGTGGTAATAAGAGATCCCATGGATGTGATTCACCGATTATTCCTTCTCCTTCGAAAGTATGCTTCCCCTTCGAAAGTATGCAGCAGACATTAGGCTTTACCACCGATCTTTTGAATAACTGTTCTTTGTCTGCATATATGAGTGAACTTTATCTTGAAGCCTATAAAAGAAATGAGATTCCCGCGGAAGAACATCCAGACCATGTAAGTAACCCCATCCTATATTTTAAGCATCTTGAGCAACAACTAATAGGATATGTCAGTTTCCTCAAAAGAGAGGTATCTGTTTCTAAGAGAGCCTTAGAACATCCATAGACAAATCACATTTAATTGCAAAATTCATATTACCACACATTATGGGTGAGAAATAAGTTTTTCACGCGGCCTTCAAAATTGCGAAATCATGCATGGAGAAATGTTTGGCGAGAGTCAGTTGTCGATATTGCTCTCAAATGATTCCGTGACTCGTCGTGCTGAATAACTACTGACACGATCAATCAGTTGCTGCCACGTCTTCACTGTAGCTCAAAATTCACCGTGCATCTGATGAAAATACTGATAATACTGTCAATAAAGTGCTGAACGATGAAGTCAGTGTAAACTTTGTGAAAGCACGAGCTTTAAACAGAAGGCTATTTTGCATTCGTAGCGAGGAGATGAGTTCACTCATGATTCGTTTCTAGTGCACACGGAAGGACGTTAGTTGTCCCGCGATAAAGTTCTTCATCCTGTTGTGGATATGAAGGATGAACTTCATTTTTTTTCCTACAGCCCTACACTTGTGGCTTCTAATACTGTGCTACTTGGCTGACGTTTCTAAGAAACTGAACGATCTTAGCGATTCACTTCTAGGTCAAAATAGCGATATCATCTTTCCAAGTGCTTTCGTTTAAGAGAAAGATTAGTTTAATGTAAGTAAAATTAGTAGAATGGATGTAGTACATCTCTAAACACATAGTCAGAAATTTGAGGATAAATTTCCAGAAGCTTCATTTGAATATGTCTGGACCGACTATCCATTCGATACCATCGTAACAGACGGCTTGTCAACAGCAGAACAGGAGGAGTTAATAGAATGAATTTAAATCGTAGTCTCTTGGAACTTTTTGGTTGCATACGCGAAATTTATATCGCATTTTAGAGAAAATGTGGACCTATTATTACATATCGTATCGTTTTCCGCAATAGTATTAACCAAGTCAAGTGACTTCAGTTGAAAGGAGGCCTTTGAGTTGCTGTTACAATGGGCCGACCAAGAATGGATCTGCTTTCTTCAAAAATTCAAGCACACATGACACACTAAATAGTCAAATGGCAGAACATTTTCGAATTTTAAACTATGTGCATTTTCCTCTAGCTTACTTCCTTTTTTGATGATCAGTTTGGATATATGCGTTTTCAAATTGCCGTTTAAATGCTGACTATTGTTCTGTTGTCATTTTCAAGTCGTGATCTTTCAAATCCTAAAACACCCTTTATAAACTAAAAGCAGTATGGATGGAAAGAGTTAAACCTGAGCTAACCATTTTGTGAACTAATTTGTAAAAATATATGTAATGAAATACACATATTTTACAAATTACAGTAACGGCAGATGATGCCGTGGTTATTTATAAACTAGTTACAAATTACTAATTTTAACCGCCTTTGAATGATAAAAATGTACGACAATTTAAAAAAATAACTCTGGTGTGCTCTAAGGACACTCATTATTATTGTTATTGTAAATGATACTTGCAGTAAATAGACAGAAGTAAATAGATACCGTGAGCAATTTTTGTGTCAAGAATGAGAAGTGCTGACAAAGAAAAGAAAAATATGGAGGACGGGGCGGGGGCAAAATAATTTATGTTTCAGAAGGGGGACACTACGGCAAAACTTTATGAATTCCTACTCCATGACGTTCAGAACGTCTAACCCCTTTAATTTCGTGATCGCCATTTGATCCTATAGTCAGTTAAAACTGTATGCCTACCCTTTGTACTTTACCTGCCTTCTTCTGACGTTTAGTGCAGTCGAGTCGTACAACCCTCATCGACAACGAATTCAGCTTTTTTTGTGTTAACTATACTACACTGCCTGGCCGCTTCTACTCACTAAGATATTGAAATATAATTTGTGCTACGATAGCACAGCAATACTTCTTTTATTTTACTTTTTGGATAATTCCATTCAGAGGGTATGCATCCTGTAGCATCACTTGAACAAATACCGCGAATCGACACAAAGCTTCATGTGACGTACACAGGAACAACTGACTTGTTTTTAATTAGAAAAAGTCGAAAAAAGATGTTGCGCTATTTCATTCTTTACAAGATCCATCTGAAAAGAAGTCTGATTGGAAACATGATAGCACACTTAAAGGGTTAAAGGTGGACATTACGTGAAATACTCTATCAGAGGATGGAGCGAATGCAGTCAATGAAGAAACACTTATTGAGTAGGTGGATATACTTAATTGGCAATACCAAGGAGGAAGCGTTAATCCACTAGGGAAACAAGGAAAGACGAGATTCTCTGTTCTCGAACCAAATATCAGCGACAACATCTGCAGGAAGCCTATGACGGTCGGCAACTACTAGATCGTGACAAGAAATGTTATGATGCAAGGTACCACAAAAATAAACAGTAAGCATACTCATATCTTCTATAAACGATTTTTCATCATAGTTTTCTAAGTGTGAATTAAGTTACACCCTCCAAAGCAGCAATTTATGTGGCAATGAGATAGCCAGCGAGTGTTTCAGCTACAGATGATCAGAACGAAATAGAAAATTAGTGACTTTAAGGTACCACATGGCTGTTCCGTCTATTGGGTTTTACCGGCTTACCTTATGGAGCTTCTTGGGAGCTTAGGGAGCGTTTTGGAAGCAAGGCCTGCCCTGAAAATCAGTTTAAAGGTTAGGGTTCATTGCAGAAGGTCTGACTGAGGCTATCAAATGAAACAAGTTCTTGTCGAAAACGTCTGTGCCATATTAGTTTTAACGTTAAACGACCGGATGCCAAAGTCGGCCATTCCACAAGACTCTTGGCGTAAAAAGCGTATACTTGCTCGTGGTTTGTATCATCACTGTCATATAGACAGCACATTTTGTCCACAGTAGACAAGGGAAGTACAGAACTTGCGGTCAGTTGTTCAAACAACCGCAACTTTTTCCAGTCAGTAAACGGTTGGAAAGTTGGGACAATGTCAGTTTTGTATGCACGCTCAATAATACACTGTTCACCAACGTTCAGTAATCGTAAATTTCGGAACTGCGACAGCACAGAATGCCACACGGAATTATTTAGCCTGTGTGAAGGAAATCTAAAATTGTCTGAACTATACGGATCTCATCATTTTCCGAACCTCTCAGATTCTTAACGAAAACTCATTGGAATGGTACTTGAACTGAATTACGACCCAATAAGACGAGTGCAGGAAAATCTATCTGTTTTCAAAACACGCCATCGTTCCCTGATCTGATTGGCAGGAACACACTGTAGCAAATAAGCTCAACAGCTTTTCGTAGACATTATGGTGATTTTCCTCCTTGGGCAACCTCAGTTCCAAATTTATTATAATAATTTTTCGAATTTAGTAATTTCCTAAAAGAACATAAACTGAAATAACTCCACCTTCACTTTTCTTAAGGGACTCCGGAAAGGCTCAAAATCATGAAAAGTTCAATTTTTACTTTTTTGCGTTTTCTGAATCTGCAGACTATTACCTTTTAATAGATATATAATTTATTCAATTCCGAAGACTACAACTATTTTTAAATTTTTTTGGAAATGTGTTCTACATGGGCGTGACCCACTGTACCGCTGTTAAACTGCTGGCAAATGGTGTTATTTTTAACGTCCGTGTTCATCAGGTACATTTTAGTGATGTGAGATAAAGTATGTGTTGTGGCTAATCTATTTTCAGAGACTTAGCAGCACCTGAACTGTTGAAAAAGTGTATTCACGGAAAAACTCAAAACCCCAATGAAAGTGTAAATAGTGTTATATGGTCGAGAATCCCCAAGACTGTATTTGTTGGAATAGAAACACTTCTTTTTGGTGTGTATGATGCTGTTGCGACTTTCAATGATGGCAACATTGTAAGGTGCAAGGTATTTAGAAATATGGGAATGAATATAGGTTCTAACATGGTACGAGCGATGCTTGCTTTAGACAAGGAACGTCTTCGGGCTGCAGACAGGGCTGTAAAGAGTCTAGAAATACAAGCAAGAGTAAACAGGAGGAGGAACAAGAGGAAGCTGGAGGAGGAGTTTGCAGAGGATGAAGATCCTATGGACCTGGAATGCACTAAAAAGTTAATCCAATCTTTGTCGCTCGATTCCCAAAACTTTTATTTTCTCATACTAATTACATGTTTTCTAAGGATCTTCCAAACATATTTGTTTCAAACTTCCAGTAAATGTTACACAGTACCTTCTGCATAATTTAACACAGCCTTTTTCCAAAAAACTGTATATTTTTGAATATATAAATAAAATATTGCAAAAAAATGTTGTGAATTTTCATTACAATTAAAAAAAAATCATCTTTAAAAAACTGAACTCAAATTTTGTAAAATCCCTGTGTTAAGTTGTAGCCCATATTCCAATAAATAATCTGTAAATAGTTCAACTTCCTACCTCAAATACTTTGTGAGGAAAGATGTAATTTATAAGCGTTATTTTAACATTGCAAGTATAGGGCGTTCCGGAGCCCCTTAAAGGCAGAAATATAGTTTTAGCTTCCAGAATCCTTAAACTGGCTACGTTAAATTAAGTATAGTGGACCATACATGTGAGTCACACAGTGTCATTCACGGGCTCATTCATTATTAATCGGTAATAAATTTCAGGATCCATACGTCACATACATACGGAATTCGCCCCTAACTCTCTCTGACAGCATAACAAATAGTAATAATGTCAGGCAAATGAATACAATGATTATTTACGAACTTTCAGCATGCTGCAGGTGAAAAAGAAATAAATGGTTGTAGCTCCGTCATAAGCTGCACTGAGGATATTTTTTGTTTCCTGGTGGTAAATTCGGACACCTGTGTCCATTTTCAAACCATCCATATCGTAAGTGTGACAAATACAGGGATAGCCAATGTATGAAAAGTGCCCCTGTAGTGATGATCAAAGCGGCGCTATGGCCGACTCAACAACAGTAAATACGCTATATGGGACGGATACTAGAGAACTCATGGGCAGTTTTTGTACATAGGCTATATCTGTATTTATCACGCTTACGATACGAATGGTTTGGAAATGGACACATATGTCCGAAACTAGTCGGCGTCTAGAGAAAAAAATCGATACCTCTCAGTGAAACTCATGACGGAGCTACAACAGTGATTATTGCTTCAAAAGTAAAAAGTTACGTAAATTTTACTATTATACACAAAATACTAGTTAAGTATGCATTAACAGCAACGAAGTGTTTAGTTTAAGCCATCGCCTGATGTATTTACAAAAATATATTAATGCTTCACGAAGTTTTCCATGAGAACTCGTAAAATTTAGGTCTTAGGTAATTTTGAATGTCTCCGAAAATATTTCAAGTACAGAACTGAAACGTGTGCAAGACTATGTAACGTTTCATTTCGATTGCACTACGGTAAATGATTTTAAGTCACAGGTCTGTCTGTGGTTTAAACGACCTGTAAGTGGACATGCTCGTGGCTGGGCCTGCTAGTAGTGGCCACAGATAGACAGATTGCAGCTTCACAGCGGGTCACTGAACAGCAGCAAGAGGGGTCTTACACACTCCTAACGGTCAATTATATCGCTTTACCGCAATGTGGTGCAGACCAACTCTTCTTCTTCTTTTCTTATTCATCTTCTTCTCCTCCTTTGCCTTTCCCCGTATCATCTACTGGATCGGCCTTGCTGTATGAGTTGAGGCAGTGTTGTGGTTGGTGGCCGGATGCCCATCCTAACACCATAGAGAAAAATAAACTCTACTTGCAAGGCAGTAATTCGATTTAACAGAGGTTTGACGTTGCAGTTTTTTGGATTACCTCAACTCAGTCATTAGTGTGCTCTGGTTTCTTGTCATCACTTTTTGATAGAAAATATCGCAAACATGCCTTAGTGTTGCATAATGGTCTATTTTACGTAGTCCAACAGTAACTTGAACGGAAACGACGCGATTATCTGTCGGTTGACCTTTTGACGGATCAGCCTGTAATCTACGATTTACGATATCAGTCATGGCGTAACGCATCGTAATGGAGGATAAAATGCCCCAAGGCACATCCACAACAATGAATGCGTCATTTAATTACTCATTAAGCGTATAACGTCCAGCCAAATAATCAAATTTTGCAAAATGAATTCTTTTTATAAGAACTGAGAACAACGACTGGAGAGTTTCTTTACCACAGGTATGAAATATCAGATAGAAAAAAAGACATATAAATTATTGAAATATGACGTTATAGGGAAAATATTCATGAACGTCACAATGGAATCGAGGCTACTCCACAGTTTAAGAAGCATTCCAAGACAAGAGACGCAAACAAATATGACGAGAGAGCTGCGGAACAGTTGTCATTCAGAAGGTTCTACCATGATCTATCAGATGCAATAACTCATAAAACCATCTTACCTTTCTGAGACAAGAATTAAATGTCGATTAATGGTTTGCTTTTGGAAGTTCAGTCAAGTTGCTGATCCCATATTTTCGCACCATATTTCCACCAAGGACCTACCGCTCTCCTTCGGGTGCGGAAAGCTGTAGTTTTATGCGTGCTCCCTGCCTGTGATCCAATAGCTTTTGTTTTCCTTTTCAAGGTTCCATACCTAAATCACTAAAAATAGAACCCTTCCAGAATCACTTTGTCGTTCATTCGTCTGTCTTTCTGTCTGTCAGAATATTAAAGATCATTTTCATATTCACAAACTGACTCATAAAAACCTTTAAGGTGCTTCCCGTTGAAGCAGAATGGTGAAATTTGGCAAGAAGCAAGTTTTCACAGTACAACTACAGGAAAAAAATCAGACAATTTTTAATTTATGATTATATCATACCAAAAATTTTTTTGTCATTTGTTATCTTTCTGTTAAGATACCTTTAGTCAGGAATGATATCATGTTGAAATTTGTCACATCCTGAATTTATGGCCCTTTACCAATTTAATAAACTTAACCTTCTCAGTCAATGTTATCCAAAGACACGGCCATTTATGTCACATATTTCGATACTTGCAAACTGACTGATTGAAGCCTATAAGGTACTTACTGACGCCCTAAAAAGATGAAATTTGGTAAGAAGCAAGGATTCACAATTCAGTGAAGGAAAATATTCGAAATTTGTTAATTTGAAACAATGTCAGACGATCTTTTTATCAGAATTTCTGTTTGTCCTTACGCGGGTTAAAAGCTTTTCTTCTCCCGAACGGCTAGTTGTATCAAGTTGAAATTTATGTCACGAAATAAGGTCAACCGTTCCCTAGCGGTGTAAAGAAGTTATGCTTCTAAGCAAATGTAATCATAAGACAAGACAGTTTCTGTCACATGTTTTGGCACTCGCAAACTCACTCATTTGAAACTATAGGGTACTTCCTGTTGACCTAAAATCATGAAATTTGACAAGAAGCAAGATTTCAAAGTAAAAGTAAAGGAATACACAGAAAATTGTTAATTTGGAATTGTAGTACACGAAAAACATGTTTGATCTGTCATTTGCTATCCGAGTTGAAACTTAAACTTCTCGAAAGTCTTGTAATTTCCGGGACAGATATCTTACCAGCGTCAATAACAAGCAAAAATCGTCAAGATTCCCAGTCCCTGGGATGGATGAACTGTCTGTATACGTAATTACGTTTTTACGGAACCCTCACACCGTGAGTCCTGTTCGCACTTGGCCACTCTTTTAATTTGTGCCCAGTTAATTATTTAATTTTTGTTTTTCGTCCCCTACTCATAGAGAACTTGACGGAATGTTCTAGAATATTATTATTTTCAGCCAAAAACACAGTAGGTCAAATACAAAAAAAGTCCAAATGTGTGTGAAATCTTATGGGACTTAACTGCTAACGTCATCATTCCTTAAGCTTAAACACTACTTAACCGAAATTATCCTAAGGACAAACACACACACCCATGCCCGAGGGAGGACTCGAACCTCCGCCGGGACCAGCCGCACAGTCCATTACCGCAGCGCCCTAGACCGCACGGCTAATCTCGCACGGCAGGTCAAATACATAGCTTGTCGTTACACAAAGAATGTTCAAATTATTTTTGGGGACGTTTCGTCATCTCGGGTGTGTATTCCAGAAACACTTTCTCATTTTATGTTTTTCAGGGACTTGGTTGAGTAAATGGGGTTGATACCTGTCTCGTATCACCGTAAGTTATTTTTCTCTCTCATTTCTTTCCCCCAAACCCACTGCATTGAGATGTTGGCTAATATAGCGTAAGTAATGAGTACAGTGCAAATTTTTTTTATTGTCTCTGCAGTACAGTAAGCTAACAGCAATGCTACTGTAAAGTAGACGCAGAATGAACTTTTGTTGCAACTTTTTAAACAGGCATTTCGGGTACTGCCTTATAGCGCTTTTGCAAACTGAAAAACTATGAATGGCGCAATTGACAATTTTCCTCACGTAAACTTGGACGTGATCCTTTAGTGACAATCAGATAAATACAGAAACTGTGTGTTGCTTTGTCTCGAGCAACTTATTAAACGAGGAGCGTGTTCTGTTCCAAACGTCTGCGAGCATAATAGCATGAATGTAGGAGATGGTAAGTTCATTATCCGATCTAAAGTATCCGGGCAGCTACCAGTGAGCATTACGAGTGTATGGGGTGGGTATAAACTTAGTCTTAATGACGGCTTGAACTATTCTGCCGACACTTTCTATGTGGTGTCCGAATGTTTTTGGAGGAATTACAACCCCGTTCCCATAAGCTGAAACCAGAGAAGTGATCGCTGGGATCTGGAGCGAAGTCATGTTCTAACTCATCTCGAAGGAGCTTCATTGGGGTGTACCGTGAGGTGCGGCATTTTTAAAATCTCCATGGCTAGGGTCGGGGTATTGATAGGTTTTGTATGGAGTGCTACGCTAGAAGACTCGCTTTGTACACGGAATTCAACGCCAGTGCCTCCCGGGCCAGGCTGGAGGCACAGAGCGACGCGGAGAGCAGAAGTTGGTTGGTGACCAGCAGCAAAGAGGGAGTCAGTTGTGACATAGTGTGCCATGGAGCTGGGCAGTCTGTAGTGGCGGCGGCCGACGTGGTGCATGGCAGAGCTGTTGAGGATGTCGCTTACTTTTAGGGCCGTCGGTGTCTTTTCCTGGTGGCCGAGAAGACGGCAAACTCAGCCAGATATGGAGAAGAATGGTTTGGTTTTCACCGTAAAAACAGAGCGTTAGGAGTGTTCTTTAGCGGCCTTTCACAGTGAAGTGTATAATGTATGTATGTCGTAGTACAGAGTGTTCTTTGCCAACTGTCTTGCCGCCGTGGTAACACCGGTTCCCGTCAAATCGCTGAAGTTAAGCGCTGCCGGGCTGGGCTAGCACTTGAATGGGTGACCATCTCGCCTTCCGAGCGCTTTTGGCAAGCGGGGTGCACTCAGCTCTTGTGAGGCAAACTGAGGAACTACTTGACTGAGAAGTAGCGGCTCTGGTCTCGTAAACTGACATATTGCCGGGAGAGCGGTATGCTGACGACCTGCCCCTCCATATCCGCATCCAGTGACGCCTGTGGGCTGAGGATGGCACGACGGCCGGTCGGTACCGTTAGGCCTTCATGGCCTGTTGGGGCGGAATTTAGTTTTTACAGTCGCAATTCTCACGGCGTGGCCGTGGGGGCAGAGCAGTGTACAATGTATTGTACTGTGTAATATTACTTGCTGTGGGGGTGAGTTACTGCTGTACAAAGGAGGAAGTTCTGTAAATTGTTTCTTTTAATTACATTGAGAGCACATCCAATATTGCACAAAACTATAAGTTATTAAATTTCTGTTGTTGCTGTAGCTCGGTAGCCCTGTTGTCTATAGTACTATCAAGCTGACGGAGGATCTTGGTAGCAGAAATAGAGTCCATTGCGATTTTATTTAGTTATTGTACTCTACTGAATTGGTCCCAGGGTTCAATCGATTAGAGTTATATTTACGATATTTCGGAAATATTCTTTGTTTATCCAATTACTGTCTGACGCCCACGTCATACATATACGCAAATGTTAGCTCTGACCAATATACTTGTACTATTGTTTTCTTATTACTGTTCAATATTGTGGTCATGTCACTAGGTTTGTGGAGAAATATTCATGTTGTTAATAACTTTAAAAAAAAAAATAAGTCCTCCCTTACAGAACCACCAGTCCAAACCGCACTTCACCCAAGGCCTTCGCTGAAGAATTAGGGTAGGGACTCTGGGTAAGGCCAGTCCATTTCACGTATCTTATTGTCCACAAACTTGTGTCTCACAGATGCTACTTTATTAACAGGCTACATTGTCATGGCAATACAAAAAATCACAGTCTACGAATTGATCCTGACAATATGCAGTACACAACACTGTATGGTGTGTTGGTAACCTTCTGCATTTCGCGTTTCCTCGAATGTTTTGAGGGTATCAATTCCTAACCACGAAAAACATCTCTATACCGTAGCTCCAATTCCTCTGATGTTTCAAGTTGGCACTACACATGTCAGCACGTAACGATCCCCAAAGCATTCACCAAAACTAAAGCCTTCCGTCAGATTGCCACGGGATGTACCGAGATCATCGCTCCGAATCACTCGCTCCAAGTTGTCCGCTGTCCAGTGGCGTCGCTTTATACACGACCTCAAGCAACGCTGAGCAACGACTGTAGAAATAAAAAGTTTTCGATTGTGTTGAGACGCTGTCATGCAATACTTTTTAAAAGAATAAACAGCCAATTGAGTGTGGACTACTACTAGGTCTACAACTTTGCTTCCGCCGTTTTTTTCTCGAAGTTCGGTGCTTGATTGTGGAAAACTTACCAAAAAATTATGATTCACAGTATTGCCCATCGCTGGACACTAATTCTCCCATCTTTCGGATAGCATACGAATCCCGTGGCGGAAGAACTGGGCGTCTTTTGTGGGGATCCATGACTCGAGTCAATTTTGCTCTTGACATCTCGTGGAAATCGGTTTTCTGCCGGATATCAGCGTCTTCCAAACACGAGGAGGAAGTTGAGTGAGCCCACCATCCTCTCTTTGCGTTGTCGCAGCTTGTCCAGTTTCTTCATATTGCAGCACATTTCCTCCCTGTAGTGATGAATTACGTTTTACCTTGTGGCAAACAAATGGAAGGGTTGGGGATTATGGGGTTGGCGAACTGCTGTACAACGTTACCTGGCGAAGAGTGAAGTATCGAGGAGCCGGCCTTGCGGTATAGGGGTGACTTGCATGGTCTGGTTGTGGACTCCTTACTGATCTTAAGAAAACAGTAAATGCAGAAGGATGTGGACACATTTTACAGCATTTTGTACAGTAGAGGAACGGTTTGCAGACAACGATTCTATCAGTATAATGCACCCTGTCATAACGCAGTAACAGTGAAGGAATGGTTTGTGGACGGTCATATACCTGAAATGGACTGACCTACGCACAGACCCGACGTGAACCCAATGGAACACCTTTGGGATAAGAATGTCGACTTTGCGCCAGACCCCAGTGTCCAACATGAGTACCTTCTCTAATTTCGGCTCTTGCTGCATGGACATTCAGACACCTCGTTGAGAGTGTTCCCAGCAGAGTTCAGGTCATCGTAAAGGCGAAAGGTTGACACACCTAATGTGCACCAATACTTTGATTCGATAACGTAATTTCTGAGATCAGCAGTGTGCTCCTGGGGAGGTTACAGTGTCAGCCAGGGCAAATATCTGGGGAAAGGAGACGTTCTCCAATCCAGACAGGATGAGGCAGTCACCCTCATCCAACTAAATGGGTTGCTTCTGGAGCCTTTACAGGTGTTTTAAAGTTTTATGATTTCCCGTAATTGACAATGTCTTCTGACACCCACTGAAGAAAGAGTTCAGTAATTTCACCCAGGAAACAGTCACAGAAGCTCTGTAAATGGGAGGGGATAATAGCCAGTGAGAAAGCCTATGTTGTGCTCCTGATTCTCAACTGCTGAAAGGCGGAAGTGTTGAATAACTTCGTGGGGTGGTTTGAAGCTCATGATATCTATTAGTTAGCCATCAAGCATCTCAAGTCTAGGATGAGAGTCGTGAGGCCACTGGGGTGGAGCTAAGGTTTTAAAAGACTTGCACGTACAAAGTCGGAAGTAACTGGTCTGCAGCGGCCAATAAAGATGTATTCTGGATTCTGGTTTTTGTTAGAAAAGGAGCAACTACTGAGTGAGAATTTGCTAGGTCGACAGTCTAATGTTAGAACATGAAGACATAACGATGCGGTGGACTTGGGCAGGTCTAATGAAAGGCAATAAATTCCGCTTGTTCCAGTGTTTTTTTGTCTCCTGCTCTCTTCTAACTTTAGATTGATATCCTGAGCTGTGTGTGTATGTGTGTGTGTGTGTGTGTGTGTGTGTGTGTGTGTGTGGATGGGTGTGGGGTGGGTGGGTGGGTTTGTGTAGTCTAATGTTTTTGTTGTATGATGACGATGATGATGAAAGAAGGGAGGGGGTGAAACCCAGTGCCAGCACATAGCCTGCTCCTCACACACAGCAGCAAGGCGGGCCTTGAAGTCTAATGTCCCCATCCAATAAACAAACTACCATCAACAGTGTCACATGCCCTGACTTGATGAGACACTGTGGAGAGTTATGGTATTTAAACCAGGACATTGGCGTAACTTCTGGTGGTCAAGAACTAGACCCCACCACCTCTCCTCCCCTTGCTGGCCAAATACTGGCAGTGAAAATCTTTTCCACCACTATGATTTGAATTTGCTTACCCTGGCTTGAGTGCCACCCCACAAGCATGCGTTAGTGATCTCGCCCAGGGAGGCATGTGGATTTAGGAGTAATTTTAACGTAGTTTGGTTGGTGGTATAAAAGCAGTGACTGTTTAACTCTGTGAACTAATACTTCATGTGTCCTAGTTTGATGGGCCTTCTCCCAGAAAGAAGCCACAGTTATGGTGGGGCGAAGGCACTTTCGTCTCGTCACACAAACTACGACCTCAAGAGACTGAAGTTTCCCACCTCTGGTTTTGTATGGATTTCCCAGTGGCTCACAGCCGAATGTTGGAGGAAACAAACTTTTTCCAGCATACAACAATTCCATTATCAGTCTCGAGTATATTGAGAAGAACAAAATATTTTCAATATATAGTTTAGGAAGAAATGCAATAAAAGCAAGTTTTAGTCATACAAATATATATTTCTGCTGGTTATGGTTTCTAAAAACTTGAATAATTTTACTTGCTTTTGTTTTGTGAATGAGTATCAAGTAAGCAATTTTCTGTTTTTATGTAAATATAAACTTATAAACTTTTTAAAGTTTGTGTTATATCTTTTATTAACCAGTGATTAAACCTTCCACCTAATCTTTTTTAACTGGCATAATTTCATGTTCTGTTCGTATAGCAGAGAAATCTCATTTATTGTTATCACTTTGTCTGAAAGTTATTCTTGTGTTTTATTGGGTTAAAAAATTCTTGCTCACAGACTTCATGATATTCATACAATTAACCAAGTTTGAAACTCCTTACCTTCAGTTTGGAACATTGTAAAATAATCATATTTGCTACAACAGAAAATTTTAATGTTGAATCATATATCTGCAGGAAGCTGTCTAGTGTAGCTTGTATCGTGTATGTCGGTTGTCTGTTGATACTTCTTTTTAAAGAACTCTTTCCTATAAGTGGATCTGTCCACAAATCCATTGCAACCCATCCGTTCCTATTCCACAGTAATATTCCATGTTACAGTTATCTGTCTACATCAACAAATTGCTGCAAAGTAATAGTGATCAAAAATCCATAAATGGACAAACTAAATAAAAGTATGAATCAGGAATGACGGCAGTTTTGATCTTTTAGAGATCTGCCACTGTTTCAGGCATGCAGTATCATTTAGATGTCATAATATCATTTTAATTCAAGTTTGACTCCAATATTTAAGTAATCAGTCAGTGATATAATTTACTGCACACATCCTGAGATTCAAAGAGGAAATTATCAGCATTAAGAATGTTGCTGCATAATATTTTTATATTGTTCATCAGTTAACAGAAACTGGCTTGTACTGAAACATAGAATAAAATAGAATTACACACACACACACACACACACACACACAAACATATATATATATATATATATATATATATATATGTGTGTGTGTGTGTGTGTGTGTGTGTGTGTGTGTGTGTGTGTGTGTGTGTGTGTGTATTAAAACTATAATTACTTCTCATGGTAATAGATCAAACAGAGAAAATTAGCTTGAAAGTCAAGTATCTCCATTTACATGTTATACTGTGAGGCACAACCATTGTTTTAGATTGATGGATTGCACCAATCACACTATTAGAATTATATTCAATAAGAAGTTTTCATGGTCTAAAATAAAATAAAACCAGCTATCATAAATGTAACTGTTCATTTTGCTGTGAAACAGCTAATCAATTATTATAGAGAAGTGCCATTTACTTAAGTAATTATGCATTCCTCTAACCATGTGGATTTCAGCCAATTTCATTTACTTCTTCTTTGTCCAAAGAAAGGGATCTTAGTTCTTCCTGCGAGCTTGCTATGTCCACTACAGTTCAAAACTTGTAATCTTTATTTGATTTTTGTGTTGTACACCCATTAACATTACTGATATATTTCGTACAAAAGGATGTTAGATGTTTGTATCACTGAAACTTTAGTAATGTTTTGACTTACATCCACTTATTCAGGATGTATTACAGTAGTTTTTTAGTGTTCTGTTTTCTTTAAAGTAATATAGGAACGATGGAATTGAGTGAAATGAAGATATCTTTTTATGTTGTGTATATTCGCCCACACATCTCAATATAAATACAGTGAAGAAGGAAATCCTCACATAGTTGACTACCTCAGTTACTAATACTCATTTTAGGTGCAGAGATCATGTCCTTTACCAGAAATTCCACAGTTTATGCGTGGGTGTGACCGCAACAACAATTAATAAACGTCTGCCTGTAAGTATAAGTTTGCAATAAGCTGCCTTGTAATCGTAAATAATAGTAATATTACAAATCATATGAATGAGATGATGAATATGAGTTGATGTTACAGCATGGCTTTTAGTATTCTAGTTACCAACTGAGAATTCTATATTAGAAAACTGCCATAATGATTGATCATTTGATCTCTTGCTTCATGTCATTAAAATGCAGCAAAAAATATGACAAAACTTAACTAGATTTAGTGAATAACAAAATTACATTAACAAAGGAAAGTATTATTTTACTTAGTAAAAATTAAATTATTACAGAATTTGTTTCTCCATGCAATAAAACAAATCAAATTGATAGACAGATGTACATATATTTTCACATTTGTCCAAGTAAATCGATCTTAGTTCTTACTGCTAGCCTGCTATGTCAACTTCAGTTCGAAACTTTTTATATTTTTGTTAATTTTTGTGTTGTACACCCAGTAGTGTTTGTCAATACTGACGCCCATATCTCCAGTTGAACAGCTTGCTTGTGTACTGACATATGTGGTAGATAATAGGTGTAGTGGACTGTGCCTCAAGTGCTTAGTCAGAACGAGAGCCATAATCATGTAAACGATTTTAGAGAATACGTCCCAAACAATGGTATATGTACATGTCCTTGATTCTCAGTACCAGTGTATGTGGACAACGAGTTCGCCTTAAAGTGTACTTCTCACTGCACTGAGTACACATTAACTTTTCTTCTGCTTCAGCTTACTGCTTCTCAGCATGACAAATAATCGGCGAACCAGATACAAGATGGCGCCACCAGTCACAATCACTGCGAGCAGCATGAAGGCAACGACGTCGAGCAGCATCTGCTGCCACCAGTGCAGATCGAGGGCTGCACTGCGCATGTGCGGGGCCCCCTTGTGACGTATCACGTACTCCACCCACCACACGGCGCGCTCCACAGAGTCTGCTTGGTGCTCGCGAAATATCGATGACAAAGTCTTCATGTTCTCTCTGTACCTGTGAAAAATTAAGAATACCAGTATGGCTCCTGATGCAAAAGTCTCTTGAACTGAAGTTTGAACTACATGACAATAAGAAACAAACAAGTAAGGTAAAGTGTCTGGAATTCGTCCCCTGTCCCAAAATCGCCCTCCAATTTGATTTCTACACATGATGTAGGTAGTGTAGAGAGCTCTTTAGCACAATTCAGTTGACTATTGACAGTGAGGCTGTTGATTTACCCACTGTGACTTTCAAACCCCGTATTCGTGGTAGATGCTGTAGTGTGTAATCAGTGTTAAAGAATTCTATTGATATGTATGGTATGTTTTTCGTTGGTTAACTAGTGATAATTAAAGACTAGCATTTGAATATTTCATTTTAATTGTGGCAGAGATTCAACTGCATTCGTTTCGTTTGGAGTAGGTACAACTAGAGCTCTAAATCCAACACCTTACAGAGTCTTCAGTCCATCCCAGGTACGAATTTATGACAACCATTGTACAATGCATTCAACGCGCCCATACCTCATAGATAAAAAGATCAGATATCTCTAAGAGTATCCAAGAAAATGGAAAAATGTCAAACAACGACAGAAGGAGAAAGAATAGTGCCATTATTGAAGGTCAGCTAGGACTGACAAACTGAAGATATAGGGACATAATTCAAGTTCAAATTCATTCAAGTACGAAATACAAGCTCCACTGATGGCAAGGATAGTACAATTGACGAATATCAACTATTTACTGAAAGTCTTACTCCCAAAATAAGATAGGGAAAAATGAACAGTGTTCTAAATGCTTCAAGTGGTCTTATAGAATGTTATTCACAAGAAAAGTAAAAATCTTTGCTTCCAAATAGCTGCATGAGTGTATGTAATTAGTATAAAAGCATGTGTAAACAGGTTTTCATCTCAATAATTTATCCTAAGAGGCCTTATCATTGTTTTGCTAGTGTTCCTACCAAAATAAATGAGCTGTTAATAGCTGGAAAGGGTGGCAGAATTACCACTTTTTTATTGAAGAACGAAGATATGCAATTCCATTAAATCTTTTTTGTTTATATAGGCCTTTTTAGTGGAATCACACTAGCTGCACTGCCAAGTATGGAGTTCATTTGTTGAAATCAGTTAATTTACGTTAAATCAGTCTATATACTGTTAACCAAAATCAAAATATAGGATTTCGAGATTTTACTGTGTGATGAAATATATTTACACTTGACCTTATAGCTTTCCTAACAAGTCTGGAAATACTGGGTACAGTTCGCAGGCAATAAGAAGCATTTTTATTTCATATGGAATGTTCTAGTCTCACAATGATATTAAAAGCCAAGGTAATGAAACATTTATTGGCATTCTGCAAAGAAAAAATACTTTTTATGGCTATTATTTCTGTACATTTTTCAGTTTTCCTGATATTACGTTTTGAAACCCCTATTTATTTTGTACTGATGGCAGTCGTATTTCATTCCGCACAGCGCTAGCACCTCTGTTCAAACATACACCAATGGTCATTTAAATTTCAACATAAGGGAACATATCATACAATACAGTTATATTTACTGAGTGTTTACGGTTCAGTCGGTAGAATACATGACTGATCTTCACGGGTGATTCCATTCCGTACCAGTCAATCGTAATCGCTGGATGCCAGTCTTTGGCAACTCATGACCAGATGATTTAAATGGTGAAATATCTATGAAACGCTCTGGGCAGTGTAGCAGTCGAATACACTCCAGATCGAGGTAGGACAGCACAGAGCGGGTAACACGTGGTCTTACATTATACTGTTGAAAGACATCATCACGAAAACCTAGAAGACAGTGCACAGCCTTCGGCCTCAACATGGATGAAATATAAATCCTACTGTCGAAGGCAACGTTCCCCAGTTCGAATCTCTGTCTGGCACACAGTTTTAATCTGCTAAGAAGTCTCATATCACCGCGCACTCTGCTGCAGCGCGAAACTTTCATTCTCTCAACATACGCAGACGTGAGCATTTGAGGGATAACGTGTACTTGGGCTCAAAATAAGACGTTTTGAGCAGTCGACGAATAGCTCGATATTTGAATAGGAGAGATGCTACTATTCGGCGATTTGGCAGCGGTGGGTAGACCACGACCGAACATAGCGTCAAGATTTCCGTCCCATTCGAAGAAATATGTATTAGAATGCGTATGTTTGGTCGTGCAGGATCGTACAGCCAGTGCATGTATCTAGGCTCAGAAAATTCTCTTGCTTCATGCAAAAGCTGTATCGACAGTGCTACCATTTTTGCGGCTTACTTGACGCTGTATTAGATAGAGACGCGTCGACAGCAGAGCCCCCAGTAACACCGATCTGGACTGTGCGGCTGGTCCCGGCGGAGGTTCAAGTCCTCCCTCGGGCATGGGTGTGTGTGTGTTCGTCCTTAGGATAATTTAGGTTAAGTAGTGTGTAAGCTTAGGGACTGATGACCTTAGCAGTTAAGTCCCATAAGATTTCACACAACACCGATCTGAAGTGGCACCATATCGTCTTTTCAGTCGAATCACGTTGCTGCGTATAAAATCACTGTGGATGTATTTGCGTGTGGGGCCAGGGCCCATTTAAGTCCCAGCGACACAAGCCACAAGATTTCTTTACAGGACGTATCGCAATTAGTAGCGGGAGCTTGGGGCGACAGGCTGTGAGGGATGCCAAAAGCAGGATTTGTATACACTGCGTATTACAATTGAGAGTGTAAATTGACTCGGTGAAATTGTAGGAGAGAAAAGGGGTGAGGGAGGGGGCAGTAATGATAAGTCTCTTGTGGGGAAGTTTGTTCTCGAACCAGCCCTGTGTGGAGGCATCGAGCAGAATAAACGTCGTCGGACTGCATTCGTTAATCTTACGGGCCCATCACCTGGCGTCCTGATATGTTGTATCAATGAGTACGCAATGTAAGCACTACTGGATCAGGTAACCGTTTTCTCGGGCAAGTGCTCTAGTGACTGAGTTACCCAAGCACGTCTTGCCACCTGTGCTCAACAGCCTTAAATCCGCCAGTACCTTGTCTCCTTCATCCTGGACACATCTCGCAGGCTGCGGCTAAGCCAAGTCTCCGCAATATCCTTTCTTCCAGGACTGCTAGCCTTGCAACTTTCGCAGAAGAGCTTCTGTGAATTTTCGAAGGTAGAAGATTACATAGTGGTGGAAGTAAAGCTGTGAGGAAGGGTCGTGAGCCGTGTTTGGGTAGCTCAGTCGGTAGAGGACCAGCCCGCGGCTCCCGAGTTCGAACCGAGCGAAATGGCGCAGCGGTTAGCACACTAGACTCGCACTCTGCTTGAAACACGGACCCGGCCATCCATATTTAACATCTGCGTGATAATTCCTCTAGGCAAATGCTGGAATGGTTCCTTGGAAATGGCACGGTCAATTCTCTTCCTCATCCTTGACACAATCCGAGCTTGTGCTCCGACGCGACGTAAACCCAGTCTTCCTTCCGCGATCGAGTCTCGGTCCGGCACACAGTTTTAATCTGTCAGGAAGTTCCATCTGTGTATATTGTTCACGCGCCTGTCTGTAAGGCATGGTAATGTCCAACTTAGTAGACGGAGTGAAATTCACAAAGACCTAATGCCCTGGTATCGGCATGTCCCGCGTTTCTTATCAGTGCCAGCTGCGCAGTGAAATTGTATTGTAGCGTCACACATTTGTCAATCGGCCGCCTAAGTTTACAGTTCTGCATTTTCCGTCGGTACTTGCATGAATATCAATTTGTGACCAATTTGCATAGCTCCTTCGTGGTGTGTCGAATTTTGTTTTCCTAGATTGTAGGGCGCTAATAGCGTGGGGCCGTTGGGGTCCTGCACTGCGTTGAGCGGTGTCCTCCTGAACCCATCATTTCCATTGCTGGCAACGTGAGCAGCAGTATCGCGGAACGAGGAACCACTGTCTCGATAGACCATGATCCTGCCGCTGTCGACTTTCTACACGTGCTGGTAGGAGATTCTCCTTCTCATGCGAGGCGTAACACAATTTTCGCACAACCAATCAACATTGAAACATGCCAGAATGAGATCTGCAGCGGAGTGTGCGCTGATATGAAACTTACTGGCAGATTAAAACTCTGTGCCTGACCGAGATTCGAACTCGGGACCTTTGCCTTTCGCGGGAAAATGTTCTACCAACTGAGCTACCAAAGCACGACTCACGCCCCGTCCTCACAGCTTTACTTCTGCCAGTACCTCGTCTCCTACCTTTCAAACTTTACAGAAGCTCTCCTGCGAAACTTGCAGAACTAGCACTCCGGAAAGAAAGGATACTGCGGAGACATGGCTTAGCCACAGCCTGGGGGATGTTTCCAGAATGAGATTTTCACTCTGCAGCGGAGTGTGCGCTGATATGAAACTTCCTGGCAGATTAAAACTGTGTGTCGGACCGAGACTCGAACTCGGGACCTTTGCCTTTCGCCGAGTCTCGGTCCGGCACACAGTTTTAATCTGCCAGGAAGTTTCACTGAAAATTGATTTCTGAATTAGAAACTTGCTGCGAAATCTTTCCTTACATAAAAAATTTGGATTGGCTTACTCCTACTCTGTGCCGTCACTCTGGATAGCTCATCACTTACATAAGCAAAGACGTAGTACACTTGGTGCCGATTTGACGTTTATTCTTGCCCCCTACATGGTGCTGCAATTTTAGTAGCCTGCACAGTAATTCTAGTATCAACACTGTCAATAACCTGTCCTTGTGTGTACACTCAAGCTGCGACTTTCTTCAAATAACACTCGTGTGGCCACTATAAGTCAAATAATTCGGCGTGTCACAGGATGGGATGTCACCAGCCATTTTACTGGCCGTCTGGGGCACAGACGCGGCCAAGACGTGCCACACGTTCTGCTGATTTGACTGAAGCAGAAGCAAGGGTGCCCAACGAAGTGAGCACTCCACCTCCGACTGATACATAGAGATCATCCTTCTGAAACGACAGGTGTAAATAAATCACCTACTACTCAACTGCTACCGCAACACCAAAGAGCAGGCCAAAATCTGTGAAGACAATCGTCAGACTAAGAATTCCCCTACCCGTAAGCGTGACAAACCATACCCTAAAGCCAAAAATCTTATGTCCAAATTGCATGATATTTTCAAAAAGCAATGTAAGCTGCCACTGGCGTTATGGGAGGGAATACGCGTTCGTATTAAGTCAGTGATCAGTATCAAGCATCCCCTATCGATATGCAGATTCCGCCACTATAATACAGACGTATAATGATGAGGTATGCAGAAGGAAACTGGAAAGGTGGGTGGCACTGACAAATGGACATTAGCTATGCATCTTGTATTAAATTAATAACTGTGGGTGTGGGGGGGGGGGGGGGGAGGGGGAGGTACGTCTGTCTACTGAAATTAAAGAGGAGTCATTGAAATCATGATTTATTGACAAAGTTTGACTATATGTAAAACGACACGAGACGTGAAATTACAAATCGGACTATCTCACAAATTATAGATGAGTAAAGGACATAATCTAAATCCGTACGAATTAGTTCCTTACGATATATCCAAGGGAAGAATGGGAGAAACTCTGGTAATAAAACTGCGACCAACCTGACTAAACAGCAAATAGAGTTTCCTTTAATTTATGTCTATGGTCACAAACTTTTTGTTAACAGATTACCGGTTTCGGTCTTTAATGACCATCATCAGATCTGTTTCATAAAAACAAAGTCCTAATGTACTGCAGCCATAGTGGCATCGTCAAATGTTAGATGCGGAATCAGCACCAGCATCGTCAAATACATATAAATAATATCACATGCACGAGTCATGTTGTCAGTAGTACTACTGTTTAAGACAAACTGCCGTACAGTAGCCACAAGACGTTTGTGTTGTAAGTTCACCAGATGTCGCTAATGCCGGCATACACTAGCTTTCAATAATTAATTGAAACAGCGAAAATAAAGGGGGATACAAAAGTTGAAGTCTGTAATAAGCTTGTACCGTATAAAAGGCATCACAGTAATAAAAACGAATAAAAAGAAGAACACGACAAAAGTAATATTGTTAAAAAGAGGAAGTGTTAAACAGTGGTGGACATGTGCTCTAGTGCCAATATTCTACACTCCAGGAAATGGAAAAAAGAACACATTGACACCGGTGTGTCAGACCCACCATACTTGCTCCGGACACTGCGAGAGGGCTGTACAAGCAATGATCACACGCACGGCACAGCGGACACACCAGGAACCGCGGTGTTGGCCGTCGAATGGCGCTAGCTGCGCAGCATTTGTGCACCGCCGCCGTCAGTGTCAGCCAGTTTGCCGTGGCATACGGAGCTCCATCGCAGTCTTTAACACTGGTAGCATGCCGCGACAGCGTGGACGTGAACCGTATGTGCAGTTGACGGACTTTGAGCGAGGGCGTATAGTGGGCATGCGGGAGGCCGGGTGGACGTACCGCCGAATTGCTCAACACGTGGGGCGTGAGGTCTCCACAGTACATCGATGTTGTCGCCAGTGGTCGGCGGAAGGTGCACGTGCCCGTCGACCTGGGACCGGACCGCAGCGACGCACGGATGCACGCCAAGACCGTAGGATCCTACGCAGTGCCGTAGGGGACCGCACCGCCACTTCCCAGCAAATTAGGGACACTGTTGCTCCTGGGGTATCGGCGAGGACCATTCGCAACCGTCTCCATGAAGCTGGGCTACGGTCCCGCACACCGTTAGGCCGTCTTCCGCTCACGCCCCAACATCGTGCAGCCCGCCTCCAGTGGTGTCGCGACAGGCGTGAATGGAGGGACGAATGGAGACTTGTCGTCTTCAGCGATGAGAGTCGCTTCTGCCTTGGTGCCAATGATGGTCGTATGCGTGTTTGGCGCGGTGCAGGTGAGCGCCACAATCAGGACTGCATACGACCGAGGCACACAGGGCCAACACCCGGCATCATGGTGTGGGGAGCGATCTCCTACACTGGCCGTACACCACTGGTGATCGTCGAGGGGACACTGAATAGTGCACGGTACATGCAAACCGTCATCGAACCCATCGTTCTACCATTCCTAGACCGGCAAGGGAACTTGCTGTTCCAACAGGACAATGCACGTCCGCATGTATCCCGTGCCACCCAACGTGCTCTAGAAGGTGTAAGTCAACTACCCTGGCCAGCAAGATCTCCGGATCTGTCCCCCATTGAGCATGTTTGGGACTGGATGAAGCGTCGTCTCACGCGGTCTGCACGTCCAGCACGAACGCTGGTCCAACTGAGGCGCGAGGTTGAAATGGCATAGCAAGCCGTTCCAGAGGACTACATCCAGCATCTCTACGATCGTCTCCATGGGAGAATAGCAGCCTGCATTGCTGCGAAAGGTGGATATACACTGTACTAGTGCCGACATTGTGCATGCTCTGTTGCCTGTGTCTATGTGCCTGTGGTTCTGTCAGTGTGATCATGTGATGTATCTGGCCCCAGGAATGTGTCAATAAAGTTTCCCCTTCCTGGGACAATGAATTCACGGTGTTCTTATTTCAATTTCCAGGAGTGTAGATAATGACATAAATATTAAACACCGTTGATCACGTACCGGGTAATATTAAACAACCATAAAACAAATCGCTAAAGGAGCCACAAATGAAAGAAAACATAGTGCTGCACATAATCAGCGCCCTCTGTTGGCGCTAACGCCAGAATTCCGCAGAGCGAGAAGTGGGTGGAGCAACGTGACCGGCAGAGGGACCCTCGTACTCTGCGGCACTCCGTTGCAAGAAAAGAATGATAAAATTCCATAACAGTGGATGAACCACATTATCTGATTAATGCAGTCTATGAAATGAATACAGAAGAAACAAGAACATACCAAAGTCATGCGTAAAACCTATGAAAGCGAAGTAAACATGTGATGCACTCAGTACTATGTCGCAGCTTGTGAAGCAAATAGAGTATCGCATTGGTCATAATGACTGCGTCTATTCGAAAAATGTGAAGAGGTCAAGCATGTATGAAGACCAAATACGTAGTTTGGAACTTAAATAGTGGCAACTATTTATACACAACCGATACAAAAGAGTCACATGTTTGCACCTGTTACTGTCCTTCAAGGTAGTCACCAGTGTAGAGCCCGTTGCCAACGATGTGAAAGGCATAGTATACCGTTAGCAGAGCCTGTTCTGTTGATGGTGCGAATGGAGCGGTCTACTGCCTGTCTAATCTCTGGAACAGTACATCTTCGAAATCAACTCGAAGTCACAAGGATTTAAGTCCGGGGAGTATGGTGGATGGTACAGTTCTTCCCAGTCACATCGACCGAACTGAGCAGCTACAGCTTGCGCCGTATGCGCCCGAGCATTGTCGTGCAAAATGATGGGTGGGTTGCGCAGGAAGTGTCGCCGCTTCTTTCGCAAAGCTGGTCGTTTTTGGAGCACCACCTGCAACCAGCTTTGCGAAAGAACGAAAAGTTCGAAACTAGTAACTAATAAATTATTTGCAACTCTGAAGGCAACCTTAATTAACAAATAACGAATATGTAAGTTGTAAACATACTAAATAACAATGCAGCTAGCTAAATCCCCCTGGCTGCAAGAAGGCGAATAAATACAATTAAAAACTCACTTATGTTGGTGGAAACCGGGACAAAGTGCGCAGTTTTATATATCTCTATGTAATCTGATTGCTACTCGAGTCAGTCACAATACCTATTGACGTACTAAGCAGATTAACGCCGTATTTAAGAAAAGCAATAGCACGGTTGCGCAGACTTTTAGAGATTATTATAATCTCAATCATAATGCGTATTCTAAAGAGAAAAGCTTGAGTCCATAAATCAGCAGGACTTAAGAAATAGTCCGTCGTAAGAAATGCGGGCCGACTTGTCATACACAATGTCCAGCGAACAATGCGTGTAGTCTCATTCATGTTCTGTATTCCAGTAGTTTCGTGAAGCATTCGACGCTACACCACTGTACCAGACAGTTAACATGATATTTCCGAGCATATAGGACAGATTTTGAATGTGTGATGCTGTAAGGCAGCCTTTTGCTATAAAGGTTTTATATTGTTTCTGTCTGTTAAAATCCTGGGACGGAAAGTCTAGTATAACGTGCCTGCTACTGGATTTTTACTGTTTTCGAGCTTTTGAGTGGTAGTTTTTAACAGTGTATTGTGTGACGGATTTTTATATCCGTTCATAAGACGTAATTTGACTGCTGTACAATGTTCGTGAAAGAACCTGCAACACGTAAATTTTAATCTGGATCACTGAAATTCCCGAGTCCTTATTTTAAAACTGTGTTTTGCTATACATGCGCATGATCTACTTTTCGTCACCGTTAAGGTGATTGCAATCTCAGATTGAGGGTGTCGATCTTTTCTAGATACGTGATTAAATGAAATAATAGACATACAGTTATTCCTTTTGAGTTATCACTTATCATTCCAAGTTCGTTTTTGACGCCGCTTGTTATCGTATAACCTTACTAGAGATTGCGCCACATTTTTTCGCTCTGTTCGTCACTTTTTTTAAAAATAAAACTTCTTCGATAATTTTGCTGTTCAAGTGTCACAACTATTTTGTGTCCTCAGTACTCTGTTTCCAATACAGGGTGTCCCATAATTATGTATATGATGTTTCAAGCACTGCAGCAAGGAAACTAGCAACATAAATTGAAAATAAACACGATACCTCACATGCAGCATGTAATCAAATTGTGTGCCTGTGGAATACCGTCTCAGTTACATGACTGGATTTGGGATTTCCTGTCAGAGAGGTCACAGTTCGTAGTAACTGACGGAAAGTCATCGAGTAAAACAGAGTGATTTCTGGCGTTCCCCAATGTAATGTTATAGCCCCTCTGCCGTTCCTTATCTACATAAACGATTTAGAAGACAATCTGAGCAGTCGTCTTAAGCTGCTTGCTGTCGTTCATCGTCTAGTAATCATAAGCTCAAAACAAATTGCAAAACGATTTAGAGAAAATATCTGTATGGTGCGAAATTTGGTAATTGATCTTAAATAATGAACAGTGTGAGGTCATTCACATGAGTGCTAAAAGGAATCCGTTAAACTTCGGTTACACGATAAAGCAATCAAATCTGAAGGCCGTGAATCCAACTAAATTCCTAAGAATCACAATTAAGAGCAACATAAATTGGAAAGAACACATAGCAAATGTTGTAGGAAGGTGATCTAAAGACTGCGTTTTATTGGCAGAAAACTTAGACGTTGCAACAGGTCTACTAAAGAGACCGCCTGCACTATACTTGTCCGTCTTCTTACGGAATACTGCACTCTGTGGGATTCTTACCAGATAGGATTAACTGAGTACATCGAGAAAGTTCAAAGAAGAGCAGCACGTTTTGTATTATTGAGAAATAATGGAGAGAGTGTCATGGACATGATACGCATGATACGGGATTTGGGGTGGAGATCATTAAAACAAAGGGACCTTCTATCACCAACTGTTTCCTCCGCATATGATTATCATAATGAAATAAGGGAAATCAAAGGTCACACGGAAAAATTAGGTGTTCGTTTTTCCTCGTGCTGTTCGAGAGTGGAATAATAAAGATTTATTGTGAAGCTGGTTCACTGAACCCTTTGCCATGCACTGAAGTGTGATATGCAGAGTATCGATGTAGATGTAGGTTCTTTTCGTTACAAGTATTTTAATCTAATACGTTCTGCTCTCCGTGGTGTAGTCCACCAGAGCACCATCCAAATCGATACACGTCTGGAGAAGGACAGGAACGTTGCCACAAGCACCTTGCATGGACCGGTACCCTGTGGACTCTACTGTCAAAACATCCCGTAGTTTGGCCAAATTGTGTATTTGACGTCGATACACTTTGTCCTTTCAACCACCTCGATGCCTTCTTCCAAACGTCGATTAACCTTCATAATTCCCAACCATTTCTCTGTACACTCCAAGTTCTATCCTATCATTTATCAGACGAGTGTGAAATGGCTTTATTTCAGATCCTTCATTATTCCGTACAATGTTGTGCGTGAAATGCTCAGATCACTGGATGTAGACCTTTGAGATTTAACGGCTTCTAACAAGCGACTCGACTATCATCCCTTCTCAACCCCTCGCTTGCAAAACACTACCAGTAGCGTCAGATTTATTGTTTATTTTGGCGATTGTTAACCCAGAGGCACCATTTCCTTCAAATTCGGCTGGTGTCCCCTGTCTCATCCCCCCTTAAATGTTTTTTGTAGAGTACAAACGCACGCCACACACGCGCTGTTCCAGAGACAACGTTTCGTCATGTTTCCTGTCGTACACTAATCATTTTTAAGTCCAGTGGCCGCTAGCGCCACTCTCAGACTGTATCGTAACTCTTCTCCAAAATTAAAAATACCACAGTAAATCAAACAGTTGATACATAATTGTGGGCCACCCTGTTAACTACAAGACTCCCACATCTTTCGCCCTCGTCACTCTTATGTCGAACGCTCTGGACGCCCTAAGTCTCTCCTTTCTGTTCTGACGCTACTGATGCTGCTCTCGTGTCTGCTTTCCGTGGTTTAGCGTCCTGGTGTCACATGACACACTTTTCAGACACTTTGATGACTTGCTTTATATGATTTACTGATGCTGCAATGTTGTAACAAACGATTTATTTCCGTTACAAGTGCTTTATCTTATCAAACTTCTACATACACTACTGGCCATTAAAATTGCTACACCAAGAAGAAATGCAGATGATAAACGGGTATTCATTGGACAGATATACTATACTAGAACTGACATGTGATTATATTTTCACGCAATTTGGGTGCATAGATCCTGAGAAATCAGTACCCAGAACAACCACCTCTGGCCGTAATAACGGCCTTGATACGCCTCGGCATTGAGTCAAACAGAGCTTGGATGGCGTGTACAGGTATAGCTGCCCATGCAGCTTCAACACGATACCACAGTTCATCAAGAGTAGTGACTGGCGTATTGTGACGAGCCAGTTGCTCGGCCACCATTGACCAGACATTTTCAATTGGTGAGCGATCTGTAGAATGTGCTGGCCAGGGCAGCAGTCGAACATTTTCTGTATCCAGAAAGGCCCGTATAGGACCTGCAACATGCGGTCGTGCATTATCCTGCTGAAATGGAGGGTTTCGCACGGATCGAATGAAGGGTAGAGGCACGGGTCGTAACACATCTGAACTGTTCAAAGAGCCGTCAATGCGAAGAAGAGGTGACCGAGACGTGTAACCAATGGCGCCCCATACCATCACGCCAGGTGATGCGCCAGTATGGCGATGACGAATACACGCTTCCAATGTGCGTTCAACAGCGATGTCGCCAAACACGGATGCGACCATCATGATGCTATAAACAGAACCTGGATTCATCCGAAAAAATTACGTTTTGCCATTCGTGCACCCAAGTTCGTCTTCGAGTACACCATCGCAGGCGCTCCTGTCTGTGATGCAGCGTCAAGGGTAACCGCAGCCATGGTCTCCGAGCTGATAGTCCATGCTGCTGCAAACGTCGTCGAACTGTTGGTGCAGATGGTTGTTGTCTTGCAAACGTCCCCATCTGTTGACTCAAGGATCGAGACGTGGCTGGACGATCCGTTATAGCCATGCGGATAAGATGCCTGTCATCTCGACTGCTAGTGATACGAGGCCGTTGGGATCCAGCACGGCGTTCCGTATTACCCTCATGAACCCACCGATTCCATATTCTGCTAACAGTCATTGGATCTCGACCAACGCGAGCAGCAATGTCGCGATACGATAAACCGCAATCGCGACAGGCTACAATCCGACCTTTATCAAAGTCTTAAACGTGATGGTACGCATTTCTGCACCTTACACGAGGCATCACAACAACATTTCACCAGGTAACGCTGGTCAACTGCTGTTTGTGTATGAGAAATCGGCTGAAGAAGCGAGCAGGTGCGATCTGGTCACGTAGGCACACATCATAACAACAGCCGGTCCAGAGACGGTGCTTTGGTGAGCGAAACGTAGAAAGTAAGTCTTCTTAGAAATAAAACGCGCGCAGCAAATAAGATCGAAATGTGCAGTGAGAACCATTCAGGCTACCTGTGTGAGCGTGAGTACCGCTAGGACCCAAGCTCTGCGAAAAACCGAATGTTCAACACAATGTAAGAGATGCCAGGTCTGGCAAACGCAAATATCTTAGCAGTTACAAACAGACGGCTAAGCTGTCGAGGACCATTTCATTCGCTGTAGAAAAAGACAGAAAGACCAGGGCGCTATTTTTCAGCACCAAATACTAGGAAACGCTTTACTAGTTAACCACCTGAAATCAGAGGCAGAGAGGGACCAGTTTCCTGAAAGGCACCTTTCGGATGGTCAGTGCTGAGAATATCGGTACCTCAGCCAACTAAAACGACGTAAAGAACGAAACCGTGAAAATCAGAAACGTCCTTTCCGGCAGTAGACGAACAAAATCACTTCATCGCCAGGGCCCTACGCTGCCAGACTACTTCTCCGCCCATCATCAGCCAAGCACATGAGCGCCTGTTCGAGCAGATAAGCTGGCGACCTAGAAATACTTCTGGCTGAGTTGCTCAGCAGAATTGTTGGTGCGAAACCAATAACTGATTTTTTTAGCCGCCTCAGCATCCGCTGGCATTTCTAGCCGCTACAGCAAGGCGAATCGTAGGGACAAATTATTTTCACTAAGTAATTTTCAAGCTTAACTCTGAAGATTTAATTGCGGATTTTTATGCTTTCCGTTCTGGCCACAGACGGAAATGCCTATCCATCTATTGCTTTATTTATTACTATTTCAGGAATCGCGGTACGACTTAGCGAACATTATTGTTTTATACTGGAACACGACTGTCAGAACCTGAGCGCCGACACTTTATCCAAATATGCTAACGTAATAGTTCGATATTTCCAATGTTTGTAACATGTTTTATTGCACATCTTAATGCAATAAACTCAGTTAATTACCATTCTTGTTTAACATCGTAAGTTACTAATTGGCTGTTCATAATTTTGGAGGGGCTACGATATGCTTTTGTCAGATGACAAGGCCAATTTATATGGGATATTAGGGGCATTGGTACAGATATTGTATCTTACTATGTACCAACTTCAGTGTGTATTGCTTTTTGTATTTTTTATTTTTATTTATTTATTTATTCTTTTGCATTTAACAGTCGTCCCGCCAACACATCGCTTGATTTACTGTCTGATGTTGTCCGCGCGGTCGCAACTGCATGGCAATGCGGACTACGACTGCCTCCGTGCATCCATACTTCAGTACCTGCCCTGCAACCCAGGGTAAAATAAACGGTAATGGCTTAGGCCCACATTCGAATCAACCTAAAACACACTACTAGTAACTAGAGATGGGGGATGCGCTCTTGAACTAATTCATAGAGTTGAATCTTTCAAAGGAGTGAACAATCAGTGATTCAGAAAAAAAGAACGGTATCTCCAAACGTTTCCCACGGCAGAGAGAGAGAGAGAGAGAGAGAGAGAGAGACGGAGCATATCAGCAGCGCCTCTGCTGGTCACAGCACAGTGCACGCCACACAACACAGCCGGCACCGGCCTCTGCCCTGCTTCTGCCTTGGCTGCCTGCATTGTGCAGTGTCCCATTGGATTTTGTGTTTCACATATGCCGTGCCGTCTCTGTGCGTCCTCTGTCGCGTGCAGTGAGTGTCTGGCGCAGCTTAACTTCGCATCGCACTCTGTCACCGATCGTTTCAGTCGCACGTCCTGCCCTCTGGGCAGTTGATGCGAGCAACAGGACAGAGAGCCACCTAGCGGATAACATAGGAACTACTTGCAACAACCTGCTCGCAAGGGAACGGACGATTTGTCTCGGAGCGGGTGAGTTCACCGCTCCCCCACCCTCGGAACTCGCCCGCTCAACCCTCACCCCACCGTCTCGACTCTAGCCAGAGCATCGAGCAAAGCGACTCAGGTGTCACTCTGGTCTCTGCGGTCTCAGCTCACGCAGTAATACAGCTCGCGGTTCGACTTGCTCGACTCAGCGCCTCTGCATCGGAGTTCGTCCCTACTGGATATTGTTCTTCGTAATAATACCGCTATGTATATTACATTATTATGTTATGTATACATCAATTGTTTTTATTTTATATTTATTTGTTTAAACTGATCAGATTAGGTTCCTGACGACTCCTCTTACTATAGGATTTTTATTATGGACACTCGAATTTACGCTTTAATTACGAGCGAACCGATATACGTATCGCAAAATGTGATACACCAATATTTTCCTTGTTTTATTCTACGTAAGGCTATATGCAGCACTTTCGTTTTACAGTCAAATTTATATTTTTTTTTCTTTTTCTGGTACGGATTTTGCGATTTTAGGCGTCTTTGGAAGGAAACGTTCACTTTAAAAATATATGGCTTGCGATGTATTTGTATGAGGTTAATGAAATTTTAATACATTGTAGCCAAATATATTGTTAATGTAAATCTCAAGTTACAACATTTTCTGATCACCCAAAAAACCACGATAGTGCAAAATAAATCAATAATCAAAAACTTTGTCATATCGTGGAAATTTCAATAAACAATACAAAATTCTTACTCATTATCTGTGTTACTTCAAAATAGGATCAAATAAGATCAAAATACAGGTATGGTACTGGAATAAACCAAGTTTAAAGGGCAATGTGCCTTCCATTTATTTTCTATTGTAAATGAGTGGTGAGTCATGAAAAAGAGCTAATTCATTTCAGGGAGTGAACAGTTCTGATCCGATCTCTGAAAAGAACAGTTTTGCCCATCTCTACTAGTAACAGCTGTAATTATTAGTCTGCGCCGGCCGGTGTGACCGAGCGGTTGTAGGCGCTTCAGTCGGAAACCGCGCGACCGCTACGGTTGCAGGTTCGAATCCTGCCTCGGGCATGGATGTGTGTGATGTCCTTAGTTTAGTTAGATTTAAGTAGTTTTGAGCTCTAGGGAACTGATAACCTCAGCTGTGAAGTACCACAGTGCTCAGAACCATTTGAATCATTTTATTAGTCTGCAAACGAACTAAATACTGATGCAGTATTGTTCAGTACACTGTCCTCACTCATCACTAGAAATACCTCGACTAAGACCCCTAACACCACTTGTGGTATAGAAGCTCTATGATTGCACTTCTGTATACAAATATTTTAGCACAAGTATTTGTAAAAGAAGAAAGAGCAGAAAGTAGTTCACGAAATAACTTTATCTGGCTTATGTTAGAGCATAAAATTTTCGTTGATATGAAGCTTTGTTACTGTAACTGTTATACTATGACGAAAATATATTCTCATTTAACACGCCTTTTTCGTCTGTTAAAGACTTACTTTGAATCCTGCAAAACAGCACGTATACTGTGTAACACAGTATCCTTTGTAACGTCATGGAACTGCAACCTGAGGCCAAGCTCCGCCTGCTGTATCTTGGCGGCATTGTGCGCCTGGTCAGAGAAGAATGGGATCACGAGGAACGGGACACCGTGGTAAGTGGCCTCGTTCATGCTCTGGAGCCCTCCCTGCATGACGAACAGGACCACCTTAGGGTGAGCTGAGGACAGAACAAGTAACATTCACAACATTTTTTCCACAGCATTTCCAACAATTCCTACCAATATTAATCAAATAGAAATGTTTATTTATGAATAATTCTGTACGGAGAAAAATTATATAAAATCGGTTACACAGCTGGTCATTAAAATTTCAACACTGTGCTGGACAGCAAATATTGAAATTTGTAAATTATGGGGGAAAAATACAAAATTTAAGTGTTTAGTTGATTTTAGGTTATTTGGGTTATTACACAGAAGTGAAAATGGTTCTGATGGGCCTAAGCATCCAGCTGAACTTGGATCACAGGTATGGAAATAATGTTCCATGTTGCTTCAGCTCTATGATACAGTTCTTAAATCGTAATGCATGGAAGTCCCACCCTATGTCTTGGGTTTTAGCCAGCACCGTAGATCAGCGTTTCCAATCAGAGTGCTGGCTGCCCTCTGTAATATTATGAATTGAAAAATTCCTTGTGATACTGTGAGAGATTGGAGGGCACCATCACTTCTGACTTGCTGTCATGCCACTTAATGTTCTTAGGGAAAATGATCTTTACTACAATCTGACTTCACAAATCACAATGAAATGGTGGGCAGTAGTTAACGCTCTTGCTTGTGTACTCTAGTGAAGGAGCAGCGGTAAGCTTTAAATGCATTCAAAGGAATAGGGCGCCAATTTAAATGACTCCAGTAAAGGCATACGACGACTGAGGACCGAGGGGAGCGATTTTTCTGCGGAACCTGGATGAAAACATTTCAGGACGGCCGAGTTCTGTAGCCTCGTTGTGCAGACACGTTGGATGGCACCAGTCAGTCAGGGGCCACATCCAGGTGGGCTGACCAGCGCTGAAGAGACGCCACTGCAATGGGCAAAGCATTTAAGACCAGCAATATGGCAGAGCATGGGCCCTTGTTAGGCAGGAAGCCGACGAGAAAACTGTGACCTTTCTGCGAATTTCTGTGGCACAGGTCACAGATGTCCAGACTCTGTTACAAAACATATTTGTGAAGGTACGAGGCTTTTAGCAAGTTTATGGCCGTACTTTGGAAACTTCGAAATGGACGCAACAGGGGAGATAACGATCTTTTTATGGAGGGCTGTGGTTCAATCCTGGTCATGTCGTTAGCAAAGGACGTGTCATAAACACATGGGAAAGAGGCTGCAAAGCTGAATCTTTTTTCTTTTCTCCCCATTATATTTAAAGTCTCTGATTGGTCAAATCTGTGAATGCAGAGCAAGGGGCAGTCTCCCATCTTCGAATGTGGCACTAGAGCTCATGACTGGCATGTGCTAAAGTGGGAGTAGTCTAAGATGTAAATTTGCTTTGCTGCCAAGCTGGTGAGCAAAGCAGAGAGAAGGAGAAGTGGTGTCTTGTACTGACACTTCACTAGTAAAGAACTGAAGGTCTCTACCTAAATGGTGAGACTTGTGCCCTTGCTAGTTTGCCACTTATAGCCTGTGCCAGTCACCTTCTGAACCATGCTTCTAGCATAAAGCACACAACAAATAATGCGTGGGTGTATTTATTTGTCTTGAGTCAGCCGTCTAAACATTTGACTTATTCCGTCATGCATAGTCGTGGGACGGAGTCAGGTTGGTTTGGCAGACCACTAAACAGGTCCACCTGCACACTAGAATCCACCGGGCTTTCAGAGGCTCGTAGGGAAGTACCTTCATTCCGAATTAGCCGAACACGAGACCGCGTACTTCCATTTTTCGGGCACGCGCCATTAATAACAGATTGCTGCCGTGAATTACTTCAGTCGCCGAACGCATCGTGGTTAGCCGCCTGGACCAGGAGAAGGGTAAAGTATTCGCTGCTATGGCGTAGGGCTCCTATATGTGTTTCTCAGCTCCCTGTTCTTTCGAACCATATTTTTCTTTTTGGAGTAGTGTAGATGCTTGATGATGGTGTAGTTTTTGTGCCACACCCCGGATTCACGTGTATGAAGTCAGATAAACCGATTAGTGTTCTGGTTAGTGTCGTGTATCGATCCCCAGCTGATCACTTTGTCCACCATAGACCCCATAATTGTGAAAGCGTTTGTCAAAAATTCATTAACTTCTTTTTGTCTTGTGATGTTAAGAATGAATAAATCTATTTTTATTTAGATCACTACTCCTCCCTGTGTTCTGATTAACATTACCTTTGCCATTTTTAATAAAGTCCTGATTACAAAAGTAAGTAGGAAGTTTGCAACTGAACAGCATCTTCGTTAGTGACTATAGTATCGATTGATTGGTATTCCATATGTTGTTCTATTACGTTTTCCTAAGTGCCCTGCTATTGTACTTAAACTGACTTTTATCCTACTAAATCACATGCTTTTGTACGGTTTTTTAACTAGTACACTCGTTCATATAGGAAGTGTTAGAGAACTTAATTTTACTTGCTGCCTTTAGTGAGTAAATGTTCACGTACGACTAAATTCCATAGTTTAAACTTGCACATAAAAATGGCCCTCGATTGGCACAAAAAGGTCACCACACTTGATACTCGATGCTGGGTTCTACATTTTTCTTTAACACCACTTAGAACACATCTGATTTTAACTAACACTGAGTACTTTATTGGAGAAACAGAAAGGTACCCATCACAATTGTCCTGAAGCTTTTTCCTCTGACTCATTCTCTGTTAGCACAACAATGATCATTGGCTATTGAAAAATTGTTTTTTTTTTCTTCTATTTCCTGATCTATGTCACTGACATCTTTCTCCATCCACCGAATATTAACTTCATTAAATTTGGGAACGTTCCTGTGACATATTTTGTGCTATACTGAAGAGAATAGGTACACAGTTCAAGAGGCGCGGTCTAGGAGATGACAACACATGTTAGTAAGACGTGTTAGCGAGAAACAAAGAAGACGATAACGGAACCGACGACAAAACTTTGTAGGGTTGATGGTTTAAGGAGGTTAGGAGGTACTGTGCAAGCATTCCGCTGGTACAGACCTTGGAGAGCAAGTTCCAAAATTTTCGAGCGGTCTGAGAGACCACATCTTGTTATGTTAAGAGTTTATTAGAGTAAATTGTAAGAATTTGAAGTCAATCGGCCAAGGACATTTTAAGTGTTTTGATAATAACGTGTTCGCCTTATATACTAGTACAGATAATGCTGCAAACTCAATTTGTATATAACTGCGCTAACGTGTATAAAAGTCATTAGTGCTACGATTAATGTCAATAATTTACCTTTATTTCAGAAAGTTCTGTTCCGGCGTTATTACCCATTTACTTAGCCGTACATCAGTGTGACTGAGCTTGTTCTGTTAGCGTCTATGTTTTAGTTCTTTTTAGGAGTTGGAAATTCATCACAACTTCCAGTTCGTTTGCTGCACTGTACAACGTGCATTACGTGTTTGTTCTGCACCGTCTAGTGGTCTCAACATGCAAATGGAAACATGTTTCGTTGTTTTACCTGTTTCAATTTTATGTACCGCATATTACATTGCCTAACACGTCCAGAGAAGATAGTATTATGGAGAGGAGTTGCTTAAAACTTTCCACAGTACAATTACTGACTTATCTGTTGATAGGCATCTGCTTTGGATTTAATATATTCTACGCTTTACTCCCTGATAGCTATTTGGTCAGTTTTCTGTTTCGCCGGGGCACGAGAAGATAATCAAAATCATCGTGCCAATTACATTTAAATAATTCTGGCAGGTTAAACCAAGAATCATCTTCTTATGGTCACTGTCTGAAATGATCGCAACGGAGATTTTATAACTGTTTATGTTATTTAATCTGACTGTTTTATATTAAATCTGACTCATTTTATGATCTGAATTTAACTGTAAATGAAAGGTACGTATAGCTTCTGCGCCGTACAAACAATATTGATATAATCAAAGATTGTGGGGTTGTGGTAACTCCTCTAAAATTACAGTCCGTTAATTAGTTACTTTTCACTGGGAGCTGTGATACGTTGCGTGAATTGTGTCTGTAAATTTCTTGTGAAAAGATTTCATTGAAATAAGAAATCTCTTCTATTTATTATTCTCATTCACATTTCACTGTTGTAGTGACGCTAATTAATTAGCAAACAACCCTTTCCTGATTGCACCATGTTTCGTCATGCAGAGAAAATAAACTTGTTCACGCAATTGTAATCAGACATCAGTTCTTTATTATGCTCATCTTGTGCTGCCTCCCCTCCATTAATTAAAGCATTTGTACAAATCAGCCTAGCCACTATTAATCCGCTGCTGCAGTCTCTGCTGGTGTCTGCCGCCGTCCATCACTTTTACATACCCTGTCGAGTCTGTGAAACCTTCTGTCCGTGACTGCTAGTATCCGGACACCTTTTCGTCGTCTCTGGGTGTCTACAGCATCTATCGAATGACGCAGCTGGGTAGCGTCCTGACGCTAGCCATGCCGCTTACGAGGTTTTTCACAATACTTGTTACGTGTTGTAACGACATTTTCAGTCCCCAACAATTGTCCTTTCAAATTCGTACATTATTATAGATCAACTTCTACCTAGTCTGGGGTTTGATTTCAAATTGTTTCACATCGAACTATGCATACGCAAATTTCTATTGGTTTTCAGTGTAAAAGTGTAACGAGACATCGGAGTTGAGCATAGAATCGTTGCACAACTGAGACAAAGGACAGATACAAAATTTTGGAAAAAAGTCTGAAAATCAGATTTGTTGGCAAAACACGACTGTCATACGTTTGCCTAACTTTTTAACCAAGTCGCAACATCTTACATTTCCTATGAAAGAATCATGCACCCACTTTGTGCCATGAAATTTTATTTAATGTTTAGCGTAATTAGTGTTAATGTCAATCTACAAATCATACTTTTGTACGTTAGTGGCAATACTGTCTCTTTCAGCGTTATGTCTTTTTTAATTAACGTGAAGCTAAAGTCAGAATATAAAGAACAGATACTAAACGCAGTACACAAACTGCTATTATCTATTCCACCATATTCATTAAGGACACTCTCTGGCTTGAGATTCACATAAAAGTATTCTTCTTGAGTACAAAATATAGCAGTTTTGTTAAGTCTATGCGTTTTGAGTTTGATATAGTAGTTTTCTTAAGTCTTTGTGTTTCAAGGTCGATGTTTGCTTTCCATCTGCTTGTTTGGGCACTAGACTGTGCAAGACATCCACACACTGTGGGAAAATAGCACACTGTGGTCGCCCATTATTCCACTTGAAGAAACTGGTGATCTGCCATGACTCCAACGAAGACTGTGTCACTTTAAACAACAGTTCACGGCAATCTGTAGAAAACACAGTCATCGGAATATTTTTGAAGTGTACTCTTACGTTGTTACCACGAACATCAACTTTTAGTTTGATAGTGAGGTCAGTAACACTCTTAAGTTTCCTGAAATCCTCAGGGTCCATTTCAGAGACTACAGTGCTGAAGCCGTGGAATGTGAGGTTATGGTGGGGCATTACTTCTAGAACTTTTTGCTTTAATGAAGAAATGGGCGTCATTGTAGCCAATGAGTGTTCCTAGAGCAGTGAAAATTTGTGCTTTGGGTGCTTATGGATGTGAACATCAGAGAAATCGGCGAGAGAGCTTTTCGCAAATGTTCATATACAAAATGTTTGGGTACAGCACTGATAAAGCTGGTTAACCGTAAGATCAGCAGATGTCAGCAACATATAAACGTGCTTCAGTCTCAAAATCTACGACGGTGTGTTTTAGGCCCTTGTGGCTCTCAGCACCTCATTTACTTACGTCTGAGTAGAATTGTGGATCAAACGTGGTACGCAGAGGTTAACACAGTGGACACTACTTCTGGAGGATACCGCGTTATATCCCATTTAGGTCATCCCGATAACCGTTATTCGTGGCTTCCCAAGATCACTTATGGAAAGTAACTGACCAGTTGCTTTGAAAAGGGTACGGCCGATTTCGTTTCTCTTCGTTTCTCAGTATGGCCTGTGCCTTTTCTCTAATGGCCTCATCACTGACGGGACATTAACTTCTAATTTTTGTTCCTTCTACTCAGGAGATAAGTCTTCGTCTTGAAACGGTACAGTAGTTTCCGCTCCATAAGCAGCAGGTTTCACTGCTCGCTCGTACCGAGAAATACAAACAGAGGCAGCTCCACCGCCAATTTTATTGCACGACGCGGCTGGCCGCGGGTGCAACAGAACCCATGTGGACGGGTGGAAAGAAATGTGTCAGGCTTCATAATACGTATTTATATGTGACGCGTATTATGCATTTGTTGTACGTGAATGTGAATCTGCACATGAACTTTCCTAATACTCCTCACACCTTTCCGTAATGCGTGGCCAAATCTTAGTTGGGAAGTAGTTCTGTAGAATAGTATTGCCAACCTCACTCCTGGGTAGGGGATCAGAGAGACATCACAGGCAGGTACAAGTCAAAGACGTTCCAGTGTCACAAGATTTTGAGTGGAGAGGTTGGTCACGGTCAAGCGGTTCGACCATCTCCTCCACCGAGGCCCAGGAAGACCTCTGGGTGCCCGCGATATTCTGGGAGTGTTACAGAGGACGGGTAAGTGAACGGACGTGCCCTCTGTGCGTCTATCTCAATGTTCACGCATGGATAGAAGTATTTGAATATTTGTACTAATTCTTTTATTTTGTATTGTGTATTGTGTAAGGAAATGATGTTCTCGTTTAATTTCGGAAATTTGACCCCCTGTGTTAATGTATCTGGTCCCCAGTTTGCCCGTTATCCTCCTCACATGGTGGATGTCTTATGTAAAATATTGGGAGACTTTGGTGGTATACATTTGGCCAACGCAATACCGTCTTGCCCGTAGAAATGTGCGTGCAGATTAGTATATAATATACCCGAGCTTTAAGTTGTAAAATTGTAATATCTGTAAACTGGAACAATTGCTGAAATCGCTGTAAAATCGAGTGATAATGACATCTTGGGTTGTCGGGTGTTCTGCCGGATATCAGCGTCGTACTTGCACGATATTTCGGTCACGTAGCTCGTGACCTTCATCAGGTGCGACCTGATGAAGGTCACGAGCTACGTGACCGAAATATCGTGCAAGTACGACGCTGATATCCGGCAGAACACCCGACAACCCAAGATGTCATTAGATCGCCGGAAAAGCCTGAAGAGTTACATCGAGTAATAATGTTTAAAATAAATAGGTAATCAGTTGTCATCAATCTTTAACATACCTTAAAAATCACAAAGAAGTCAAGTTAAAGGAATTCATGTAAATAAAATATATAGAATGCAGGGACCCACACATCAGCGTGTGAGCCCTCCAGCCCCTTGCCTAGTATCGTACAGAAAGGGCACGCTCTATAGGTAGCGCTCTCAAGCTCCCCTCCCCAGTTATCCGTTGCGCAATTTTCATTCAGGGCTTGACGACATCAACTTTCATCTGGCGTCCCTAGGCAAGGAGGTTAGACGGGAATCTTTCAGACTGTACCAGCCATATCGGCCTGAGATAAGCTCCATTAACATAACTTCAAGAAGCCCCCACGAAGGTGTCAGATACTCGTATTGCATAAGAGGGACTTGTTTACCTGTAATACATGGTACTTACTGAGACGTGATAAATTCTTTATGTGGAAAAAGAAGAAATGCGGTGGTCGAGAGCTTACCGAGAACATCCTGCTGCGGCAGCCACTTGCTGACCATCACGTTATGTGGCTGTCCAGGCAGCGATTTATTCTCCCATTTCCAGAGGACGCGCTGTGGCAGCTCCCGGAAGGCATCCAGGAAGGCCTTGGCCTTCTCCCACGGCAAAGCGCTGCTTTTGACATTGGAGCCCAGACTGAAGTAGATCACTCCGTGTTCTGCCCCGTCCATAAACTCCCGGATGCGCTGCAACAATGGACGTAGTGAAAACCAGATTTTATTTGTGGAAGATTTTTTTCAGTATCCTCCCTGTTATCCGAATTTTGCATCAACCTACTTCTATCTTTTGCCAATATGAAGGCCTGCTTGGCTATTAACAATCGACAATCAGATTAAGGATGCTGTCAACAACTGGCTAAAGCGTCTGGAGGCACCGTTATTTAATGAAGCGTTAAAGAAGCTCATGTCGCCATATGATAAATGTTTAAATTTGTATGGCGACTATGTGAAGAAATAAAACAAACATGTAAGTACAGATGGTATATAATAAAAATATCTGCTTTTGTAATAGCAATTAAGGTTAATGTACGAATACGACTTGCATGAATACGTCAGTGCCAGTCACTTGAGTCTGTTTTCATAAAGAGATTACTGTTCTATCACATCCTATGAATGGAAAATCTTCCTCATTTCTAAGAATTCAATGTATGTTTTCTTGTTTTTCATAAACCGCCCTCCGTTATTAACTGTTATACTAAAATAGTTTCTCGAATACCTCTGGTCCTCTCAAGTTCTAACTGATCCCCTTCTAATCTGCTTTCGATACCCCCCACCCTGTTTTCAATTCCTTCACAAAGTGCCCTCGTGAATGTTTTCGATGTATGAAATATCAGACTGCTTACTCAGTAACCTATCTGCTTTTGTTTTCTTCGGAAAGGCAATAAAGTACAACATTTCGAAAATCTGTGTAGTTCGAACAGTTACATACATTTCATCCACGAGCCTATACAAAGTGTCCCATTCTCTGTAACTTACAAAATACGAGTAACAGGTGAAAGGAATATTTATTTAGACTCCCGCCGGACAACATCCCTTTGTACAGTGTGGTGTCACTGGTTGCATAATCAACAGGTGTGGTCGTTGGAAAAGGCTGACAGCGACGGCTGTCTACGAAAATACTTTGGCATTCGTTCTGCACACGTCAATCAGCTGCCGTGTGACATCACGTTACTTGGAGAGCCAACGTGTAAACAGCTCGTCATCTTGGCTGACGGCAGCCAATAACGCGGACTGTGTGCTGTGGCCTTCTCCACCAGACATCACGGCGCCTACATTATCAGCAACCAAACTGACAACCTGCAGCCACGGATTGCCCGCTCGCAGGCACACTAATCACTACACAACCGACAGGCAATAATGATGAACGGCCACAACAACAACAACAACACTGCAAAGACACCAGCGGCCACCAGGGGCCACTACCGGCCTACATAAAGATAAGGAAGAGGTCGCTGCAGATCCCGGAACTATTTTCACACGTCAAACCACGTGATGGAAAATAGTTTCGAGGCACTCATCCACCGAAGCGCTATAAAGGCCGGCGCTCGGGCGCACATAGGGACTCGCACACGCTCTGTGAACATTCGCGCGCCGGAGATCATCGCCATCAGTGTCTCGTGTGTGTGCCTTCGTTTGTGTTCAGTGTTCTTTCGTCGTCACGCCTCCACTGTTCACGTGTTCCGTCGCAGTCGTCCGTGTTTTGTGCGCCGTGTCAACTAGTGTCAGTGATGTTTTTTCGTCAGGCGTGAACGGCTCCGTGTTTTTTTTTTTTTGTTTTTTGGTGTCTACATTGTTATGCCCACCATTTTTGATTGTATTCTCTGTGTCCCCTCTATTTATTACTTATTGTATGATGATGATGATGTTTGGTTTGTGGGGCGCTCAACAGCGTGGTTATCAGCGCCCGTACAATTACCCAATCTTTGCTCAGTCCAATTGCGCCACTTTCCTGGATGATGATGAAATGATGAGGACAACACAAACACCCAGTCATCTCGAGGCAGGTGAAAATCCCTGACCCCGCCGGGAATCGAACCCGGGACCCCGTGCTCGGTACTTATTGTAAATCTCAAGGCTGAAGAGCGGCGTACTCAGCTGCTGACAGCCCGCCTTGTGTAAGGTGATAAAAATTCCAATAAAGAAGAAAAAAAAAAGCGCACATAGGCAGTTCATCGACCGCCAGCAGACGTGGATAGCTGCTGCCCGGGCAGCCCGGCTTGTATCTTCTCGCTGATTTCTGGATTAGGCTTGGTATATCGGAGAAGTCTCTGGCGGAGACTAGTTTGAAATTATTTATGTTGTTTTCTATATTATTCATGTATGTAGTTGTGATTCTAAGACGGATCTCTATTTTGCGTTGGTGTTATACTTAGAGAATTTGTTTTGGTTAATTGAACAGTATAATAAATAGTTTTCGGACTTTGATCGTTAGTTTCTTCTGCTTACGCAGACATAGCACTGAGTGCATTCATTTGCATAATAACATAAGCAACTCTGCGTAGCCTCTACAGTCAATTCACAGTAGCTCACGGCACAGTCAGACCACTATTGGTGTCCATCCTAAGAGGCCAGCTACGGCAATATTTAGTCAGCGGTATCGCCGCCAATACAGTGGACCCAAAGGAAGTCATCTTGGAAGATAACTTTGTAGATATGGACTTGCTAGAGAAACTACCAGACTTTTGTATGTCAAGTTGCGGTCTCCGTTATTGGAAGTTACCTTTCCCACAAAGTGCTGCTCTATAATTATACGTAGGTTCTACATTCCTTTTGAGTGTTCGAACTGCAGTTATTGTAACTGGATTACTTATTTGTGTAAATGTCTCTGAGATTATACTAGTGCAGTCGTTAACAGACGTTCCTAATCAACGTAAGCGTGCCGAGAATAGAGGACTGGCGGGCTATATCGGTGGCATTGTCAAGGAACATAGAGCAGTGGCACAGTAGACACATACAGAAAATCTGACTGAAGTTTCGTAAAACGAGATAGGAGAAAGAACGATTTGTATGTACTTTAAAGAAATTTTATTAGCCAAGAGCGTGTTCAAAATTACTTTACCTGTGTATATTTTACGTGTGATAAGTTGACCAACCTATGTGGAAATATACAGTATACTCTCCACTAAGATGTTAACATAGCATGAATAACGAACGCACATTAGAGCATGACTTCCACAAAAAAAGATTTGAAGATCTGAAGATACCAGTCTTAGCTGTTGAAACTGGTCAATAAAAAAATTATTTTGAACGCGATGTTGGCTATAAAAATTTTCTTCTAAGTACGTACAGAACAACAGAAAAACGTAACAAAGGTTACACTTTCTTCGTAATTATGATTATATTTTATTTATATTCCAGGGAGTTACAACAACGAGTTGTAATTTTTTAAATACAACTTCGCTTTTTATCATGCAACTCATGTATATAATCCAACTGTGTACAAATATATTTAAATCATATTTGTATGAATTTTAGTTAGGGAACTAGAACTGGTGAATCGTTTAGAGATCGATGCAACATGCTGTACATAATTATCTATTTTCAGATGGCGGCAGATCACGGTCCAGCTCAGTGTGGTCGGTCAGGGGATGGCCGTCATAAAAAAAACTGAGTGAAGTTCTCATCGATGGAATTGAGAGATGTCAAGTGGCGATTGCACAGAACTGCAGAAGAAAATCGACGAGGAAACAGACGGACAAAAAGAATAATAAAAAACGATTGGGTCGGAGATTTTCTGCGCTCGGGGACTGGGTGTTTGTGCTGCCCCAATCGTTTTCTCTCATCTTCATCGATTCTCTGAGGTGGCGTCAAATAGAAAGATTTGCACGAGCTTCAACGATGCACTGTTTGAATCATGTCCAGTTAAATTGTAGAATGCACCCTTACACATCCTTGCACAAGTTAGTTCGGAATGCTCCGTCACACGAGGTTCAGTCTGCGACGGATGTTGACGTGGAATAAACATGACATACGTATCCAATGAGTAAGCTGAAAAATCTCTGACGCTCGGCTTCTGCCATAGATCATGGCGTGAGATATTCTGGTCGAAAAAGGTCTGTCACGCATTACGTTCTGAACAATGACTTCAAGGAGCAAGCAGTTTGAGAAGGAGCGCCGGTAATAGACGGAGACTAGCAAGAACTGAGGATATGGAAGTTTCTGTCGTAGCAACAGTACACGACGATCCTTACGTCAGCTTACGAGACACTGCCTCTCTCACTAGTATCAAGTTAACATCTGTGCAGCCAATAGTACACTGTTACAGTTTTCACCTGTACCAGCTGTCTTTGACACAGCAGCTACATGGGAACAATTAGAATCGGATAGTTACTTCCTGCGAATAAGCACTGAATAACCTCACTCTGGACGCTTTAAAAAGTGTAATGTTCTCTGACGAATCAACGTTTACAGATCATGGTGCAATTAATGAGTCACTGAGCCACAGAAAATCCTACACGGATACGCGACGTTTGTTGTTAAAGTAGTTAGTCCTTTAATGTGTGGTGCGGAATCCTTGGAGCTGAAACCATGGGCCCACACTACATCGCACGTACTCTCACAGCTGAAATGTATCGAACTTTTATCGTCAACAACTTAGATGAAAGTCACCCTAGACTCTAGACGGCGTATGTGCACGATGGACACGCAAAACATTCTGCTAGTGGTGTACGACAACATGTTTTTTAGAAGATGGTTCCAAATGGCTCTGAGCACTGAGACTTCTGAGGTCATCAGTCCCCTAGAACTTAGAACTACTTAAACCTAACTAACCTAAGGACATCACACACATCCATGCCCGAAGCAGGATTCAAACCTGCGACCGTAGCGGTCAAGCGGTTCCAGACTGTAGCGCCTAGAACCGCTCGGCCATCCCGGCCGGCTTAGAAGATGGTTAGAATACCGTCGTTCTCAGCAATGGCCCGTACAGTCGATCGATGAAGACTTGTAGCTTTCTTTTTCTAGGGTACGGATGATGATGATGAGGTTTGGTTTCTGGTGCGCTCAACTGCGCGGTTATCAGCCTCCGTACAAATTACCAGTCTTTACACAGTCCAATCTCGCTACTTTCATGAATGATGATAAAATGGTGAAAATACAAACACCCAGTCCCCTAGCCGGGAATCGAACCCGGGACCCCGTGAGCCAGAGGCAGCAACGCTAGCCACTAGATCACAAGCTGCGGATTAGGGGTACGGGGTGTTTAGAATCTATGAGCCTGGCGACATCAGACTTTCCAAAAAATATCATCCACACAATTCTAAAGATAGTAGGGGCAGATAGGTGCGAAACCTATTGCACAGTCAAGTTAATATCTTACGCAGCCAAGTTGTTGACAAAAACAATACACAAAAGATTCGAAAAGAAAATTTAGGGTTCGTTAGATGACGATCAGTTTGGATTTAGGAAAGGGAAAGGCACCAGAGACGCAGTTCTGACTTCGCTCTTGGTAACAGAAGCCGGACTGGAAACATATTTAGATATGCTCATAGGATTTGTCGTTGTAGGAAGAATACTCGACATTTTAAAATGATTCAAAATGTTCGAAATTCTAAGAAAAACTGCAGTAAGCTGTAGAAAAAAACGGGTAATATACAATGTGAGCAAGAACCAAGTGGTAATACACTCCTGCAAATGGAAAAAAGAACACATTGACACCGGTGTGTCAGACCCACCATACTTGCTCCGGACACTGCGAGAGGGCTGTACAAGCAATGATCACACGCACGGCACAGCGGACACACCAGGAACTGCGGTGTTGGCCGTCGAATGGCGCTAGCTGCGCAGCATTTGTGCACCGCCGCCGTCAGTGTCAGCCAGTTTGCCGTGGCATACGGAGCTCCATCGCAGTCTTTAACACTGGTAGCATGCCGCGACAGCGTGGACGTGAACCGTACGTGCAGTTGACGGACTTTGAGCGAGGGCGTATAGTGGGCATGCGGGAGGCCGGGTGGACGTACCGCCGAATTGCTCAACACGTGGGGCGTGAGGTCTCCACAGTACATCGATGTTGTCGCCAGTGGTCGGCGGAAGGTGCACGTGCCCGTCGACCTGGGACCGGACCGCAGCGACGCACGGATGCACGCCAAGACCGTAGGATCCTACGCAGTGCCGTAGGGGACCGCACCGCCACTTCCCAGCAAATTAGGGACACTGTTGCTCCTGGGGTATCGGCGAGGACCATTCGCAACCGTCTCCATGAAGTTGGGCTACGGTCCCGCACACCGTTAGGCCGTCTTCCGCTCACGCCCCAACATCGTGCAGCCCGCCTCCAGTGGTGTCGCGACAGGCGTGAATGGGGGGACGAATGGAGACGTGTCGTCTTCAGCGATGAGAGTCGCTTCTGCCTTGGTGCCAATGATGGTCGTATGCGTGTTTGGCGCCGTGCAGGTGAGCGCCACAATCAGGACTGCATACGACCGAGGCACACAGGGCCAACACCCGGCATCATGGTGTGGGGAGCGATCTCCTACACTGGCCGTACACCACTGGTGATCGTCGAGGGGACACTGAATAGTGCACAGTACATCCAAACCGTCATCGAACCCATCGTTCTACCATTCCTAGACCGGCAAGGGAACTTGCTGTTCCAACAGGACAATGCACGTCCGCATGTATCCCGTGCCACCCAACGTGCTCTAGAAGGTGTAAGTCAACTACCCTGGCCAGCAAGATCACCGGATCTGTCCCCCATTGAGCATGTTTGGGACTGGATGAAGCGTCGTCTCACGCGGTCTGCACGTCCAGCACGAACGCTGGTCCAACTGAGGCGCCAGGTGGAAATGGCATGGCAAGCCGTTCCACAGGACTACATCCAGCATCTCTACGATCGTCTCCATGGGAGAATAGCAGCCTGCATTGCTGCGAAAGGTGGATATACACTGTACTAGTGCCGACATTGTGCATGCTCTGTTGCCTGTGTCTATGTGCCTGTGGTTCTGTCAGGATGATCATGTGACGTATCTGACCCCAGGAATGTGTCAATAAAGTTTCCCCTTCCTGGGACAATGAATTCACGGTGTTCTTATTTCAGTTTCCAGGAGTGTAGTAAGACTGCAAGACAAAGAACGAAGTTCTCGGACTAAGAAGGTTGTAAGACGTGGTTATAGTCTTTGGCCCCTACTGTTCAATCTACACATCGAAGAAGCAACGACAGAAATAAATGAAATGTTCAAGAGTGGGATTAAAATTCAAGGTGAGGGATACCAACGATAAGATTCTCTAATGACAGTGCTATCCTCAGTGAAAGTGAAGCAGGACTACAGGATCTGTTGAATGGAATGAACAATCTAATGAGAACAGAACATGGAGTGAGAGTAAACCGGAAAAAGACGAAAGTAACGAGATGTAGCACAAACGACAGTAGCCAGAAACTTATCAAAATTCGCCGTCACGAAATAGTCGAAGAAATTAAGGAATCGTACTACACTCGAAACAAAACAACCAGTGACGAACGACCCGAGGCCGACACGTTTAGTACAGGCAAAGACGGCACTCCAGGAAAAGAGAAGTCTACCGATACCTTAGGCCTTCATTTGAGGAAGAAATTTCTGGGAATGTTCGTTCGAAGTACAACACTGTATGGTACTGAATCTTAAATAGTTTAAAAATCGGAACAGAGGAGAATCGAAGCGTTGGAGGTATGGTGTTGCACAAATACAGGGTGGCGCATGAAATATTTTTGAATATAAACTTTATTGTCAACACAATCTGAAAGGAACATATACTACAATGAAGAGCCGTCCATGGAGATTTGTTCTAACTCAGCACATGCTCAATATGTCCGTTTCGTTTCCTAACTTCCTTCAAACGAACACTGAAGTTAGTGATTACCCTACGGCACATGTCTTCCGTAATTTCACTGCAAGCTTGAAGAATAAATCTTCTGAGCTCCATTAAATCACGTGGACGTTTCGGGAAAATTTTTTCCTTTAGGTACCCCGAAAGAAAAAATGTCACGTGGGTTGAGGTCTGGACTATTGGGGGGTGGGGGGGGGGGTTGTCCGTCATTCAAGCGACCTGGAAACCTGAGTGAAATGATCCGCATGTCGAAATGCTCGTGTAAAAACTCCAACAGAGTGTTTGCAGTATGTGGCCTTGCTCCATCTCGCATGAACCACTGCGTGTTGAAGGGCAAGGCAGTAGCAAGAAGCCGTGGAATGAAGGTATTGCGAAGCATGTTCAACTAACGCTCGCTGTTCAGTCAGTTCAGTTTCACAGGATCCAATAAGTCCGTGACTGGAAATTGCTGCCCACGCTGTAATCCTCGGAGCATAATGTTGTCGTTTATGAAGCACTTGTGGGTTTTCATTGCCCCAAAAGCGTACATTTTGTTTGTTAACCACGCCGTCTCAATGAAAATGCGACTCGTCTGAAAACCAAACGTTGTTGAGAGTTTCTTCCCTATCCTCCACCCGCTGAGTAAACAGTGGTCTCTGCTGCTTGTGTTCTTCGCTTCGATGAGCTTCTGTGCGCACGTTATCTTGTATGTGTACATATGGAGGTCACTTTTAACAATGCGTTGAACGGAGCGTCTGGATATTCCCAGTTGCACTGCTGCCTTACTACACAATTTCCCGGGACTTCTCTGTACAGCAACTCGTACCGCTTCAATATTATCCGGCGAACAAACAGCCTTAGGCCGAGGTCGCTTCGCTTCCAATACTGTTCCTTCCTGTACAAATTTATCGAACAACCTGTGGATGGTCTTCTTGCAAGGGACCCATCGTGTGTAAAACTGTTGTCGAAAACGCCTCTGAGTCACAACAAGGCTTTTCGTTTCATGAAAAAGTAACACAATTGCCGATCGTTGCTGTGTCGTCAGTCTTCCATTGTCAGCCATTGCTGCTTACTAGTCTCTTAGCTGCAGTATCGTGAATTACACGTCATTTCGTGACTCATTTGTTTTTCCAAGCTCTGCTGGTACTACTGTACAGATCCCAGCGGGATATCTAATGTGCGTCGTAAATTGTGAAAGAAACAATTGGTAACATTTCGTGCGCCGCTCTGTAGATGTCTGAATTTCAAAGGGACCAAACTGCTAAGGTCATCGGTCCCTAGACTTACACACTACTTAACTAACTGTTGCTAATAACGATAAACACACCCATGCCCGAGGGAGGACTCGAACTTACGGCGGGAGGGGACACGCAGTCCGCGACATGGCGCCTAAAACCGCGCGGCCACTCCGCGCGGCGGACTGATAAGGTAAGAAATGAGGAGGTTCTTCCCAGAATCGGCGAAGAAATGGGCGTATGGGAAACAACGACAAGAAGTGACAGTATGATAAGACATGTGTTAAGATATCAGGGAGCAACCTCCATGGGTCTAGAGGGTACTGCAGAGGATAAAAACTGTAGACCAAAAGAAAAATTGGACCACATCTAGTAAATAATTTAGGCCGTAGGGTCGTGTGCCTGGTCGCCGTCCAGTGCAAGTCGTTTTACGTGATGCCATTTAGGGAACTTTCACGTCGATGATAATGAAACGGTGATGAAGACAACACAACACCCAGCCCCCGATCAGAGAACATCTCCGACCCGGCCGGGAATCAAACGCGCACCCCTTCGGTTGGCATTCGGCCACGCTGATCAGGAAGCTACTGGGGCGACAGGACGTATGGTGCCAACCGCTACTCTGATATGAAGAAATAGGCACAGGAGAGGAATTCGTTTGCCGGCTGGTGTGGCCGAGCGGTTCTAGGCGCTTCAGTCTGGAACCGCACGACCACTAAGGTCGCAGGTTCGAATTCTGCCTCGGGCATGGATGTGCGTGATGTCCTTAGGTTAGTTAGGTTTAAGTAATGATGACTGATGACCTCAGGAGTTAAGTCCCATAGAGCTCAGAGCCATTTGAACCATTTGAGGAATTCGTTTATTTTTATTTTATTTACACGTCAAGTTCCGTAGGACCAAATTGAGGAACAAATCTCCAAGGTCATGGAACGTGTGAGTACATGAAATTACAACATCAGAGTAATAACAGATAAAAATAAATGTTCATGAACCTGAAAAAAGTCAGTCCATAAGTTTAAGTAAACTCTATCAGCAATACAATAAGAATCAGCTTAATTTTTCAAGGAACTCCTCGACAGAATAGAAGTGACCCATGAGGAAACTCTTCAGTTTCGATCTGAAAGCGCGTGGATTACTGCTAAGATTTGTGAACTCGAGTGGCACCTTATTGAAAATGGATGCAGCAGTATACTGCACACCTTTTTGCACGAGAGTTAAGGAAGTCCGATCCAAATGCAGGTTTGATTTCTGCCGAGTATTAACCGAGTGAAAGCTGCTTATTCTTGGAAATAAACTAATATTGGTAACAAGAAACGACAATAAGGAATATACATATTGAGATGCCAATGTCAAAATACCCAGACTCGTGAGCAGAGGTCGAAAAGAGGTTCGTGAACTCAAACCACCTATTATTGACCGACCCGCCCGTTTCTGAGCCAAAAATGTCCTTGTAGAATGGGAAGAGTTCCCCCAAAATATAATACCATACGACATAAGCGAATGAAATTAAGCCAAGTAGACTAATTTTCGTGTCAAAGTATCACTCACTTTTGATACCGTTCGAATAGTAAAAATGGCAGTATTAAGTCTTTGAACAAGATCTTGAACGTGGGCTTTCCACGACAGCTTACTATCTATCTGGAAACCTAGAAATTTGAACTGTTCAGATTCACTAATCATATGCCCGTTCTGTAAAATTAAAACGTCAGGGTTTGTTGAATTGTGTGTTAGAAACTGTAAAAACTGAGTCTTACTGTGATTAGTTTATTTTCTATAAGCCATGAACTGAGGTCATGTACAGCACTATTTGAAACCGAGGCAATGTTGCACACAACATCCTTTACCACCAAGCTAGTGTCATCAGCAGACATAAATATTTTGGAGCTGCCCGTAATACTAGAGGGCATATCATTCATATAAATAAGGAACAGGAGCGGCCCCAACACTGATCGCTGGGGCACTCCCCACGTGACATTACCCCACTCAGATCCCACATCACAGCTGTTATCAACATTATGAATAATCTTTTGCTGCCTGTTGCTAAAGTAAGAGGTGAACCAATTGTGAGCCACTCCCCGTATTCCGTAATTGTCCAACTTCTGGAGCAGTATTTTGTGATCGACACAATGAAATGCCTTAGTTAAATCAAAAAATACGCCAAGCATTCAAAACTTTGACTGTTCAGAGATGTCACTAAACCCGTCCAAAGATATAAACAACCATGCATGAGCAGCGCCTATTAGACGGAGGGGGTCCGACAGCCGATCAGTTCCAGTCATTCCACCAGGAAGGAGGTACACAGCTCGTGTTGTCTGTAGTTCAACCATGCCTAGACGGTCAATACCGCGGTTCGATCGCGACCGCGTTGTTACTTTGTGCCAGGAAGGGCTCTCAACAAGGGAAGTGTCCAGGCGTCTCCGAGTGAACCAAAGCGATGTTGTTCAGACATGGAGGAGATACAGAGAGACAGGAACTGTCGATGATATGCCTCGCTATGGTCACCCAAGGACTACTACTGCAGTAGATGACCGCTACCTACGGATGATGGCTCGGAGGAGCCCTGACAGCAACGCCATGTTGAATAATGCTTTTCGTGCAGCCACAGGACATCCTGTTACGACTCAAACTGAGCAATAGGCACATCATACGCAACTTCACTCACGACGTCCATGCCTAGGTTCATCTTTTCAACCACGACACCATGCAGCGCGGTAAAATTGGGCCCAGCAACATGCCGAATGGACCGCTCAGGGTTGGCATCACGTTCCCTTCACAGATGAGCGTCGCATATGCCTTTAACCAGACAATCGTCGGTGATATGTTTGGAGGCAATATGGTCAGGCTGAACGCCTTAGACACACTGCCCAGCGAGTGCAGCAAGATGGAGGTTCCCTTGCTGTTTTCAGGTGGCATTATGTGGGGCCGACGTACGCCACTGGTGGTCATGGAAGGCGCTGTAACGGCTGTACGATATGTGAATACCATCCTCCGACCCGTAGTGCAGCCATATCCGCAACATATTGGCGAGCCATTCGTCTTCATGGACGACAATTCAAGCCCCCATCGTGCACATCTTGTGAATGACTTCCTTCAGGATAACTGCATCGCTCGACTAACCAGCATGTTCTCCAGACATGAACCCTATCTGACATACCTGGGATAGATTGAAAAGGGCTGTTTATGGACGACCTGACCCACCAACTACTCTGAGGGATCTTCGCCGTTGAGGAGTGGGACAATATGGACCAACAGCGCCTTGATGAACTTGTGGATAGTAAGCCACGACGAATACAGGAATGCATCAATGCAAGTGGACGTGCTTCTGGGTATTAGAGGTGCAGCAATCTCGACCACCAGCTCTGAAGGCCTCTCTGTATGGTGGCACGACATGCAATGTGTGGTTTCCATGAGCATTAAAAAGGGTGTAAATGATGTTTATGTTGATATTTATTCCAGTTTTCAGTACAGGTTCCGGAACCGAGGTGATGCTAATTTTTTTTTCATTTGTGTATAAAAATACGCAACTGAGGCTGTGAAATATACGATGGAAAAAATGATCCAGGAATATTGAAATTAGCCATAGTATAAAAACGTGCAACAGAGACTGGAAATTAAACAATAGACATATTTTTAAGCATCAGTTTAGTTGCTAAAATATCTCACGATCAGATGTCAGCTGGAATGAATACCTATCTGTAGCTCGCTGAGTGTGAGGACCTATTTTACCTCCAGAATATTTTATCCAGGAAGGAATCACGAAACTTTTAGCAGACAACTACCTCTACTATGGAGGGGTAATGCGGTGGTGCCTACCACGACGCAATAATGAATCCGCTAAAGTCTTCCTCACACGTTTGCAAGTTGTATCACAGTTGCAATATCAATCACCTGAAATTCCTGGAACAATTGCTGTCTTCCTGCTTCCTCCATGTATCACCTGCAACTGAGAGAGCTCTTTCTTCTAGATAAAGGCCCTCACGAGGTACTACTAGTTGGGTCAGTTAGACCAAGGTTTTTCAAGGAGATGTTACTTCTTCATCACTCCCACTTTATAGCGGCTCATGGCAGGAAGAGCCCAGCATCCCAAGGAGGAGGTCAGGATGACAGGTTTAGGAATGAATACAAGTTTCTCTACACATACATGGTGTTAGGAGTACAAATGCGGATATTGTGGTCATTGGTACCCATTTCAGTGTATTAATTTTTCCCTCTCCCTCTCCACGTTTAGCAGTCTTCCCTCAAACAGATAATTACCACCTGATGTTTTCTGCACAAACGTAACTGCACTACTAACACTGGACACCTTTGACCTCGAACACTCGGAACAGCACGAGACCATGCTTACACTAACACTTGATCATCGAAACAACAGTGATATGTGTCATTTCCATCAAAAACTTCACACTTGTTTGCAAGCGCCATCAAACGGTGGCATGTTGTAGCAGCACTAACAAGTGCCCGAGTTCCGGTGAATGGTACACATGCAGTGTGAATGTAGCTCTTGGAAGGTTCGCTTGTGGACTACTGTGTAAACTGAGTACAGTGGTATCATTAAAAGAATTACTCCTACGAATGTGGTCCAGATATTAGGGACGAAGTAGTGACGTGTTGAATGTGGAAATGAAATCGGGGTCGACATAACAGAGTTCACAAATATGTTATATAATAATTCAGTAATATATTGGGGATGACACAGAAATACTTGATGCTACGTTGAATAGATACACTGGTTTTGAAGGACAGGAAAAACCTGAACCTGAAGATGGCTGTTCAAGCAGTACACGACGTCCATCTCCAGACCAACAGCAACACTCTAGACAAAGTGAGTATGAGCTGTCTCCACCCAAACAGTCGAGGGCCAGTGTATTAGCAGATACTAACCGTACTAGAGGACATTTATGAATACTATTACAGTCGTGGCATCAAATTCCTATAATAAACTACTGACGCGATGTAAGTGCATTAAACGCAAATCAAACTCCAGATTAACTCTAAATTACGTGCCGAGCAAAAGCGAGCAGAAACTCTTTTCAAAAGAAACAGATTGTAGCAATTACAAACTACAAAAGAGCATTTACACAGAAGAGCCAAAGAAACTGGTACACCTGCCTAACAACATGTACGGCCCCCGCGAGCACGCAGAAGTGCCGCAACAAGACGTGGAATGAACTCTACTAATGTCTGAAGTAGTGCTGGAGGGGAATGACACCATCAATCTTGCAGGGCTGTCCATAAATCCGTAAGAGTACGAGCGGGTGGAGATCTCTTCTGAATGGCACGTTGCAAGGCATCCCAGATATGCTCAATAATTTTCATGTGTGGGGAGTTTAGTGGCCAGCGGAAGTGCTTAAACTCAGAAGAGTGCTCGCAGAGCCACTCTGTAGCAATTCTACACGCGCAGGGTGTCGCATTGTCCTGTTGGAATTGCCCAAGTCCGTCGGAATGCCCTATGGACATGAATGGAGGCAGGTGGTCAGACAGGATGCTTACGTACATGTCATCTGTCAGAGTCGTATGTAGGCGTATCAGGAGTCCCATATCACTCCAACTGCGCACGCCCCACATCATTACATAGCCTCCATCAGCTCGATGACATGCAGGGATTCAGGGATTCAAGCGGCAGTCTCCATACCCGTACACGTCCACCTTCTCGATATAATCTGAAACGAGACTCGTCTGACGAGGCAACATGCATCCAGTCACCAACAGTCCAATGTCGGTGTTGACGGGCCCAGTCGAGGCGTAAAACTTTGTCTCGTGCAGTCATCAAGGGCACACAGGTGGACCTTCGATTCCAAAAGCCCATATCGATGATGTTTCGTTGAATGGCTCGACCGTTGACAATTGTTGATGGCCCAGCACTGAAATCTGCAGCAATTTGCGGAAGTTTTGCACTTGTGCGACGTTGAACGATTCTCTCCAGTTGTCGTTGGTCTCGTCCTTTCAGGATCTCTATCCGGCAGCAGCGATGTCGGAGATTTGATGTTTTACCGGATTCCTGGTATTCATAGTACACTCGTCAAATGGTCGTACGGAAAAATCTTCACTTCATCAGCATCTCGGAGATGCTGTGTCCCATAGCTCGTGCGACGACTATAACGCCATGTTCAAACTCACTTAAATCTTGATAACTTGCCATTGTAGCAGCAGTAACCGATGTAACAACTGCGCCAGACACTTCTTGTCTTAGATCGGCGTTGCCGACCGTAGCGCTGTAGTCTCCTGTTTACATAATTCTGTATTTCAATACCTATGCCAATACCAGTTTCTTTTGCTCTTCAGTGTAATATGGCAATTTGATGAAGAAAGGTCGTTAGGATCTACAGTTCACTATCTACATGTGCAAATATTGGCACTAGAAGTGTCTAAAATGGTTGGCATAGAAAATTTCAAAAATTCGATTTTTTTATCGAGAATCTTAAGGCTGAATATGGCATTTCATTCAGGCATATTACTGCATTTATCACACATAAGGACATAGAAGACAATAATAGTAAACGGCAGAAGCACAACAGTTTGTGGAGAAAGTGAACAAGTTTATGACAGAACAGGGTGTGGATAAAGAAAATGTTTAGAACTGTGATCAGAGTCAAGTCCTCATTATCAACATTGTCTCACAGAGGAGAGAAGACTACAGCTAGTGGGTTGCAGTCTGAATACAGATCTAAAGCTGCACAATTGATATGACTTTATCAATGACAAATAGATTAGCAAACAAGTTGTACGTCTGTTTTCGAGAGGCGAAAGGGACTTTCGGTCCACAAATTTCAAAGGATCTTACAAAACAACGTGCCTACGAAACATTCATATGAAGGCAAACAAAAATGGAAAAATGACTAAAGAACAGATCAAACGTTTTCTGACTTCAGTCTTTCGCAAACTTGTAACAAGTGGAAAGAACCTACTACTATGTGACTCACGGTAAGTTTTCCAAACAAAGATGTTATGCTGAAGATACTGCCATTGAAAACCATAAAATATTGCCAACCCCTTGATGTTTGCTTCTTTCGGCAATGTAAGCTCTATATCAGAATGATTGTTGCTTTTATACGACTACGATGTGCCAAACCACAAGTGATCATTAGTTCACCATCAGACATCACTCTGTGATTTAAAATCAATTTTCTGCACCAAAGTATGCGCCTATGTTGCAATACGCTAGGCGAAAAGTAGGTTATGATATTGACATACCCACATCACGATTTGAACATACACTCCTGGAAATTGAAATAAGAACACCGTGAATTCATTGTCCCAGGAAGGGGAAACTTTATTGACACATTCCTGGGGTCAGATACATCACATGATCACACTGACAGAACCACAGGCACATAGACACAGGCAACAGAGCATGCACAATGTCGGCACTAGTACAGTGTATATCCACCTTTCGCAGCAATGCAGGTTGCTATTCTCCCATGGAGACGATCGTAGAGATGCTGGATGTAGTCCTGTGGAACGGCTTGCCATGCCATTTCCACCTGGCGCCTCAGTTGGACCAGCGTTCGTGCTGGACGTGCAGACCGCGTGAGACGACGCTTCATCCAGTCCCAAACATGCTCAATGGGGGACAGATCCGGAGATCTTGCTGGCCAGGGTAGTTGACTTACACCTTCTAGAGCACGTTGGGTGGCACGGGATACATGCGGACGTGCATTGTCCTGTTGGAACAGCAAGTTCCCTTGCCGGTCTAGGAATGGTAGAACGATGGGTTCGATGACGGTTTGCATGTACCGTGCACTATTCAGTGTCCCCTCGACGATCACCAGTGGTGTACAGCCAGTGTAGGAGATCGCTCCCCACACCATGATGCCGGGTGTTGGCCCTGTGTGCCTCGGTCGTATGCAGTCCTGATTGTGGCGCTCACCTGCATGGCGCCAAACACGCATACGACCATCATTGGCACCAAGGCAGAAGCGACTCTCATCGCTGAAGACGACACGTCTCCATTCGTCCCTCCATTCACGCCTGTCGCGACACCACTGGAGGCGGGCTGCACGATGTTGGGGCGTGAGCGGAAGACGGCCTAACGGTGTGCGGGACCGTAGCCCAGCTTCATGGAGACGGTTGCGAATGGTCCTCGCCGATACCCCAGGAGCAACAGTGTCCCTAATTTGCTGGGAAGTGGCGGTGCGGTCCCCTACGGCACTGCGTAGGATCCTGCGGTCTTGGCGTGCATCCGTGCGTCGCTGCGGTCCGGTCCCAGGTCGACGGGCACGTGCACCTTCCGCCGACCACTGGTGACAACATCGATGTACTGTGGAGACCTCAAGCCCCACGTGTTGAGCAATTCGGCGGCACGTCCACCCGGCCTCCCGCATGCCCACTATACGTCCTCGCTCAAAGTCCGTCAACTGCACATACGGTTCACGTCCACGCTGTCGCGGCATGCTACCAGTGTTAAAGACTGCGATGGAGCTCCGTATGCCACGGCAAACTGGCTGACACTGACGGCGGCGGTGTACAAATGCTGCGCAGCTAGCGCCATTCGACGGCCAACACCGCGGTTCCTGGTGTGTCCGCTGTGCCGTGCGTGTGATCATTGCTTGTACAGCCCTCTCGCAGTGTCCGGAGCAAGTATGGTGGGTCTGACACACCGGTGTCAATGTGTTCTTTTTTCCATTTCCAGGAGTGTATGATTAGCGTGGCTTTTGGTATTGGATTATGTGAATGCGAAAGTGATTTTGAATGTAAAAACGTAGCTCTAGTGAGGTGCGCACATTGTTCTCGTCCACTTTTTTTAACCACTTTATCGAAATCCCGCGTCTGCAATATCAAGACTAAAATACGCACTATGAGGTATGTAGGAGATGTGTGTTTTGCGCTATTTGAATTATTTTAGGCAGAGGATTTTTGGCACTGTTGATTGAAAATGTAATGATACACTGACGTCCTTGAATTACTGTTTGTTTCCCTACTATGGTATTGGTATCTTATTATGTTGTTTCTTTCTATTAAAATGTAGCTTGTGGTAGAATGCAGCGTTTTGCATAGAAATGACACAGACCTTTGTTTCCTTATGATCATTATTCTACAAGTATGCATGATTTTGTGTGGTTCCGAACTTCTGAAGTCAAACGTGTACCTTCTAAGTGGACTACGCCTGTCAGTATACACGCATTCCACGCAGTCATACATCAACAGTTGAACTGCTGCCCAGGGGAAATTAAGCATTGTTAAATTCCAGATGCTACATTTAATAGCTATAATTATTAGATTGAAAACGAGGTACACTACTGGCCATTAAAATTGGTACACCACGAAGATGACTTGTTACAGACGCGAAATTTAACCGGCAGGAAGAAGATGCTGTGATATGCAAATGATTAGCTTTTTAGAGCATTCCCACAAGGTTGCCGTCGGTGGCGACACCTACAACGTGCTGACATGAGGAAAGTTCCCAACCGATTTCTCATACACAAACAGCAGTTGACCGGCGTTGCCTGATGAAACGTTGTTGTGATGCCTCGTCTAAGGAGGAGAAATGCGTACCATCACGTTTCCGACTTTGATAAAGGTCGGATTGTAGCCTATCGCGATTGCGGTTTATCGTATCGCGACATTGCTGCTCGTGTTGGTCGAGATCCAATGACTGTTAGCAGAATATGGAATCGGTGGGTTCAGGAGGGTAATACGGAACGCCGTGCTGGATCCCAACGGCCTCGTATCACTAGCAGTCGAGATGACAGGCATCTCATCCACATGGCTGTAACGGATCGTGCAGCCACCTCTCAATTCCTGAGTCAACAGATGGGGACGTTTGCAAGACAAAAACCATTTGCACGAACAGTTCGACGACGTTTGCAGGAACATGGACTATCAGTTCGGAGACCATGGCTGCGGTTACTCTTCAGGCTGCATCACAGACAGGAGCGCCTGCGATAGTGTACTCAACGACGAACCTGGGTGCACGAATGGCAAAATGTCATTTTTTCGGATGAATCCAGGTTCTGTTTACAGCATCATCATGGTCGCATCCGTGTTTGGCGACATCGCTGTGAACGCACATTGGAAGCGTGTATTCGTCATCGCCACATTGGCGTATCACCCGGCGTGATGGTATGGGGTGCCATTGGTTACACGTCTTCGTCACCTCTTGTTCGCATTAATGGCACTTTGAACAGTGGACGTTACATTTCAGATGTGTCACGACCCGTGGCTCTACCCTTCATTCGATCCCTGCGGAACCCCACATTTCAGCAGGTTAACGCACGACCGCATGTTGAAGGTCCTGTACGGGCCTTTCTAGATACAGAAAATGTTCGACTGCTGCCCTGGCCAGCACGTTCTCCAGATCTCTCTTCAATTGTAAACGTCTGGTCAATGGTGGCTGAGCAACTGGCTCGTCGCAATACGCCAGTCACTACTCTTGATGGACTGTGGTATCGTGTTAAGCTGTATGGACAGCTGTACATGTACACGCCATCCAATCTCTGTTTGACTCAATGCCCAGGCGTATCAATGCCATTATTACGGCCAGAGGTGGTTGTTGTGGGTACTAATTTCTCAGGATCTATACACCCAAATTGCGTGAAAATGTAATCACATGACAGTTCTAGTATAATATATTAGTCCAATGAATACCCGTTTATCATCTGCATTTATTCTTGGTGTAGCAATTTTAATGGCCAGTAGTGTAAATACTGATGTAATGTTGTTCAGCACACTGTCCTTAGTCACTAAAAAAAATCTTTACTTATGCAACTAACACCTTGTATAGGGTGTTTGGTCAGTGTATACATTCCGATTAAAGCGAAACTACTTGTTGTATGACATGAAGAACTGTAATTTCTGACTCACCTTTGGCAGTGGCTTGGTCTGCGTCTCTACGTGAACACCGGTGATCTCTATGACGTTGGGCAAGTGCGGACGAGGGTACTCCATAGTAAAGTGGTTGTTTATGATGAGGAGGCTGAAGTTGCGTTCCGTCTCGTACACCGAAGGTGGTTCAGGACCGAAGTACTGTCTCATGAAGACCTCCTGCTCTGGCAAATTTTCCCAGTACCACAGCAAATAGCATCTGAGGTAGAAGAGCGCGTTGTACGCGCGTTCCCAGAAGGTCATGTGGTCCGAGAATCCCACCCATACATCGGGTATGTATGCAGGGTTCATGGGATTTCCCATTGAATAGTACACAGGCGAAAACGCCGACAGTGTGATCATGCCTATGAGAGGCGGGGAACCGACTCTGTGTACCAGTCCGTAGTAGCCTTGGTAAGCTATCCATTCCATGATGACTACGTCGAAGGTGTGGTTCCTCCTGCAACAGGTTATCATAGTTCAGTGTACACGGTCACCAATGGTACCCTACGAATATGTGTAATGTACGCATCGTATTACAGAAACATAAAACTGTTGTATGTACGCACAAGTTTTCCCCTTGTATGGTAACTTACTTCAACATCTCTGACGTACCTGCTTATTTTCACATTCATATGATCCTTGTTGTTGGCTTCTTCTGTAAATCCATTAACTTAGCCAATTAAGTGCGAGTCATACGAACCAGAAACATTTTCTCTCCTACTCAGATAAGCGGTTTATTTAGAGTGCGGCTAGTACGTGAGAAAGAAATTAATTTATGTGGCCACAATAGACGTTGGGTAACATAAGGAGTATTGTCATAGTCTTAATTATCACCTAAAAATATAAAAAATAGAAATGCAAAATAAATATATTGCTTGTTTGAATGTACGACCACAGTTCGAATCTTTCTTTTTCTTAAGTTTTAATTTACTTGCGCACTCCATTAGAGCCCATTTTCAGAGTAATGAGCCGTCACTTGGCACGATAACCAAGAGGCTGCAATAATAGCAAGACGAATTCAACAGGCGTGGCTAGCTGTTAATCAAATTTTCGTGCAAGAAGTGGACGTTATGAACGTGCGGATTAAATTAACGGATAGAGGTGATTAATCTAGCGACTGATACCGAGCGAGATGGCGCAGTGGTTAGACACTGGACTCGCATTCGGGAGGACGACGGTTCAATCCCGCGTCCTGCCATCCTGATTTAGGTTTTCCGTGATTTCCCTAAATCACTCCAGGCAAATGCCGGGATGGTTCCTCCGAAAGGGCACGGCCGACTTTCTTCCCCATCCTTCCATAATTCGATGAGACCGATGACCAAGCTGTCTGGTCTCCTTCCCCAAACAACCAACCAATCTAGCGACTGATAACCCTTTTGAATGTAACTTGAGGGAATTTATTGCTAATATGTGATGATGATTTTGTGGTCTTGGTAAAAATGGTTCTAATTCCATGCGTCTAAATTAATTTTGGTTGTGGTAGTATGTGACTTTTATTGAAATAATGAACAACAACAGCAAATAATCTTAAATAATTTGAGCAGTTTAAGGATTTAAATATAATTGTAAATGACTGACAGTGTATTTGTTATGTACACATTCTAGAATGTATACACATTGGTAAACAAAACTACTTTTGGATATGGTATTGTCAGGGTGCTATTTAGGATTTCGTCTGCTAGAAGCATTTTCAATTCCCCTAAAATAATTGACGGGGAAAAGATGTCGACAGTTTTCAATATGTATTTGACAAAGAGAGAAGGAGAGAAACAAGAAAAGTACGCGCGAAAGGAAAAGGAGAAACAGGAGGGAACAGGGATAATGAAAGAATTATTAGAAGATATGAAAAGCAGACTGTAAGAACAAATCAAAAAAAAATGGCTCTGAGCACTATGGGACTCAACATCTGTGATCATAAGTCCCCTAGAACTTAGAACTACTCAAACCTATCTAACCTAAGGACATCACACACATCCATGCCCGAGGCAGGATTCGAACCTGCGACCGGAGCGGTCCCGCGGTTCCAGACTGAAGTGCCTAGACCGCACGGCCACACCGGCCGGCTAAGAACAAATCCACCAAAACCTTTAAGCATGTTTTTCGGAATAGTCAGCTGCTATCAGCAATAGTATAAGGCGTTTACACGGACCTGTTTTGAAACAAGATGTCAAAGAAAGTGACACTGAAGAAGCTGCGAGCTGTGCATCTCCAGCAGGCGCTAAATTCCGTCAAGGAGAGCGAAACGACATTAGATGCTCAAGTGAAAAGTGAAACCGGTGAAGCGATCAACTGAGCGATTGGATAACTTAGATATTATAAACCACCTTTGGAAAAAGTGAGTTTACAAATTTTGAATTTTTTTGACGAAGACATATAATGTAAAACTACGTCGTTTGAGGCTGTTGAAATATCACTACTACGAAGTGAAAGGGAGGAAAAATATCAACCCCTGGAAAAAGTTATGTAGAGATCCAGGAAACACAGAAGAGAGTTCACGGCGCTTGAACTATCTTAGAGAGATGCCTTCCACAACCGTAACAGGTATTGGGTTTAGAGACCAACCATGAGAGAAGACGAGGGACGCACCAAGCAGTGACAAATTCTCAGTATGGAAAAGTTTGAAACCTGTGGATATTTTAAAAAGAAACTTAAAGCAAAGAATTGATCAGAGGGAGCACAGAAAATGTCGTGGCTACAATTCCTAGGACCTGTAATGGCTACCGAAATTTTGTGATCTGTCACATAAAGGAAGCAAAGTATTTCGACGAAGACATGAATGAAGCCCATTCGATAGAGGTAATCCTTAGTAAATGCCGGCCAGAGCTACAGAGTAACTCAAGGTCAAACGCGAGAAGTTTCCCAGTTGCTGCTTGAGTTTCAACACCAGTTGTTTTGTTTGAACACAGTGTAATAAATGATAATCGAGCTGGGAGAGGTCAGCTGTTCTATCCCAGACGCATAGCAGAGAGCGACAGTGTTAGTAAGATCCACCAAGTGAACAATGGATGCGTTGACAAAATCTTACCGAACCAGAGGAATAATGTTGCGGAATGCAAAGAGAGGTACCGAGCCACGTCAAGCTAGTAAGAGTTCTTCATAGAGGCGGCAGTAAACTTTGCAGAACAATAGTGAAATAAAATGGATATATAGAGCATAAATGCTGCAACTGATCTCGTGAGAGGATCTAACAGAAACTCCATCTACATTTACACTACCCGTGGTTTCCCTCAGCTGCTCCAGGTGTATTATGGGATTATTCACTTGTAAAAACAGCGGGGCACCCCTGCCCTTTCCGTTATAGTCCAGTTCGAGCTTGTGCTTTGTCTCGTCGACGGTACCCGAACTGTTTCTCCTATTTTTAATACACAACACTATACACTTAAATATTATCTTTGGCTTAGAGAAAAACACTCACCTGATGAAGTCCTGTACCGCGGGATCGCTGAGCTCCACTGGAACTATTGTTTTTGCGTAATGTCGAACGAATGGAATGTTCTCCAGAGGTGATTGTGACGCCATTGAAACGAAGTCTAACTCGCCGTGTATTTTGTATCCCACAGACACGTCGACTTCCGTAAGGTTCTCGTGAGAAATCTGAAGGTCAAACACAAGAATAGGACATTTAATCGCCGGTTAGTGTACATGCAGCGCAACCAGCGCCTTACTGGGTAGGTGGTACATCAAGGAAAAGAGCATATAATACTGTCGATGGGCTCCTATCCTGATACAAGTCTTCTAATTTGACGCCGCTTCAAGGACCTGCATTTCCGTCACAGAATTCCTGGTATTAACTGCCGGTGGCACCTGTGTGCCTCTGTGCTATGCGTGAGCTGTAGTATTGTCTCTGGAGGTGGAGGTTAGTATCGATATAGCGGCAGGCTGTAACATTTGCGCAGGATGGCCGGACACGAGCGGCGAGGACGCCTGGAGGAGACAGGACCGTTAGGCCGTTCATGTAAGTGACTCTTATGTACTCCTAACCGTCTATTATACTGATTGTTTGATGTGATTTGAGTCAGTTTAAAGCCCAGTCCTGTTTAGATTTTCATTACATAAGTAAATTCAAGATTTGTCTTAATGATGTCTAGTAATCCTGGAAGTTCTTTCTTCTGGATCTGAAACGGCCCTCTGGCAAATACAACAGTTAACCGTTACTTGAGATACATGACTAGAAATTCTTTTTTTTTTAATTTCTTTATTTTGATACCTTTGATAAGGTCCGTGGGGTCGTGGCAGCAGCGGTGTAGCTGCGTTATCCCGACTTGTTTCATTTACTAATGTGGTGTCACCGCCAGACACCACACTTGCTAGGTGGTAGCCTTTAAATCGGCCGCGGTCCGTTAGTATTTGTCAGACCCGCGTGTCGCCACTATCAGTGATTGCAGACCGAGCACTCGCCACAGTTGGACAGCCGACTTTGCTAACGATGGTTCACTGACTACATACGCTCTCATTTGCAGAGACGACAGTTTAGCACAGCCTTCAGCTAGTCATTCGCTACGACCTAGCAAGGCGCCATATTCAGTTACTATGAATGTATTCTGAACAGATAATATTGTGAATCATGTACCGTCAAGAGCGACGTTCATCATTAATGGATTAAAGTTAAGTATCAACTAATTACGCCCGCTTTCTGAATTCTAATTCCTTGTCATGTTCCAGACCTCACGTCAGTATAGTCCTTCCCTCCTCACGCCAGCCTGCGTGAGCTAAAACGCGTGCATTTCGGCCTCCACTAGTAACACGGTGTTGGCTCTTCTGCCAACACAACAACTACATTGTATCTGAATATGATTAACTGTCGTGGTATTGTATTTAAAACTTGTTAAAGGTCCGTCAGTCTAAAAACAGAGTTGCATGACCGTGAGAGTTGCAATGTTTCTTGAATCTGTACCTTAACACTCTAACCCTTTGCCTAATGACTTCTGAAATAATTACTTCCAAGATTTTGATATTGATAGAGGCTATATAGTAATTGTTCTCAGTTTTCCATCTTGATTACTCCCGTATCGCATTGGATTAAGTGTACTATATTAATGTTTTGTTAAGGTTCTGAAACTATGTTTTTTTTATTTAATGTGCCCAGCACCTTACCACTCACTTCACTCGTTCCATATCTGATTAACCTAGGACTTTTATAAGGTGAAAAGATTTGGAATTATTCTTTGGGTCGGTGATATTTAATGTAAATGTCAAGATAATACTGTTACTGAGTCGTATCTACTTTACAGGCAGCACTCTAACAAGTTTTTTTTATAGAGTAGGATTCGCCAATAGAAAAAAGTCTTCTAGATTCTCCTGGTTTTTGGATAGGCATCAAGAAGTTATTGTGTTTCTACTACAGTGCTTTTCTTCTTCTCATTACGATATCAATAATTTTAAATAAATCACTACTATTCGTGCCTTGTCTCTGTAACAGGCGTTCCATCTTGCAGCCTATTAAGAATAGAGAGCTCCGTGCTGGCAAGGCGTTATTCGATTCTCCCCCTCCCCTAGCAACGTATTCGTTCCATAGAATAAAATAACTTTGTGGTTGACAGAGCAGAGGTCAGTGGCGGCAAGGTTCTGTAGGAACCTTCGAAACAGGAGACACAGTGAGCCTGCGACGCACGAGAAAGAGCTGCGATTGGTTGATGCGTGACTCCCACCACCTGACTCACTGACACACCAATCGCAGGACAGGAAATGAACTTTAGTACATTAAGTGCATAAGGAAGGTGATAAGATAAGCCCCTCGAACAACGAGGACGTATATCTTCTTCTAGGCACATACAAAGTTCTTTCAAATGCTCTCTTACAGCATTTGGAGCAACGGACTGACCACCTGATTGATGACTACCAAGCAAGTTTCACGCAGGGTCGGTCGTACGCAGAACAGTTATGGCATGTGAAAATGTTAAGGATCGGCCGATGAGCACGCAAGACGGATTCCTTTCCGGACTTCAACATCTTTGACTGTCAACAGATAGTGTTTTACGCTCTAGGCGAGCAGAGTGGAGAGAACCAACAAAGAACCAATCTCATAGACTCTTATAAAAACAGCATCATTAGCAAAATTCTTCGGTTAAATTTCTGAGCTTTTTCCCCGCCCATACAGATGTTCGAGCATGGGACGCTCTCTCCCGCATCCATCGCCCCCTCCTCCCTCTTCACCTGTTGTTCATTTTACTCTGTAGCAAGTCATGGGAAAAGCAAAATACTTCAAAGGTATGAATATCAGAAATACTGGATAAGAAATCACCATTAAATGTTTAGCCCTTGCTGATTATTTAGCAGTGATCACAAAGAGTAATAAGCAAAAAATATCGCTTAAAAGGTATGCAAGGTGACAGCAACGGCAGATCCTAAAATTTGCTTCAAAATAACGGGAAAGTTCCACTAAAACTGGAAAATGCAACGGTTTTACAGGTATCCTGCCTCAGTTACCTTGAAGACATCCTACTGCCATCAGGGCTGGACAGCAACACAAACGTAAAAAGAGATATGCAGCTATAGCGACATTCAAAATCACTTGAAACCATTATACGAAAAAAGTGATATCGTGCAATGCATAAATGCGACATTACAAGACAGTTCTTTTACCCAAACCACTATATGCATCAGAGACAGTAACAGCTGGAGAAGACTGAAGGTGTAGAAATTAACAGGAAGATGTGTGGCCCCTCACAAGAAATGGACTTTGGATGATGAGAACATCTAATCTCTAGGCGCACACAGATAAGTTCACAATCATCGTGAGCTAGAGACGGCCATATTTGTAGAATGGACAACATATTTCCAAAAGAATATTTGATATAAGTAACTTAAATAAGGTGAAAATCAAACGCTTACAAGACACTAGGAAAGATTTATGTCAGAGAAGAAATCACAATAAAAGCACAGACTTTGGAAAGCCAGCATAGGGAAAGAAGAAAGGTAAGAAGAACGCGAGGAAAATCATTGTGAATATGGAAGAGTAAGAAGGCTGTAACTATCCAGGAAGCTATAAGGTTCAAACGCGCTCCTAAACTGGGAAAAACGACGGAAGAAGATAAATCGAAATACACCCTTTCAGTCCAGAAGACTTTGAGACTGGATTTACCCAAAATAGAGAAAAGCTGAGATGGTGCTTTTAATGCTTCAGGTATTATGAACAGTCTCCGCTCATTTGAGTTCAAGGCACATAAACTTGAAACAACGTGAACCTGTCAGAGAAGTCCTTCTTTCGAATGTTGTTCAAATTGCACGTCATATTCGCACCTTCTTCAGTCCCAGGGAACCATCAGATACGTATTCTTCCCATCGTCGTGTTGTGGTAAGTTCGTATTGATAACACCAACTCTTGTTACCCGTGACGAATTTTATCGGGAGGAATTGTCCGCGTTTTTCACTTCAACCGAGTTGCGGCAGGCGCCCATGCATCGTCACTTTTTGTTCAGGAGTCAAGGTTTACGGGGCAAACTTTGCACACTCTTCTTCAAAACAATGTGGAGAATGTCTTAAACATCTGATTTAGATATGTTCGGTTCGTTCCTCCATTGCGATTTGCGACGCAACAACGTTGACACACAACTGTCGCATGTCCACTACTTAACACTGCCTACCCATTATTGACCAAATGCAGATCAGCTATTTACAGTTGTTAATCCAAACTACCACATGGTTATTGCGCTGACGTCATTGATACGTCAGTAATAAAAGAGTTTCGGAACTTTTTGAATGGGCGATGTACATCGCAGCATTTACGCAGGGCAGCTGTGTATCCGAAATATACTGCCATCAACAACAAAAACTGACTTTCGCGAAAGCCTGTAATTGTCTTCCATTGAGAAACTCAAGTTCGAAATTTGGCTCATTAGGCGCCAACAATGTTCACTGACATGTGTCCAAATAAAACGGCACAGGTCCCTCTAAGAACCCACAGTTCTGCAACACCCTCGTGCAATACACGCTTTTTTTTTTAGCACATTATAGTGTATCCATCAGAGACTTCGACACCCATTCATCTGTAATTTGCCTCGTGACCTGCTCTAGTGCCTGATGGCCGGCAACCCCACCTAACGGGAGTCGAAAAGGTTGCCTGCCCCCTGGCGTTAGAGATGCTGAATGGATGTCGAAGTCTCTGATGGATACATTTTCAACGTGCTCAAGAAAGGTGCACGAGTGGCTTCGAGAGTGTCGCCGAACTGAGAGGTCTTAAAGGAACCCAGTTCTGACCTTCATGACAGAGGTGTCAAAGGGAGTGAAATGTGGGTAACAGGAGTGCCTCTCGTTGTGTGCTTGTGTGTGATTAACACCACGGAATAAAAGATAGAAATCTAATTGTGGTGTTATTCGCTCCAAAAGAAGAAGGTAATGAAACTGCACGTTACGATGTTTACGGTCCCACATTATGTTTTAAAACGACTTTAAGTTACCTGATAAAACAACTGGATCGAAAGCATCCAGAAATAAATTTTCAATTCACAATGACCACCTTGCTTGTTTAAGCACGGACTTGAATAAAGGACTATGTATTTGTTATTTGTTTAAGGAAGCACAAATACATAATATAGAACCTCAAATATGTCAAAAGGCAAAGTGACTTTCTTATTCACGTAGAACAGGAAGCATTGTTACAGTAATTCAAATTATTTCACGGCCTATGTGCAACCAATTAAACAGTTAATAGGTGTTTCCGTATTTCCAACATGAAATCTGGACTTAGATAACATCAGGATTTGGATAACATGAATTCTTTATTGTAATTCTGTCACAGTTGAGGTTATTTATGCCCTCGACTAATTTCGAACTACAAAGTTCATTTTGAAGCCAGGTCTATTTAAGCTGCACTAACAATGCTTTGTTAGGTGACAGACAGTACATAGGCAATATACACATAATACATACTCATATGGAACGTCAGACCAATTTCACGCTGTAGATGAATTCACAATGTGTATTTGAACTAGACTGACGACTGCTGTGTTTCGTGTATTACATATGCGTAAGCTGACCGTCAAACAGGTGTATGGAACCTCCTACTGTTGCATCTGAACTGGAACACTAATCTATTGCTCACTGTAACTAGCCGGTTTCTATGCCCAAAGACGTAATACCTGATCTACCGTAAAAGATTATTGGCAACAAATACATATTTTTCTTTGTGTACTTGACGTAAGGTTCTTGCTGAAATAGTATAAATAACTACATTTAAAACACATTGTTTGGCTTATTTATATTATTTTACAAGTGCTAGTTTTCGGGTCCAATGTTCATTTTCTGGTGTCACTGTTACGAAGATATGATTCTTGTCATCTAGCTTACTACTAAATAAATCTATAATAAATAAAGAAAATAACTGGGAATTCTAAATACATCCAAGTCACTCAGCATGATATAAAGAAATTAAATGATACGAGACACTGATGAAGTACTACGTAGCAGGTTCATGTTTAGAGACTGAATAGAAAGTTTCTTTCTACATAATACTGACGATGTGTTAAGTAGATTATAGGTTAATCCTTGAGTTTCTTAGAGATACTGATAGTAGGTCCTACTAACTTATTTCACAACTGAGTGTACTGTTTTTTCAGTAATTTTGGCATTTTTTAAGGATGCAAGTTTGGATACAAATTAGGTAATAAGCCAAACTGAGAGCTCAGTCTGATTTTCCTTTATCTATTCTAGTGACACGCAAAAGTCGTGATAAAGTAACATTTGGTTGGTCATTCAGTACCAGTTCTAAATAGCTCTACCAATGTACTCTAACACAATTGCCCCGCATCCCTGGATGAAAGAGAAGTGTATTAGATCACTTGCCAAGCGTGTGGTTCGTTTTAAGGAGATTATTTTACGCAAGGCTAAAGTAACATCACAAGGGAGATTCTGCTTTGCACGGGGTTGTTTACATACCAACAACAAATATTCTCTAAAAGTCGAAAACTGAACTCAGGACAGAGGGTACTGACACTGTCAGTTCTTGATATATTAGAAGTTAACAAAACCTAAATCTAAAATACATATTAATCAGTACATAGATATTACACTAGCTGCTTATCAGAAAATCCAACGATTCGTATAGAAATTCTCCGTTTGAGTAGACACTCATAGGCACTGGTTACAATTTATAGAAAGTTTGTGATGCTTCTGTGAGTTGTGTCATTGTACAGCATGTACTGACAATGAGAAAAGTGCCACAAAATTACTACAACATACCCATTACTTACGACAGGAAGATAGTAGCCATTCACAGATAAATCACCCCATTTTGAATCGAGTCACAGCTGAATCGATGTTTGACAGTGCTTACTTGTTGAAACAGATTCATTCTAAGACCTTGTGCGGTCATGAGAGTTTGTTCGATGCAGTGCCGCTGGTGCAGATTATAGTTTATGGGCTTCAGGAGTCAAATTGCATATAATGCTTCCAGCAACTGCGCAGAAAGATTTTTTTCACGTAATTTCCGCATCACGGAATTGGAACTTCACGGCTCTGAACTGTTACAGTACATGCCAATCGTTTCCATGGAGATGTACGTTAGTGGCAATTAGAAACTGCTGCTGTTATTTTCATCATTAGTATTTGTGTGTTAACGACATATCTGCCCCTCCAAGTGAACCATGGACCATCTTGTACCGTTAGTGCAACCTCGACGGAGAGGTTTCTATTGAGAGGGCAGGCAAACGAGTGGTTCCTGAAAAGGGGCTGAAACGCCCACTAAATCACGCAGGGCTAACAGGTAATTAGGGTTGTGGAAAGGGCCAAAGGAGTTGCGGTCGGATTTATTTCACAATTGTAATTTATTATCATTTAGTTCACAAATACACTTTTGAAAGAATTAAATTTGCTTCGCGGCTGAAGGCCTCCGTGCAGATGCTTTAGAATAAGTTAGATTTTGATAAGACATGACACACAGTTAAATTTACGAATATGATAAATGGTATACATATATGAGGTCAGCACGCGGAGCGGCTGAAAGCCGCCGGATAAAATTCTTCAAAATTCCAAATATATCATGATGATTACTGAAGGCAGAATGCAACAATGTTTTAAGATACTAAAAGGGCTGATGGCCCGCAAGGTGCACAGAAAGAGATAAACGCAATAAGATGACCGAAGGCCGCAAAGCTAAATTCTGAAAATTAAGGAAATATATATTGCAACAATCGGTAAAACAATACATTAAGTTTACAAATTTCCTTTTGCTACATCAACGGCGGAAGGCCCAGAATAACTTGTAAAATCTTTCAGAGGAAACTACAATAATCTTTCAGGAGCAGAAGGCAATAATGTTTGGACTTGGAGGAAACTCTGAGAACATGTCTCCAGGGCCGAAGGCCCTCAATTATCTTTGCCCAATTGAAAATACAAAATACAGTAAAGTCCCGAAAAACCTAAAGTAAATTACAACAACACTACCACTGCCAAAGAATAATCAAGGGAACAGCATTCAGGAGCCTCCAAGGGATCGGTCTGCCCTCCTTCACTTAGGCGAGACAGGCGGTGAGCCCAACTACACTCGATTCGTCCGAACCCAACCAAGGGACATTGACGGACCGACCGACCATCCGCTCGCATGCCACGACGGAGTACACGAGAGTTCAAGGCCCCCATAAGGTTACAGGTATCACTATCCCCAAACAAACGCGTATGTGAACTGAGCTGCCAAAACTACACACCACGTTGGGCAGCAACAACGGGTGAGGAAAAGACACTGCCTAACAATTACGTTAGCGGCCAGGGCAGGTAACCAGAACACTAACGGCCACAAGGCAGAAAATTCCTCTGGTGGACTTGACTATGGATAAATTAATTTGATCAATTCCACCTGACGGCGGCTGTCTCGTTGTTGCTCACAGGAAAACCTCCACAACAGCAACGCCGGAACCAACAACGTAATGTTCAAAACCACTCAACCTTCACGTCCTGTGTCGGCGAGCGACGATGCTCGTACCGATCGGACAGCTCCAGCCAGACTCCGACACTGCGCAGAGGCCGCCAGCGGCCTAGTCGACTACGCCGCACGGAGATGTCCTCGGACCAACCGACCGACCAACCATCCACCAAAAGTCAGGCCCGGCTTAAGTGATGCGTGGCGGCAACGGTCGGACGGGCGATGTCCACGCAGGGCTCACTGCTGCTGCAAGCCGGCGACTGGCTGGCCCGGGCTGCGCTCCAGACGCGTTGCAACTGACTGCCAGGGCCCAACTCACGACCCGAACTGCCGCCGTGAACTCTCCTCCTCGCACGTTCCGACTCACTCCACGACAGATGACAACCGGGAAGTCATAGCAGCCGAGCAAAGATCCTATCAGAGGGGATATATCGATACGCGCTACTAGCGCCGATGACGGTCAGGCAAAACAGCAACTCACTAACGCCAGTAATTTAAATCAACGTGATGAGATGGAAATACGTTAAAACAGGGTGTAAAGTACCAAATGGTAGGACGGCGAGCCATGCACGGCTCAGGAGCAGCAGCCTTTTCAGTGGTCGCAGAGGCAACAGTCTAAATGAGTGATTTGGCCTTGTAACATCAACCAAAACGGTCTTGCTATGCTGGTATTCCGAATGGCTGAAAGCAAGGGGAAACTACAGCCGAGAGCATGCAGCTCTACTGTATGGTTTAATGATGATGGTATCCTCTTGCGTAGGTAAGATAACCCCCGTTCGGATATCCGAGAGAAGACTGCTAAGGATAACGTTGTCATCAGGATGCACAAAACTTGCAACGTGAAAGTGAGATCCCTGCAGTCGGGTAGGCAGGTTAGAGTATTTAAAAAGAGAACAGGATAGATTGAAGTTGGTTAGAGTGAGAATTAGTGATGTTCTGTGGCAGGAGGAAAAGTACTTCTGGTCAGGTGAATACAGGATTTTAAATACAAAATCTAATGGGGGTGACGCAGAAATGGGCTTAATAATGAATAAGAAAATAGGAATGCGGGTAAGCTGCTATGTACATCATAGTCAACGCATTATCGTAGCCAAGACAGAAAAGAAGCCCACGCCCACGACAGCAGTAGAAGTTTATATGATGCCAAGTACTTACAGAGATGAGTAACAGAGCGAGAGATAACAGACATTGTTCAGATACTTAAGGAAGACGAAAATTTAATTGTAATGAGGGCCTGGAGCTCAATAGCAGGAAAAGGAAGAGAGAGCAAAATGTCAGTTCAATATGGACTGAGGCAGAAGAATTGAAGAGGAAGCCGCCTAGTAGAATTTTACACAGAGCATAATTTAATCAACGCTAAAGCTTGGTTTAAGTAATATGGAAGAAGGTTGTGTATGTGAAAGAGACCTAGAGACACAGGAAGGTTTCATATTGATTATGTAATGGCAAGACAGAGATTTAGGAACCATATTTTAAATAGTAAGACATTTCCAGTGGCAAATATGGACTCTGACCACGATTTATTGGTTATAAAATGTGGATTAAACTGAAGAAACTGCAAAAAAGTACGAATTTAAGGAGATAGTATCTGAATGAGATGAAACAATCTGAGGATGTTGAGAGTCTCAGAGGGAGCATTGGGCAACAGTTGACAAGAACAGGCGAAAAGAATACAATAAAAGATGCATGGGTAGCTTTCAGACAGGAAATAGTGAAGACAGCAGAGGACTAAATATAAGAAACAACAAGGCCTAGCAGAAATCTTTGGATAATACAAGAGATATTGAATTTGATAGACGAAAGGGGAAAACATAAAATTGGAGCAAATGAAGCAGGTGAAAGAGAATACAAACGTCTAAAAATGAAACTGACAGGTAGTGCAAAATAGCTAAGCAGGAATGGCTAGAGGATTTAGAGGATGGCCAGGATTTAGAAGCATATATCGCTAGGCGACAGACAGACATGGCTTACAGGAAAATTAGAGGAGCGTTTGGAGAAAAGAGAAGAGATTATCAAGAGCTCAGATGGCTCATGGCTCTGAGCACTATGGGACTTAACATCTGAGGTCATCAGTCCCCTAGAACTTAGAACTACTTAAACCTAACTAACCTAAGGACATCACACACATCCATGCCCGAGCCAGGATTCGAGCCTGCGAACGTAGCGGTCGCGCGGTTCCAGACTGAAGCGCCTAGATCCGCTCGGCCACAACGACGAGGATGGGAAACAAGCCCTAAGCAAAGAAGGGAAAGCTGAAAGTGGAAGTAGTATATAGAGAGTCTATACAAGAGAGATGAACTTGAAGGCAATATTGTGGAAATGAAAGAGGACATAGATGAAAATAAGCTAGAGAGAATTTATCAGTTCACTGGAAGACCTGAGTCAAAAAAAAGCTCCGGGAATAGACATTCCGTCAGAACTACTGATAGCCTTGGGAGAGCCAGCGATGACAAAACTCCATCAGGTATGTAAATGAAATGAGCATATGGCATCGTTGGCAGGGAGGCCCATAGTCGGGGAAGTTCGGCCGCCAAGTGAAAGTCTTGTTTCATTCGACGCCACACTGGGCGACTTGTGCGCCGGTGATGAGGATGAAATTATGATGAGGACAACACAACACCCAGTCCTCGAGCGGAGAAAGTCTCCAACCCGGCCGGGAATCGAACCCAGACACGCTTGCATGGGAGGCGGGCACGTTACCACCCAGCTAAGTAGGTGGACACTCCATTAGCAGTATGACACAGGTGCAATACCCACAAACGTAGAGAAAAATACAATAATTTCAATCCCAAAGACAGCGGATACTGACAAGTGTGAATATTAACGAACTATATGTTTAATAAATCATGGTCACAAAATACTAACACAAATTCCTTAAAGAAGAATGGAAAAACTGATAGAAGCCGACCTCGGGGAAGACCAGTTTGGATTCCGGAGAAATGTACAGGTAATACTGACCCTACGACGTATCTTAGACGGTAGGTTAAGGAAAGGAAAACCTGGGTTTATAGCATTTGTAGACTTAGAAAAGCTTTTGACAATGTTGATTTAATACTCTCTTCGAAATTCTAAAAGTTTCAGGCATATATTTAGTGAGAAGGGCTATTCACAACTTGCACAGAAACCAAGAGGGAGTTATAAGAGTCGAAGGCCATGAATGGGAAGCAGTGGTTGAGAAGGGAGCGTGACAGGGTTGTAAGTTATCCCCGAAATTACTCAATCTGAACTTTGAGCAAGCAACAAATGAAACCACAGAAAAATTTGTAAGGGGTATTAGAGTTGAGAGAGAAGAAATAAAAACACGGAGGCTTGCCGATGACGATGTAATTCTGTCAGAGACAGTAAAGGACTTGGAACAACAGTTGAACGGAATGGGTAGTGTCTTGGAAGGAGAATATAAGATCAACATTGACAAAACAAAAGCGAGGATAATGAAACAAATTCTAATTAAATCAAGTGATGCTGATGGAATTAGATTGGGAAATGAGACACTGAACCTAGTAGATGAGTTTTACTATATGGGCAGCAAAATAACTGATGATGGCCGAAGTAGAGAGGATATAAATTGTAGAATGGCAATGGCAAGGAAAGCATTTCTAAAGAAATGTTTTTTAACAACGAGTATTGATTTGTTAGGAAGTCTATTCTGAAAGTATTTGGGCGGAGTGTAGCTATGTATGGAAGTGAATCTTGGACAATAAACAGCTTAGACAAGAAGAACATAGTAACTTTTGAAATGTGGTGCTACAAAAGAATGCTGAATATTAGATGGGTAGGTCACGTAACTAATGAGCAGGTACTGAACAGAACTGGGTAGAAAAGAAATTTGTGGCACAATTTGGCCAGAAGTGTGGATCGGTTGATAGTACACTTTCTGAGACATCAAGGGATCACCAAGTTAGCATTGGAGTGAAGTGGGGGGGGGGGGGGGGGAGCGGGCTGATAAAAATCGTAGAGGAAGACCAAAACATGAATACAGTAAGCGGATTCAGAAAGATGTAGGTTGCAGAATTAATTCAGAGATGAAGTTGCTTGCACAGGACGGAGTAGTATGGAGAGCAGCATCAGACGAGTCTTCGGACTGAAGACCAAACACACAATGCACATTGCCTGGAATGACTGAGAAGCCTGACTAGTACCACTGAATGAGAAATGACTCTGCACAATAAAAACTGTATCCTTCAGCTAAAGCATCAATCATAGCACTCCACTGATATTACACTCAAATTTTCACCATGCGGTTAAATGCTGTTGCCTCTTAACTACTTTTTGCGCCAGAGGGAGAGGTATAACATGAAAATAAATAATCAGGAACTAATTTATAGGTGGACTAATTGCTGTCATTGATACAGCGCCAAGCAAGAATGTTGTTGTTTAATGCTGTATCTCCAAGGTCCAGATGTAAGGTCCGGGTGACGTCTATACCAGCTGATAAGTGTGTGAGCTCATGGAACACAGCTAGCCCACATTATCAGAAACGTTACAAGGTCGATGGTATAAAAAGTATGTCTCTGAGTCATTCATAATAGTGTTGGTTTCAGTTTTCCTTGGGGCGTCAGTTGCTCAGCAACCATTTGAATACAAGGTGTTTTCTGACTTATGCTGTTATTGGATATAACTCAACACAATGGGTGAAAATGAAATTATTCAGTTTTTTTTTATAATAGATGCAAAATACACTCCTGGAAATTGAAATAAGAACACCGTGAATTCATTGTCCCAGGAAGGGGAAACTTTATTGACACATTCCTGGGGTCAGATACATCACATGATCACACTGACAGAACCACAGGCACATAGACACAGGCAACAGAGCATGCACAATGTCGGCACTAGTACAGTGTATATCCACCTTTCGCAGCAATGCAGGCTGCTGTTCTCCCATGGAGACGATCGTAGAGATGCTGGATGTAGTCCTGTGGAACGGCTTGCCATGCCATTTCCACCTGGCGCCTCAGTTGGACCAGCGTTCGTGCTGGACGTGCAGACCGCGTGAGACGACGCTTCATCCAGTCCCAAACATGCTCAATGGGGGACAGATCCGGAGATTTTGCTGGCCAGGGTAGTTGACTTACACCTTCTAGAGCACGTTGGGTGGCACGGGATACATGCGGACGTGCATTGTCCTGTTGGAACAGCAAGTTCCCTTGCCGGTCTAGGAATGGTAGAACGATGGGTTCGATGACGGTTTGGATGTACCGTGCACTATTCAGTGTCCCCTCGACGATCACCAGTGGTGTACGGCCAGTGTAGGAGATCGCTCCCCACACCATGATGCCGGGTGTTGGCCCTGTGTGCCTCGGTCGTATGCAGTCCTGATTGTGGCGCTCACCTGCACGGCGCCAAACACGCATACGACCATCATTGGCACCAAGGCAGAAGCGACTCTCATCGCTGAAGACGACACGTCTCCATTCGTCCCTCCATTCACGCCTGTCGCGACACCACTGGAGGCGGGCTGCACGATGTTGGGGCGTGAGCGGAAGACGGCCTAACGGTGTGCGGGACCGTAGCCCAGCTTCATGGAGACGGTTGCGAATGGTCCTCGCCGATACCCCAGGAGCAACAGTGTCCCTAATTTGCTGGGAAGTGGCGGTGCGGTCCCCTACGGCACTGCGTAGGATCCTACGGTCTTGGCGTGCATCCGTGCGTCACTGCGGTCCGGTCCCAGGTCGACGGGCACGTGCACCTTCCGCCGACCACTGGCGACAACATCGATGTACTGTGGAGACCTTACGCCCCACGTGTTGAGCAATTCGGCGGTACGTCCACCCGGCCTCCCGCATGCCCACTATACGCCCTCGCTCAAAGCCCGTCAACTGCACATACGGTTCACGTCCACGCTGTCGCGGCATGCTACCAGTGTTAAAGACTGCGATGGAGCTCCGTATGCCACGGCAAACTGGCTGACACTGACGGCGGCGGTGCACAAATGCTGCGCAGCTAGCGCCATTCGACGGCCAACACCGCGGTTCCTGGTGTGTCCGCTGTGCCGTGCGTGTGATCATTGCTTGTACAGCCCTCTCGCAGTGTCCGGAGCAAGTATGGTGGGTCTGACACACCGGTGTCAATGTGTTCTTTTTTCCATTTCCAGGAGTGTATATTCATCTGTCATTATTCAAAACAACAGTACTTTCAGTATAATGGGTTGCGTTGATGAAATAAGCTCCTCCTTTTAATGCAATTCACTGTAGTGCAAGCCTGTAGACATTTCGCAAGTAGCACTGCAAAACGCATGGCTATGGATAACTACATCCACAGCTACAGTCCGCAAGCCACCTTACGATGCGTGGTGGAGAGCACGAGTACTTTGTGTACCAGTGTCCCTTCCCACTATTCCTGTTTCAGTCGCGAATGGTTCACGGGAAGAATGATTGCTGGGAATCCTGTGTGAGGGTTCCATTTCTCTGATTTTCTCTTCATGGTCTTTTCGCGAGTTAAGCCTAGGAGGAAGCAATATATTCATTGTTCAAATAACTTACGGGTTTGCTGCCGGGTGACGTCGTCGGACACCGCCGATATTTCGACAGGAGCACACCCTGCCATGCTCAAGGCACAAATGAAAGGAAGAAGAAATGTGAACCGAGGTATTAAATTTGCTTGCACATTTCTTCTTCCTTACATTTGTGCCTTGAGAATGGCAGGGTGCGCTCCTGTCGAAATATCGGCGGTGTTCGACGATGTCACCCGGCAGCAAACCCGTAAGTTATTTGAACATTCAATTCGCCGGGAAAAGTTAAGGTCTCACAATATATTCATTGATTCTTCTAGGAAACTACGCTCTTGGAACTGAAATAGTAAACCAACGCTTGATGCAGAACTCCTCTATTCCGGCATCTGCCACAGGAGTTCACTGAGTATCTGCGTGACACTTTACTGCTCGCTAAATGAACCTGTAACGAAGGGTGCTGCTCTTCTTTTGATCTTCCGTATTTCCTCTATTAATTCTATCTGATATGGATACTGTACTGCGGAGCAATATTCAAGTATTTGTGGAATGATGGTTTTGTAAGCTATCTACTTTGGTAGACTACATTTCCTAACGATTCTTCCGCTGAATCTCAGTCTGGCATCTTCCTTACCCGCTATTAATTTTATGTGGTCGTTGCACTTCAAATCTCTCCGTACACATACTCCTGAATATTTTATGAAAGTAACTGCTCCTAGTGATTGTTCTGTAATTGTGTAGTCGTACAGTAGTAGGTTTTGTGTGTACCTACATGCAATACGTTACATTTGTTTGGTGGTCCATTGATAGTGACCGGGCCAAATATCTCATGATATAAGCATCAAACGAAAAAACTACAAAGAACGAAACTTGTCTAGCTTGAAGGGGGAAACGAGTTGGCGCTATGGTTGGCCCGCTAGATGGCGCTGCCATAGGTCAAACGGATATCAACAGCGTTTTTTAAAATAGGAACAGCCATTTTTATTACATATTCGTGTAGTACGTAAAGAAGTATGAATGTTTTAGTTGGACCACTTTTTTCGCTTTGCGATAGATGGCGTTGTAATAGTCACAAACGTTTAAGTACGTGGTATCACGTAACATTCCGCCAGTGCGGACGGTATTTGCTTCGTGACACATTACAAGTGTTAAAATGGACCGTTTACCAATTGCGGAAAAGGTCGATATCGTGTTGATATATGGCTATTGTGATCAAAATGCCCAGCGGGCGTGTGCTATGTATGCTGCTCGGTATCCTGGACGACATCATCCAAGTGTCCGGACCGTTCGCCGGATAGTTACGTTATTTAAGGAAACAGGAAGGGTTCAGGCACATGTGAAACGTCAACCACGACCTGCAACAAATGAGGATGCCCAAGTCGGTGTTTTAGCTGCTGTCGCGGCTAATCCGCACATCAGTAGCAGACAAATTGCGCGAGAATCGGGAATCTCAAAAACGTAGGTGTTGAGAATGCTACATCAACATCTATTGCACCCGAACCATTTTTCTATTCACCAGGAAAATTACGGGACGATGACAGATTTTTTGCACGCGTTTTATTTAGCGACGAAGCGTTATTCACCAACAGCGGTAACGTAAACCGGCATAATATGCACTATTGGGCAACGGAAAATCCACGATGGCTGCGACAAGTGGAACATCAGTGACCTTGGCTGGTTAATATATGATGCTGCATTATGGGAGGAAGGATAACGTCGCCATTTTATCGATGGCAATCTAAATGGTGCAGTGTATGCTGATTTCCTACGTAATGTTCTACCGATGTTACTACAAGATGTTTCACTGCATGACAGAATGGCGATGTACTTCCAACATGTGGATGTCCGGCACATAGCTCGCGTGCGGTTGAAGTGGTATTGCATAGCGTATTTCATGACAGGTGGATTGGTCGTCGAAGCACCATACCATGGCCCGAATGTTCACCGGATCTGACGTCCGCGGATTTCTTTCTGTGGAGAAAGTTGAAGGATATTTGCTATCGTGATCCACCGACAACGCCTGACAACATGCGTCAGCGCATTGTCAATGCATGTGCGAACATTACTCGCTGTTGAGAGCAATGTCGTTACAAGTATTGCCAAATGCATTGGGGTTGACGGACATCATTTTGAGCATTTATTGCATTAATGTGGTATTTACAGATAATGTCGCTGTAACAGCATGCGTCCTCAGAAATGATAAGTTCACAAAGGTACATGTATCACATTGGAACAACCGAAATAAAATGTTCAAACGCACTACGTTATGTATTTTAATTTAAAAAACCTACCTGTTACCAACTGCTCGTCTAAAATTGTGAGCCATATGTTTGTGACTATTACAGCGCCATCTACACAAAGCGGAAAAAGTGGTCCAACTAAAAGATTCATATTTCTTTACGTACTACAGGAATATGTAATAAAAATGGGGTTCCTATTTTTAAAAAACGCAGTTGTTCTCCGTTTGACTTACGGCAGCGCCATCTAGCGGGCCAACCATAGCGCCGTCTGGTTTCCCCCTTCAAGCTAGACAAGTTGCGTTCTTTGTATTTTTTCGTTTGACACTTATTTCGTGAGATATTTGGCCCGGTCATGATCAATATAATGGTTTTATGACACTTCCTTTGGTACACCCTGAAGATTTGTTAAGAGTGAACAAGCTGTATTCTGTCTGCTAGAAATTCTTCAATCTTACCACCCAGTTACTCTGATGTTTCGCATGCTTGTATTTTGTTCATCAGGAGGCATTGCGGAACTGTGTCTAACACTACAGAACTGTACTGAACGACTTCCGGAAGTCAAGGAACACGGCATCTACCTGGGCACCTGTATCTACTCCTTTCTGGGTGTCGTGGACGTACAAAATGAGCTGTGTTTCTCGTGATCGTAGTTTTCGGAACCCAAGTTGGTTCCTGCAGAGGATATTTTCCATCTTTAGAAATATCGTAATTCGCGAGCATAAAGCATGTTCGAAATTTCTACAGATATAAGTCAGAAATGTAGGCCTACAGTTTTTGCGTCTGTTCGACGACCCTTCTTGGAAACGGAATTACCTTTGCTCTCTTCTAAACACTAGGGAAGGCTCAGCACTCAGGGACCTACAGAACATTGCTGCTAGATGAGGGACAAGTTCTTTAGCATAATCTGTGTAGAATCGTAATGGTACACAGTCAGGTCTATTCAGTTATTATAGCTTTTTAGCACATGGTCAATTATTTCAATATCGTTCTTCAATGATTTAAAGGCGGAACTGCAGTGTAATTTTCCTCTGTGAATCAATTTTGGAAAAATTTTGGCTTCAGTAAATCCATTTGGAGGACAAAATAAAGGGCTCAGAAACTAGATGACATAACGTTATAAATGAATTCAGTGAAAATACTCACAAGGGACGTTTCTCGGTTCCAACAGAAATCGGTATTTAAACGTTCGTTACACAGACCCATCTCACATTTCTAAGCACGCCTGCGACGGCATGTCGTGTTTGTTGTGTTGGTTTGTACACAACGACGTTTGCCGTCTTAGAGGAGGGAGGTTAATATGCCACTCGATCTGTGACCTCGGCAAGTAGTTAACGTGTTTGGTATACATTTGTCAGTATTGTCATGCATATACAGCAAAAATAAACGCTATTAATGTTTGGAACGTTTTAAATATTGTGGCATCTTAGCTAAGAAGGCGTTATCCTACGGAAGAGAGTGTATGGCGTGATGATGACACTTTCGCAATATTTTTGGAGGAGCTGGTTATTCAGAAACATGAATAATCAATAACTGCTCAACTGAAGTTACACTGGATGCGGTAGTGACTAAGGCGATAATGAGGTTAATAGTGTTCAAGACTGAAATGAAAAAAAGACGTGCTGAACATCCATTTCGAGGAAACAAGGCAATCAAAGAATTAGAGATAAACAACACATTCCCCTTTGACAGAGCAAGAAATGAAGGAAAATTTGTCCATTACTGGCACTTGAAATTTTGGGTAATGCAGAATGTAAAGGAAATTGGGCATATACAGTTGTCTTCAGCCCTCATAGCAAGTTTCAAGAAAGAATATAGGATGTATCGTAGACACATCGCTGTTTTCATGACAGCCAGAGATGTACAAAAAATGGTTCAAATGGCTTTGAGCACTATGGGACTTAACTGCTGTGGTCATCAGTCCCCTAGAACTTAGAACTACTTAAACCTAACTAATCTAAGGACATCACACACATCCTTGCCCGAGGCAGGATTCGAACCTGCGACCGTAGCGGTCGCGCGGTTCCAGACTGTAGCGCCTAGAACCACTCGTCCTCCCCGGCCGGCCCAGAGATGTACAGGAAGACCAAGATTTTCCCAGTCTTGGATCCGTTTTGTTGAAGAAGTAAATCAGAAAACTGCAAGCTTCCACATGCCGCCACACTGCACTAGGCGCTACAGTCTGGAACCGCGCGACCACTACGGTCGCGGGTTCGAATCCTGACTCGGGCATGGATGTGTGTGATGTACTTAGGTTAGTTAGGTTTAAGTAGTTCTAGGGGACTGATGACCTCAGACGTTAAATCCCATAGTGCTCAGAGCCATTTGAACTTTTTTTTGTATTCTACAACGATGCAAATTGTGTTAACTGATATTTCGTTTTGTTAGAACCTTCTGATATGAGCGACTTATCGCTGGCGATACTACCAGCAACATCGCAGCAATCGTTCTCTAGCTTCGATCCCACTGCACTCGAATGATTTAGTCTGGTATTTTCTGTCAGAATTTCAAACACACCTGCGTCACGAATTAGTATACTGCTATGGAAAATGAACTGCTACGTTCAGCGGCAGTTGATCTCCGATTGCCAATTAAGATTTGAGAAAAAATAAAAATAACAAACGCAACTGGAATTTACTAAACTTTTTCAACGCCTTTCTCAGGAACTGTAGTTTATGTAGGAGAATTCATTACATCTACTAATTCCGTATTCTGCAATTTTAAACTCTTCATCCCCTTTTCATTTATTAGTCTTGTAGTTACACAGTGGCTTCACAATATCTACGGGTCTATAGAAATGTTATCAATAAAATCACTTCTGATATCCACAACTCTCGTTGTAATTTGTATGAGGGTCAGTTAGATATAAGAAATGGTAAGGGACTTGAGTATAGCTATAAAGCAGATTTGTCCAAAAAAAAAATCAAATTAAAATGCCGCTTAATATTACCTCATTACTTTATGAAGTTAAAAACTTTAATAATGAGTCTAGTTATTTCATAAATAATTCAGAATTATCAGATGGAGCCCAGGAGCACGTCAAATATTGAGCGGCCCCTAGCGGTTCCACCCCGTATACCATAGCAAAAATTGCGGTCGCAGTCCGCTCCACCCCACTCAGATAACGTTCAATGGCGTCGCAGCCCCACGACGCCCCCAAAGTAGAGTCGAAACTCCCATGGGGCGGCAGCAGTGTCTCGTGTTGTCAAGAACGTCGTTGTGTTGCTCCCTACCCTGTTAACTGAAGTTTTCGATAGCGAAATGTGTGGGAATCAACGCCCCATGAGTGGAGGTGATTTGATTGAGTTCATCTATGCTACCCCGCGGGGCTCTTTTCGTATCGATTCTGAGCGGTGATCTGTCTGAAACGTTTTCCTTGGCCGCCCATAAGAAAATCGTGTAATTACGATGCTGGTTGTTACATTCCTGTCCTCCATCGCAGAGGCGTTTGGTAGAATTGTGTTGAAATTTGGTGCCAATGTGTCATCATTAAGCCACCTTCAATGCTACCCTGGGGTGCAATGTGATATATTGGTAGCACACGGCAATAGTATGTGTGATGGCTGTCAATGTTATGTTCGCAATGGAATGGTCACACCTAAAAGTCAGTTAAATTAGCACTGCCATTGTTATCCTGCAACTGCTGTTATGATACAGTAAATCGGGAATTCCACTGTTAAATGCCGAGGAGAGAGCAGATAGGTGGAAATAATACATTGAAAGTCTCTATGAGGGTGAAGATTTGTCTGATGTTATAGAAGAAGAAACAGGAGTCGATTTAGAAGAGATAGCGGATCCAGTATTAGAATCGGAATTTAAAAGAGCTTTGGAGGACTTACGGTCAAATAAGGCAGAAGGGATGGATAACATTCCATCAGAATTTCTAAAATCATTGGGGGAAGTGACAACAAAACGACTATTCACGTTGGTGTGTAGAATATATGAGTCTGGCGATATACCATCTGACTTTCGGAAAAGCATCATCCACACAATTCCGAAGACGGCACCGAGCGAGGTGGCGCAGTGGTTAGCACACTGGACTCGCATTCGGGAGGACGACGGTTCAATCCCGTCTCCGGCCATCCTGATTTAGGTTTTCCGCGATTTCCCTAAATCGTTTCAGGCAAATGCCGAGATGGTTCCTTTGCAAGGGCACGGCCGATTTCCTTCCACATCCTTCCGTAACCCGAGCTTGCGCTCCGTCTCTAATGACCTCGTTGTCGACGGGACGTTAAACACTAATCACCCCCCACCACCGAAGACGGCAAGAGCTGACAAGTGCTAGAACTATCGCACAACCACCTTAACAGCTCATGCATCGAAGCTGCTTACAAGAATAATATACAGAAGAATGGAAAAGAAAATTGAGAATGAGCTAGGTGACGATCAGTTTGGCTTTAGGAAAAGTAAAGGGACGAGAGAGGCAATTCTGACGTTACGGCTAATAATGGAAGCAAGGCTAAAGAAAAATCAAGACACTTTCATAGGATTTGTCGACCTGGAAAAAGCGTTCGACAATATAAAATGGTGCAAGCTGTTTGAGATTCAGAAAAAAGTAGGGGTAAGCTATAGGGAGAGGCGGGTCATATACAATATGTACAACAACCGAGAGGGAATAATAAGAGTGGACGATCAAGAACGAAGTGCTCGTATTAAGAAGGGTGTAAGACAAGGCTGTAGCCTTTTGCCCCTACTCTTCAATCTGTACATCGAGGAAGCAATGATGGAAATAAAAGAAAGGTTCAGGAGTGGAATTAAAATACAAGGTGAAAGGATATCAGTGATACGATTCGCTGATGACATTGCTATCCTGAGTGAAAGTGAAGAAGAATTAAATGATCTGCTGAACGGAATGAACAGTATAATGAGTACACAGTATGGTTTGAGAGTAAATCGGAGAAAGACGAAGGTAATGAGAAGTAGTAGAAATGAGAACAGCGAGAAACTTAACATCAGGATTGATGGTCACGAAGTCAATGAAGTTCACGAATTCTGCTACCTAGGCAGTAAAATAACCAATGACGGACGGAGCAAAGAGGACATCAAAAGCAGACTCGCTATGGCAAAAAAGGCATTTCTGGCCAAGAGAAGTCTACTAATATCAAATACCGGCCTTAATTTGAGGAAGAAATTTCTGAGGATGTACGTCTGGAGTACAGCATTGTATGGTAGTGAAACATGGACTGTGGAAAACCGGAACAGAAGAGAATCGAAGCATTTGAGATGTGGTGCTATCGACGAATGTTGAAAATTAGGTGGACTGATAAGGTAAGGAATGAGGAGGTTCTACGCAGAATCGGAGAGGAAATGAATATGTGGAAAACACTGATAAGGAGAAGGGACAGGATGATAGGACATCTGCTAAGACATGAGGGAATGACTTCCATGGTACTAGAGGGAGCTGTAGAGGGCAAAAACTGTAGAGGAAGACAGAGATTGGAATACGTCAAGCAAATAATTGAGGACGTAGGTTGCAAGTGCTACTCTGAGATGAAGAGGTTAGCACAGGAAAGGAATTCGTGGCGGGCCGCATCAAATCAGTCAGTAGACGGACGACCAAAAAAAAAAAAATCGGGGTCAGTATTTGGCAAATAATCCTAGGAAAAGTAAAAACAACACTCAAAGAAAAATATGCAAATTGAGCAAGTACTGATTTACAATGTTAATTCCTGTTCATTAATCTAAATTTGGAATCGGCAAAACATCAATGACTCGAGCCGAAACCGCGTCCCGTTTATTCGACGGTAACGCTAAATGGTTGATACTGATTAGCATCGAAGTTACGCAAAGCCTTCACTCTGACTGGCACTGACAGTAGACAGCTCTGTGATCAAATCGACAGAACATAACACATTTACTGTTAAATATTCAAAAATGGCTCTGAGCACTATGGGACTTAACTTCTGAGGTCATCAGTCCCCTCAGAACTACTTAAACCTAACTAACCTAAGGACATCACACACATCCATGCCCGAGGCAGGATTCCAACCTGCGACCGTAGCGGTCGCGCGGTTCCGGACTGAAGCGCCTAGAATCGCTCGGCCACTCCGGCCGGCGTTAAGTATTCCCTATCTGTCGAACCGTGGTGCATATATCACTGGATTCAGTGCTGGGCTAGGCAGTTATGCATCGTTGACGTGCACAGTGCTGCCGGCTTTCGTCCATACGAGATGCTTTTTGTAACTGTAAATTCCGACTACAAAGAGGACGTCAAATGGCGTCCGCAAACTCATAGGGGAGAAACTACATCAATACATTGCTGGATACGAATCAAGAATTATACTTCCCCATAAGCCAGGAGTAGAAACTTGACTCAAGTCCGCTGACATAAAAAAACACTTTGTAATGCCTTAGTCTCCACAAAGAAGTACAGATTCCTTTCTCTGCTCACAGAAACGAATGATGCCGTTCCTAGTTGTGAAATCAGCACTTTATCAAATCTAATAGTGAGACTATTCACTGGGGCTTTGCCTTCAACATCTCGCAGCGGTATCCAGCGATTTGTGTCCTCTCGACACCCGCCAGAGGATTTCTCGCCACGCTGTGCTCAGTGTAGAGCAAACCTCGCCTCGTTAGCATGCACTCTCTATGCAGGTAATCACCGCGCCCGTTCCAAATGAAATACCTTCCACTCTACAAATCATGAAGCTGTCAGCCAACCGCCGTCGGCTCATACTCAGTTCGATAAAAACCTCCGGTACAAATTATGACTCCTCCGACTATAGATTCAGCCAACCAGATTCGTTTCTTCGCCTTGTGGCCGGCACTGGCCTTAGCGTCTGGCATGAGAACTTCTTAGCTTGCATCTGCAGCAGGCATTCCTCGCACATACCTACACGCTAAAGGATTGGTGGTGGCCGTAAGCTGCTATCTCCACGTTTCTTAAGCTTTTAAGCATCACCTCGCCCACAACTCTTTCTTAGCAAAGGCACAGCCACCTTGAGGCGCCCATACCCCGGTTTCTCGATGTGGCGGCAGTACTAGGCAGTAAACGCCCTCCCTTGACCCATTCTTTCCACAGCCAGCCCTCGCCCTTGTTGCTTTTGAAGACCAATGCGGCCCTTGTTCTCCCTGCTATCAGAGCTAGCGCGAAACTATCCTCAAAGATGCAGCTCTATACAAATGTTAGTATGAATCTACCGAGTATCAATCAACACACGATTGTTACCCGATAGCTGCACATAAAAATGCGATCCCATACAAAGTAAACATGAAACCTGAAATGTTAAAATTGGTCATGTTTGGTGGCAAAATCTTTCCACCATACCTTCCCTACAACTCACACGAATTTCTGAGCTGTGGCCTGTTTTTTCACACGTGTTGACACCATGGTGTCTGAGGCGTCGCTGAGCCCATGGGTGAAGACGTAAGGTTTCTCCGTTGCAGAGGATGAGTATAGGCACCTTTGAGCCAAATTTCAATTTATGCGTCGCAGTGGGAGTCCATTATAGAGTTTCGAAAAACTGATCCTATGAGTTAGTTGTGCAGTACAGTTTGCATTCAAGGAAACGTTATGGCCGAATTTTACATGTTTAATTTCTTTGGACTGAACAAGGAGCTATTAGTAACATCCTTGACTGCAAGAAGCTCTGTTCGCAAAGTTTCGACTTGATGGCAGTAGCCATACATTCATTCACTGAAATCCACAAGTAGGCTGCTAATGAGGTGCAGCCGTTGCTCGTTTGACTTGTCCCATGCACAGTAGGTAACAACCAGATTCTGTTTCAACAGACCCTTCTGGATAAGGAGGGTTCGCTGTAGACGCTGGCGTCATCGGTGCTAGAAGGTTGGTAATACGCCGACTTGGGCACTCTCTTGTTTTTAGAAAACCGAGCTAATAAAACTGTGAGCGCACCCAACCCCACACTGACCCTGCGCCCGTGCTACGTTCGAATTAGAACTTGGTGACTACGAGTCGTCCATGTGAGTTTTCATCCTCACTATTTCTAGCCTTGCTCTTTCTAACTACTTTCCAATAATTCGGCCATGGGAATTACACCTACTGAATGTCGAAGTGTTCTTCAGGTCAGAGATAGACTACGGTCTGAAACGATGATTGCTGCACAAACTATCTTACTAGACGCTATTTTCAATATACACTCCTGGAATTGGAAAAAAGAACACATTGACACCGGTGTGTCAGACCCACCATACTTGCTCCGGACACTGCGAGAGGGCTGTACAAGCAATGATCACACGCACGGCACAGCGGACACACCAGGAACCGCGGTGTTGGCCGTCGAATGGCGCTAGCTGCGCAGCATTTGTGCACCGCCGCCGTCAGTGTCAGCCAGTTTGCCGTGGCATACGGAGCTCCATCGCAGTCTTTAACACTGGTAGCATGCCGCGACAGCGTGGACGTGAACCGTATGTGCAGTTGACGGACTTTGAGCGAGGGCGTATAGTGGGCATGCGGGAGGCCGGGTGGACGTACCGCCGAATTGCTCAACACGTGGGGCGTGAGGTCTCCACAGTACATCGATGTTGTCGCCAGTGGTCGGCGGAAGGTGCACGTGCCCGTCGACCTGGGACCGGACCACAGCGACGCACGGATGCACGCCAAGATCCTACGCAGTGCCGTAGGGGACCGCACCGTCACTTCCCAGCAAATTAGGGACACTGTTGCTCCTGGGGTATCGGCGAGGACCATTCGCAACCGTCTCCATGAAGCTGGGCTACGGTCCCGCACACCGTTAGGCCGTCTTCCGCTCACGCCCCAACATCGTGCAGCCCGCCTCCAGTGGTGTCGCGACAGGCGTGAATGGAGGGACGAATGGAGACGTGTCGTCTTCAGCGATGAGAGTCGCTTCTGTCTTGGTGCCAATGATGGTCGTATGCGTGTTTGGCGCCGTGCAGGTGAGCGCCACAATCAGGACTGCATACGACCGAGGCACACAGGGCCAACACCCGGCATCATGGTGTGGGGAGCGATCTCCTACACTGGCCGTACACCACTGGTGATCGTCGAGGGGACACTGAATAGTGCACGGTACATCCAAACCGTCATCGAACCCATCGTTCTACCATTCCTAGACCGGCAAGGGAACTTGCTGTTCCAACAGGACAATGCACGTCCGCATGTATCCCGTGCTACCCAACGTGCTCTAGAAGGTGTAAGTCAACTACCCTGGCCAGCAAGATCTCCGGATCTGTCCCCCATTGAGCATGTTTGGGACTGGATGAAGCGTCGTCTCACGCGGTCTGCACGTCCAGCACGAACGCTGGTCCAACAGAGGCGCGAGGTGGAAATGGCATGGCAAGCCGTTCCACAGGACTACATCCAGCATCTCTACGATCGTCTACATGGGAGAATAGCAGCCTGCATTGCTGCGAAAGGTGGATATACACTGTACTAGTGCCGACATTGTGCATGCTCTGTTGCCTGTGTCTATGTGCCTGTGGTTCTGTCAATGTGATCATGTGATATATCTGACCCCAGGAATGTGTCAATAAAGTTTCCCCTTCCTGGGACAATGAATTCACGGTGTTCTTATTTCAATTTCCAGGAGTGTATGAATATATTTTTTGTTAAAGATTGCCATGAATTATTAAGCAGCAGTATTTACAGTGAATGATACTATACTTTGTCACTATATCACTTTCAGGACCAGTCTGATTGTTTATTGAAGAATACAAACCTTGTTTTTCTCTATATGTCTGGGTTCTTATTATGTCAATTTCTTGAAGAAGCTATCCTCGTGCTTCATTCTTTTCTGCTTTGCACTTGTCCCACCTAAGATCATTTTCTGAAACAAAATCTCCATGCCTATAACTGATGGATCTGATTGCCAGTTTCCAGCGGTTTTAGGAAAGAGCCAGTTTGTTTTCATTTGCAGTTCCTTTCGTTGGCGTGGGTAAACAGAAACATAAGGGGAGCATTTCACCTGGCCGGCACAGTGAAAGTGACCACTTGCTTGTCTTCCCTTCCTGGGAAGCAGCAGATTCTATCCAGGGTGGGCACTGTTATTGACCCCACAACCGCCAGTCGAGCAAGTACATATACAGTGTTTTAGGGGTGTAAGTGCAGATATTGTCATCATTAGGACCTTGATATGTACCCTTTTTAGTGTGTTAGTTGTTTTTTCTCTACGTTAAACAGTCTTCCCAAAAACACTTCCCTTAGTTTACAACCAGATGTTTCCTGCATGGCCGTAACTGCACCACATAGTGGACTACGCTTGTCAACGTAGAGTAACCGTTTTGCGTCCACGTGTCCACACTTCAACACTTGACCGGTTGCACAGGGAACAATAAACGTTAGTGACCTGCTCTTTCCACATCTTCGGTAGTAGCCAACCTAAAAACATACTACTATTAATAGCTATTATTCTGCAAATTAAGTAAATACTAATGTAATGTAGGTCAGAAAATTGTCCCACATCACCTATAAAAATATCTACACTTACTGCCCTAACACCCTGTATAATAATACGTAATCATTCATTTCATAATACAGCAGCAAGTTCCCATCAATTGCTGCTGGACTGTCTAGGGACTGGAAGTGAGAGTGGAAGCGCTAAACCAAGGAAATTTCTGTACCAAGGTATCAACTAATTCTATATTTTTAAATGGAGTGCTTCACCAAAATAAAAACTGTGTCAGTTTATAGCCTTAGACTTAACAATAAACTCAAGTGAGGCTCAGATAATCCATAACAAAAATACTGTTCAGGCAGTTTACGATTGGGAGCTGCGCTGTCTGACCCAGTGTGGACGTGCACTCCACCTGGTAAATTTTAGAATTTCAGACAGTAAACTGACCGCATATGTTAACTACAATATGGAAAATGCAATTCTCAATAAACGTGGCAATGAACAAAATACACACAAAAACAAAAAATTATTGAAACAAATATCCGCTAATATCAGGGAGCATGTCAATCCCACCATTGTCTCAGATCTAAACAATTATTTTAAAAAATCTGATTATGTTAAATAAAAGAACTATAAATATTCCAAATTTATACTGCAGGTAATTTTTTGTGATGCCAATTCCAAATGATTATTATGATATACACTCCTGGAAATTGAAATAAGAACACCGTGAATTCATTGTCCCAGGAAGGGGAAACTTTATTGACACATTCCTGGGGTCAGATACATCACATGATCACACTGACAGAACCACAGGCACATAGACACAGGCAACAGAGCATGCACAATGTCGGCACTAGTACAGTGTATATCCACCTTTCGCAGCAATGCAGGCTGCTATTCTCCCATGGAGACGATCGTAGAGATGCTGGATGTAGTCCTGTGGAACGGCTTGCCATGCCATTTCCACCTGGCGCCTCAGTTGGACCAGCGATCGTGCTGGACGTGCAGACCGCGTGAGACGACGCTTCATCCAGTCCCAAACATGCTCAATGGGGGACAGATCCGGAGATCTTGCTGGCCAGGGTAGTTGACTTACACCTTCTAGAGCACGTTGGGTGGCACGGGATACATGCGGATGTGCATTGTCCTGTTGGAACAGCAAGTTCCCTTGCCGGTCTAGGAATGGTAGAACGATGGGTTCGATGACGGTTTGGATGTACCGTGCACTATTCAGTGTCCCCTCGACGATCACCAGTGGTGTACGGCCAGTGTAGGAGATCGCTCCCCACACCATGATGCCGGGTGTTGGCCCTGTGTGCTTCGGTCGTATGCAGTCCTGATTGTGGCGCTCACCTGCACGGCGCCAAACACGCATACGACCATCATTGGCACCAAGGCAGAAGCGACTCTCATCGCTGAAGACGACACGTCTCCATTCGTCCCTCCATTCACGCCTGTCGCGACACCACTGGAGGCGGGCTGCACGATGTTGGGGCGTGAGCGGAAGACGGCCTAACGGTGTGCGGGACCGTAGCCCAGCTTCATGGAGACGGTTGCGAATGGTCCTCGCCGATACCCCAGGAGCAACAGTGACCCTAATTTGCTGGGAAGTGGCGGTGCGGTCCCCTACGGCACTGCGTAGGGTCCAACGGTCTTGGCGTGCATCCGTGCGTCGCTGCGGTCCGGTCCCAGGTCGACGTGCACGTGCACCTTCCGCCGACCACTGGCGACAACATCGATGTACTGTGGAGACCTCACGCCCCACGTGTTGAGCAATTCGGCGGTACGTCCACCCGGCCTCCCGCATGCCCACTATACGCCCTCGCTCAAAGTCCGTCAACTGCACATACGGTTCACGTCCACGCTGTCGCGGCATGCTACCAGTGTTAAAGACTGCGATGGAGCTCCGTATGCCACGGCAAACTGGCTGACACTGACGGCGGCGGTGCACAAATGCTGCGCAGCTAGCGCCATTCGACGGCCAACACCGCGGTTCCTGGTGTGTCCGCTGTGCCGTGCGTGTGATCATTGCTTGTACAGCCCTCTCGCAGTGTCCGGAGCAAGTATGGTGGGTCTGACACACCGGTGTCAATGTGTTCTTTTTTCCATTTCCAGGAGTTTATTTATCTAGGGCGGATATACCGAGTGGATGTAATTAAACTTTCACCTCTCGAGTCAATGTAGATAGAAAATTATTTACGATATGGGTACACAACGTTATGGGAATGATGATCAGATTGTGTGCTGCTGGATTTCTTGTCAATTGTGTTAGTGTCATGACTGACGAAGGGCGCCGGTACCGGTACGTCGACGTAGAGTGGAAACATAAGCATCTGTGTGCATTACAGTTGCAGACAGTCAACATGATTCCGGACATGGTGAGCAGTGTTTTTACTCGTAAAGCTGTGTTATCAAAACAACAGCAACAGTGCTGCTGCTCTCCGCGTGTATCGACACATCAAAGGAATACGGAGAGGCCCTCTTCCTAGACCGAAGATGGAGAACGTGATTGGGAAGTGCGAATTAAACGACGATTTGGAAACTGCTCCTGGGGGAGAGCGGCGGACAATTGCACCACAAATCGTTGAAGGAGTTACTGTTGTCATGGCTATCGTGGATGCAAACGGTCGTCACACTGAACATCGTTTGTAACCTGGAATGAAAACATGGTATGAAATTAACAAATGTTACTCTCTCATGTGAAAAGTAAAATGTGTTTCTTCAGTAGTTTACTCGTTTTACTCTTCCGCATGTTCTTACGAATGTTTACACACAGTTTCATTGTCATATGATCACTCATTTTTCAAGGACGGCCTCTCAAGCAGCGAAAGTTTAATTCTAACCATCCTGTACATACATCAAACCGAATGACAGATTTTCTCTTTACCAATTGTTACTGGAGACGCAACTAGCTGCTCTGTTCTGACCCAAGGAAGCCAATTAAGTTTGAATACTAGCTTTCAGCTGTTCAGTACGAGTATTCTCAAAACAGCAACTGCCAGAACCTAACCTAAAGCTATTTGTTTTTCGCGTTCCCTCACAAGATCAACTGTCTTCAGTGATCCGCTGGTGGTGCAGTGGATGAAGTCGCCAACAGCTAGTTCATTAGATGCAGCTTGCCTCAGACCGTCACTACCCCGACATTTCCGGCTGCAGAATCTCTCTTCAAATCCCGTAAAGCGAGTGCGTCTCCACCAGTGAGCTTGTGTGATAGGGCTATAGTTGAAGTAAAGTGTCAGTCGAGTTTAGGCTCGTTCTGCACACCAGCTAATGAGTACCCAGTAGTGTTTTGAACGCTCTACTGTGAAAATTGTAGCCAGTAAGAGCATTTAATGTTATTGTCATCGAGTTATTTACTGAATTTTTACTCAATTTGCTACGAGTTGTCAAGGTTGATGATGACGGTGAGCGAAAAATTCTACATAAACAAGAGAGAGACATGATTTGCAGGATACATGCTTTCTTCACACACAAAAGACCGCTACGCAGGTACGGCAACTGTCGCCTGGAACCGGCAATGCTGCAATCCCCGTCCGTGCCTCTACCTGGCTGACTGCCATCATTCGTGAATCAGACTATAGTGTGAGCAGTGTGACACAGGCGTACTGTGGCAGCTCGATGTGACCTATCTCCACTGGTCAGCTGTAGCAAGAAAAATCCAAGACAGAGAGAGAGAGCTTGCACAGACAGCACTCTAGAAGAAGGCAGACAGTGCAAGTTTTATGCTCTAGTGGGATGGCATAGCACTCATTGCTAGGTACAAAATTAAGACAGAGAGAAAAACTTTATTGATATGAGCTAACACATGGCTCAGCTGCCTCTACAATGCAAGCTTCAAAATGATGTGCCCTGCAAAATCTAAAAGTACCGTTATGGTTATCCATGTATCCCTTCTTAATGTAGTGGGAAGAGGTAGAAGGCACCATATTAAGACTCTTGCGAGCTTTCCATATGATTTACACTCCTGGAAATTGAAATAAGAACACCGTGAATTCATTGTCCCAGGAAGGGGAAACTTTATTGACACATTCCTGGGGTCAGATACATCACATGATCACACTGACAGAACCACAGGCACATAGACACAGGCAACAGAGCATGGACAATGTCGGCACTAGTACAGTGTATATCCACCTTTCGCAGCAATGCAGGCTGCTATTCTCCCATGGAGACGATCGTAGAGATGCTGGATGTAGTCCTGTGGAACGGCTTGCCATGCCATTTCCACCTGGCGCCTCAGTTGGACCAGCGTTCGTGCTGGACGTGCAGACCGCGTGAGACGACGCTTCATCCAGTCCCAAACATGCTCAATGGGGGACAGATCCGGAGATCTTGCTGGCCAGGGTAGTTGACTTACACCTTCTAGAGCACGTTGGGTGGCACGGGATACATGCGGACGTGCATTGTCCTGTTGGAACAGCAAGTTCCCTTGCCGGTCTAGGAATGGTAGAACGATGGGTTCGATGACGGTTTGGATGTACCGTGCACTATTCAGTGTCCCCTCGACGATCACCAGTGGTGTACGGCCAGTGTAGGAGATCGCTCCCCACACCATGATGCCGGGTGTTGGCCCTGTGTGCCTCGGTCGTATGCAGTCCTGATTGTGGCGCTCACCTGCACGGCGCCAAACACGCATACGACCATCATTGGCACCAAGGCAGAAGCGACTCTCATCGCTGAAGACGACACGTCTCCATTCGTCCCTCCATTCACGCCTGTCGCGACACCACTGGAGGCGGGCTGCACGATGTTGGGACGTGAGCGGAAGACGGCCTAACGGGGTGCGGGACCGTAGCCCAGCTTCATGGAGACGGTTGCGAATGGTCCTCGCCGATACCCCAGGAGCAACAGTGTCCCTAATTTGCTGGGAATTGGCGGTGCGGTCCCCTACGGCACTGCGTAGGATCCTACGGTCTTGGCGTGCATCCGTGCGTCACTGCGGTCCGGTCCCAGGTCGACGGGCACGTGCACCTTCCGCCGACCACTGGCGTCAACATCGATGTACTGTGGAGACCTCACGCCCCACGTGTTGAGCAATTCGGCGGTACGTCCACCCGGCCTCCCGCATGCCCACTATACGCCCTCGCTCAAAGTCCGTCAACTGCACATACGGTTCACGTCCACGCTGTCGCGGCATGCTACCAGTGTTAAAGACTGCGATGGAGCTCCGTATGCCACGGCAAACTGGCTGACACTGACGGCGGCGGTGCACAAATGCTGCGCAGCTAGCACCATTCGACGGCCAACACCGCGGTTCCTGGTGTGTCCGCTGTGCCGTGCGTGTGATCATTGCTTGTACAGTCCTCTCGCAGTGTCCGGAGCAAGTATGGTGGGTCTGACACACCGGTGTCAATGTGTTCTTTTTTCCATTTCCAGGAGTGTATTTGTTTCTACTACACTGCCCTCTTCACCTTCGTCCATGTCACAGGGTACCACAATGCTGAGGCCACCGCCCCAGCGACCCGGTGCAATGTGCTGCTGTGTGTCGACCTTGTACAGTAGGACCGCATCGCCAGGGCTCCGCCGGCAGCCGGCTCAGTGGTCTTTTTCCCCATTGACTCAGCACTTCTCCGCTGGAAGCCGGCTAGCGGCCCGCTGCTTCCTTCCTCGCTGGCGTAGCTGAGGTCATGGCAACCACAAGTGCCCACGATCCAGTGACCGAATCTTCGGCCCTCTCGTTGGGATGCCTCCGGCATGTGTTGGAAGCTAGGATGACTGCCCGCGCCGGCCGGAGTGGCCGTGCGGTTCTGGGCGCTACAGTCTGGAGCCGAGAGACCCCTACGGTCGCAGGTTCGAATCCTGCCCCGGGCACGGATGAGTGTGATGTCCTTAGGTTAGTTAGGTTTAATTAGTTCTAAGTTCTAGGCGACTGATGACCTCAGAAGTTGAGTCGCATAGTGCTCAGAGCCATTTGACTGCCCGCGGCAGCGAACTGTGGAATGGCCCACCGCTGGCTGCCCGATGTTGGCCTCAGAGGGTCGAACCAGCGACCCGCCATGTACTGGAACGCTGGCGCCCCATCTGCTGCTACGTCTAGCTGGTGGTGTGACACGCCCCGCCATCCAGGGCAGCTGCCACACTTGAATGACTCTTGTTAGAAAACAGCACCTATTTATACTCGGCTGTGTGCCCCTGTTTTGCTGCCGTGCCGCTCCAAGTCACGTACTCACAACATCTAGGTTGCACCAGTGGGCCCCTTCTGCCTGTAACTTACACCATACATATAGCTGCGTTTACTCTTTCAGTGGTTCGACGTCCATGTGGCCTCCATTCTGCTTCACAACCGCTGGTCAGCGTAACTTACGGCTACAGGCCGGTGCCTGGCTGTAACTTGTGTGCTTAGAAATGTTGCGCCAAATCTAACTTTCTATCTTAAATTGTGGTGCCGATACATTAATATTAGACCAATTTCAAAATCGTCTTCTTCATACGATATAATGTACCCTAAAATTACGTTAGTGACTATTAAAATATGTTAAACAGAATGCAGTAACAAATGTAGCCAAAAGATTGTATGATAAGGGCACTCACTTATTACATCACATTATTAAGTACACTGAATTAAGCCAAACATCTCTTGACACATGAGACATCCATCTTAAGAACACAATCACACACCATGACTTACAGGGGAACCTCCCCATCGCACCCCCCTCAGATTTAATTATAAGTTGGCACAGTGGGTAGGCCTTGAAAAACTGAACACAGATCAATCGAGAAAACAGGAAGAAGTTGTGTGAAACTATGAAAAAAATAAGCAAAATATACAAACTGAGTAGTCCATGCGAAGATAGGCAACATCAAGGATAGTGGGCATTGAGGAGCGCTGTGGTCCCGTGGTTAGCGTGAGCAATTGCGGAACGAGAGGCCGTTGGTTCAAGTCTTCCCTCGAGTGAAAAGTTTACTTTCTTTATTTTCGCAAAGTTATGATATGTCCGTTCGTTCGTTCACGTCTCTATTCACTGTAATAAGTTTAGTGTCTGTGTTTTGCGACCGCACCGCAAAAACGTGCGGCTAGTAGACGAAAGGACGTGCCTCTCCAATGGGAACCGAAAACATTTGATCGCAAGGTAATAGGTCAACCGATTTCTCCACAGGAAAACACGTCTGATATATTCTATACGACACTGGTGACGCCATGTGCGTCACATGACAGGAATATGTTGTCGACCCACCTATCTTGTACACTTGGCGAATGGGTAAAAAGATTCTTCTATCTTGCCCGATTTAGGTTTTCTTGTGGATGTCAGTTACCTCGCATCGGTCGGACGGACGGACAGATAATAATTGTCTGAAAATAAAAAATTAAACTTTTCACTCGAGGGAAGGCTGGAACAAACGACCCCTCGTTCCGCAGTTGCTCACGCTAACCACGGGACCACAGCGCTCCTGAGCTCAGACTCTCCTTGTTGTTGCCTATCTTGCGCGTGGACTACTCAATTTGTATATTTTGCTTATTTTTTTCATAGTTCCACACAACTTCTTCCTGTTTTCTCGATTGATCTGTGTTCAGTTTTTCAAGGCCTATCCACTGCGCCAACGTATAACTAAATCTGAGGAGGGTGCGATGGGGAGGTTCCCCTGTTAGTATTGCAACACTGTAGTATAACAGGTGTGCAGATCAAATGCCTAGTGCACTGGTCCATTGACATAGGGCTGTTGTCGATGTAAAAGTTGTTTACAATAAAGTACAATGATGGAATCCAGACTACAGCAGCAGGTATATGACAAATACTAGAAGTCAATTATCTAAGTATGTAGGTTCTAGCATTAAGGAAAGCTAGCTGCAGGAGTTCCTAAATGTGTGCACTTTGAGTGCTCAATGCAGTCTAGGCACATTACTTACACACACTCATTTACCGCCCTCTGCAACTAGCTATTCTTGACGCTAGAGCCCAAGAATTTGGGCAGTTGACTTTTGCTATTTGTCATATACAAACGTCTGTAATTCAGATGCCATCACCGTGTACTACTATACACAAGTCAACTCCTACATCGACAACAGCATTATGTTAATTGGGCACTACACTTGGCATATAATCTGCACATCTGTAGTACTATAGTGCTGCAATCCCAAGTCAAGGTTTGTGATTATTTGTTTTCTTAAGACGTATGTCACAAATGACAAGTGCCACTTGACGTTATTCAATAGACTTAATCAATATATGATGAAATAAGTGAATACGCATGTCTTACAAACTTACGCTTGTCTTACAAACTTTTGGCTACAGTTGATTCTTTGTTGCGTATAAAATATTTTTGTAACTACTAAAGTAATTCTATGGTCCATTACATCTTGTGAAGAAGCCAATTTTAAAATTGAAACCTATGTCACAGGTTACAACAAACCTTGATTTTTTCAACATCTCAAACGTTACTGTCATGTAGTTGCTGAAGTTGCAGCCATGTTTGAAACTTTAATATTAGAAAACTTTACTTTTCCGAATGATTCGTGTTTCTTCAATAACATTAAGCTCGAAAGTAGGGTTCCTACTCCATGTGCGCATTGTGAAATTAAACTGAAATGCACAACTACGCTTGTGAACTGGATAAAGGATTAACAGCCTTGCAGCCGTATTGTCACACATGGCATGCTATTCACCCCACCCGATTGTTCGGGAATTTCGACTGACCAAATCACGATTCTGGCGATATGCGATTTGATCACACATGATCGATCTGCGGACAGATCGTGAACCTGACGATGGATTGTTGTGCTCTGTCACTCGTGTGTCTCTGTGTAATACAAAATCCAGAGAGCATATCACTCTCGCTCATGACGATCTTTGTGAAAGTCTGACGTGAACCGCAGCTGGGTGCATCTGAATCAGATTTGGCGCTATTTCTAGTGAAGCCATAATAATGTATTACTTGAAATAAGCGTGCTGTGAGTAGACCAGTAGTGCAATGTGACTGGCACTTTTTCACGTTACCTGCTGTGTCCACGTGTGAACATGAAAGGGCGCTAAGATAATTTTCGGAGACGAATCTCAACTGACATGAACGCCAGTGCTCTATTCAGCACAATAGAGAAGTAAGCCGGCACTGCCAGCAAATGAAATAGTATCTTTCACGAATATTTCGGTGAGCCTTATATATACACTAATGGCCATTACAATTGCTACACCACGAAGAGGACGTGCTACAGACGCGAAATTTAACCGACAGGAAGAAGATGCTGTGATACGCAAATGTTTAGATTTTAAGAGGATTCACACAAGGTTGGCGCCGGTGGCGACACCTACAACGTGCTGACATGAGGAAAGTTTCCAACCGATTTCTCATACACAAACAGCAGTTTAGCGGCGGTGCCTGGTGAAACGTTGTTGTGATGCTTCGTGCAAGGAGAAGAAATGCGTACCATCACGTTTCCGACTTTGGTAAAGGTCGGATTGTAGCCTGTCGCGATTGCGGTTTATCGTATCACGACATTGCTGCTCGCGTTGGTCGAGATCCAATGACTGTTATCAGAATATGGAATCGGTGGGTTCAGGAGGGTAATACGGAACGCCGTGCTGGATCCCAACGGCCTCGTATCACTAGCAGTCGAGATGACAGGCATATTATCCGCATGGCTGTAACGGATCGTGCAGCCAAGTCTCGGACCCTGAGTCAACAGATGGGGACGTTTGCAAGACAACAACCATTTGCACGAACAGTTCGACGACGTTTGCAGCAGCATGGACTATCTGCTCGGAGGCCATGGCTGCGGATACCCTTGACGCTGCATCACAGGCAGAAACGCCTGCAGTGGTGTACTCAACGACGAACCTGGGTGCACGAATGGCAAAACGGAATTTTTTCGGATGAATCCTGGTCCTGATTACAACATCATGATGGTCACATCCGTGTTTGGTGACGTCCCGGTGAACGCACATTGGAAGCGTGTATTCGTCATCGCCATACTGGCGTATCACCCGGCGTGATAGTATGGGGTGCCATTGGTTACATGCCTCGCTCACCTCTTGTTCGCATTGACGGAACTTTGAACAATGGACGTTACATTTCAGATGTTTTACGACCCGTGGCTATACCCTTCATTCGATCCCTGCGAAACGCTACATTTCGGCAGGCTAATGCACGACCGCATGTTGCAGGTCCTGTACGGGCCTTTCTGATACAGAAAATGTTCGACTGCTGCCCTGGCCAGCACATTCTTCAGATCTGTCACCAACTGAAAACGTCTGGTCAATGGTGGCCGAGCAACTGACTCGTCACAATACGCCAGTCACTACTCTTGATGAACTGTGGTATCATGTTGAAGCTGCATGGGCAGCTGTACCTGTACACGCCATCCAAGCTCTGTTTAACTCAATGCCCAGGCGTATGAAGGCCGAGGTGGTTGTTCTGGGTGCTGATTTCTCAGGATCTATGCACCCAAAGTGCGTGAAAATGTAATCACATGACAGTTCTAGTATAATATATTTGTCCAATGAATACCCGTTTATCATCTGCATTTCTTCGTGGTTTAGCAATTTTAATGGCCTGTAGTACGATTGCGTAAGCCAGCCGCCGAGAGCGGAGGTCAACAAGGTCAAATGATAAGAATGTATATAAACAAACTGTTGCCTCCTTGAGCCCCCGGTTCTAGATGTACTATTTCAAATAAAGTTCAAGCAGGAGATAAGTTTGAACAAAACATTTATTTATGAAAATACAGTGTACAGTCACCAACAAACTTTACATATTCACATACACCTTTACCTTTCACCCAAATGAAGACAGATTCATTTACATGTCCATTATAATTATCCGGGCTGTTATGCCGTGGTCGGTTGATGAATGCTGTGGTGATTCACCACAGCATTCATCAACCGACCACGGGGGAATCACCACAGCATTCATCAACCGACCACGGGGGAATCACCACAGCATTCATCAACCGACCACGGCATAACAGCCCGGATAATTATAATGGACATGATATTTCCGGCCGTGAAAGTTTACAGTTTAGTATCAGATTCATTTACAGATATTTTTCTCTTACTACGAGTGTACAAAGACAGTGCAGATGTTGACGTATACGCTGATTTACCAAAGTCTTTATTTGCAAGTTCTGCCACATGATAGGTACGATACGCAATTATGTCTCTATCAACAATACTTTCAAGTCCACCAACACTCGGTACACCACTACCACCGCGTACAACAGCTACTGTGAGCCAACCATTCCCGTGTGAAAATGTCAATACTAAAATTAAGTTTACAACCACAGAAAACACAAGGTCCGTCGACAAGTGCGGTGGCAGCGACACTCTTGACTGGTATGCGGTTTTTCTTGTCCCCAGCTGCTGTAGCGAAATCTATGTATAAGAATTACTTACTAAGAGGCGTCTGATAAACATACTTTTCTTTCCACAGCTCACGATAGCATAGATAGAACATACACAATACACAGGCAAAGAATGTAAGTTTAGTTGCCTATTTCAAGGTGTATGAAATACACTGTGCTAAACAGTGAAGTATCACTTTTTCGAAACCACGAATTTACCTCCTATTGCGACGCAAAAGTTTGAAATTTGGCTCAAACGTGTCCTCAACCTACCTCTGTAATGACGCAAAAACTGGCGTCCTGCAACATCACCCTAGGGCTCGACGAAGCTTGAAACAGCCAGCTGTCGAGACACAGAGCTCAGAGGTTCATGTGAATTGTCAGGACGGCTAACGATGTCACACATCCTGTTACCCATATTTCACCCCTCCTCTTGACGCCTGTGCAGTGGAAGTCAGAAACGTGACGCTCAACATTTAAATTACGCGGCTTTCTTATGAGTGACCAAGGAAACATTTCAGGCACACCAGTACTCAGAATGGACAAGAAAAAGCCTCAGGTGGTTGGGTAAAGGGCGTCAATAAAAACACCTCTTCTCTTGGAGCATTGATTCTCACACATGTCGCAGTGCAATGGTCAACAGAACGACGTTCTTGACATTGCTGACACTGTCCGGACGATTCAGTTCTTCGGTAAGTACCTCGTTTGATTGTAACCACAATACACATGATCGCACGTGCACAAAGTGTAGCACAGCCTCCAAATTTGTTTTTATATACAGGGTGGAAGGACTAGAATTACTCAAAACCATTCCTCAAAATTCGAATGTGTTCCGAAACAGCAAAGTGTTCGCACCCTTCTGTGATGAAGGGCGGGGAAACATGGGAGGGGGGGGGGGGGGTAGGGGGAGTGCAGAACAATACTGACACATGCGTTAATAAAGCGGCAAAGGATCCCTTAACAAGATCTCCCAGTTCGAGAATACCTTCGTTGTCACCTACACACCTTTACTGCACTCTCTAAAAACGTACCTGTGCAGGATGTTCGTCACCCACTTACTTGAGTGGCGCTCCAACGCTGCTGTCACACCTGAGGGCAGGAAACCCCTTCGAAGTGATTCTGAACTCCATCGCAGAGACGTCAAAGGAAGGGGTGATGTGTTGACTAGAGTGAGTTTGACGACTTTCCCATTATGTGTCACGCATTTGCGCCATCACGGAGGGAGGTTGTAGACATCTTTCAGCCAAATTTGAAACTTACGTTCCGCAATGACAATTATGGGGTTTGAAAAATGATTCTTTAATTCTGTTGCGCTGTATACATGCCGGGGCAGTTTTATTTTCCTCACTTTATGGTCGTTTACAGCTACATAGCGTGCTCTTAGAGGAGAACGTAACTATAGACAAATTGAATATTAGACTGCCTGGCGAGACTTACCGTGAGTGGATTTGTGGTGAAGAGTGTGACTTCATGTCCTCTCTGAAGCAGAGCTTTAGTTAAGATGTGGAAAGGCTTCTGGTGGCTGATGGACGCCGTTGGAACCACCACCAATATCTTTGAGGCATGACACAATTTGGCCAGCATCGATAGTACAACAAACGTGGAAAACAATTTCTCTAGAAGAAAAAAGTGTATGAGGATACACATTAATAGTAAAGATATAAAGACATTTCAAGCAAACAGTGAATATTTTTAATGAGACAGTGAAATCAGTTACTGAAATATGTGTTGATGAAAAGATATTTGTCCAGTTTGCTATAGTACTTAATTTTAAGTATCTCTCTACATGGAAATTATTACTGTGTTCAAGAAAACAAAAAGTCACTTGTGTAGTATTTTAAGTAAAAGTTGTTTGATAGTGAGCATATCTCAAACTGGGGGAGCTGATTTTCTATTGACTTCGTCTGAAGAGATAGAAAGTGTGGATTTGCATCGTGTGGTACATTCTCAAGAGTGCTGTGTGTGGAGCAAACATCGCTTACGCTTCATTTCATCACGTAGACACAATGATCGTCAGTATACATCAGAAGGTCTCGCGCATTTGGAATTTTATAAAGTGACGGGATTTTGTTAGTTGGAAGAGTATGGAAATACATACTTTACACTTGTTGATTCCTCTGATGAGCAAACGATCTGATCCCAAAACATACAACAATAAACTCTACATAAATTTGACAAAATAAGGGTCGCAACTCATCAACCAGTAACTCAGAAATAATAATGCCTGATTGGAATAATACACTCATTCGTTTCTGTATAAATGAGCGAGACAAAGGAAAGCACAAGCGTCTGGTTGATATTACACTTGGTCGAATGAATAGATCAACGAAGCCCGTACAAGTAGAACACACATCGTCAAAGGATAAAACAATAATTACGAATAAACACATGAATTAGCATCACATATCACTACAGACCGGATTGTATGCATTTGCATGTTGCATATGAATTTGCATATTTGGCTCTTTTTCAGCGGTTATTGCATATTTTAACTAAAAACTTGTGAAGATGCAATTTTCGCTCTTTGTTTACAATATTTTAAAAATTTAGACGGGTGGTCTCTATCTCGATCTAGTTTTGATGTCTCACAGATTGACCGCGACCTAGAAGTGCGTGCAATCGCTAACCGATAGGCCACTTCCCAGCGACATCATTGGAGACGAGGAACAGGAACAGGCAGACAGAGTCAATGCCCCTGCGCCCGCGCCGCCGCTTAATGCTCTCCGCTGTCGTACCGTACGCGTCGGCAACAATTAAATTAAACTACGCAAGCTTTAAGTCGCACGTCCTTTGCTTCAGTTTAGTTTTCTATTTACTTGTGCACAGTTGAACGTGTTTACGACGTGTGAAACGTGTTGTGCGCCAATAGCAAGTTGCAGTGACAGGGATTTGTCCAAAAGCAACAAAAAAAGTCGGTTTAACATGGGTCTACGTGAAGCATTCATTGCAAGCAGTATTCCTCTTCACAAACTTACAATCCCTATTCTCAAAGACTTCCTGCGCAAATATTGCGTAAATCGAAATATACCAGATGAATCAACATTGCGTAAAAATTACATACCGACATTTCACGTAAATGTTCTGAAAGCAATACGCAATGAACTCGAGGACAGCATTATCTGGATTTCAGTTGACGAAACTACAGGCACTTGAGGCCGTTACATTGCAAATTTAATTGTTGGTGCTTTAAAAGAAGAAATTTCTTCTTCGTATTTAGCGGCCTGCAAAGAACTTGAAAAAGTAAATCACTCTACGATCGCCACATTTGTGAATGAGGGTATTAGAAAAATATTTCCAGAATCTTCTGCATATTAAAGGGTGCTTGTGTTTATTTCAGTTGCCGCTCACTATATGATCAAAGCAGGGAAAGCCCACGGAGTATTTTATTCCAATTTGATTCGTATGATGCGCTTTGCTCACGGAGAACACCACCTTGCTGAAGATGTATGTCCCACGTTTGTGAATGTAAACAGACTGATTTCATACACAAAGAAAGTGTTTCTAAACGCTCCTACTCGCATCAAGACCTACAAAGTAAATCTACCAAACGTGCCTTTACCTCCTGAACTATTGGTAACTCGTTGGGGTACGTGGGTCGAATCTGTGTTGTTTTACAATGAACATATCGAGGCCATTAGAGGGGTAGTAAACGACTTAGATAGTGCAGAGGCTTCGGCAGTTTGCCAGTGCAAGGAAGCTTTTGATGATCCCTGTATTAAAAAAGACAGTGCTGTGATTAGCACTAATTTTTCCCATATACCTTCAAGTATTAAAAAGCTTGAAACTAAAGGTTTGGTGTTGAATGGATCTAGTCAGTTAATGAGTAAAATTATTCCAGTGAACTCCTCATTGCCAGAGGTATTCCCAAAAAAACTTAAAGAAAAGTTTGAAAAGAACTTTTACCAGAAACAATAAGTTCCGGTCCTTTTCTGCTTATAAAAATATTTTGAGTGATCGAAGACACAATCTCACTACCGAACATTAGGAACAGTAGTTGGTCGTTTATGTTTACAATAGTAGGAAACTGTAAAACAAATTGTAAATGATGCTTTGGTCCAATAGTATTAATTAAAAGTTAATGCTGTTCAAAAAAATCATGATTGTATGTTATTTTTTAAATAAAATATTGCGGAGTTTTTGAGCATGCTCCTCTGAGTGCGATATATCTCGAAGTTGGTCTTGTAAATATCGTTTGCTTCGCTGCGACTCACTCGCATCGAATCCGCTTGTTACAGACAACAATAGAAAAGAAGGAGCAATTCTTGAAAAGAGGTATGCGTCACCATTTTGCAAATTTTTAGAAAATAATCCCAGAAAGGCTCCCTTCATAACCTCTACCAGAGAGTATTCCGAAAATAATATCATAATTCTAAATGGAGCGAATTTTCGCGTGGCCAGCACTCTTCCCCGTAATTGATATGCAAAGGTTCGACTTTGAGAAATAATGCACGCAGTAACTACCATGTTTTTTTTAATATTTGATCTTGCATATTTCGACACTTTTCATGCATTTTTAAGCATATTTCATGCATATATTAAGGTTTTTCTGGTGCATATAATCCGGTCTCTACTTATCATTCATATGTGGATTAAGTGCACTTTAATCCTCACTATAAAATTACAAAATACGAAAAGAAATTGGTTTTTACATCTAAAATATGTAGAACTAATATGGTTGCAGACAGGCAAAATTAAAGGACACTTACATAAAGCTTTTTGGCACAGCCTTCATCGGCAAAAGAGAAACACACACATTCATACACACAAGCAAGCGCACACAACGCACACATGACCGCCAGTCATCTCGGTCTGTGATGCTGGAGCCGGCGATCACGACTGCATGTGACGTCCTTGCTTGTGTGTTTGAATGGTGTCTGTTTTGCTGATGAAGGCTTTATGTAAGTGTCTTTTAACTATGCCTGTCTACAACTTAACGTGTCTTCTTTACGTCAAGTAGCAATCAGTCTTTTCCTACACTGTTGATGTTCCTACTGGAGTTTCCATTGTTAAAAAAATATGGGGGTGAACTTCGTAAGCCAGTTGAGAGTTAACAAATGAGGCCCAATTGTGTTTTATACGATGCATGGTCAGGCCGAGAGAACGCAAGTGCTGAGCACTGTATGTAGTTTCTTCTTCGCATATGAAAAGCTCTGCAGGAAGCCCAGGGCTAGCTGCGACGGCAGACGATAGCATCTTCGTGTCCTCGAAGTCTTTCGCAGTGAGACGCTTCAATGAAATCTTTTAGTTTACTAGCTGCGTCATTTCGAAATAAAACAATCGAGCTTTCAATAGCTGTCTCCGCTATCGTCATCAGGAGTTATAGAAGGCTCGAGCGTTACAGGGTTATTACAAATGATTGAAGCGATTTCACAGCTCGACAATAACTTTATTATTTGAGATATTTTCACAATGCTTTGCACACACATACAAAAACTCAAAAAGTTTTTTTAGGCATTCACAAATGTTCGATATGTGCCCCTTTAGTGATTCGGCAGACATCAAGCCGACAATCAAGTTCCTCCTACACTCGGCGCAGCATGTCCCCATCAATGAGTTCGAAAGCATCGTTGATGCGAGCTCGCAGTTCTGGCACGTTTTTTGGTAGAGGAGGTTCAAACACTGAATCTTTCACATAACCCCACAGAAAGAAATCGCATGGGGTTAAGTCGGGAGAGTGTGGAGGCCATGACATGAATTGCTGATCATGATCTCCTCCACGACCGATCCATCGGTTTTCCAATCTCCTGTTTAAGAAATGCCGAACATCATGATGGAAGTGCGGTGGAGCACTATCCTGTTGAAAGATGAAGTCGGTGCTGTCGGTCTCCAGTTGTGGCATGAGCCAATTTTCCAGCATGTCCAGATACACGTGTCCTGTAACGTTTTTTTCTCAGAAGAAAAAGGGGCCGTAGACTTTAAACCGTGAGATTGCACAAAACACGTTAACTTTTGGTGAATAGCGAATTTGCTGCACGAATGCGTGAGGATTCTCTACCGCCCAGATTCGCATATTGTGTCTGTTCACTTCACCATTAAGAAAAAATGTTGCTTCATCACTGAAAACAAGTTTCGCACTGAACGCTTCCTATTCCATGAGCTGTTGCAACCGCGCCGAAAATTCAAAGCGTTTGACTTTGTCATCGGGTGTCAGGGCTTGTAGCAATTGTGAACGGTAAGGCTTCTGCTTTAGCCTCTTCCGTAAGATTTTCCAATCCGTCGACTGTGGTACGTTTAGCTCCCTGCTTGCTTTATTCGTCGACTTCCGCGGGCTACGCGTGAAACTTGCCCGCACGCGTTCAACCGTTTCTTCGCTCACTGCAGGCCGACCCGTTGATCTCCCCTTACAGAGGCATCCAGAAGCTTTAAACTGCGCATACCATCGCCGAATGGAGTTAGCAGTTGGTGGATCTTTGTTGAACTTCGTCCTGAAGTGTCGTTGCACTGTTATGACTGACTGATGTGAGTGCATTTCAAGCACGACATACGATTTCTCGGCTCCTGTCGCCAATTTGTCTCACTGCGCTCTCGAGCGCTCTGGCGGCAGAAACCTGAAGTGCGGCTTCAGCCGAACAAAACTTTATGAGTTTTCCTACGTATCTGTAGTGTGTCGTGACCATATGTCAATGAATGGAGCTACAGTGAATTTATGAAATCGCTTCAATCATTTCTAATAGCCCTGTATATTCGAATTAACGCGGCTGATCTCAGATCCTGATGACGATGGCGAAGAGAACTGTCAAAAGCTCGAGTGGTTTATTCAAAATGACGCGACTTGTAAACCGAGAAGATTTTATTGATGGTGGTGTCTTCGGTTCACACGCTGTTTTGCGACAGGACGCCTACGGAACTGAATGCGACGCAGGTGGGCCGGAAGAGAAAGTAGCAGTGTTGCACGCCTGCGTATTTTGTAAAAGCCGTACTCTGTTCATAAAGCCCGCATCTCGTGGTCGTGCGGTAGCGTTCTCGCTTCCCACCCCGGGTTCCCAGGTTCGATTCCCGGCGAGGTTAGGGATTTTCTCTGCCTCGTGATGGCTGGGTTTGTGTGCTGTCCTTAGGTTAGTTAGGTTTAAGTAGTTCTAAGTTCTAGGGGACTGATGACCATAGATGTTACGTCCCATAGTGCTCAGAGCCATTTTTTTCTGTTCATAAAAACATGTCCTAATGTACTGCAGCCACTATGTTTTTATAGAACAGATCTGAAGATGGTCGTTATAGACCGAAAGCGGTAAACTGATGACAATTTTTTTTTTACCACAAATGTAAAGTAAAGGAAATTTATTCTATATTCGGGTAACTGTTTTATTCGCAACCACGCCGCAGCTTGTGATAACCAAGATAGCCCCTGTCACATGAAATCGTACCCCAGACCATAACACCTGATACAGGTCCAGTATGTCTAGCTCGCAGACAGTTTGGCTGCAGTCTCTCAACTAGCCTCCTTCTAACCACCATGCGGCCATCACTGGCACCGAGGCAGAACCAGCTTTCATCGGAAAACACAACAGGCCTCCACCATGCCATCCAATGAGCTCTCGCTTAACACCATTGAAGTCGTAAATGGCGTTGGTTCGAGGTCAGTGGAATGCACGATACAGGGCGTCCGACCGACACCCCCGGGATAACAAGGCCGCCCAGCAGTGTTAGTGACGTCACACTAAGCGCCCCATAGCCACGCAGCAGTCCACGGACACCTCCGTACAGACGCGCCTGGTGCTAACGATCTTCTGTACGTCATACAGAAAGGAGCGAACTATAATTCGAACCAAAGACCAAATTATACATATTCTTGTAAACAGCATAAAGGTTCATAACGAAATACCGATTACATATACGGGCAGGAATAGGTTCTAGAACTCCTGTGAAAAGTGTTTATCTTCAGTACCAGAATGAACATCAAATTGTCAGGTTTTCTAAATAGAAAAGCACTTTGTTAGTAACAGACAGCAATAATGAGACTTGCAGTTGGTGATTTCTACGTGGAAAAGGAAATAAGCTGTAGAGAGATTGAAAATGGTAAGTAAAGAGAGCCTCAGCCTTTTGCTCACATTCTTACATGTAATGCACTTGATTGTTTTTCATTTCCTTACCTTTCATAACATTTTTAATATTGTTTCAAGAAGTGTATCTTCAATAGCCGAGTGAACTTCAAATTGTCAGGCTTTTCTTAAAGGAAAGAGCAGTCCCTTAGTATCACAGTGCAAGACCGAATCTTGTCTTCAGTGATGTCTATGTTAAAAGGAGAATATTTGATATCTATCTTTTGTTTCCATTCTTTATTACTGGGGATACACTTGTAAAAATTCTTGAAAAGAGCTGTCACCATGAACATATGAGTAAATTCACCATAGTCATGTGTTTTATGAGATAAAGCGAACTCTTGTTACCTTATTGTAAACGAAAGTTGTGAGGGTTTTGCTATGTATGACAGTGTTTAAGATAATTTACTTTCAGTGTAATAGCTTGAAAATGTTAAGTCCTGCTGTCAGTTGGCATTAGTCACCACCTGTATGCGAGTTGTAAAGCTAAATAGTGTTCTGACAATTATAAAATAGTGGCAAAGTTCCTCAATCGATTAAACTTATTCCTGCCCGTATAAGTAATCGGTATTTCGTTATGAACCTTTATGTTGTTTACAAGAATATATATAATTTGGTCTTTGGTTCGAATTATAGTTCGCTCCTTTCTGTATGACGGACAGAAGATCGTTAGCACCAGGCGCGTCTGTACGGAGGTGTCCGTGGACTGCTGCGTCGGCTATGGGGCGCTTAGTGTGACGTCACTAACACTGCTGGGCGGCCTTGTTATCCCGGGGGTGTCGGTCCGACACGGAGCAGTCCTCGAAGTAACCAATTTCTAATAGTTCGCTGCGTCATTGTGGTGCCAACTGCTGTCCAAATAGCTGCTTCAGATGCAGTACGATGGGCCAGAGATACAGGCGGAACAAGGTGGTCTTCTCTCTCGGTAGTACCACGTAGCCGTCCGGAACCCGGTCCTCTTCTACCGTACGTTCTCGTGACCACTGCTGGCAGCAGCCATGTACAGTGGCTACATTCCTGTCACGTCTCTCTGCAGTATCGCAGAAGGAACATTCACTTCCTCGGTAGCCCTATCACACATCCTCGTTCAAACTCAGTGAGGTGTTGATAAGGCCTGTTTGTCGCGCTAAAGGCATTCTTAGCATCCACCTACAATGTCCAGTCTCAAAGGTAACTAACGATCACTACCGTTACAGCGTCTGTTGAAAGCAAACCCAATTTACATCCTCATAGTGGCGCTTCTAGCGCCAATCGCATGTGACGCGAAAAATTGAAATACACATCATGTTTCTGATGTAGAAACACGCCTACCGACTTTCGTTTACGTCGCATAACTGCTCCTCGGTGCTGCGATTTTTTTTCTGTCTTTCTATTAGAATAATCTATTCAGAATCATCTGGTAAGTGTGAAGAACTGGAAAATGAAACACAGAGATTATGGTGGTGATAACGAAGTAAATTTTGTAAATAAAAATTTCTACTTCAGGAAAGACAAAGCGAGAAAATGGATGAAGAACCTTCACCAAGAAATGTGACGACACCCTCAAAGAACTATATTATTCAACTGTCAGGTGTGAGAGGTGCAGCCGGAATTGCGAAATCGATCTTACAATGCTTCCTTTAGTTTACCGATGAACATATAGTCGAGAATAAGTGTGGATATAAGGGGAGCGTTCAATACGCAATGCCACATTTTTTTCTCTGCCACTTTGAGTTGAAAAATGCGGACTGTGTTGTGTGACATCATGATATATTCCCGCTTCAGTCCCTACAGTTTCATGTAATTCCGATAGGCGTCGGGGCTGTGCAGAACCTTCAAAACGGCGCCTGTAAGGAAATTGCGCACGAAGCAGAGAACTCTATTGAGTTTCTTTTGCCAGAAAACCAGATCATCGCAGATATTCATAGACCCCTGCAGAATACAGAAATCTGGAATTAAACAAAAACACGGTGAGCCGTTGGGCGAAGCGTTGTTGTCATTGCATTAAGACAGCACAACCTGCTAACCGGCCAGCCGCACACAGCTGAGACTCCTACAGTGTCTGTACATGCGGACACTCTCATTCGAGGTGATCACAAACACCACACGGCTCAACCGGATATCTCTGTTGGTAGTACTGACATATTCGTCCAACTGTTGGAGCACTCAAAGGCATGCGCCGGCTAGGTACCTCGCCGCCTAATAGAGGACCATGAAGAGAAATGAAGGACCATGTGTGAGGAATTACTTGCTAGTCACGAATCCGATTGTGACAATTTTTTGTCGACGATGGAACGTAAGTTCATCACTGTGAACCGGAAACCGAACAACAACCCACAGTGTGGCGCCACACCACCTCTCCTCCGAAAAAAAAGTTCAAAGCTGCACCTTCAGCCGGTAAAGTTATGGCGACAATCTTGTGGGACTCTGAAGGGGTTATTCTGTTCGAAGTCCTCCTTCATGGTGCAAAGACCGACTGAACTGTATTGTGATACCCTAAGAGGCCAGACAAACGAGTGGTTCCTGAAGAGGGGCAGCAGCCTTTTCAATAGTTGCAGAGTTGCAGCGACGACAGTCTTGATGATTGATTGACATAGCCTTGAAACATCAATCAAAGTAGCTCTGTTGTGATGGTACTGACTCTGGCTGAAAGCAAGGGAAAACTACAGCCGGAATTTTTCCCGAGGACATGCAGCTCTATAGTATCGTTAAATGATGGTGACATCCTCTTGGGTAAAATATTCCGAAGGTAAAGTAGTCCTTCAGTCGGATTTTCGTGCGGGGACTATTCAGGAGCATACCGTCCTCAGGAGAAACAAAACTGGCATTCTGCGGATTGGAGTAGATACCTTAATCGGGCATGTAGGTTAGAAAATTTAAAAAGGGAAGTGGATAGATTGAAATTCGATATAGTGGGAATTATCGAAGTTCGGTGGTAGAAGGAATAGGACTTCTGATCAAGCGAATACAGGGTTATAAATACGAAGTCAAATGGGAGTAATGCAGTAAAGAGTTTAATAATCAATAAGAAAACAAGAATGTGGGTGAGCTACTATGAACAGCATAGAAAACGCTTTATAGAAGCCTAGATGGACACGAAGCCCACGCCTACCGCACTAGCACCAGTTTATATGCCAACTAGCTCCGCAGATATCGAAGAGATTCAAGTACGATGAGATAAAAGAAATTATTCAGATACTTAAAGGAGATGAAAATTTAACTGTGATGGGGAACTGTAATTCGATAGTACAACAAGGAATAGAATAAAAAACTGTAGGTGAGTATGGACTGGGGGAAAGGAATGAAAGAGAAAGCCTCTTTATAGAAATTAGTACAGAGTAGAATTTAATCATCGCTAACACTTGGTTGTATATGTGCATGAGACCTGGAGACACCGGAAGGTTTTAGCTTGATTATATTATGCTTAGACAGAGATTTAGGAACCACGCCTTAAATTCTAAAACATTTCCAGGAGCAGATATGAACTCTGATCACAATTTATTGTTTACGAACTGTAGATTAAAACTGAAGAAATGGCAAAAAAGTAGGAAATTAAGAAGAAACGACCTGTGTGGACGATGTGGCCTATTCTACACCTTATTTTAGATCTATGTGACGATGCTGTGCTGTATATTTTTATATGTTTTGACGATGCCATTACGGCCTTATCACTTTAGGACATGGTGCAGAAAGAGATCTGAGGATGGTCATTACTGACTGAAACCGGTCATCGTCAAAATAAAAACTGAAAAGCAGCTACAATCGCTTAGTAGTGGAAAGGTGTCAGGATCAGATGAGATACCTATAAGATTATGAGAAAGAACTTGCTCCCCATCTAGCAGTAATTTATCGTAGATCGCTTGAGCAACGAAAGGTACCTAACGACTGGAGAAAAGCGCAGGTCATTCCCGTTTTTGAGAAAGGCCGTAAGACAGATCCACACAATTATAGGCCTATAGCGTTGACGCCAATCTGTTATAGAATTATGGAACATGTTTTATGTTCAGGAATTATGATGTTTTGGAAAATGAACGTCACCTCTGAAAAAATCGACATGAATTCCGCAAACAGAGATCGTGCGAAACTCAGCTCGCTGTGTTCCTTCATGAGATCCACAGCGCAGTGGACAACGGCACTCAGGTTGATGGTGTGCTCCTTGATTTCAGTAAGGCATCTGACAACGTCCCGCATTGCTGTTTAATGAAAAAATACGAGCTTACGGAGTATCGGAGCAGACTTGCGATTGGATTCAAGACTTTCTTGCAGATAGAACTCAACACGTCGCTCTTAACGGACAAAATCGACAGACGCTAAGGTAATGTCCGGAGTACCACAGGGAAGTGTGATAGGACCGTTGCTGTTTACAACAAATTTAAATGATCTAGTAAAAAGCGTCGGATGCTCTTTAAGGCTATTCGCAGATGATGCAGTTGTCTATACCAAAGTAGCAACGCCAGAAGATAGTAAGAATTTGCAGAACGACCTACAGACAATTGATGAATGGTGCAGACTCTGGCAGTTGACCCTGAACGTAAATAAATGTAACATATTGCGCATACATAGGAAAAGGAGTTCACTATTGTGCAGCTACACTATTGATGACGAACAGCTGGAGACAGCGCCTGCCGCAAAATATCTAGGTGTAACTATTCAGAGCTATTTTAAATGGAATGACCATACAAAACGGACAGTGGGAAAAGGAGAAACCAGACTCACTTTCATCGGAAGAATCTTAAGGAAATGTTACTTATCCAGAAAAGAAGTGGCTTATAAGGCGATTGTTCGCCCGATTCCGGAGTATTATTTATCTATCTGGGATCCCTATCAGGTGAGACCGATAGAGGAGATAGAGAAGAAGCAACGAAGAGCGGCGCGTTTCGTCACTGGATCGCTTAGCTGGTGTGTGAGCGTTACGGAGATGCTAAGAAAACTCCACTGACAGACGTTACAAGAGAGGCGTTGTGCATTACGGAGAGAGTTACTATTGAAATTTCGGAACAGCTGTTTTCAGGAGGAGTCGAACAAAATATTACTTCCCCCCACATATATCTCGCGTATGATCACGACGAGAAAACCCGAGAAATTAGAGCCAATACAGAGGCTCACCGGCAATCATTATTCCCGTTATTCCCACGCACAGTTCGCGAGTGGAACAGGGTTGGAGGGATCAGATGGTGGTAGCGAAAGTACCCTCCGCCACACACCATTATGTTGCTTGCTGAGTATGATATACACTCCTGGAAATTGAAATAAGAACACCGTGAATTCATTGTCCCAGGAAGGGGAAACTTTATTGACACATTCCTGGGGTCAGATACATCACATGATCACACTGACAGAACCACAGGCACATAGACACAGGCAACAGAGCATGCACAATGTCGGCACTACTACAGTGTATATCCACCTTTCGCAGCAATGCAGGCTGCTATTCTCCCATGGAGATGATCGTAGAGATGCTGGATGTAGTCCTGTGGAACGGCTTGCCATGCCATTTCCACCTGGCGCCTCAGTTGGACCAGCGTTCGTGCTGGACGTGCAGACCGCGTGAAACGACGCTTCATCCAGTCCCAAACATGCTCAATGGGGGACAGATCCGGAGATCTTGCTGGCCAGGGTAGTTGACTTACACCTTCTAGAGCACGTTGGGTGGCACGGGATACATGCGGACGTGCATTGTCCTGTTGGAACAGCAAGTTCCCTTGCCGGTCTAGGAATGGTAGAACGATGGGTTCGATGACGGTTTGGATGTACCGTGCACTATTCAGTGTCCCCTCGACGATCACCAGTGGTGTACGGCCAGTGTAGGAGATCGCTCCCCACACCATGATGCCGGGTGTTGGCCCTGTGTGCCTCGGTCGTATGCAGTCCTGATTGTGGCGCTCACCTGCACGGCGCCAAACACGCATACGACCATCATTGGCACCAAGGCAGAAGCGACTCTCATCGCTGAAGACGACACGTGTCCATTCGTCCCTCCATTCACGCCTGTCGCGACACCACTGAAGCGGGCTGCACGATGTTGGGGCGTGAGCGGAAGACGGCCTAACGGTGTGTGGGACCGTAGCCCAGCTTCATGGAGACGGTTGCGAATGGTCCTCGCCGATACCCCAGGAGCAACAGTGTCCCTAATTTGCTGGGAAGTGGCGGTGCGGTCCCCTACGGCACTGCGTAGGATCCTACGGTCTTGGCGTGCATCCGTGCGTCGCTGCGGTCCGGTCCCAGGTCGACGGGCACGTGCACCTTCCGCCGACCACTGGCGACAACATCGATGTACTGTGGAGACCTCACGCCCCACGTGTTGAGCAATTCGGCGGTACGTCCACCCGGCCTCCCGCATGCCCACTATACGCCCTTGCTCAAAGTCCGTCAACTGCACATACGGTTCACGTCCACGCTGTCGCGGCATGCTACCAGTGTTAAAGACTGCGATGGAGCTCCGTATGCCACGGCAAACTGGCTGACACTGACGGCGGCGGTGCACAAATGCTGCGCAGCTAGCGCCATTCGACGGCCAACACCGCGGTTCCTGGTGTGTCCGCTGTGCCGTGCGTGTGATCATTGCTTGTACAGCCCTCTCGCAGTGTCCGGAGCAAGTATGGTGGGTCTGACACACCGGTGTCAATGTGTTCTTTTTTCCATTTCCAGGAGTGTAGATGAAGAGCGTGATTCCAACGCTGGACGTAGCAGTTCTGATTTTCAACGCAGAAGCGCCAAGGTTAGTGGTGAAGAGTGGGCAATGGGGGGGGGGGGGGGGCGTCCTTTCGTCCTTTCGATCGTGTGACCCGTGAACGGTGGCGTTGGCCAGAATTGTGGTGAAATTCGTGTTAGTGTCAAGTCATTAACCCAACTTACACATCACATACACTTCTGAGCTCTGTTTTTTCTGTTTTTTTTTTTACTTTTGTTTCTTTTTTCTTTTTTTTCTTCTGCATTCCAAGGGAAGACAAGGAAGACAATAACTCTATTTTAGAAAAGTGACTCTTTAATTACGTTTCGCAGTGTATATCAGTTGAAAATGGAAAGAAAGAAATATTACTATTTTTATTACTAGTTGTAGTGTTAACGTTTAAATTAATGTTACCAGTGCACGCAAAGTGGATAAACCGGTCGAAGGATTTAAAAGATCAACACAATCGCATTACAACATCGATTTTGCCCACTATAATATTACTTAAGCTCCTAAGCCTCCCCCTTTAACCAGCCCCATTAACAGAAATCTAGTGGGGTTATGTCTAGTGATTTGGCAGACCAGTTAATGGGTCCGCCACAGCCAATCCACCGCTGAGGAAATGTGTTATTCAGACACTGGGATACATTCGTGGAGTGAATCAGTGATCCATTACGTTGCAGGTACATTTGCCCTCGTTGCTCTAATGTCACGTCTTCCAAGTGTAGGTAGGTCTTTTGTCAGGAAATGTGCGTATGCTGTGGTTGCCATGCGATTTTGCGGGAACACAGGCCCTGTCACCAGATCTACATCTACATCTATGTGATTACTCTGCTATTCACAATAAAGTGCCTGGTAGAGGGTTCAATGAACCACCTTCAAGCTGCGTCTCTACCGTTCCACTCTCGAACGGCACGCGGGAAAAACGAGCACTTAAATTTTTCTGTGCGAGCCCTGATTTCTCTTATTTTACCTTGATGATCATTTCTCCCTATGTAGGTGGGTGCCAACAGAATGTTTTCGCAATCGGAGGAGAAAACTGGTGATTGAAATTTCATGAGCAGATCCCGTCGCAACGAAAAACGCCTTTGTTTTAATGATTGCCACTCCAATTCACGTATCATGTTTGTGACACTATCTCCCCTAATTCGCGATAATACAAAACTAGCTGCCCTTCTTTGTACTTTTTCGATGTCATTCGTCAGTCCCACCTAATGCGGATCCCACACCGCACAGCAATACTCCAGAATAGGGCGGACAAGCGTGGTGTACGCAGTCTCTTTAGTAGACCTGTTGCATCTTCTAAGTGTTCTGCAAAAGAATCGTCGTCTTTGGTTTGCTCTACCTACAATATAATCTATGTGATCGTTCTACTTTAGGTTATTTGTAAATGTAATCCCTAAGTATTTAGTTGAATTCATAACCTTCAGGTTTGTGTAACTTATCGCGTAATCGAAATTTAGCTGATTTCTTTTAGTACTCATGTGAATAACTTCACACTTTTCGTTATTCAGGGTCAATTGCCACTTTTCGCACCACAGAGATATCCTATCCAAATCATTTTGCGAGTCGTTTTCATCGTCTGATGACTTTACAAGACGGTAAATGACAGCATCATCTGAAAACAATCTAAGACGGTTATTCAGATTGTCTCCTATGTCGTTAATATAGATCAGGAACAATAGAGGCCCTATAGCTCTTCCTTGGGGAACGCCGGATGTTACTTCTGTTTTACTCGATGACTTGCCGTCTGTTACTACAAACTGTGACCTTTCTGACAGGAAATCACTAATCCAGTCGCACAACTGAGGCGATACTCCGTAGGCACGCAGTTTGGTTAGAAGACGGTTGTGAGGAACGGTGTCGAAAGCCTTCTGGAAATCTAAAAATATGGAATAAGTCATATCACACAAGACGCTCACCGAGAACCTAACCTGTAATTATCTAATGACATTGGGGTCCCCATCGCTCATGTATGAGAATTTCGGGTGATCATGGTACCACTGCAAGTAAATGTAGCTTCATCTGTGAATAAAGTGTGTTGTATGACGTCTCTGTGCACAGCCAAGCATTCACGAAATAGTTATCTGCTTACTGAATCACCTGTATGTAGATGTTGCATGGGCTGCACATGGAGTGGGTACCAGCCCTCGGAACGTAATGTACGCTACACTCACCTTTTTGGAATATCGAGCTGACAGCTAATGTGCCATGTACTGGTGGTGCGATTCCACTGTACCATTTCAACAATGTCTTCCCTTTACTCTGCTGACTGGAGCCCTCACGTTCTGATGTTACATGTATATCTGGTAGTGTTCTGAATTCACGTAATGTTTGAAAACTGGGGAATACGATGACACAGGGGATCCATCGATCAGGGACACGTCTCTGGCATTCTTTCATAGCCACACGCGAACTGTCGTTACAGTACCTGTATACAAACAATATGCTTGTGTATTCTGTATGGCAGGCCGGTGTGGCCGTGCGGTTCTAGGCGCTTCAGTTTGGAACCGCGTGACCGCTACGGTCGCAGGTTCGAATCCTGCCTCGGGCATGGATGTGTGTGATGTCCTTAGGTCAGTTAGGTTTAAGTAGTTCTAAGTTCTAGGGGACTGATGACCACAGATGTTAAGCCCCATAGTGCTCAGAGCCATTTGAACCATTTTTATTCCGTATGGGCGAACACATCTGGCACGTTGGTATTCACGGACACAATGGACTTGCCCAATTAAACAACACTCAGGCACGACACGCCCACGGCTTCACGACTGCTCACTAATCCAACACACGATTGTGCACTGTGTATACTTGCAGCTGTTGCCTCGGTGCGTCGTAACAGAGCTGCCTTCTGTTGGAGTATACTCACAGGATGGATCAGTCATCTGTCCCACCAATTTATTTATTCCTGTAGAAGTGCAAGATGAGACCATTCCCGCTATTTATTTGCTACGGATTGTTTTCTTATTTTGAAGACAATCTGATGATGCCCCAAATGGGCGAAACACGCTACATAAATCAAATATCCTTGCAACCCATACTGCTTTTCAATTCGAAATAATTCACAACGGCCGGCCGCTGTGGCCGATAGGTTCTAGGCACTTCATTCCGGAACTACGCGGCTGCTTCGTTCTCACGTTCGAATCCTGCCTCGGGAATGGATGTCTGTGATGTCCTTAGGTTAGTTAGGTTTAAGTAGTTCTAAGTTCTAGGGGACTGATGACCTCAGATGTTAAGTCCCATAGTGCTTAGAGCCAATTCAGAACGTTTTCTGTACCAGCCAGCCAGAATGGAACGGAATAAATTTTATGGGATTTTTGATGTCAGGACCCTTTTTATAGACGGTTAACCCAATCCACAATAGTAGAATTTACGTTTTATATACTAAACGAGGTCTCAGGAAATGGAGTTTGGAAAAATCGATTTTGCAGCCAGTCTTTGACAGCACTGAATAAGAGAATAGCTACTAGGTCGTTCGATTATGAAATGATATGGACAAAAGTGTAACACAATTGTAACGAAATCGAGCGCTAATAATAAAATTAAGAGTGTGATTTCCTTACTTCTTCCGCAGGCTGTCATCTTCGAGCCGGTAGCAAGGCGGTGCAATAGCTGCCTACCACGAACCTCGGCAGGCGGCAGCTACTGTTGCGACTGTCGGAGACAAAAGTATTCTCAGAAGGGTTCATACTCGCCAGTGTGGAGTGGGGCGATGTTACGCGAGCAAGTCTGCACGTGTCCTTGATAGCAATGTCTTGTCCTGCTGCTCTTGCTTACTTAACCTTCATGCGCTCGCGCTAGAAATAGTCACGCGAGCGTTCGCTTGGGCGGTCGGCCGACCGTCCGAGGGTTTTCATCAATCTCTTGAGGTTTTCCGTTTTTAAAGGTCATATTTGCATAAAATATCGACATAGGATATCTCACACAATATTTCAAACACATTTGTAATCAAAATTATTTATTTAACAATAAAATATACAATGGAATACAAAAAGGAAGCCAAATACCCAAATGAAATATAAGAACATTTTTTTAATTGTAATGTTTTGGGACTATATAATGTAATACTTAAGACTAGAATTATTCACTGTCTTAACTCGTCACAAGAAAAGCTAATTTTGCTTTTAAAAAAGAATTTTTGATTGAAAACGTCTCAAACGTTTCTGTCAGATGAAAAATGCTGATCAGTCTGTATGCATTTCATTTTCGTTTTGAAACTGACAACAATTATTGCACGTAACTGTCGTGGTTGAATGTCGTAGACAGACGTTTCTTCCACATTCACCGCATTCTCGCTTTGTTTTTATATTCTTTTTTGAGCCACACAAATAACATATTCCTCTCCTTGTAGGCGGTGATACAGCTGGATAAACTACGTCACTCTCTCTGTAATTTTCCAAAAATACTAACAAATTTTATGTAAATGCTTCAATTTAGCTCTTTCTTTCAGGTTTTCGCTCATCAGTTCCAAAGATAACGTATGTAAGAATTGTCTTCTCGTTTCTTCTTTCATATTACCTGTGTTGAATCGAAAAATGCGTAACGAATTTCCTCCTGCCAAGTCAAGGAAGCGGAAAAATATACATGCAGACCACCTTTGTGTTCTTCTTTATGTTGACATTGTGGAGCACATGCACATTCACTAGAGAATTGGAAGAGTCTATAAAATTGAGGAATTATAGGGGAATTACAAAAAGAAATACTTAAATTCCGAAGTAGACGAGTAGAACAAAGTCTCGTAAGCGCTCGCAAGGCGGTAACTGACCGTTTTTGTAAGTGCCGTAAGCGCTTGCAAGGCGGTAAACTGACCGTGTTTGTAAGTGCAGTAAGCGCTCGCAAGGCGGTAAACTGACCGCCGAACGTGTTCGGATCTATTTGAACTTTCCCTGAGAGGCAGAGAGGTGCGACTTGGACGAACTTTGAGCAGCATCTGTCGGAAAAAGGTGCCACTAGAGAATACATGTCCCTCCCGCCGCCTCGTTACCTTTGTGGAGTAAGTATGGCGCGAAATTGCAAAAAGGCGGTCACTTCACCGCCCCCACGAGCGCGTGAAGTTTAATGAGGTAGCTGCAGCACATGCGGCAGGCATCCCATTAACCCGAGTACCAACGTTTTGCTGAATCAGTGGCCTCTCGAACAAAGATCAGCGACACCCAATTCATATTACTGAGAGCGCTGTGTTTCCTTGTTGCTTCATAAACGTGACACTGCCTAGCGAAGTTCCAGTACCACATTCGATGTGATATGCGGCGTCGATGTAAATCCTAAAATTGCACCGATAGCTCGGTATTACCGGATCAAAGGTATTGCTAGCGACAGTCACTGCGTTTGTATGAAGCACCCAAAGTCGGATTTCGTTTCCGGTTGGTCACGCAAATACTCCAATATCAATTCTGGAAATGCGATTCTAGCTGAGGAATTTCCATTTCCGTCATCGATTTTCGCCCCATGTAGGTGCACAGCAGCTTTAGAAATGGGCTTGGGTTGTGAGATTAGGTTTTAAAAAGATTTACGCAGTGCATTGAAGTAGAAGTACAAATATTAGCCTGAGAATGAAACTGTCTTCTTCCGACATCTCATTGAAAAGAAATAGCCATTTTCGTAACTAAATCAGAAAGCAGAACAGCTGATTTCCAGCAGCCATTTGTGTAAAATAGCTATCAGAATTGTATTATTATTCACCTCGTATATTGTAAAGACGACACTGATGGCTTTAACGTATTACAAAGGAAGGTTGTATCACGTCCTTGGCAGGTGCCGGACACATGCTTTATAACTCAAAGCGTTGGAAAAGCGGCACGCCCTACTAGTTACAAGCTGGTTGCTTTCCTACAAAACGGACCTGAAATTCTTGGACGCTGGAGGATGGCAGGATGGCAATGCGCTTCCAAAGATGGTCCCTCGATATCTTGGCCCATGGGTGGAAATCTAGCCATGTTAATTAGTTATATAGGCGATTGTTTTTGCTAAGCGCCACCTTAGAGAGAGTCACTTTCGAAAGATTCATTGTGTGGTCGACAGCGACCTACCATTTAAGAGTAAGAAATGTCACCACAAGTAGCATCAGACTGGCTGTTCCCCTTTCTGTTTCCAGTCAACTGTTGTATCAAATGAAAACATGAATGACAGTGTCTATCATCGAAATGCAGGGAACGTTACTGTATGGAATTCTACGACAAAGTTAATAAGCGGTTCAGGAATAATTCAGATTAAAGCTTTCTGAGAGATTACAGTAAAAAATAGTGTCTCTTGTCATTAAAACAAACATACAAGTGTGATTTAGAATATAATGTCTATTTAATAATACTCGTAAAGGTCGGATAATTGGGTCATAGTCGTATAACATTGTATCTTACGGCAAGGCATGACTAGGAAACGGAATGGCGATAGGTTCACAGAAGTGATCAGCTAATAGCAGACAAACTGTAGCTTATAGAGGGGAGATTAAAAGTTTAATTGGGAAGTGATGTTAAGAGGATTGGTAGAATTCAGTCTCAGACTGGAACGTCCTCTTTGAAAAATTATACACGTCTGTGCTTAAACTGACACACAATATTTTTAGCGCAACGCAATCTGACTTTCAAAAATCCCTGCAAAAGAATGGCCCTGACTAACATTAATCTCTACCTTTCACAAATCACTTACCTCACCAAAAATCTCCGTTACTCGAACTACTGCAATACAGCGAGCGCCACTACTGCCAGCTAAATAAAAGATTCAAACTACAGACGGCACTAACTACTGATAGGCATAGTTAGCAAATGAAAGATTTTGATAGAGAACAAACAATGTATTTACCTTAATAGTGTTGAAAAATCATAATATACATAGCAGTTCATAATATCCAGTATAACAAATTTCAAAACTCCGCCATCTCTCTCCCCACATCCACCACTGCTGGCGGCTCACCTCCAACTGCGCAACGCTACGCGCTGTTCACATCCAGCTGCCGCTGCCCAACACTACAATGGCAGACAACAATGCAAACTAGCTACAGACTGCACACAGCACAGCCAGCGATTTTCGTACAGAGCGCTACGTAACGTTGCCAATAAGAAAACATAAACAGCCTACTTACACAGCCCCCACTTACATAGCCCCCATGCTCCCCACAAAAAATTTTACAAATTGTTTTCGGCAGTGGCCAATAATGATTTGATAAAATTTTTCTTAATTACAATAACTAAGATATCAAATGCACACACTTATTGATACAATGTTGGTCAAAAGCTAAAATTTTCTCACAGTGCATTAAGATAGTCCTGATCATTCATCATAATAGTAATTACAGTTATTTTTCTCAAAGTGTCATTAGTAGAAGAAATTGCACACAGAAGTAATGGATTTCCATGCAGTCTTGAAGAAGTAGTGTTGTCTTCCAACGGAAAGACAGTGCTGACTCTTGACATGCAGACAGGTAATGGGTCACAACAGAGCAAACCCACAGCAGAGTCATTCGACGTTTTGAAGAAGATTGGTAGGTAGGTCATCACAGAGTAGACCCACTGCAGTCCTGGTAGAGATTACGGTATTGGTGGGCCACAAGAGGTGCAGACCCACTGCAGTCCTTGTAGAAATAATGGTATTGATGGATCATCAAAGGTGTAGACCCACTGTAGTCCTTGTAGAGATAATGGTATTGGTGGGTCATCAAAGGTGCAGACCCACGGCAGTCCTTGTAGAGATGGCCAGCAGCCATCTGTTGCGACTGTGCAGGTGCACAATCACCATCGAAGAGTCTTGCGGAGAATATAGCAAGTCCATAACCACCACTTGTGCACTCACAAAGTTTTTGGAATTGTCCTTAGAACCAGCAATGCCGTTATCCAGTCCCTTGCTGAATTATTAACACACATGTAAACACTAAGAGCCCCAACTTCTCACATATTGTCCATATACTATGACCAACAGAAATGTGATCAGTGAAATGTAACTAACAAGTTAATAATATGATGAACTGGTATCAATTACAATTTTATAACATAAGAATACAATTACAAAGGTACAAAATACATCATTAAAGAACATAACAATACAGATAACATTTGTAGTACAGGCTTTACAACAGAATAGAAATAAACATATACATCAGTGTTACAGGAACTATGACATAAGTAAATACATAAAAGTTCAGAATAATTATTGAAACATCAACTTCACACATGAGCATTAAAACAAAACAGAATAAATAATGTCTAAGCATATTTACAAGGTAAATAACATATTATTAATGCCAATTATATTTTAGGATAACAGTATTCCTCATCATAGTGAATGTAGCTTAGTATTAGAAGAAAAAAAAATTCTATGAAACTACACAGAGACACAAAGAAAACAAAAACACAAGGGTACACAAACACATAGTGGGATAACACAAAAGGAAAGGACAGGGATCGTTTTCAGTGTAACATTTGGTACTGCAGTCCAACCCAAAACTTCATTCCATAGATTTTTCGTCTCATTTCAACCTTTGTTTCCACCAAAAAAATCCTATCCAAGCATGCTTTCTGTATTTTTCTCGTATAACCTCTCAGTGCATTTCTTCCAATTAATCGCAACTCATTCTCTTATAGTCTACCCCTTCTTAAGCTAACTTAAATCTACTGAGCTCAGATGCTAAACTAAGGGACGAGGCAATGCAGAAGTACAAAACAATTAACACAAACATCACTGACAAAAAATTCAAATTGGCAAAGTAAGCAACAATATTACAACTAATAAAAGGCAATGAGCAGCAAACAAGAAAAATAAATCAGTAGTAAACTGGCTTAGCAGAGTAACACAAAGTCAAATTCAGTAACACTATGCCTGGCAAACAGCAGTAACTTATACCTAAACATGACATAGCTCAAGCAGAAAAAATAGTACACTAAAGACAACAATGCAGATAAAGGAAATGTATAATCACATCTTAATGTCTATGTAATTAAAGTGGTGCACCACAAAAACTAATTCTACAAAAAATTACCAGTACTTGAAAAGAAAATTATATATGCAGTTATTGTTATCAGTCCCTTCTTATTGTTCTTTCCATTCCAAGAGCTCCTTTTTTGAAGAATGTGGATCATAAAATAATTATTTAATAGATCTGTTGACAGAAAGCGTTCACATTAGCAAATGCATCTAAGTTTATTTTATAAAACTAATGCTGCAACACAGCTGGAAACCAGATATTAAACAAAATGAGCAATCTCTCAACTACAAACACAATAGATGTAAAATGTTCATTAGGCATTTTAGTAAATATCATAAATTACGAGCTCCACAGTATGCTTTCAACAAGGAAATGTCAATAGCGAGGATAATGGCCTCCCCTTTATTTTTTTCTACCTGTACCTCTGACGAGGCACTCACTAATGACTTGTTCTCCCGGCATCTGACACAGCTGGGTGCCCACGACGCATTACATGCAGGTGGTCACTTAACTTACTTACGCAAATATTTACGACATTTTTCCGCTACAGTGACAGTCTCATATACAAAATTTCATGGGTCGAGAATTTGCTTTGCAAATGTGTAGAAACAAAATCTTATGAATATAAAAGTGTCCAAAAAATTTTCGACGGCATTGTGATACATTCACGCATTTACACACATTTCATAACTCTTAAAGTACGATTCTTGGTTTCCAACATCCTTTTCATAAATCAGAGTCCCTAACCACTACTCATTATTCCTTACCTTATTCGTCGACACTTCTTCAATATTTCATCTTAATGAATATGTAGCATAATCAAATTCCTCATATAGCATCAGCTTATTGATCATAAACATACCTGAGCAGCATAATACACATCGTCATCATAATAATAACATCATAACACCTCAGTCAACCCTCAAAATCGTCGTAGCTTCCTCCAATAATTAAAAAAATTCTCTGCTCATGTCAAAAGTGTCATCTGCCTCAAACGTACTTTAAAAATCGTGATCCCATACCAAATATATCATTCAAAGCTCTCATAATATCACAATGGTTCCGAAAAAATATGAAGAGTTCACACAGTACAGACAAATACAATTTTATAAGTGTGAAGTTATCCAATGGGGTAATTGCGTAAACATCTGTCACTGATGTAGTAAAATAAATGTTTGTCTCTGCCAGTTAAATGATCAGAAAGCTGTGTAATTCTGTTTTAGAGGAATATGGTACCGATGTGTAAAGTTGTATAAGCAAATACCATATTAGCTAGGGCTCCTTGTGCTTGCCAAACACATGGTACACAAAGTAAGCGTGTACCCCCCTGAGGATTAATGTAATTATACCCTCAGGTGTTACAGATTACAGCAATGGAATGAAATGTATCACGGAAAACTTTCTTTGTAATTCAAAAATCTTTAAAAATAAATGTTTTAAGTACAAAATTAATCACTCAAATACGTGTCCTGTAGCGCTAAATGTGCGTCTTGCTGTAAGATAATCTCTGTGGAAGTGTCGTAGTTATCGTCCTCCAAAAGCTAAGTTCTGCAGAAGTCAATGTACTTACCTCATGATAAACAAAAGTGAAATGCTTTGCGTATAGATATCTTACTTATTACGCTTATTGCCGTGATGAAGAAAGTACTGTGCTGTAACGTATTGTTGTGCTACAGAAAAGGTTGTCTCCTTGTAGCTATACCACAAAAGTTACTACTAAAACATGTTTTGCTTTCCAGAAGAATTCAGAAAAACCGTGCAGATATAAAACAGATACTCCACAAAAGCAACAATGTAAAATGTGTCACACATTAGTAACGTCGTGATATAATCGTGTAGCTGTCACATTAACTAACCACTGTGTCATCTGGTATCTCTCAGAAAGTACTTTAATTCAGAATGTATTTTCAAGTACACCAAAATGTTGCATTAAAATCTCATTAGCAGTACTGGTAAATGTTCTAATTATGTGTCATTACGTAATCATGCAACTAACAAGCAAGAATGCACACACACAATAACACTGTGTCCTCTGTTCACTATAACAATGCATTCGTAATTTCTGTTTAAAAATGTTCCCTAGGTTCTAGACAGCATATTTAACTTCAAACATTGTTGCATGTTAACAGTTTCTTAAGTCTGACAAAGCATACTAGAAATGTGAAGTGAAAAGATTTATGGCAAAGACAAAGTTAAGGTGTAAACCTTTACTCTTCCTAGTACGCAGAGGTTCAACTTGAACGGAATTATCATGCGGTATACGTCGGTGAGGAATGCTAAAAATTTTCTCAAGGTCTATGTTATTTTTCTCTGAGCCAGCCGGCGCACGCGGCTGCCTGCGGTGCGAGTCATTGTCTGTTCCTTTGTTAGCGCGCGTCGTGATTGGAATTAGGAGACCTAGCTTCTTCAAATTCACGTTGTCGAAAGTGCCCTGCTCTGTTTGAGTCCCACCAGTTCTGATGCAATTCAGGTCTGTCGTTACGATTATCTCGTCTATCGTCACGTCGGTAGATTTCATAATTTCTTTCTTGTTGGTCATGTGGTGGATAATTTCTTCCTGAATCATAACTGCGCACTGAACTGTTGTGTCTGAAGTTATTCTGTCTCCCTTGATAATAATTGTTTTCGTTCCCATATTGTCTGTTTCTAAGGTAATCTCTGTCATATTCATTACTACGGAAATGCGATCTTTCTCTGTAACTATTATTACTCTGCCAGTGATTGTCATGTGGGTGGTGTCTGTTTTGGTCACGATTTGCGTTGTAAGAATAGACTTGTCGTGTCCAGTTATTGTTTCTGTCGTCACGGAATTGTGACAGATGTGACCTGTAGCGATTGTTTTCCTGTTTTCGCATCCCGCGACTGTATGTGTGAATTTCTAATTCTTGTAAGAGTCCCTGAAAAGCTTCAATGTCGTCTTTGCAACGTCCTGCTAAAATAATATGTCGTAAATGTTCAGGCAGTTTGATTAAGCAAATGCGGATGAGTTCTGAGGGGCTGTATGGGTTTGAAAGGTACTGATTCTTATGCAACATGTCTTCAAAATATTTCATAAGACTGGAAAATTCAGATTGTTCAAAACGTTTCATCATTATGATGCTATGTTTTACTCGGTCTTGTGTAGCTTGAGACCAATATGCTGAGAGGAAGGCATGATAAAATTCTCCTTCACTGTGACAATCGTGAATGACCGATCGCATTCTTACAGCTGGTTCATTCTCCAAGTAGCCACACATAAATTCTAACCTGGGCTCCAATGACCAGTTGGGAGGAAAACAATGAGAAAATTGATGAAGCCATGCTTGTGGATGAATGTTGTTGTCAGAATTCTTAAATGTTTTGAATTTACGTGTAGTAATGAACAGCTTATAGTCGAAATCATCGTGTCGGCGAGTCGCACATCGCTCATTGTTACTTCGTTTCGGCGGTTCCATCTCAAAATTCGATGCGCCTTGCCAATTTCTTTCATAATTTCCGAAGTGTCCTGTGTTATTATTTTGTGGTTGTTCCGTATTTCTATGTCCCTCTTCCCGTACTGGAGCGCGAGTGTCCTCTGAAATATGTAATTCTTGTATTACCTGCGTCAACTGATCTTGTACTTCCCGGATTTCTCTTTTGTACTGTGTATTGATTTGATTTTGATTTTGTTTGAATTTTCTAATTTGTTCATACTCTTCTGTGTCAGTGAAGGCTACAGGTCTTGTGTCATTCAGATCATCATCTATCTTTGTAGATAAGTTAGTGACCTGATCCGAAAGTTCGGCTACTTTCTCCGATAGTGAACACATTTCCTCAGTGTGTTTTTCTGAACCAAGTTTCAGAGTGTCCATTTGTGTTGAAATCGAATCTACTGTGTCCTTTAAGTTTTCCTGAGTTTTTGCAAGTTGCGTAACCGAATCGGTAGATGCAACTGAGTCAATTTTAGCCCACAAGTTCTCATGATTTTCATGAACAATGGTTTGCAGTTCTTTTATGGCTGCTTCGTGATTCTGTAATGCATTTTCATGCCGCAAAAAAATAGGTTGAAAATGCTCACAAATTAGTGTTTTTACGTCATTACAGACTTTTTGACATTTCGATGCAATGTTATGTAACTCAGTAGTTAAACCTTCACGTGTTTGTTCAAGTGTGGTGTTTAACTTTTGAAGATTTTGTTCCATTGTGTCTACCTTATTAAGATTTTGTTCCACTGTGTCTAACTTTTTAAGATTTTGTTCCATTGTGTCTAACTGTTGCTGTGTTTGTCTCTGGTGTTGTTCCATTGTGTCTAACTTTCGAAGATTTTGTCCCATTTGTCTCTGATTTTGTTCCATTTGTTGCATTAATTGCAATAATAATGTGTTAGTGTCTGGAATCTGTTTCTCTATGCTTTTTGGCAGTGCATTTTCACCGGCAACATTCACATTTTGACAAGTAGAAAATGTGTCTTGACTCATTTGAGAAAACGGTGAGGACCCAAAACCTAAGTCTACAGTATTTACAGTATTGTGTTCTGTCATTTGGGATTCCTGAGGCGAGCTGTTGCCGACCGATCGATCGATAATGCTTCCTTGTTCACTCCCTGTTTCACTGTCTACACCATTATTTGCCGTCGCTCCATTTCCCTATGCACAATTACCAAATTAATACGTTGAATGTCTGTTAATTCACTACACAGGTGTGCTGATAAGCTACGCTCTTCGTCACTATTATTTATCAGTTTACTTTGGAGCCTAGTGTTACGTTTTTCACACGCCATTATCGTCACAATATTTCACACGACAACACAGAAAAGCACAATTTGAAGAGCAAAAATAAGAGAACACATTAACATAGCACTGAAAATAATATCTAGTTAATTGCAAGCGCAGCTGCGAAATACTTGGTGCAAAGCTAAATGCATGCCACAACTGTGCACAACAATGAAAAACTACAATTACAAAGGAAATTCTCTCTATAATTACGCGCTAGCAATAAACAAAAGCTACACTAATTACACAAACTACAAGAAAAAATCAGAAGATTCCAGTGAGATATCCTTGGCTAAGGGTCGACACATGAAACGTCCCCTTAGAAAAATTATACACGACTGTGCTTAAACTGACACACAATATTTTTAGCGCAACGCAATCTGACTTTCAAAAATCCCTGCAAAAGAATGGCCCTGACTAACATTAATCTATACCTTTCACAAATCACTTACCTCACCAAAAATCTCCGTTACTCGAACTACTGCAATAAAGGGAGCGCCACTACTGCCAGCTAAATAAAAGATTCAAACTACAGAAGGCACTAACTACTGATAGACATAGTTAGCAAATGAAAGATTTTGATAGAGAGCAAACAATGTATTTACCTTAATAGTGTTGAAAAATCATAATATACATAGCAGTTCATAATATCCAGTATAACAAATTTCAAAACTCCGCCATCTCTCTCCCCACATCCACCACTGCTGGCGGCTCACCTCCAACTGCGCAACGCTACGCGCTGTTCACATCCAGCTGCCGCTGCCCAACACTACAATGGCAGACAACAATGCAAACTAGCTACAGACTGCACACAGCACAGCCAGCGATTTTCGTACAGAGCGCTACGTAACGTTGCCAATAAGAAAACATAAACAGCCTACTTACATAGCCCCCACTTACAAGACACCAGATGCCACTGTTTCTTGTTATTAGGGGACTTCGGTCAGAGACTCCTTGGAGTTTAGACGTTATCGTGACTGTTCCGTTTCTGCTTTAGTTCAGGATTTTTTCTGGGACTCAAGAACCGATTATCTGTGTCGTTTCCGTTGGCGTGAATTAGTGATTTCGATCTGGGCCTCGAAAGTCGAGACGTTTCCATTTGTAATGAATTGTTTTATGAACTGTGCTGGTTTCATAACTTAGTTTTTATCCAAAGGATACTGTGATTACGAAGATTTTCGTGTGGTTAAACTGTTAAGCCTTCGTGCATTCACTGGGTTTATCTACGCTTAGAATACCTGCCACAGTGGCATTGCATTAGAGCAGTAAAGATGTGTTGGGAACTGTAGTCAGCCTTGGGAACAGTTTCAATAGCGTTTCGCAAATTGTGAGCAAGACTTTCTGTGTGTGGGGTAAATTGGCTAACTGCTGAAGTGACTGAGATAATTAATGCAATTTATAGAGTATTACTATGAAATAAATAAGAGAAATATAAAACAATTATTTTTCATATAATTTTATTCGTGAAGTCCAACTCCAGCTGCTTAAATTTAGTTAAAACACACCAAGTAGATCTGTTAGGACATCGTAAACTTTATTCCATCGTGAAGGGAGCTGTTTTAGAGGCGCGTGTGTTTGATCTGTAGACAAAATCTGATGATTTGCTAAAGTGACCGGTTTATGCATGTTTAATCGGCCATCATATTATAATCACGATTTGTCGGGGGCTGGCGGTGTGGTGAATAGCTCCAGCAAAATCGTGCTCATAATCTAAAGATGGTCGATTAAAGGTGCCGAAACCGGTCATTTTAGCACTCATCTGATTTTGCGATCTTGACCATTTTTGCCAATTGATCATCAAGAACAGATCACTGTTACCTCCTTACCATGTTGTTTAAAACAATGGAAATCTCACGAGCCAAATTTAAGGTTCACAGTCGTATGTCATGGCCTGACTAGGAAACGGAATGGCGGGAGATGCACAGAGGTGAACAGCCAATAGCAGACAAACTGAACGTTATGGAGGTTAGATTAAATGTTTAATTGGGAACTAATATTAAAAGGATTGGTGGAATTCATTCGCAGACTCCAGAGAGTCCAAACGTTTATACTTGCGTTTATTAGTGGACTTGGGCTTTGGACTCCACGGAGTCCGGACTTCCGTGGCTGTTCCGTTGTGGTTGTATTGGAGGACTTCAGGCTGGGACTCGAGAAAGTACAGATGGTCATTCGTGTCTGTTTCCGTTCGCATGAGTTGGTGATTTCTGTCGGGGACTCGAGAATCCAAACGTATCCACTTGTAACGAGCTCTTTCGTGAATGTGGTTAAACTGTTTGGCCTTTGAGCATTCACTGGATTTATCTACGCTTAGAATACTTAGCCCTCAGGCATTATATACGAACAGTAAAGTTGTGTAGGGAAGTGTAGTCAGACTTGGGAACAGTTACAACAGTTTTTCGCAAACTGTATGCGAGACTTTCAGTGACTGAAGTAATTAATGCGGTTGAGAGATAGTTACTATCAAATAATTAAGAGAAGTGTTAAACAATTTTTGATCGCGCAGTTTTATTGGTGAAATCCGACTCCACCTTTTTAAACTGATTTATAACACACCCAGTAGGTCTGCTAGATCATCCTAGACATTAGTTCATCCATGAGAAAAGAGTTTTGCAGCAGCGTGTGTTTCACCCCTGAACAAAATCTGACGATTTATTGAAGTGACCGGTTTCTGCACGTGTAATTGCCCATCTTCAGATTAAGAGCACGATTTGGCTGGAGCAGGCGGCATGTTGAAATCTGCGTGTGATCGCAGGTTATGGCAGTTACCGCTATGACCACGCAAAGCTGTTGAACATGCCGCCAGCGCCAGCCAGATCGTGCTCATAATCTGAAGATGACCGATTAAACGTGCCGAAACAGGGCATTTGAATAAATGAGAGATTTGCTATCTTGATCATTTTTGCTATTTAATCACCAAGAACAGATCGCTGTTATCTCCTTACCATGTTGATTAAAATAATGAAAATATCAAGAAGCACATTTAGGCTAAAATCCAATCACACCTTTAAGTTCACCTACAATGTGAGTTAAGTCCACACTAATCCTCATTAAAAAATGGAAATAAAATTGACTGCACATCTAAAACAGGTAGAGCACATATGGATGTGCGGTTTTTAAACCACTTCCGCTTTTTAGGTGAAAAACCAAACTGTGCTATAAAAATTGAGTGCGTAATATGTCTCAAAGACCTCAAAACGAGGCTCAGCATCAAATGAGAGTACACGTCATCAGAACTGGTGCCTTTCCTACTCACTGGACGGCACTGAGCCCTGTTAATTAGAGGTCGCCCGCTCCCCTCACTACGTTACGGTTTTGTTCCAATTCCAGCTGTTATCTCATCTCTCTGCACCTCAGCCAGGGCTCTAGTCTTAGTTCAAAGATGCTTCTTTCCAGTTACTTACGACATTAAATTAGAAGCTTCTGCTGCAAGCCTACTTATGATTCGTAGTTCATGACTGCGCTAAAATTAACGGGCTCTTAATGTAGAGAAAGTGTCATTCTTTGTGCCTCGTGGCGTAAAATGGCAGGCTCCAGTTGCGTGCTAGCTCACCTTACAGAGACACAACGATGATCCACGTTATATTGTTCATACTGTCTCTCACAGCCAGCCCATACAAATTTTATATCCATCTTTTTCACATGAAATTATATACCAAGACCAACTCCCCTTATCCTCGTCGTCTTTAACCCGGCGCCTTCCATTAACTTCATGGACTATCACCGTGTGCCGCCTTTTCCATTCTGTTTCTGAAAGTCTTTGCGGCCATGACGGGCAATGTAACTGCACCTACCACAGATGCCCATGTCATCGCTTCTGTAGCTAGCGTTGTGTGCCCTCGGGTGCGGACCTCAGAGGAAACGCACCTCCCACCTTCCTCCCCCTCCCCGACTCTGAACTGGCAATACACCAGTAGACCGATTGGTCAACAAATAATACGCCAGAAGAACCTGAACATTCACGTTAGATACTTTTTTTGGAGAAGAGATGCACTGTATTATGAAGAAATTCGACAAGCTGAATCATCGAAGATGTCTTTACCTGTGTGCTCTTTCATTTCTGAAGGGATGTCGTCTCGAGCATTGCTTCTGTGGCTGACGTTGTGCGCCTTCGGGTGCGGACCTTAGAGGAAACTCATCCCCCCCCCCCCCTTCAGGAGCTTAGTTCATCAGCGCATGTCATGATGGTGACGTGGACTCTGGATTGGCAGTACACCCGTAGACTGATTGGTCAACAAATAATACGCCAGGAGAACCTGAAAATTCACGTTAGACACTTTTATGGAGAGGAGATGCATTGCATTATGAAGAAATTCGACAAGCTGAATCATCGAAGATGTCTTTACCTGCGTGCTCTTTCATTTCTGAAGGGATGTCGTCTCGAGCATTGCTTCTGTGGCTGCCGTTGTGTGCCTTCGGGTGCGGACCTTAGAGGAAACTCACCCCCCCCCCTTCAGGAGCTTAGTTCATCAGCGCATGTCATGATGGTGACGTGGACTCTGGATTGGCAGTACACCCGTAGACTGATTGGTCAACAAATAATACGCCAGGAGAACCTGAAAATTCACGTTAGACACTTTTATGGAGAGGAGATGCATTGCATTATGAAGAAATTCGACAAGCTGAATCATCGAAGATGTCTTTACCTGTGTGCTCTTTCATTTCTGAAGGGATGTCGTCTCGAGCATTGCTTCTGTGGCTGCCGTTGTGTACCTTCGGGTGCGGACCTTAGAGGAAACTCATCCCCCCCCCCCCCCTTCAGGAGCTTAGTTCATCAGCGCATGTCATGATGGTGACGTGGACTCTGGATTGGCAGTACACCCGTAGACTGATTGGTCAACAAATAATACGCCAGGAGAACCTGAAAATTCACGTTAGACACTTTTATGGAGAGGAGATGCATTGCATTATGAAGAAATTCGACAAGCTGAATCATCGAAGATGTCTTTACCTGCGTGCTCTTTCATTTCTGAAGGGATGTCGTCTCGAGCATTGCTTCTGTGGCTGCCGTTGTGTGCCTTCGGGTGCGGACCTTAGAGGAAACTCACCCCCCCCCCCTTCAGGAGCTTAGTTCATCAGCGCATGTCATGATGGTGACGTGGACTCTGGATTGGCAGTACACCCGTAGACTGATTGGTCAACAAATAATACGCCAGGAGAACCTGAAAATTCACGTTAGACACTTTTATGGAGAGGAGATGCATAGCATTATGAAGAAATTCGACAAGCTGAATCATCTAAGATGTCTTTACCTGTGTGCTCTTTCATTTCTGAAGGGATGTCGTCTCGACCATTTTGTGTCGGATTTCCTGAGGTAACGCGTCACATCGATACAGCGGCAGCCCGGACAATCAAGAAGTGGGGCAGCCTTGCCTTGGTACGAAAGAGGATACTCTTTACTTGCTGGAACCTAGAGTACAACTCTCAAGAACCATTTAAACTATTTTTACAGTTGCCCAATATTTTAACGTCTGGACCTGGGTTTGGACTGATGGTGTTACCTGGGTAGCAGCCATTTCTACACAAAGGAAGGCTACAGGAAACAAAACACGAAAATTTTTACATCTCATTGACAGACCATCATTGGAGGCTCGGTGCAAGATTGTCATCAATGCAATTGAGTGGCGATACAGGAGGGGGAGGAGATTAAGCTTCGCTCCTAGCCATCACTTCACACATGCCACAGTCCTCAGGTTGAACAGGCTGCATTGCGACGTCCGAGTGAAGCAGCCGAAAAAGTACGTCGTAATACTTGTTATGCACTGACGAGAACTAAGCCTACAATGTCAAACATTACCGCAGAGAGAGAGAAGCTCACGAAGGCGACGCTATTGCTGTTTTCTCGCACAAGGACTACATTAAGAAGATGCACACCCTGCTACAAAACGAATCCTACAGGAAGATCAGCGCTGACCCCACCAAATGTTTTAGAAGAGGACCTTGGCGTTTCCAAAGTTTCCGGATTTACCAGAGGGGATCATCAAAAAATTGTCATCACAAGGACCAGTACTTTGTGGACTATGTAAGGTTCACAAAGACGGGGAAACGTAATACACCATTGTCAGAAACGTTAGGAGTCCCACACGTGTGCTGCAAAATACCTGACAGAAACACATACAAATACTGTGGATTGTGTGAATAGCCTCAACAACTTCAGGCTGAAGGGCTCAGATAACATGGTGAGTTTCGACGTCGATTTGTTATAACATTTGTTGGAACCACTCTTTGGTGCTAATTGCATCACTGTCACTTTATTTATTTATGATTGGAAGACTGATTATGGTGCTCTATAATGCTTCCATTTAAAGCTGCTACTCCTAGTGGCACAGTATGGGTTGCCACGCATTAAGATTTGTCGGGGCCACTCACACCAGGTCCTAATAACTGCAGGCTTCACACCTTGTTTGGATTGTCATACAAGTTAGGGTTTTCCTAATGTTCTCTTTACTAGCTGTTGTCCTTAGTGCGGTGGCAATATAGTAATTTTTCATATCCGCAACCTCTCTTGAAGCGGCGAGGTAGATTTCGAAACATAGCACTTTTTCTCCAAATTTGTAATGTCGATGGGATGAAAGTAGCATGTCCTAGAAAATAAGATGGTCATGGGCTAAAAAGAGAGTTGAAACAGTGATGTGTCACAAGAATTAAGCAGGTCATGTGTTAAAAATGGAATAAAATAAGTCATAGGCTAAAAATTGCGTCCATCAGTTTTGGAGAAAGTAGATCAGCTAAAAAGTGAGTGACCCACTTTGCCCCAAGAATGGTGGACGCATAGCACTCGTAGCCATTCATCAATGCTGATGAGGTAAGAATTATCATGATCCCAACCTCCTCCACTCACCCACTCCCCCGCCACTCTCCTTTACCACCACCATCCTTTCACCCTTTCGTCCGAATTCCGTATCTAATGCCCAACCACGAGCTCCAGTTAGTTACTCCTAACAGTTCATCTCATTTCACTGCATATAACTCTCTAAGGACTGGACAATGCATTATTCTTTGCTTTCTACATCTTCATTTATATCTACATGATTACTCTGCAATTCACACTTAAGTGCCTGGCAGAGGGTTCATCGAACCATTTTCATACCACTTCTCTACCATTCCACTCTCGAATGGCGTGTGGGAAAAAGGAACACCTAAATATTTCCGTATGAGCCCTGATTTCTCTTATTTTGTGATGATGATCATTTCTCCCTGTGTAGGTGGGTGTCAATAAAACATTTTCGTATTCGGAAGAGAAAGTTGGTAAATTGAAATTTCGTAAATAGATCTCGCCGCAAAGAAAACCGCCTCTGTTTCAGTGACTACCACCCCAACTCGCGTATCATACCAGTGACATTCTCACCCCTATTGCGTGATAACACGAAACGAGCTGCCCTTCTTTGCACTTTTTCGGTGTCCTCCGTCAATCCTACCTGGTACCGCGCAGCAATATTCCAGCAGAGGACGGACAAGTGTAATATAGTCTGTCTCTTTAGTGCGTTTTTCGCATCTTCTAAGTGTTCTCCCAACAAAGCGCAGTCTTTGTTTCGCCTTCCCTACAGTATTATCTATGTGGTCTTTCCAATTTAAGTTTCTCGTAATTGTAATTCCTAGGTATTTAGTCGAATTGACAGTCCTTAGATTTGTGCGATTTATCGTATACCCAAAATTTATCGGATTTCTTTTAGTACCCATGTGGATGACCTCGCACTTTTCTGTGTTTAGTGCCAGTTGCCACTTTTCGCACCATTCAGAAATTCTCTCTAGATCATTTTGTAATTGGAACTGATCGTCTGATGATTTTACTAGACGGTAAATTACAGCATCATCTGCAAACAATCTAAGGAGGCTGCTCAGATTATCACCTAGATCATTTATGTAAATCAGGAACAGCAGAGCGCCTATGACACTACCTTGGGGAACGTCAGATATCACTTCTGTTTTACTCGATGATTTACCGTCTATCACTCAGAATTGTGACCTCTCTGAGAGGAAATCACGAATCCAGTCACACAATTGAGACGATACTCCATATGCAAGCAATTTGATAGTAAAAAATTAATGTCTTGTGACTATGGTCTCCCGTCGGGTAGACCGTTCGCTGGGTGCAAGTCTTTCAATTTGACGCCACTTCGGCGACTTGTGCGTCGACGTGGATGACATGATGATGATGAGGACAACACAACACCCAGTCCCTGAGCGGAGAAAAATCTCCGACCCAGCCGGGAATCGAACCCGGGCCCTTAGGATTCATTCGGTCGCGCTGACCACCTTTTTTTTTAATCTCATTTTTTTCCCTTTTTGTTCGTTGAATCAGCTCGCGGCGGACGTCGTAAGGCATCCGTTTGAGTTCGTTGTTGATCGATTAACTCAGTTTTTTTTTAATTTTTTATTACAAAGGGCAGCTAACCCTCTGACCGAACACGCTGAGCTACCGTGCCGGCGACCACTCAGCTATCGGGGGCGGACACGCAATTTGATTAATAGTCGCTCATAGTGTTTCTTATTTTTTTTTTTTTTTTGCATCTCTTCCAAACATTACCAGCGCTACAAGATAAACGGAATATTGGTGTGATAGATAGTGCATTTCATTACCATGCGATGTCTGGTTGGGGTGTAAGTGATGCACTAGCTGTAAGTTTAACGTTTCAAGTTTAGGATGGTACCATTTCCACGCAGCTCTCAGTGATTACGTCAAGGCTGTGACTGACTCCGACTGGACCTCAGATGATCTTCAGCAGTGACCCTGTATGTCTCTTCACCTAGTAACATCTCACATTAGATACAGCAATGAAGTGTTCCGCGGAATAAGCATACCCCTATTTTCAGCAAAATTAACTATGGGAGTGTTTTTAACTTTTATTTGTCAGGTCGAATTTTCATCTCTTCAGTCTAACTTTTATTGATCTCGAAAAGTGTATCCTTTTCTTCCGCTAAAACGAATACTAGTCAAGAAAATGTGCCGTCTAATAGAATTCTGGAATAAGGTTTAGTGTGACAACGCTTCTCTCAGAATCTGCCACACCTGTTGATATCGTTTCTATCCTGTCTTCAGGTCTGTCCGTATATCAATACATCTCATTCTTTTCTACTAGCTAATGGACTGCGTATTATTTACAATAATCTAAAAAGCTGCTGTATTGGCGCTTTGTGAGCCAGATATGTGTTGGATGCGCAAACAAGGAGCACATAACAGAAATTTTGTTTTAAATTCGCAATAGGTGAAAATACGTATTAATATGGGCATGCCTCGGAAACCAAGCAACAACAGAGACAATGCAAGACTTTCTCATTAGTAAAGAGCAGTTGAGATGCAACATGAAAATATTTGTTTTTCTTGACATCAGAGGAATAGTCTACCACTAATTTTTTTCTCTAATATACCTCATTTTACCAGAAACACCTCGTGAGAAACTAAAACGATAGTGTGAGTCACTGCGGAAGAAGTAGCCTCCATTATTCCGCTCAAACGACTGGCCTCTCCCACACGAGAACGCTCCTCAGTACAGAGTTAAGTGTCAGGTGGTCTTTTGCCAAAAACAAAATGACAACAGTGAAAAATCTGCGTTGTTCACCGCAGCTGGCCCTCCATAACCTTCCACTATTGGTTAGAATGCTAACAGACTAAAAAAAGAAACATTTATAATGGGCCATATTGTTTTTTCTTTCTTTTCCTTTTATATACATAAGCTATACAGGGTGTTACAAAAAGGTACGACCAAACTTCCAGGAAACATTCCTCACACACAAATAAAGAAAAGATGTTATGTGGACATGTGTCCAGAAACGCTTAATTTCCATGTTAGAGCTCATTTTAGTTTCGTCAGTATGTACTGTACTTCCTCGATTCACCGACATGATTTCATACGGGATACTCTACCTGTGCTGCTAGAACATGTGCCTTTACAAGTAGGACACAACATGTGGTTCATGCACGATGAAGCTCCTGCACATTTCAGTCAGTGTTCGTACGCTTCTCAACAACAGATTCGGTGACCGATGGATTGGTAGAGGCGGACCAATTCCATGGCCTCCACGCTCTCCTGACCTCAACCCTCTTGACTTTCATTTATGGGGGCACTTGAAAGCTCTTGTCTACGCAACCCCGGAACCAAATGTAGAGACTCTTCGTGCTCGTATTGTGGACGGCTGTGATACAATACGCCATTCTCCAGGGCTGCATCAGCGCATCAGGGATTCCATGCGACGGAGGGTGGATGCATGTATCCTCGCTAACGGAGGACATTTTGAACATTTCCCGTAACAAAGTGTCTGAAGTCACGCTGGTACGTTCTGTTGCTGTGTGTTTCCATTCCATGATTAATGCGATTTGAAGAGAAGTAATAAAATGAGCTCCAAAATGGAAGGTAAGCGTTTCCGGACACATGTCCAGATAATGTATTTTCTTTATTTGTGTGTGAGGAGCCGGCCGGTGTGGCCGTGCGGTTAAAGACGCTTCAGTCTGGAACCGCGTGACCGCTACGGTCGCAGGTTCGAATCCTGCCTCGGGCATGGATGTGTGTGATGTCCTTAGGTTAGTTAGGTTTAATTAGTTCTAAGTTCTAGGCGACTGATGACCTCAGAAGTTAAGTCGCATAGTGCTCAGAGCCATTTGAACCATTTTGTGTGTGAGGAATGTTCCCTGAAAGTTTGGCCGTACCTTTTTGTAACACCCTGTATACACACAAAGCCAAAGGTAAATTAACGAGTTGCTTTGTGGCAGAGATAATGCTTTGATACAAAAAAGAGAAGAGATGCGCTCTTCAGTTGATTAATTTCTGTATCTTCAGCTGTTAGTTTCTATAAGTGATGGCGGGCGGATGTATTACGAGATCCATTGTACCAGTATTGTTTAAAAAATGTATATTTCAAGCGTACATTAAAAGTGTTAGAAAAAGGTATTAGGGAAGTAAAGTTTTATTCGCATACTCACATCGACCACACCTGTCTGTTTATCATTTCGCCCGCGCCGAGAATCCTGCATCAGGAGGTTCGGAGCAGACAAGAGGAATTTGCTCGAGCACCGGAGGAGCAATCCTGTATTGGTATTATCTTAATGAGGGCTACGCATAATGGGATTAATGCGAAGAAGTACGTAACTTAAATGATGAATACTGATCTTAAATGTATTGACATTGAAGGTGTGTTGATATTAGTACCAGTTAAAGTTCACCCACGGTATGTGTGCCTTCCAATTTCTTTCAATTATCCTCTCCAATTAATTATTTTTTTAAATTATTGAAGCAGCAATTATTAATCAGTTTCCATTATTTGCCCGTCCACCTCTATGCAACTATTCACATTCTCAGGTAATTGTTGAGATAACACAAAAACTGCTGAGTACTTGAAACAGCGTTTATGAAAACAAGCCTTCCGAGCTAATTAACGCGTTCGATTGGATAATCGTGTATAGCCTGTGGCAGGAACACCTAACAGGTGCAATCCGTAACTGATGCAGGCTCTTTCTTCTCAAGTGCCTAGCACTATCTTTTACGGACTCGACAGTAATGATGCTGGTTTACTGCGGTATCGTAGAGAACAAACTCGGGGTACTCTATTGTCTTGATGCCAATAAAAACAAATAAATATTGTTTTCACAATGGTTCTCAACTGTTTTGCTTTCTTTAGTAATGAGGCTGTCTTCCACTAGTTTAATTGTAGTTTAGTTTACGTGTCATGCTCTTAACACTACGTCTCTTCGTCTGTAGTAAATGTTAATAAGAAATTGTTGTGTCATGTGCTCAATGTCCAAAACGCCCAGAATGCCGGCAATGTAGCTTTGCAGATTATTGCAGCGCCTGCAATAATGCCACTAATCAAAAGAATTTGTGTATTGATGCTCGAGAAAAAGTATCTCACTAGATCTCGTTATGTAGGCAAGTAAAGTTATGTTATCAGCCAGGTCTTGTTATCACAAGTGATCTGAGTATCAGGAAGACTTGCAATACGTTGCTGTTACAAGCATTTAGGTGAGAGGAAAAATAATAATGCTTTTGACGAGACTTTTAGTCTGTTCCATTTAATTACAATAAAACTTCAAAGTAATACTATTAATTAACACAAATAACTCTGCTGTTTATTTATTTTCTGTCAGTAGTGTTCTACAGCTTCTAAGCATTTCAAGAACGGCATTGTTAAGCACCTAAAAGTGGCTGACTGTATGTATACTCTGCAGTGGAACCTAGTTTCGATCAGAAGATCATCTTTGTATTTTATTGTATTGTATGTTAAACGGGGGCCTAGAAACGACGGACAGGCTCCGTCCCCGCCGCAGCCGCAGTGGTCCGCAACCCCACGACGACTGCCGCAGTCCACTTCACCCCTCCGTCGCCCCACACCGAACCCAGGGTTATTGTGCGGTTCGGCCCCCGGTAGCCACTCCCAGGGAACGACTCATACCAAACGAGTGTAGCCCCTATGATTGCGTGGTAGAGTAATGGTGGTGTACGCGTACGTGGAGAACTTGTTTGTGCAGCAATCGCCGACTTAGTGTAGCTGAGGCAGAATAAGGGGAACCAGCCCGCATTCGCCGAGGCAGATGGAAAACCGTCTAAAAACCAACCACAGACTGGCTAGCTCACCGGATCGCGACACAAGTTCGCCGGGCGGATTCGTGCCGGGGACCAGGCGCTCCTTCCCAATCCGGAAAGCCGTGCGTTAGACCGCACGGCCAACTGGGCGGGCAAGATCATCTTTAATCGATCTGTGCATATATTAGAAAATTAACTTTTCCTTAAAGGATGTACAAATAATTTCTTTATGTAAAAAAAAAAAGGCCTCGCGGATGAAATCGTTACAGTAGACGCTTCAAGCGAAGGTCCTTTGTAGCCAAAGTTGAAACGAAAAGGTAGTCTTTTGAACATAAAATCTTGTCATCATTGTCGGTATTCGTGTGTAGGACTGCGGTACAAATTCCCGCCTGGGCAGTTAATATACTTTTTCCATTATTTCCTTAAATAGCTTAAGGACGTTGCTGCGACATTTCTTTTGAAGGGCACGACCGATTTCCTTTCCCGACTCGAGCTTGTGCTGCAAGTCTCAAGCCCTCGTCGTCCACTGGACGTTCTGTACCTTAGTCTACATCTACATGGTGGTCCATTGATAGTGACCGGGCCAAATATCTCACGAAATAACCATCAGACGAAAAAACTACTAAGAACGAAACTCGTCTAGCTTGAAGGGGGAAACCAAATGCGCGCTATGGTTGGCCCGCTAGATGGCGCTGCCATAGGTCAAACGGACATCAACTGCGTTTTTTTTAAATAGGAACCCCCATTTTTATTACATATTCGTGTAGTGCGTAAGTAAATACGAATGTTCTAGATGGACCACATTTTTCGCTTTGTGACAGATGCCGCTGTAATACTCACAAACGTATAAGTACGTGGTACCACGTAACATTCCGCCAGTGCGGACGGTATTTGCTTCGTGATACATTACCCGTGTTAAAATGGACCGTTTACCAATTGCGAAAAAGCTCGATATCGTGTTGATGTGTGGCTATTGTGATCAAAATGCCCAACGGGCGTTTGCTATGTATGCTGCTCGGTATCCTGCACGACATCATCCAAGTGTCCGGACCGTTCGCCGGATAGTTACGTTATTAAAGGAAACAGGAAGTATCAGCCACACGTGGAACATCAACCACGACCTGCAACAAATGATGATGCCCAAGTAGGTGTTTTAGCTGCTGTTGCGGCTAATCCGCACATCAGTAGCATATAAATTGCGCGAGAATCGGAAATCTCAAAAACCTCGGTGCTGAGAATGCTACATCAACATCGAATGCACCCGTAGCATATTTCTATGCACCAGGAATTGCTTGGGGACGACTTTGAATGTCATGTACAGTTCTGCCACTGGCCACAAGAGAAATTACGGGACGATAACAGTTTTTTACACGCTTTCTTTTTGCGACGAATCGTCATTCACCAACAGCGGCAACGTAAATCGGCATAATATGCACTATTGGGCAACGGAAACTCCACGATGGCTGCGACAAGTGGAACATCAGCGATCTTGGCGGGTTAATGTATGACGCGGCATTATGGGAGGAAGGATAACTGGTCCCCATTTTATCGATGGCAATCTAAATGGTGCAGTGTATGCTGATTTCCTACGTAATGTTCTACCGATGTTACTACAAGATGTTTCACTGCATGACAAAATGGCGATGTACTTCCAACATGATGGATGTCCGGCACATAGCTCGCGTGCGGTTGAAACGGTATTGAACAGCATATTTCACGACAGGTGGATTGGTCGTCGAAGCACCATACCATGGCCCGCACGTTCACTGGATCTGACGTCCCCGGATTTCTTTCTGTGGGGAAAATTGAAGGATATTTGCTATCGTGATCCACCGACAACGCCTGACAACATGCGTCAGCGCATTGTCAATGCATGTGCGAACATTACGGAAGGTGAACTACTCGCTGTTGAGAGGAATGTCTTTATACGTATTGCCAAATGCATTGAGGTTGACGAACATCATTTTGAGCATTGATTGCCTTAATATGGTATTTACAGCTAATCACGCTGTAACAGCATGCGTTCTCAGAAATGATAAGTTCACAAAGGTACATGTATCACATTGGAACAACCGAAATAAAATGTCCAAACGTACCTACGTTCTGTATTTTTAATTTAAAAAACCTACCTGTTACCAACTGTTCATCTAAAATCGTGAGCCATATGTTTGTGACTATCACAGTGCCATCTATCACAAAGCGAAAAAAGTGTCCAATAAAACATTCATATTTCTTTACGTACTACACGAATATGTAATAAAAATGGGGGTTCCTATTAAAAAAAACGCAGTTGGTATCCGTTTGACCTGTGGCAGCGCCATCTAGCGAGCCAACCATAGCGCCATCTGGTTTCCCCCTTCAAGCTAGACAAGTTTCGTTCTTAGTAGTTTTTGCGTTAGACACTTATTTCGTGAGATACACTCCTGGAAATTGAAATAAGAACACCGTGAATTCATTGTCCCAGGAAGGGGAAACTTTATTGACACATTCCTGGGGTCAGATACATCACATGATCACACTGACAGAACCACAGGCACATAGACACAGGCAACAGAGCATGCACAATGTCGGCACTAGTACAGTGTATATCCACCTTTCGCAGCAATGCAGGCTGCTATTCTCCCATGGATACGATCGTAGAGATGCTGGATGTAGTCCTGTGGAACGGCTTGCCATGCCATTTCCACCTGGCGCCTCAGCTGGACCAGCGTTCTTGCTGGACGTGCAGACCGCGTGAGACGACGCTTCATCCAGTCCCAAACATGCTCAATGGGGGACAGATCCGGAGATCTTGCTGGCCAGGGTAGTTGACTTACACCTTCTAGAGCACGTTGGGTGGCACGGGATACATGCGGACGTGCATTGTCCTGTTGGAACAGCAAGTTCCCTTGCCGGTCTAGGAATGGTAGAACGATGGGTTCGATGACGGTTTGGATGTACCGTGCACTATTCAGTGTCCCCTCGACGATCACCAGTGGTGTACGGCCAGTGTAGGAGATCGCTCCCCACACCATGATGCCGGGTGTTGGCCCTGTGTGCCTCGGTCGTATGCAGTCCTGATTGTGGCGCTCACCTGCACGGCGCCAAACACGCATACGACCATCATTGGCACCAAGGCAGAAGCGACTCTCATCGCTGAAGACGACACGTCTCCATTCGTCCCTCCATTCACGCCTGTCGCGACACCACTGGAGGCGGGCTGCACGATGTTGGGGCGTGAGCGGAAGACGGCCTAACGGTGTGCGGGACCGTAGCCCAGCTTCATGGAGACGGTTGCGAATGGTCCTCGCCGATACCCCAGGAGCAACAGTGTCCCTAATTTGCTGGGAAGTGGCGGTGCGGTCCCCTACGGCACTGCGTAGGATCCTACGGTCTTGGCGTGCATCCGTGCGTCGCTGCGGTCCGGTCCCAGGTCGACGGGCACGTGCACCTTCCGCCGATCACTGGCGACAACATCGATGTACTGTGGAGACCTCACGCCCCACGTGTTGAGCAATTCGGCGGTACGTCCACCCGGCCTCCCGCATGCCCACTATACGCCCTCGCTCAAAGTCCGTCAACTGCACATACGTTTCACGTCCACGCTGTCGCGGCATGCTACCAGTGTTAAAGACTGCGATGGAGCTCCGTATGCCACGGCAAACTGGCTGACACTGACGGCGGCGGTGCACAAATGCTGCGCAGCTAGCGCCATTCGACGGCCAACACCGCGGTTCCTGGTGTGTCCGCTGTGCCGTGCGTGTGATCATTGCTTGTACAGCCCTCTCGCAGTGTCCGGAGCAAGTATGGTGGGTCTGACACACCGGTGTCAATGTGTTCTTTTTTCCTCTTCCAGGAGTGTATTTATCTCTTAGTTTCAACTGTTACCTGGACCAGCTTCTTGTTTTATTTTTCTTCATTGCACAGCGCTAAAATCGATGCAGTGCTAGTCTGCGCTGATAGCCATTACCACTAATGTCAAAATATGTCGACATGATATGGCTCAAATGGTTCAAATGGCTCTGAGCACTATGCGACTTAACTTCTGAGGTCATCAGTCGCCTAGAACTTAGAACTAATGAAACCTAACTAACCTAAGGACATCACACACATCCATGCCCGAGGCAGGATTCGAACCTGCGGCCGTAGCGGTCGCCCGGCCCCAGACTGCAGCGCATAGAACCGCACGGCCACTCCGGCCGGCCGTCATGATATGCCAAGCGTGACAGCTGCTTCAAAAGTGCTGTTAAATTTTAAAATTTAGTTGGTACGTCAGCGTGCTGCTTTGAAAAACCAGTGAGCAAAAAACAGTGAACGTGACAAACAAGGCTGATCCTTTACAGGGTCATTTTCTGTTGCACAAAATTGAGTGGTTAGCGATGTACAACACACAATCACAGAAAGTAAATGGAAGATGCAACGAAGGATGGTGAAAAAATTTGAAAAATACACAAAAAATAACAGGTGGAAATGTTCCAAGCCGTTTTTCCGCATGTGAGATCTCCATTTGTCAATTCTCCTCCCTCATGTAACACTGGTCAACAAAACTGATCATTTTTTCTTTCACAAGAATAAAAATATGCCACTATAGAAATATTTGCCACGCCGAATCCAGATATCATTTCCGTTTTTCCCCAATGAGCAGGAGTTTTGTGTGACATGTGTATAAATTTTTGACGATGTCACGAAATCGTAGTATCTAAATGATACACTACTCATCCTGAGTTACCTAGAAAGTGATGGGTAGTGATTTTCGGGCATACTTTGCATCTGGAACATCTCTCTTCTTGGTCCAGCAGTAGTCAACCAGCATATTGGAATTCCACTTGCGTTCGTACCTCTTTTCCATTGCAGAAATTTTCTGATGGAAACTATTATAATCATCTAACGACAGACACAATTATTAGATGACTTAACGGCATTTGCTAATTCGAAGCGTGCAGTTGGAAATTACAGAAAGACCTCAAAATTTCTTAGTACTTCTCGGCCTTACGAATTAACAATTTTCGGTCTTTTAAATTACCTTTTCTTTCCTTCACTCTTAAAGGAAGTCAGTTGGCATTTCGTACTTAATATCACAAACACCATGATGTGGAGGCCACATAAAGCTGTGGGCCACCCTTTAACTGACAGGGTATGTTAATTCAACGATCAGATAAATGCAAGGACGTACCACTTCCAGTAAGACCACGCTGACATTGCCATGATCAGAGACACCTTCGAAGGAAGGTAGAAAGATTGGGATTTAACATCCCTTCTGAAACCTTAGAACTGTGGCCAGTCTTATCGTCACGAACGGTTCATCATAATTTAGTTGACGAGGTATTGTTATAATAAAGTGGTACCTGTGAAAGTCACAATTTAACCTCGACTTTACTTACATCTGTCTTACAAGTAGTTCGGCTATTGCATCTCTACCATGCATCACTTGTGTTTGCAGATCCCTCGCAATGTCCTCTACATATTTTAGGCTCAGCAGTGATATTTGTCGCTCTTTTTTATTAGAGATAACAAATCTATTTAATGGCTCCTTATCTACTTTGGAAGATGAAGACAGCAATTCCACACTACTAACACTAGCCGAATAAAACCGCACTGTAGCATACGACAAAATGAATATCTACTTGCTTTTAATTTAAAACAACATGGACATTAAATTTTCTTGTAGCAAACTTTAGCTTGTGGCGCAGTATTTCGGTGGGAGCGGAGTTCGATTGGAGGTTGTCCAAGCCTGTACTCGAAATCAAATGTAATTTAATTTAATTAACAATACAGCGTTTGTAAGTCAAAACAAACTAGGAGTTTGCGCTCAGTTTTCCAAATGACTTAACACGTGATGTAACAACATAAAAATTCAGGAACATAACCTCGCCTCACATTAATAATAAAAATTTTAAGTGACCACAAATGTATATACAATCATAAAATCTGATCTTAATGTAAATAATGCAAAGTAATATAAATACTTTGCCCCTCTGAGATTAACTTTACAAAGTGGGCGCTGAATATAACCTGCAAGAACACATAGTTGTCAGCAAGGGAGCAGAAAGACACACCAGTACGACCAATACCATAAGAAAACATGGAGAGACAACACTACATAATCTATAGTGAGTCAATAAACATAAATGCATCAGTTATCAAGGCACACGGAAAGCTAATTTGAATCACTTCAATCTAATCTTTAAAATACAGTTCCTCAGATAAGTAACAGTTTTACAGTATTCAAGCGCCACACCGCACCATGTTTCATAAAAAACAACACACTTGCACAAAGCAGGCCTCTGATTGCAGGCCCAATGGTGGTTCTACTGCTTTATCAATTCAAATTCTTGGCAATTATCTAATTTCACCACAGACTCAATGGTCGGCGCAACAAGTGGCACAAGTCATTCTTATGCACAGCCTTCCACTCGTCGTAGCGGAAACCGTTTTTCCACAAACGCTTCCTGGCTCCCAGCTACCATACCCCTGGATATACAGAGAGAGACACAGTCTGCTGCTTCAGCTAAATGATGACTGTCAATAACATCAGGTCACGCTCAGTATCAACAGTTCACACCCCTATTGCACTGCCGTGTTCATGCAATCTGCGACAATCAAGGTCGGCCCGTGGAGATTGAAGCTGGATGTGTTTCATTTCGGCAGCAGATTCCAACTCAACTAAACCCTTCTGTTCACACTGCGTTCACCGAGGTAGCTGCATAGGCCAATGGAAACACAAGTTAGTCCAGCACGCGAAGCATGGTCTCCAATGCTGAACCTAAGTGTTGTCAGTTGCTGCTTGCTGCCTACGGTCCGCTCCCATTTCAAGTCACCGCTCCAGTTTGTAAGTAGGCTGTTTATGTTTTCTTATTGGCAATGTTACGTAGCGCTCTCTGTATGAAAATCACTGGCTGTGCTGTGTGCAGTCTGTGGCTAGTTAGCATTGTTGTCTGCCATTGTGGTGTTGGGCAGCTGGATGTTAACAGCAGCGCGTAGCGTTGCACAGTTGGAGGTGAGCCGCCAGCAGTGGTGGATGTGGGGAGAGAGATGGCGGAGTTTTGAAATTTGTAATACTGGATATTATGAACTGCTATGTACATTATGATTTTTCAACACTATTAAGGTAAATACATTGTTTGTTCTCTATTAAAATCTTTCATTTGCTAACTATGCCTATCAGTAGTTAGTGCCTTCCGTAGTTTGAATCTGTTATTTAGCTGGCAGTAGTGGCGCTCGCTGTATTGCAGTAGTTCGAGTAACGAAGATTTTTGTGAGGTAAGTGATTTGTGAAAGGTATAGGTTAATGTTAGTCAGGGCTATTGTTTTGTAGGGATTATTGAAAGTCAGATTGCGTTGCGCTAAACAATATTGTGTGTCAGTTTAAGGACAGTCCTGCACAATTTTTCTAAGGGGATGTTTCAAGTTCTATACTCCTAACTGCCCTTGGCTGTCATACACCACCACAGCCACCCTTGACGTGACACTACATCGACGATTTTGCAGACACCTGTGGTCTCTGGTGCGAAAGAAACACCTGACCTGCACACTGCTGACTGAGGTGGAAATTCAAGTATGCTCTTTCATGGCATAAACTGATTGATTAATAATTTATCTGTAATACTATAACAAAGCTTTTTATTCATAGACACTACTGACCATGCCCCAAGTACTAAAAGAAGAATAAAATTTTGACCGAAATACTAGATACATGATAAGTTAAAATAAATTTTGACTGAATGGAATAGGTCACTTTTCTGGTCCATTACTAGGTGCGGTCGAATCTATGTTACGGCGAAGAAGAATATTTCAGTTCTTAGAAACTAAGTGTCAGACCTTCACAGATTACACAGTCTGTAGTTAGGCACACAGCAAATACTACTCGTCAGCTGTATATGATGGTGATGCTTGTCAGTTCAAGAAAGACATCCCTCGGGCTCAGTGTGGATACGGTAGTTGCATAGATATGCGAATATAACATTCGCTTGTAGAATAAAACATATTCGGACTTTCTGCCGTGTCAGTCCAAGGTAAAACCTCGAGCTTTCGACGATTTCCACCATCGTCATCGTCAGGATGCCTCAGGCGATGACGATGGCGGAAATCGTCGAAAGCTCCAGGTTTTACCTTGGACCGAAAAGGTTTTATACAACAGTGCCGTCACGAGAGACTTCGTTCTTATTAAACATTCGTCACATCTCCGTGCAGGCTTTGGCACCTGACTGAACGTGTCCTCTCCTGGCTGGCAAGATGACGAGTCGGCAGCACTGTGTGATGACATCAACATGAACCCTATCTATTACACAGTTTCCCAACTTAAGGGGGGAAAAGTGCTGTAGGACTTTTAGGGGTCAAAATCAGAATGGCTCAGGATATTTAATCGTGCGCTGTGTTTCACAATATACTAAGTGGCTAAAAGACATGGGAAGACAGTGGATATGATATCGGTCGTCAGCACACTATACCCGCATTTGTCTTCATACAGTCATGGTAGAAATGTGTTCCTGACAGCCCACACTGAAATCGGTGGCCATATGACTCACAGTAAACAACTGCTTATGGCTCTGTGCAACTCTCTATTTGTAAAATGTGCTAGTGTGTCTATTTCTGCTATAGTGACCGTAAACGTGAGGCTGCTGTTTGCAAGTGTAAGTCCTTCACTGCTAGAAGTTGTAAAAAGTCTTATGAAGAGAAATCTGGCGAGTAACTAAATAATCTTTGATAAATAACATTACCAACTAATTTCTCGTACACAACGTGTTTATTGCTGGGTGAACCGTTGCGTAGTCGACAGCAAGTCTCTTAGAACACAGTCTTTGCCGGGAGTGCCATTGAAGCCATGATTCCGGGAGAGGCAGTGTGTGAAGCTCAGGTCTGTTTGTTCTACTGCCCGTGTGACTTCCAAGGTGGTCTGTCTGAGCATCTTCCGGAGATGAGGGACCTGCACCAAAATCAGAAATGGACACATTATTCCTTAGGCCAACGAGTTTAGAGGCGAGTGGGGGTCGTCGTCATCCATACATCTTCTGGCTCCTCGAAGCACAGCAGTCTTTCCTTAATGAATCGTAGTTTGTACTCTTGATACTGGAACACTTGCAAGTTTCCCAGTTTAAACATAACTTCGCCTGACATTAATAATAAAAATCATAAGAGGCCAAAAATGTATATACAATCAGAAAATCTTAACTTAATGTAAATAATGTAAACTAATATAAATACTTCGCCCCACTGAGATTAACTTCACAAAGGGGGCACTGAATGTCACTTGCGTGAACGCACAGTTGTCAGCAAGAGAGCACAAGACATCCCGCCGTCCCCTCGTGGCCGAGCGGTTCTAGACGCTTCAGTCTGAAACCGCGCGACTGCTACGGTCGCAGATTCGAATCCTGCATGGGGCATGGATGTGTGTGATGTCCTTAGGTTAGTTAGGTTTAAGTAGTTCTAGGGGACTGATGACCTGAGATATTAAGTCCCATAGTGGTCAGAGCCATTTTTTGAAGGACATCCCACTACGACCAACACCAGAAGAAAACGTGGACAGACAACACAGACAGCATACATAGTCAACAGTGAGACAATAAACAAACATGCATCAATTATCAAGGCAAGCAGAAAGGTAACTTGAACCAGTTGAATCTTATCTTTAAATACAGATCCTCAGATAATTCACAGTTTCATAGTATTCAAGCACCACACCGCACCAAGTTTCATGAAACCTTGTAAATGGTCAAACTCCTCCTTTGATAGGATAGATGTGCAATTTTTGTCACGTCGGTGAATTTTCTTGGCCCATGGAGGTGTTTGTGGCAGAGGGTTTAACCACCGACCCCTGTTGGGGTGTGATTTTGTAAGTATAATGGGTTTAGTTTTGGATTATGTCCTTGGGAAATTCTATTTTGAGTTTTGGCCTCAGGTGAAGTTTCGCTTGTGCCGCCATTCAAGGAGGGCAGATCTGTGTACTGCTAACGCTACTGGGATGGAATTCGACGTTGCACACTTACATCCTGATCAGGTTGAGGCTCCCCATCACATGATGCGTGGTTGCCCGGAGGTGTTGGCAGATAAATTAGGCGTGACTAATCGTATTGAATATCAAATTTTACTTTCCGACCATTTTCCAGTCATGCAATCACCCTATCGGCTGTCGTCACCTAGGACGAAGGTACCGCATGAGTTGGTTGATAAATTGCTGACTTACGGGGTCAAAAGGCTGCCCAGCTCGTCGTATGCATCGCTGATATTTCTGTTGCCTGAGAGTAAGGGGCTGGGGAAGGGGGGGGGGGGTGCTTACCTGTTGTGCTCTATCGGGTCCTTAATCTTGGAGTCTGTCCCTCTTCCTCAGCTACACAGGTGTTTTTCCTAGCTTTCTGTCGTCCACTATTTTTCCGTTTTCGGTATTAACTAGGCATGTTGGCAGATTCCGCTTTTGCACTGACTGGAACTTAAACGAATTCAATTGGATGCCTTTCGACCTTCCTACCACGGCAGCAGCTCCATCTAGGTTACTAGATTCCGTGATCGGAGATCTGGAGTCCACGTGCGTGTATAACTGTTTGAGCGATGTTCTCATTTCCAGTGCCCCCTTCTCCGAGCATATGAAGCACTTGCGACTAGTTTTGGAGCGTATGAGGCAACCAGGGCTAATTGTCAAACCATCTAAAGTTACCTTAGCTTTTCTTGGACCTCTAATGTCGGCTGAGGATGTCAGGATTGACCAGTCTAGGACCCAAGCTATACACAGTTTTTCTCTCTCTTATGATTAAGAAAATGGTTGCCCATTTCATTGAAATCACTAACTTCTTCCGAAAATATGTTCCAAAGTTTGCTGAGCTGGGCACTCCATTAAACCGGTAATGGAAGAGGTGGGAGCCGTTTGTCTGGACTGACAGCCAGTAGGCTATGTTTGATGCACTCAATATCGTTTTGAGTAATGCTCCTGTTTTGAACCTTCCTGACTATAATCGCCCCTTCGCGGTCCACTTTAGCCAATTTAAGAGAGATAGTATTAATTAAGACACACACCCCTCACCAGCAGTGTTTTGTTTGGGGAGAGACCGAACCGTTGTATGATCGATAGCTTGCGCCTTATTTCCTGGTACACAATCTTTCAAACTTTGTCGCGAAGGGGGCGTGGCAGGTTTGCCGTGAATGCCGTTGACGCCTGATTCCGGGAGAGGTAGTGCTTGAAGCCGCACAGACGGTGCACGTTTGTGGGGTAACGGGCCGGTGTTTGTTGTATCACCTGTGTGACTTACAAGGTGATCTGTCTGAGCATTTTCCGGAAACAAGGGGCCTGCACAGGAAACGGGAGTGGATACATTATTCCTTTGGTCGATCAGGTCTGGAGGCGAGCTATGGGTCATCCTCATCCACACGCCGTCCGCCCCCGGTAGCTGGGTGGTCAGCGCGACAGAATGTCAATCCTCAGGGCCCGGGTTCGATTCCCGGCTGGGTAGGAGATTTTCTCCGCTCAGGGACTGGATGTTGTGTTGTCCTAAGCATCATCATTTCCTCCCCATCGACGTGCAAGTCGCCGAAGTGGCGTCAAATCGAACGGGGGGCCCTAGTCACACGACATTTAATTTCATCCACACGTCTTCTGGCCGCTCCAAATTTTTTCGCTGTTTGTTATCACACAGCAGCTTTGTATGCTCGGTGAGCTACTTTTAGTTCGTTGTTTCAGTGCCGAGACCACATGCTATTTATAAACACTAATCTTGCTATCCGTTGTGAGCATGATAATTGTGTCTGCTTCGCTTCCTGCGCCTATTTGTGTCCTGCTGCTTCTATACCAGATTCGGTTCAGCCTTCTGTTGTTGTTGTTCCTGTGTCTTTCTCTTCTTCTTTCTTTCGCTTAAGCCATAGTCCCGCAGCGATCGCAGGGTCGGCGTGGTTACAACAGATTTGGCAATGTTAGTTTTAGGGTTGATCGGATGCCCTTCCTGCCGCCACCCCGTACACCCCAGGATAGAATCAATGTACCCCAACTGTCTGCGTCTAGTGTAAATCGTGAAATAGTGCGGACGTGTTTCAAATGTCTGCGATGCGTGTAACTGAGGCGGAACGTGGGGACCAGCCCGGTATTCAACTAGCGGGATGTGGAAAACCGCCTAAAAACCACATCCAGGCTGGCCGGCACACCGGCCCTCGTCGTTAATCCGCTGGGCGGATTCGATACCCGGCCGGTGCGCCTACCCGAGTCCAGGAAGCAGCGCGTTAGCGCTCTCGATTACCCTGGCGGGTGTTGTTGTTCCTGTGTCTGGCTAGGCGATTTGAGGAGCGTGTCGCTCTTATCAAAACATAATAGCTTCCACTTGCTAATGTCATATAGTCATGATTTAATGGTGTGTTTTAAGTTGTTGGGGTTTTGTAAATCGCTATAATGTTTAATGCGTCATTAGTTAGAAAAAGTATTTTTCTTTTGTCTAGTATGTTGTGCACTAAATCGCCAAGTCGCTTTCTTTAATTAATTGGAGCCCGCAAGCTTATGTTCCTTACCGGGGCAAATGTTGTTAGGTTAGTTAGGTTAGTGTTGTTTAACGTCCCGTCGACAACGAGGTCATTAGAGACGGAGCGCAAGCTCGGGTTAGGGAAGGATGGGGAAGGAAATCGGCCGTGCCCTTTCAAAGGAACCATCTCGGCATTTGCCTGAAACGATTTAGGGAAATCACGGAAAACCTAAATCAGGATGGCTGGAGACGGGATTGAACCGTCGTCCTCCCGAATGCGAGTCCAGTGTGCTAACCACTGCGCCACCTCGCTCGGTTGCAAATGTTGTTATATGTATTTTGGTGGGCTATGTGAGCTTTGTCAGCAAAGTGTTCTCTTCTTCCTCCCACCTATGTTTTGCGTCCTACGTGACAGTTAAGCATTTGCCGTTTCCGCCTCATGGCGTGGTTTGAAGCTGAATGTAGGTGTGTCTTTGAACTTCTTCACTGTCAGGTGTAAGTGGGGAATTGCCTTGGCCAGTTACCTTTTTATCTTTTAGCGACTTTTCACAGATATATTGTCTCTGCTGCCAGAGTGTAATCTGATGACTTAAGTATTTACTCGTTTTACTTAAAAACTACTTCTCTGTTCATCAGGCTATCATTGTATAGATGTACATTGGTACATGTTTCCACTGGGTGCTTAGAAAAGGAGTGTGATATGTAAGTATTGGGCCAGCTCTAAGTAATTTAGGGTCCGTTCGTCCAGACCACATAGCCCGATGTGTGGTGATTTCATGTCACGGAGCTTTAATTGTTTTTTTCCCTTTTAATGAACTCAATTCTCGGTAAACCTGATCATTTGATGTGCTTCAGTCAAACACATTCGATAAGCATTTGTGGCCTGCCTGTTTTAAAGACTGTTTTCTTACAACCTTTGAAGAGATTATTGTTATTTAACTTCAGTTGCTGAATATTCTCTTGCTTGTCTTATTGAAGTTTGCTGCAAATTTTTCACCAACAGTAACAAGTTGCATACTCCATGTACCAAGAATGAATTTTAGGAGAGTTGAGAGCAAGTAATTAATTAACAATACAACCTATTGTCATTAATCTCATGAAATATTCAACATTATTAATCGAGTATTGCATGGGGTCGCTTACTTTAATCATAAATATATGTCCAAGTGATGCTAAATGTTGTTATCTTTACATAAACAAAAATATATCTCCTTAACAATCTTCAATTCGTGAGTTACACCCTTTTTATATATGAAATTAGTGAATTTACTCATGGCACTTTTGTTGCCTATGTCTGCGGTCACTTTCAGAAGTCAAATCAATCACCAAATTAACTAATATGGTACGTCTGCATTTTGAATTGCTGGTATATCCATGTACAACCGCGATAAAATTGCTACACCAAGAAGAAATGCAGATGATAGACGGGTATTCATTGGACAAATATATTATACTAGAACTGACAAGTGATTATATTTGCACGCAATTTGGGTGCATAGATCCTGAGAAATCAGTACCCAGAACAACCACCTCTCGCCGTAATAACGGCCTTGATACGCCTGGGCATTGAGTCAAACAGAGCTTGGATGGCGTGTACAGGTACAGCTGCCCATGCAGCTTCAACACGGTACCACAGTTCAAGAAGAGTATTGACTGGCGTATTCTGAAGAGCCAGTTGCTCGGCCACCACTGACCAGACGTTTTCAATTGGTGAGAGATCTGGAGAATGTGCTGGCCAGGGCAGCAGTCGAACATTTTCTGTATCCAGAAAGGCCCGTACAGGACCTGCAACATGCGGTCGTGCATTATCCTGCTGAAATGTAGGGTTTCGCAGGTATCATATGAAGGGTAGAGCCACGCGTTGTAACACATCTGAAATGTAACGTCCACTGTACAAAGTGCCGTCAGTGCGAACAAGAGGTGACCGAGACATGTAACCAATGGCACCCCATACCATCACGCCGGGTGATACGCCAGTATGGCGATGACGAATACACGCTTCCAATGTGTGTTCACCGTGATTTCGCCAAACACGGAAGCGACCATCTTGATGCTGTAAACAGAACCTAGATTCATCCGAAAAAATTACGTTTCGCCATTCGTGCACCCAGGTTCATGGTTGAGTACATCATCGCAGGCGCTCCTGTATGTGATGCAGCGTCAAGGGTAACCGCAGCCATGGTCTCCGAGCTGATAGTCCATGCTGCTGCAAACGTCGTCGAACTGCTCGTGCAGATGGTTGTTGTGTTGCTAACGTCCCCATCTGTTGATTCAGGGATCGAGACGTGGCTGCACGATCCGTTACAGCCACGCGGAAAAGATGCCTGTCATCTCGACTGCTAGTGATACGAGGCCGTTGGGATCCAGCACGGCGTTCCGTATTACCCTCCATAACCCACCGATTCCATCCATATTCTGCTAACAGTCATTGGATCTCGGCTAACGCGAGCAGCAATGTCGCAATACGATTAACTATCAAAGTCGAAAACGTGATGGTACGCATTTTTCCTCCTTACACGAGGCATCACAACAACGTTTCACCAGGCAACGCTGGTCAACTGCTGTTTGTGTATGAGATATCGGTTGGAAACTTTTCTCGTGTCAGGACGTTGTAGGTGTCGCCACTGGCTCCAACCTTGGGTGAACGCTCTGAAAAGCTAAGCATTTGCATATCACAGCATCTTCTTCCTGTTGGTTAAATTTCGCGTCTGTAGCACGTCATCTTCGTGGTGTAGCAATTTTAATGGGCAGTAGTGTAAAAACAGTGATTGGTTGGAAGAGTATGAATGAGAACAGTGGCGCATTTAAGTTTACAAAAACAGTGACGAGTTTTTATTCATTCTTTTATAACTGCAATCGATAAATCTTACAAAAACATGACGAATATAAATGAGAAAAGGGATGGTGGTTGGTTGGCAAAGCATTCATTGGCATGGAAACTATACAAATCTCCCTGAATTAATCCCTTTTACAACGCTATCACACTTTGTTTTCATGAATCCACTGTGAGGCCGAATTCTACTCTAACGGAATCAGCTACAACCAAGCACACCAAAAAGCATGGTTCACGGAGAGCAGAGAGCTGTGAATGTCATTCAGCAACCTTACGCTGGTGTAGCAATACTTATTTACCCTTTCACCCTGATTCAGGCGACAGCAGAAGACGGCACGCTTTTGGGCGAGGAGCGGAGCATATCAGCAGCTGTGATGTTCTGAAATATCCACGAAAAGTTGCAAAATATGCAAACTGGCTTTCTGATAATTAGAACGCGGGAAACTTACCGATCAGAGAAAAGAAGATTTTAGTCTATGGAGGCGTCATTCTCACGGGAAACATGGCCATGTTTTGGCAAAAACCGTCTGTCTAGACAACACCACAGTCCCTTATTTACGGTCAGATCTAATCTTTCCAGTTCGACCATTTCCAGTTCCTGAAAGAAGGCTGTAAAACTTCTCAGACAGTCGTGCCCATGAAAAGTGTGTTGTTGCCACTCACTAAAAAAGACCTGGCGACTTCTACATCTACATCTACATCTACATCCATACTCCGCAAGTCACCTGACAGTGTGTGGCGGAGGGTACCTTGAGTACCTCTATCGGTTCTCCCTTCTATCCCAGTCTCGTATTGTTCGTGGAAAGAAGGATTGTCGGTATGCCTGTGTGTGGGCTCTGATCTCTCTCATTTTATCCTCAATGTCTCTTCGCGAGATATACGTAGGAGGGAGCAATATACTGCTTGACTCCTCGGTGAAGGTATGTTCTCGAAACTTTGACAAAAGCCCGTACCGAGCTACTGAGCATCTCTCCCGCAGAGTCTTCCACTGGAGTTTGTCTATCATCTCCGTAACGTTTTCGCGATTACTAAATGACCCTGTAACGAAGCGCGCTGCTCTCCGTTGGATCTTCTCTATCTCTTCTATCAACCCTATCTGGTACTGATCCCACACTGGTGAGCAATATTCAAGCAGTGGGCGAACGAGTGTACTTTAACCTGCTTCCTTTGTTTTCGGATTGCATTTCCTGAGGATTCTTCCAATGAATCTCAGTCTGGCATCTGCTTTACCGACGATAAACTTTATATGATCATTCCATTTTAAATCACTCCTAATGCGTACTCCCAGATAATTTATGGAATTAACTGCTTCCAGTTGCTGACCTGCTATTTTGTAGCTAAATGATAAGGGATCTTTCTTTCTATGTATTCGCAGCACATTACACTTGTCTACAATGAGATTCAATTGCCATTCCCTGCACCATGCGTCAATTCGCTGCAGATCCTCCTGCATTTCAGTACAATTTTCCATTGTTACAACCTCTCGATTACCACAGCATCATCCGCAAAAAGCCTCAGTGAGCTTCCGATGTTATCCACAAGGTCATTTATGTATATTGTGAATAGCAACGGTCCTACGACACTCCCCTTCGGCACACCTGAAATCACTCTTACTTCGGAAGACTTCTCTTCATTGAGAATGACATGCTGCGTTCTGTTATCTAGGAACTCTTCAATCCAATCACACAATTGGTCTGATAGTCCATATACTCTTACTTTGTTCATTAAACGACTGTGGGGAACTGTATCGAACGTCTTGCGGAAGTCAAGAAACACGGCATCTACTTGGGAACCCGTGTCTATGGCCCTCTGAGTCTCGTGGACGAATAGCGTGAGCTGGGTTTCACACGATCGTCTTTTGCGAAACCCATGCTGATTCCTCCAGAGTAGATTTCTAGTCTCCATAAAAGTCATTATACTCGAACATAATACGTGTTCCAACATTCTACAACTGATAGACGTTTGAGATATAGGTCTATAGTTCTGCATATCTGTTCGACGTCCCTTCTTGAAAACGGGGATGGCCTGTGGTGTCAGAGCAGTTACAGTCCTGCCTCCACTAAACATGTGCACCAGCCGCTCTGCTTGGATCGTCCCAGCATCTAACATGTGAATACTTGTAGTTTTATAATTCCACTATTTTCACAAAAGCTGAGAGTACAGTAGTCTCTCTTAAATGGCTTCCTCCACCCTCTTTCTGCCAATTGCCGCTTTCGCAATGGTCCGTCGCCTGGCCAGACTAATTTTTTTGCGAGCTGGCGCCCTTCTGCTCAGAAGCTAAGTGGGAAGAGCGGAGTGCCACAGCCTGAAGTCCTTCTGCAGGTACAATTCACAGCAGAGTGCTTACGTGAATCACTCCCATAACCAGGTTGCTGGATACTACATTTATAGCCCGCAATCTATCTTTCTCCATGTTCTCCATTCCCCCCATTACAGCACCTTGCTTACAAGTTCTCTACGGGCTACACATGCAGTTATATGAACTTCTACCTCCAGTCTCCTCATGTACATAAGTCATAAACCAAATACACCAAATGTAGTAGTGGGGAACATGAAGATCATGACCAAAAATATGAATATTTATCTGGCTGAAAGTGCACTTAAAGTGAAAGAGTGGCGTGCCACCTTTCAGTGTCGATAATCGATATGGTTTTGTCCAGCTACATAGTTTTGTCTTAATATGTCAAGGTCTTATTGACCTAATTTGTAACGTTTTATTGGCTGATGAGTGTTACTTAAAATCTTGATATAAATGATGTTCAGTCCTTACTTTTCCAGCTACTTCCACTCCTTGGCATCTGTACGCCAGTAGTGTGTACCATCAAGGTTATCCTAAACTTTATTATACTCATATGTTGCACAAGACATAGAAGTCCAACACATTGTTAAACATTAAATTACAACTCTGTAATCATTAAAATACGAGGTGGTCCATTGATCGTGACCGGGCCAAATATTTCACGAAAGAAATGTCAAATGAAAAAACTACAAAGAACGAAACTAGTCTAGCTTGAAGGGGGAAACCAGATGGCGTTATGCTTGGCCCGCTAGATGGCGCTGCCACAGGTCAAACGGATATCAACTGCGTTTTTTAAAGTAGGACCCCCATTTTTGTTACATATTCGTGTAGTTCGTAAATAAATGTGAATTTTTCAGTTGGACCCCTTTTTTTCGCTTTGTGATAGATGGCGCTGTAAGAGTCACAAACGTATAAGTACGTGGTATCACGTAACATTGTGCCAGTGAGGGCGGTATTTGCTTGCTGATTAATTACCCGTGTTAAAATGGACCGTTTACCAATTGCGGAAAAGGTCGATGTCGTGTTGATGTATGGCTATTGTGATCAAAATGCCCAACGGGGGAGTGCTATGTATGATGCTCGGTATCCTGGAGGACATCACCCAAGTGTCCGGAACGTTCGCCAGACAGTTACGTTATTTAAGGAAACAGGAAGTGTTCAGCCACATGTTAAACGTCAACCACAAGCTGCAACAAATGATGATGCCCAAGTAGGTGTTTTAGCTGCTGTCGCGGCTAATCCGCACATCAGTAGCAGACAAACTGCGCGAGAATCGGGAATCTCAAAAACGTCGGTGTTGAAAATGCTACAGCAACATCGATTGCACCCGTACCATATTTCTATGCACCAGGAATTGCATGGCGACGACTTTGAACGTCGTGTACAGTTCTGCCACTGGGCACAAGACAAATTACGGGACGATGACAGATTTATTGCACGCGTTCTATTTAGCGACGAAGCGTCATTCACCAACATCAGTAACGTCAACCGGCATAATATGCACTATTGGGCAACGGAAAATCCACGATGGCTGCGACAAGTGGAACATCAGCGACCTTGGCGAGTTAATGTATGGTGCGGCATTATGGGAGGAAGGATAATTGGCCCCCATTTTATCGATGGCAATCTAAATGGTGCAGTGTATGCTGATTTCCTACGTAATGTTCTACCGATGTCACTACAAGATGTTTCACTGCACGACAAAATGGCGATGTACTTCCAACATGATGGATGTCCGGCACGTAGCACGCATGCGGTTGAAGCGGTATTGAATAGCATATTTCATGACAGGTGGATTGGTTGTCGAAGCGCCATACCACGGCCCACACGTTCACTGGATCTGACGTCCCCGGATTTCTTTCTGTGTGGAAAGTTGAAGGATATTTGCTACCGTGATCCACCGACATCGCCTGACAACATGCGTCAGCGCATTGTCAATGTATGTGCGAACATTATGGAAGGCGAACTATTCGCTGTTGAGAGGAATGTCGTGACACGTATTGCAAAATGCATTGAGGTTGACGGACATCATTTTGAGCATTTATTGCAATAATGTGGAATTAACAGGTAATCACGGTGTAACAGCAAGCGTTCTCAGAAATGATAAGTTCACAAAGGTATATGTATCACATTGGAACAACCGAAATAAAATGTTCAAACGTACCTACGTTCTGTCTTTTAGTTTAAAAAACCTACCTGCTACCAACTGTTCATCTGAAATTGAGAGCCATATGTTTGTGACTATTAGAGCGCCATCTATCACAAAGCGAAAGAAGTGGTCCAACTAAAACATTCATATTTCTTTACGTCCTACACGAATATGTAATAAAAATGGGGGTTCCTATTTAAAAAAGCGCAGTTGATATCCGTTTGACCTGTGGCAGCGCCATCTAGCGGGCCAACCATAGCGCCATCTGGTTTCCCCCTTCAAGCTAGACAACATAAAGCGCATGCTGGATGCTGGTAAAGTGTCACTGTTAAAGTGTGAACTAATATAGTTCGTGTGAAAGTGTTCAGGACACCAAAATGGAGGCAGACAGATTCGAAAAAAGCCGCCTATACTGTCACAAACCAGCACCCAGCATTATGCTACTACCAGTAATGATGTAACTTCCCGGATCCTCCCGAAATCATCTGAAGATGAACCTGAAAGGGTTCGAAAATCGGTTAATGTAATAAAGCATTATCATTGAAAAAGTGACTGGTTGCAGTTGTGTATAACTTATTTACAAGTTTTGTTGTCTGTAGTTTTTTCGTTTGACGCTTATTTCATGAGATATTTGGCCCGGTCACGATCAATGGACCACCCTGAACACTTGTGACAGGTCTCCTGACATCATCACGATGCAGTTGCGTTTTATCGCCGCGTTTTTTAGAATATATATGACTGTACTTTAGTAACTTTCCTAACATTTGTGATGACTGCATTCGACACACGTTCATTTGAGTTGGAGGTCCCACACCACGTATCTGAGTTTTTGCAGTTTCCCAACTCCAAAAATCCTCTCAACAAATCCTGTGCAAGGATTAATTTAATTTCCTTATGAGGTATTGGTCCTATGAGCCAAGGAAAACTAACACACTTCTATTTGACCTAGTTGTTACATAACCAGTACTATGTCACTGAAAATTGCATCCGTCACTGCTGCTCTGCAGAAAGTTGGCGTTACTATTGTACAACCTCATGAAAGCTAATGAATTAAATGTGGAGCACTGGACATCTAATCTAGCATATATGTGTTACAGTTCAGAGTAATATGATAAGTTGGAACATCGTGTCTGCAATATTGAACATCCACCCCAAAAAATACTGACCGGAGATACCTGAATTCTTGCGTAACCTGAGATATGCCATACCAATTGCATTTTGCATTGATTATAATTCTACGTTCATGGCCTTCTCTTCCTTTATAAAGGACTGTGGAAGGGGCGATTGCCAGAAAAAGGGTTGAGGTGACGAGAAAAGTGGCTATGAATTCTGTTGTCAGGACTGTTTTTGGAAATTTTGTGTCTTTGCCAAGGTTGACTATTGATGCAATTTCGGGGGTGGATTTTTTGTTGACACCCCAATCAATGAGGTACTTGTATTACAGTAGAATAAGTCTGAAGTGATGTGACGAAATACTGAAATTGAACTGTGATGAGTGTGTGGTTAGGGAGAAGAATTCAAGTCATTGTATTAAAATTCTCAACAGATCTGAGTTGTTGTTGGATCAGAAGCCTGTTGTGAGTATGGGTGGACTGTGTTGAGGAAGATGGGCTAGTGAATGTAAATTAGTTTAGTGTACTGTGTCGACATTCTTCAGTATTTTCAGAGTATCAATTCAAGGTTAAGAAGCTCAGAAAGTTCTTTTTCAAGCCATGTTTGTAATAATAGATTTGAAGCTGAGATTGAGAAAATGTTACAGCAAGGTTTCATTAAGCCTGCTGTTGGTAGTTCCAAAGAAGGGAGGCGGTATTAGGCTGGTGTTAGACTCAGGACGGATAAATACAATTATTGTACCAAAACTGATAGAATAATGACATTAGAGGAGCTTCTGAAAAATTTCGTGGTATTGCTTTCCACTGATTTAAGAGAGAGTTATTGGCAAACTGAGTTCTGTCCCTGATGTGGAACATTTACAGCATTTTTGTGTTATGGCTCTTGTTATCAGTTTAACAAGTTTTCCTTCACACTGAATGTTACTTGTGCTGCCTTTATTAGAGACGACAACAATATTCTACCGGTATATTTGTAAAGACGATTGACTATTTATGTTGACGACACGTCAAATGCTGAAAAAAGTTGGGAAAAACTTATGAAGGTATTCGTCAGAATGTTGGTCGTATTTAAAGAGTATGTTGTAAATTTGAATCTAGAGAAGTGACGGTTTGCTGGCAGTTAGGTGAAATTTCTTCGACATATTGTAATTGGACATATTGTAACTGTATATGGGATTGTATCTGCTCCCGGTAAGATTGAGACATTTCGTGAGTGTCCTGTTCTCAGGACGAGGAAATCGCGGATTTCTAGGATTACCTAAGCTATGCATTACGTAACTCATGCATTGCGTGAGCAATGCTTACCCATTTTCCGTTGCGCAACATTTATGTAAGTGTGTGTTAAGGTGACAGATACCTTTACGTAACTTCAGCGAGATAGCGTTTGCAAACTGATCACTTGATCATGAACAGTTCTCGCATAACAAAGATTAGCTTTATGGATCAGGGCTTTGTCTATCTACTCCTGGTAGTAGATCAGTTTTTTGACACAGTGCACGCAGCTTACAATCTAAACATCATTTTTTTTCATATGGCTGAGTGTACTTCGGATCCATGTTAGCGCTTTATCGAGGCTATTTGTGAATTAAAGGGTGGGCGGTGAGTGAGGGGGGGAGGAGGGAGAGAGGGGAATGGTTGCCTGTATCCCTGAGTATGTGCACTAATCTTCCTTAACTTATTCTCAAGATTCCTACACACGACACCGAAGGCTGCAGTAGAATCGCCGAACAGACTCGGTCGAAAACCAGCTCTCAAAATTTGCGAACAGGGTTCGCGAGAATGATATCTGTTGTAAAGCCTACACTAGGCCGCCAGAAGAATGCCTGGGAGAGCTCAGACGGGGTGATGGGAAGTAGTCTTCCTATCGCTCTCCTTCGCCCTGCGACTGCTGATGAATTGTGTTATTCACCGTTGGAAAAATATTGCATTACCAGGAGACTTCATGGTCAGTATTGTTACGTGTCATTGTTCACTGATTATGGTTCAACGGTTCGTTTCATTCTTTATTTACAGCTCCAGTACCAACGGGAAGAAATTCTAGTGAAACTTAATTGCAGACATTGCATTCACATTGCAAGCAAGAAACAAACGACAAAATGCCACCACTGGCTCAATTTTAAGTGGATAAGAAGAAATGTCTATCGTAACGAAAAAAACACATTTTCGTGTTTTCATAGAGAGTACTAGTGTTGATACGCTACTGGCCATTAAAATTGCTACACCAAGAAGAAATGAAGATGATAGACGGGTATTCATTGGACAAATATATTTTACTAGAACTGACATGTGATTACATTTTCACGCAGTTTGGTTGCATATATCCTGAGAAATCAGTACCCAGAACAACCACCTCTCGCCGTAATAACGGCCTTGATACGCCTGGGCATTGCGTAAAACAGAGCTGTACAGGTACAGCTGCCCATGCTGCTTCAACACGATACCACAGTTCATCAAGAGTAGTGACTGGCGTATTGTGACGAATCAGTTGCTCGGCCACCATTGACCAGACGTTTCCAATTGGTGAGAGATCTGGAGAATGTGCTGGCCAGGGCAGCAGTCGAACATTTTCTGTACCCAGGAGGCCCGTACAGGACCTGCAACATGCGGTCGTGCATTATCCTGCTGAAATGTATGGTTTCACAGGGATCGAATGAAGGGTAGAGCCACGGGTCGTAACACATCACCAAATGTAACATCCACTGTTCAAAGTGCCGTCAATGCGAACAAGAGGTGACCGAGACGTGTAACCAATGGCACCCCATACCATCACGCCGGGTGATACGCCAGTATGGCGATGACGAATACACGATTCCAATGTGCGTTCACCGCGGTGTCGCCAAACACGGATGCGACCATCATGATGCTGTAAACAGAACCTGAATTCATCTGAAAAAAATGACGTTTTGCCATTCGTGCACCCAGGTTCGTCGTTGAGTACACCATCGCAGGCGCTCCTGTCTATAATGCAGCATCAAGGGTAACCGCAGCCATGGTCTCCGAGCTGATAGTCCATGCTGCTGCAAACGTCGTCGAACTGTTCGTGCAGATGGTTGTTGTGTTGCAAACGTTCCCATCTGTTGACTCAGGGATCGAGACGTGGCTGCACGATCCGTTACAGCCATGCGGGATAAGATGCCTGTCATCTCGACTGCTAGTGATACGAGGCCGTTGAGATCCAGCATGGCGTTCCGTATTACCCTCCTGAACCCACTGATTCCATATTCTGTTAACAGTCATTGGATCTCGACTAACACGAGCAGCAATGTCACGATACGATAAACCGCAGTCGGGATAAGCTACAATCCGACCTTTATCAAAGTCGGAAACGAGATAGTACGCATTTCTCCTCCTTACACGAGGCATCACAACAACGTTTCACCAGGCAACGCCGGTCAACTGTTGTTTGCGTATGAGAAATCGGTTGGAAACTTTCTTCATGTCAGCACGTTGTAGGTGTCGCCACCTTGTGTGAATGCTCTGAAAAGCTAATCATTTGCGTATCACAGCATCTTCTTCCTGTCGTCCCGCACCCGGTCTCCCGTGTTCGATTCCCGGCGGGGTCATGGATTTTCTCTGCTTCGTGATGACTGGGTATTGTGTGCTGTCCTTAGGTTAGTTAGGTTTAAGTAGTTCTGAGTTCTAGGGGACTGATGACCATAGATGTTAAGTCCCATAGTGCTCAGAGCCATTTGAACCATTTTTTTCTTCGTGTCGGTTAAACTTCGCGTCTGTAGCACGTCATCTTCGTGTTGTAGCAATTTTAATGGCCAGTAGTGTAAACTATAGTTACAGTCGATAGTTGTAGCATGTACACAGTTCGGAAAGTTGATCGCAGTTATTTACGAAATATCTGTGCGTTGATGAAGAGAGACGCTTTAACATATTTATGTCTGCAAAACCTCTTCATGTCAGCCACAGTTCAAATTACACGTAATTGCTTCCACGAACATCTTTTTAGAATAGCATATACAACCCCGTCTATATGACATCATGCCGTATTTCTGCCACAAGCATTGTTCTGTATTGCTGATGCCTACATTTACATTTACATTATACTCCCTCGTACACTGTTCCACTCGAGAATGGCGTGTGAGGTGAATGATAGTCGGTAAGCGCCTCTGGTGACTGTAATTTCTCGAATTTTCTCGTCTTGGTCATTACTCGAGATGTATATGGGAAGAAGAAGTATGCTGTCCGTCTTTTCACGGAAAGGGTTCCCTCGACATTCCATAACAAACCCCTCCGTGATACACTATGTGTCGCCGGCCGGAGTGGCCGAGCGGTTAAAGGCGTTACAGTCTGGAACCGCACGACCGGTACGGTCGCAGGTTCGAATCCTGCCTCGGGCATAGATGTGTGTGATGTCCTTAGGTTAGTTAGGTTTAAGTAGTTCTACGTTCTAGGGGACTTATGACCACAGCAGTTGAGTCCCATAGTGCTCAGAGCCATTTGAACCATTTTTTGAACCACTGTGTGTCTTTTGTAACGTCTGCCAATGGAGTTTCTTCATCATTTCGGCAACGCTCTCGCACCAACTAAACGGTCCAGTGACGAAACGAGACACTCTTCCTTGGATCATCTCCATCTCTATTAGTAAGCAGTATTTAAGAGTCGGTCGAACAAGCGCCTAATAAGCCTCCTTCATCGTAGGTGATTTACACGTCCTTAAGGGGCTCCGGAAAGGCTCAAAATCATGAAAAGTTCAATTTTAACTTTTTTGCTTTTTCTGAATCTGCAGGCTATTACCTTTTAATAGATATATAATTTATTCAATTCCGAAGACTACAACTATTTTTAAATTTTTTTTGAAATGTGTTCTACATGGGCGTGACCCACTGTGGCGCTGTTAAACTGCTGTCAAATGGTGTTATTATTAACGTCCGTGTTCATCAGGTACATTTTAGTGATGTGAGATAAAGTATGTGTTGTGGCTAACCTATTTTCAGAGACTTAGCAGCACCTGAACTGTTGAAAAAGTGTATTCACGGAAAAACTCAAAACCCCAATGAAAGTGTAAATAGTGTTATATGGTCGAGAATCCCCAAGACTGTATTTGTTGGAATAGAAACATTTCACTTTGGTGTGTATGATGCTGTTGCGACTTTCAATGATGGCAACATTGTAAGGTGCAAGGTATTTAGAAATATGGAAATGAAGATAGGTTCTAACATGGTACGAGCGATGCTTGCTTTAGACAAGGAACGCCTTCGGGCTGCAGACAGGGCTGTAAAGAGTCTAGAAATACAAGCAAGGGTAAACAGGAGGAGGAACAAGGGGAAGCTGGAGGAGGAGTTTGCAGAGGATGAAGATAATCCATCCTATGGACCTGGAATGAACTAAAAAGTAAATCCAATCTTTGTCGCTCGATTCCCAAAACTTTTATTTTCTCATACTAATTACATGTTTTCTAAGGATCTTCCAAACATATTTGTTTCAAACTTTCAGTAAATGTTACACAGTACCTTCTGCATAATTTAACACAGCCTTTTTCCAAAAAACTGTATATTTTTGAATATATAAATAAAAAATTGCAAAAAAATGTTGTGAATTTTCATTACAATTGAAAAAAAATCATCTTTAATAACTGAACTAAAATTTTGTAAAATCCCTGTGTTAAGTTGTAGCCCATATTCCAATAAATAATCTGTAAAAAGTTCAACTTCCTACCTCAAATACTTTGTGAGGAAAGATGTAATTTATAAGTGTTATTTTAATATTGCAAGTATAGGGCGTTCCGGAGCCCCTTAAGAGTCTTCTTATAAATCTTAATCTGGCAGCCACTTTTCCTACCATATGTTGTATGCTGTTATTACTGCTAGATATTTTATGTTGGAAACTGTTTCCAGCAGTTTCTCATGAACAGCTTAATTTGTCACATTTATATTCGTTCAGGGTCAACTGCCATATCTTGCAAAATTCATCAATCCTCTGCAGGTCAATCTGCAAATCGATACTGTCTTCTGGCGTTACTTCTTTCTTATATACAACCGCATCATGTGCGAGCAGTCGTAATGAGCTTCTGACGCTTTCTGCTAGATCATTTATATTGACTGTAAATAATAACTGTCCTGAAACTCCCTGGCAGGTTAAAAACTGTGCGCCGGACCGAGACTCGAACTCGGGACCTTTGCCTTTCGCGGGCAAGTGCGCTACCATCTGAGCTACCCAAGCACGACTCGCGCCTTGTCCTCACAGCCTTACTTCTGCCAGTATCTCTTCTCCCTTCATACGGTAGAGCAATTGCCCGCGAAAGGCAAAGATCCCGAGTTTGTGTCTCGGTCCGGCACACAGTTTTAATCTGCTAGGAAGTTTCATATCAGCGCACACTCCGCTGCGAGTGAAAATCTCATCCTGGAAACATCCCCCAGGCTGTGGCTAAACCATGTCTCCGCAATATCCTTTCTTTCAGGAGTTCTAGGTCTGCAAGGTTAGCAGGAAAGCTTCTGTAAAGTTTGGAAGGTAGGAGACGAGATACTGGCAGCAGTAAGGGTGTGAGGACAGGGCGTCACTCGTGCCTGGGTAGCTCAGATGGTCAGTCTGCTTTCGGATGCGGTGAGGGAAGGACGTCCGCTGCGCCCCGCCGTGCGTGACCGTGAGCGCTTGCTTGTGTTTACCTTCTCGCGGCGCGAGTTGTATTTGTTCCAAGTTCAGTGCGACTATGGCACACACATGGCGCCACGATACGATCAAAATTACTTTCCAACCAGATCACGCGCATCCTCGAGCCTATGAAATAGAACAGTTCATACGCGACGATCTACGTTTAGATCCGGCGACTGTCGTCGGAATACATGGTTTATGTTAAAATGACCAGTGCAGAGGTCTGCGCGACAGTGGTGTCTAAATACTCGAACTCACTCAGATTCCAACATTCTGACTGGCATATCGGTGCAGTGACGGTGGATCATGCAGGCAAGGGCCTAAGAAGGACTGTAAGGGTTTTTGAGCTCCCCTTCGAGGTCCCAGAGGAAGTTGTCAAGGACGCCTTCCGACCATATGACAATTTTATCAGCCACGTTGCAAAAAATTGGCAAACTTTCTCGACGTATAAGGTCTACAATGGTGTGCGCCAAATTGAACTTGAGCTCATGCAACATGTGCTGTCCTATTTGAACATCGGTGGCTGTCGTGCAATCATCATGTACGACGGTCAACTGCGTACCTGTTCCGGATACGGGCAGGAAGGCCATGTTCGATCGAGCTGCTTACAACGTAGAATTACGCAGATACCAGTGGGAGACTCCGTTTCCCCGACGGGGACGACAATCCTGCCCCTCACGTACGCTCAGATGACGATGCGCACCATAGATGAGGACGAAACTGGCGATCAGACACATCCTTCGACGTCAGAAGTACCAAGGGAGGAAGAGGGAGGACCCCCGATGCCAACCCACATGTCGCCCCCTCCACACCAACAATAGCAGCAACAGTCCACGGAATCCAGACGCAACATAACATTCAGAACGCGGTGGCCGTGGAAGCGAACATTGTCCCGACCGTGGTTTTCCTAGCGGAAGGTGATACGACGCTGGATTGCCTCCCACATTCGGATACGGATGTCCACGTTCGAAAGCAACGTTCGCCTCGACGACGCAAGCGACGTCGGCCGACCCCTTCTGACGATTGCCTCCTACACACGGCCGGTCGAGAAGGTGACATCTCATCAGACGGCATGGATGCTGCGCCTGCTGAGGATCTAAGTGGTGTAGACGGTTCACTTGCCCATACTACGAGTGCCCAGTTACTTCTTGCACCAGAGATGCAGCAGGTCGCGTCGAAGGATGGCGCTCCGTCTACCTCTACCAAAGACGACGTACGTGAGAGAGATTTAGGTGCCGATCAGCTACACAGCATCGTGTTGCACCCACTGTGGTCGGACAATGTTGAGGAACTTCCTGGAGAGGGCACGGGTGACAGGGGAGGGGGTGGCATTGGGGATGCCACTCCTAGCGTGAAAGACTCATAATTTGTAACGGGTTTGGTGGGTCCGGCATCTCTTGCGGTTAGCTTTGATTGCCATGGCGTCTACCCTAGGTGAAGAGGCTAGGCAGCACACCTTTTGCCTTGCCACAATCAATATCAACGCGATAAGGGCACCACACAAACTGACAATGCTACAACGCATGCTCGATGCGGCGGACATCTACGTGGCCCTCTTTACGGGAAGTATGTGTCGCAAGTTTCCCTGACTTCTACGGATATACCGCCCACATCTCCCACGCCTCTTCTACCGATTGTGGTGCGGCTGTCCTGCTACGGGACGGGTTGGCGGCTACGGACGTACTGTACTTACCGAGTGCAAGAGCCATGGCAGTAACTGTCAACGGTGTACGACTCATCAATGTATATGCCCCTTCAGGATTAGGGAGACGGAGAGATCGGGCCCGCTTTTTATCGGAAAATATTACGCGTCTATTTATGGGCCGCATAGACGATATGGTGATCGGAGGAGATTTTAACTGTACATTATCTCCGTCTGATCAGCAGCCACATCACGTCCCGTGTGCGGAATTGGAAATGCTAGTACGTGACCTCTACCTGATCGACACGTGGCGCCACATCCATGGCCCAGCTCCTGGTTACACCCATTGTTCAAGTCATTCATCAAGTCGGTTAGACAGGATTTACGTCACAAGCACCCTTTCGACAGCGACGAGAGGAGCAGAGCTGTGGCCTACTGCCTATATTTGCACCATTGCCCTCCAACCTGCACGTGTGTGGCGCAGTAGGCCACCCTTGAAACTGAACGTCGCCCATCTGGACGAGCCGGCATGTAAAGGTGCTATCGAAGCGTCGTGGAACGCTTCCTTACAGCGTCGTGGTCGTTACCGATCGACCCTCAGTTGGTGGATTGAATGTGCGAAGCCTGCTCTTAGGCGCACCTTCATGGCTTACGGCCGGGAAGCGGCGGCATGGAGGAGGAAGACGGAAAACTTTTATTACACCGTCCTACGACAATGTCTTGCTATGGAGCCCACACCTGACAAGCAGATCATAGTCAATCGCGCGAAAGCGCAGCTCGTCTCCTTAGCACGCCATCATTTACAGGGCGCTGTTATACGGTCGCGTGCTCGACACATGATATAATCAGAAATTCCATCTATGCACCTCGTGCTCCTAGATCGCAGGAGGAGCCGTAGGGCACTGGTAACCGACATGATAACGGACGACGGACGACACTTGGCAGAACAAGCAGATATAGCAGAAGCCTTCTATGGGCATTACGCTCAACTTTATTCAGCAGTGCTCCCTGATATGGCGACGGTAGACACCGTTTCAGCACGTGTCCACGGTACAGTTCCACCAGACATGGTACCGAATTTAATGGGAGAAGTGACAGAAGAGGAAGTGCTCGATGCCATTGGTAAAGGTGCTCCTCATAAATCACCAGGAATCGATGGATTACCATTAGAATTCTATCCAGCATTTAAACAACTGTTGGTACCGTGTTGGGTCGGAATTTGTCAGGAATTGATGTCCCCGGGTATACTGTTGCCTGCACCGTTCTTGGAAGGACTGAGTGTCGCCATCCATAAGCCGAAGGGACGGAATCATGTCCGCGATTATCGCCCCTTAACGTTATTGAACAGCGACTTCAAGATCTTTTCGAGGCTGCTATCAGAACGTATTCGCGGCACACTATTGCACGTCCTGTCCAGCGATCAGACGTCGTTGGGGGGGGGGGGGGGGGGGAAGGGGGGGGGACCCAACAACATCAGAACTGCGTTATGTCGTTACAGAGATCTCATCTCCCTTGCACGGGTGAGACGTTTGCCGGCAGCCCTGGCGTCTATCGACTTTAGCCAGGCTTTTGACCGTGTGGGCCACACTTTCCTCACGGCCGTTCTATGGCGCATGGAATACCCGGAACCCTTTATCACAGTGTTGACACGCCTTCTGCATGGGGCTACTTCTCGAGTTCTTGTTAATGGAAGACTGACGGCACCCATGCCGATCTGCCGATCAGTACGACAGGGACGTCCATTATCAACATTTTTATTTGCATTGGCCTTAGAATCTTGGTTGTGTGGTCTCCGTGACAGGCTCACTGGGATACAGTTCCGCGGCTCCATCTATCGCTGCACCGCATATGCGGATGATTTGATGATCGTCATACGTGGAGCTGACGATATGGCCGCGGCTTTGGACTGGATTGCAACCTACGGTACAGCTTCTGGTAGCCAAATCAACGTTGACAAGTCTGTCGCCTTGAGCATCGGGATTGGGCTACCGCAAGAACACATTGCCCCCTGACGCTTCACTGATACTGTCCGCTGCTTTGGCTTAGATTTCATGAACGACATGCGACGCGCGACGACGCTCAATTATCGACGCCTTCTTAACCAAATTAGGGCCGGAATTGCAAATCAGCGCTTGCGATCCCTCAACATCGTTCGGCGGGCGTATTATGCCAATGTATACCCTGCGTCCCGCATACCGCATGTCGCCCAAACGCTACCCATTTCGAAACCCTTGGCTCGTAGCATTATGGCAGCGCTGGGATACTTCGTCACCGTTGGTATGTTACTGAAGATCAGATCTCTTACCCTCCCAAAGGAAAAAGGTGGTCTCGGCCTAGTTAACGTCCATGATAGGGCCATTGCCCTCTATGTTAGCTCACATTTATGTCTGCTGCTCCGTTGTCCTAAGAGCCTCACGAGTCTGCCTCTGACGGCGCTACGACCTGCTTCACTAAGAGCGCCGGTGCCACTTCAGGACATCCCAGCGCCCCTCTTTTATATAGGAAGTTTCTATTTAGAACAAAGTTATTGCAGTGTAGCGCTAACGACACCACAAATGGCCACAACTCGACGCCTATATCATGACATGCTGCAACGCCGCCCCCTAAATGTGGTTGAACTAAAATATCCTGACGTACGGTGGCGCGTGGTGTGGAAGACTGTACACGATGCCATGCTTGATTCCGATGTTGTTTCCCAATGGTACGTAGTCGTTAATGGGAAGCTGGTGACGCAAGAACGTCTCTACAATATCCACATGGCAGAATCTCCCAATTGTGTGGGTTGTAATACAGTAGATTCTGACGAGCACCGCCTCAGCTGTGGAGAGGCGGAACCGGTTTGCGACTTAGTGCGGCATATGCTGGCTTATCTCTTATGAGTTAGGCCGGAGCATATATCTGCATGCACGTTATTGTTTCCGGATGAGATATTTTACCCCAAGACTCGAACCAACTCCGTCAGCTGGATACGTGAACATACGGTCCATTACCTCTGTCGTGACGGGCACAAGAATTTCCTTGACTTCTGGCTCTATTTGCAAGAAAGACATCATGCTATTTTCGGGTATACCAGATATCGAAAATGCTTCGCAAACTACCTGGAGTGCCTTTCACAGCCCGCCGTGTAGCTGTAATGTTCCAGGCAGTGGCAGATGAGGTCAGAACGAACTGCAAACGATCATATATTGAACAATCTTTATCAGTGGGCGCAGTCGCCGGGAAGCCTAACTACGAAGTGGTAGCTTTATTTTCATGTTATTTATGTTTACTATCTTCGATAGTGTCTTCAATCTGTTTTAGTTTTCCAGGCTTGATTAACTATGACTGTTCGCACATTGATATCTATATAAATAAAAAAAATAATAATAACAAAAAAAGTGAGCAGGAGGCCTGCGTTTCGAATCCAAATAAATACACAAGAACAAAATAAGAATAAAATGAGCAACATATGAAATATAATAAAGTATTATACCCTTTCCTTTCTCCTTTTATTTTTTAATAAAATGTTCAGAGGCATATTTAATTTTTGTTCGTGGGCGGAACCTGTAGTGGTGGCGAATGGCCGTCCTAGTTAGCTTTAGGATGAAAGTGGCGGTGGCACTAGCTTTGTTTTCGTTTTTAGGCTAGATAGGTTTTTGGGGTTAGTATGGGTGATAGGGGTCAACGCCTGAAGTGGAGGAGGTAATTTTCTTTCTGTATATATATATATCTCGGTCCGGCACACAGTTTTAATCTGCCAGGAAGTTTCATATCAGCGCACACTCCGCTGCAGAGTAAAAATCTCATTCTGAATAACTGTCCTATACCACTTTCTTGCGTTAATCTGGAAATTACCAGTGTTTCGTTGAGAGTGACTTGTTGAGTTCTATCTGCAAGGAAGTCTTGAATTCACTAGCATATCTGATCCGATACTTGATAAGCTCGTACTTTCTTCACTAAACGCCAGGGCGGAACGGCGCCAAATGCCTTCCTGAAGTCAAGGAACACAGCATCAACCTGAGCGCCGTTGTCTACAGCGCTATGGATCTCATGGAGTAACAGAGCGAGCTGAATTTCACAAGATCTCTGTTTGCGGAATCTCTGTTGATTTTTATGGAGGAGATTTTCGTTCTCCAAAAACATCATAATTCTTGAGCATAAAACATGTTCATATGTTCCATTAGTCTACAGGAGGTTGACATCAACGCTGTAGGTCTATAACTTCTTGAAAACGCGAATGATCTGCCCTTCCGTCCAATTATAGGTATGACAATGAAAGAAAAATTAAAGGAAAATCAAGATTTGTTGACATTGAAAAAGCGTTCAACAATGTCAAATCGCGCAAGATGTTCGAAATTCTGAGAAAAATCGGGTTAAGCTATAGGGGAAGGCAGGTAATATACATCATGTACAAGAGCCAAGAGGGAACAAAAAGAGTGGAAGACCAAGAAAGATGGATTTAAAAGGGTGTAAGACACGCATGTAGCCTCTCGCCCTTGCTATTCAATCTATACATTGAAGAAGCAATGAAGAACATAAAAGAAAGGTTCAATTGTGGGATTAAAGTTCAAGGTGAACTGATATCAACAATAAAAATCGCTGATGACATTCCTGTCCTCAGTGAAAGTGCAGAAGAATTACAGGACCTACTGAGTGGGGTGGGCAGGCTAACGAGTACAGAATATGGACTGAGAGTAAATCGAAGAAAGACGAAAGTAATGAGAAGTAGCAGAAATGAGAACAACTTGAGACTTAACAGCAAAATTAGTGATCACGAAATAGATGAAGTTAAGGAATTCTAGTACGTAGGCAGCAAAATAACCCATGACGGCGGAACTGGGAGGATGTAACAAGGAGACTGCCGTTGACAAAAAGGGTATTCCTGACCTCCCGGCGGAGGTTCGAGACCTCCCTCGGACATGGGTGTATGTGTTTGTCCCTAGGATATTTTAGGTTAAGTAGTGTGTAAGCTTAGGGATGATGACCTTAGCAGTTAAGTCCCATAAGATTTCACACACATTTGAACATATTCCTGACCAAAACATGTCTACTAGTATCAAGCACACGCCTTAGTTGTAGGTAGAAATTTCTGAGAATATACATTGGAGCAGAGCATTGTATAGTATTGAATCTTGGACAATGGTAAAACAGAAACAGAAGAGAATCGAAGCGTTTGAGGTATGGTGTCACAGAAGAATGTTGGAAAATGGATGTACTGATAAGGTAAGGAATGAGAAGGTTCTCCGGAGAATCGGCGAGGAAAGGAATATATGGAAGATACTAACGAGAAGAAGGGACAGGATGGTAGGACATCTATTGAGACATCAGGGAATAACTTCCATGGTACTAGATGGACCTGTAGAGGATAAAAACACTAGAGGAAAACAGAGACTGGAATACGTTTAGCAAATAATTGAGGACTAGGTTGCAAGTGTTACTCTGGGGTGAAGAGGAATTCGTGGCCGGTTACATCAAACCGGTCAGAAAACTAATTAAAAAAGGCTGCATATGTGTAAGTTTGCTGTTTATGTTTTCTTATTGGCAACGTTACGTAGCGCTCTGTATGAAAATCACTGGCTGTGCTGTGTGCAGTATGTGGCTAGTTTGCATTGTTGCCTGCCATTGTTGTCATGAACTGCTATAGCTGAATGTGAACAGCGCGTAGCGTTGCGCAGTTGGAGGTGAGCCGCCAGCAGTGGTGGATGTGGGGAGAGAGATGGCGGAGTTTTGATGATTTGTGATACTGGATGTTAATTATGAATATTAAGGTAAATACAGTGTTTGTTATCTATTAAAATCTTTCATTTGCTAACTATCCCTATCAGTAGTTAGTGCCTTCAGTAGTTTGAATCTTTTATTTAGCTGGCAGTAGTGGCGCTCGCTGTATTGCAGTAGTTCCAGTAATGAAGATTTTTGTGAGGTAAGTTATTTGTGAAAGGTATAGTTTAATGTTACTCAGGGCCGCAGGGATCTTTGATAGTCAGATTGCGTTGCGCTAAAAACATTGTGTGTCAGGTTGAGCACAGTCGTGTATAAATTGTTCTAAGGGGACGTTTCATATGGCGACCCTGCCAGGATACCTCACTGGAATCTTCTGATTTTTTCTTGTAGTTTGTGTATTTAGTGTAGCTTTTGTTTATTGCTAGTGCGTAATTGTAGAGAGAATCTCCTTTGTAGTTGCAGTCTTTCATTGTTGTACTGTAAAACAGTTGTGGCATGCATGTAGATTTGCACCAAGTATTTCGCAGCTGCAATTAACTAGATATTATTTTCAGTGCTATATTAATGTGTTCTCTTATTTTTGCTCTTCAAATTGTGTTTTTCTGTGTTATCGTGTGAAATATTGTCACAATAATGGCGTGTGAAAAACGTAACACTCGGCTCCAAAGCAAACTGAGAAATGACAGTGAAGACGAAAGCAGTGTGTTGGCCCCACCATGTAATGAATTAACTAATATTCAAAGTAGTAATTTGGTAACTGTGCATAGGGAAATGGAGCGGGCGTCAAACAATGGCGTAGGCAGTGAAACAGGTAGTGAACAGGGAAGCATTATCGATCGATCGGTCGGCAACAGCTCGCCTCAGGAATCCGAAATGACAGAACACAATACTGCAAATACTGTAGACTTCGGTTTTGGGTCCTCACCTTTTTCTCAAATGAGTCAAGACACATTTTCTGCTTGTCAAAATGTGAATGTTGCCGGTGAAAATGCACTGCCAAAAAGCATAGAGAAACAGATTCCAGACACTAATGCATTGTTATTACAACTAATGCAACAAATGGAACAAAATCAGAGACAGATGGGACAAAATCTTCAAAAGTTAGACACAATGGAACAAAATCTTAAAAAGTTAGACACAGTGGAACAAAATCTTAAAAAGTTAGACACAATGGAACAAAATCTTCAAAAGTTAGACACAATGGAACAACACCAGAGACAAACACAGCAAAAGTTAGACACAATGGAACAAAATCTTCGGAAGTTAGACACCACACTTGAACAAACACGTGAAGATTTAACTACTGAGTTACATAACATTGAATCGAAATGTCAAAAAGTCTGTAATGACGTAAAAACACAAATTTGTGAGCATTTGCAGCCTATTTTTTCGCGGCATGAAAATGCATTACAGAATCACGAAGCAGCCATAAAAGAGCTGCAAACCATTGTTCATGAAAATCATGAGACCTTGTGGGCTAAAATTGACTCAGTTGCATCTACCGATTCGGTTACGCAACTGGCAAAAACTCAAGAAAACTTAAAGAACACAGTAGATTCGATTTCAACACAAATGGACACTCTGAAACTTGGTTCAGAAAAACACACTGAGGAAATGTGCTCACTATCGGAGAAAGTAGCTGAACTTTCGGATCAGGTCACTAACTTATCTACAAAGGTAGATGATGATCTGAATGACACAAGACCCGTAGCCTTCACTGACACAGAAGAGTATGAACAAATTAGAAAATTCAAACAAAATCAAAATCAAATCAACACACAGTACAAAAGAGAAATCCGGGAAGTACAAGATCAGTTGACGCAGGTAATACAAGAATTACATATTTCAGAGGACACTCGCGCTCCAACATGGGAAGAGGAACTTAGAAATACGGAAAAGCCACAAAATAATAACACAGGGCATTTCGGTAATTATGAAAGAAATTGGCAAGGTACATCGAATTTTGAGATGGAACCGCCGACACGACGTAACAATGACCGATATGCTACTCGCCGACACGATGATTTTGACTATAAGCTGTTCATTACTACACGTAAATTCAAAACGTTTAAGAATTCTGCCAACGACATTCATCCACAAGCGTGGCTCCATCAATTCTCTCATTGTTTCCCTCCCAACTGGTCATTGGAGCACAGGTTAGAATTTATGTGTGGCTACTTAGAGAATGAACCAGCTGTAAGAATGCGATCGGTCATTCACGATTGCCACAGTGAAAGAGAATTTTACCATGCCTTCCTCTCAGCATATTGGTCTCAAGCCACACAGGACCGAGTAAAACATAGCATCATGATGATGAAACACTTTGAACAATCTGAATTTTCCAGTCTTGTGAAATATTTTGAAGACATGTTGCACAAGAATCAATACCTGTCAAACCAATACAGCCCCTCAGAACTCATCCGCATTTGCTTAATCAAATTACCTGAACATTTACGGCATATTATTTTGGCAGGACGTTGCAAAGACGACATTGAAGCTTTTCAGGGACTGTTACAAGAATTAGAAATTGACACAGACAGTCGCGGGATGCGAAAACAGGAAAACAATCACTACAGGTCACATCCGTCACAATTCCGTGACGACAGAAACGATAACTGGACGCGGCAAGGCTATTCTCACCACACAAATCGTGACCAAAATAGACACCACCCGTATGACAACCGTTGGCAGAGTAGTAATAGTTACAGGGAAAGATCACCTTTCCGCGGTAATGACTATCACAGAGACAATCAGAGAAACAGACAATATGGGAACCAAAACAATTATTATCAAGGGAGACAGAATAACTTCAGACGCAACGGTCCAGCGTGCAGTTACGATTCAGGGAGAAATTCTTCACCACGTGACCGACAAGAAAGATACTATCAAATCTACCGACACGACGACAGACGATGTGATCGTAACGACAGACCTGAATTTCATCAGAACTGGCGGGTTTCTGACAGAGCTGGGCCCTCTCGGCAAGGCGAATTTGTGGAAGTTAGGCCTCCTAATCCCAGTAACGACGCACGGCAACAAAGAGGCAGACAATGACTCGCACCGCAGGCATACGCGTGCGCCGGCTGGCTCCGAGAAAAATAACATAGACGCTAACCTTGAGAAAAATTCTTTACCGACGTATACCACATGATAATTGCGTTAAAGTTGAAACTCTGCGTACTAGGAAGAGCAAAGGGCTACACCACATTTCACATGTAAAACCGTTTATTGAAAGATACTCTGCTTTTAACTTTGTCTTTGCCATAAAACGTTTCACTTCACATTTCTAGTATGCTTTGTCAGACTTAAGAAACTGTTAACATGCAACATTTTGGTTTGCTTGAGAGTGGATTCTGGATTTGAGGTGCTTTCTGTGAAATGCCAGATGACACAGTGGTTAGTTTATGTGACAGCTACACGATTTTATCACGACGCTGCTAATGCGTGACAATTTACAATGTTGCTTTTGCGGTGTATCTGTTTTATATCTGCACAGTTTTTTCTGAATTCTTCTATAAAGTGAGACATGTTTTAGTGGTGACTTTTGTGCTATTGCTACAAGGAGACAGCCTTTTCCATAGGACAACAATACGTTACAGCACAGTACTTTCCTCATCACGGCAATAAACGTAATAACTAAGTTATCTATACGCAAAGCATTTCACTTTTGTTTATCATGGGGTCAGTACATTGACTTCTGCAGAACTTAGCTTTTGGAGGACGATAACTACGACACTTCCACAGAGATTATCTTACAGCAAGACGCATATTTAGCGCTACAGGACACGTATTTGAGTGATTAATTTTGTACTTAAAACATTTCTTTTTAAAGATTTTTGAATTACAAAGAAAGTTTTTCGTGATACATTTCATTCCATTGCTGTAATCTGTAACACCTGAGGGTATAATTACAATAAACCTCAGGGGGGTACACGCCTACTTTGTGTACCATGTGTTTGGCAAGCACAAGGAGCCCTAGCTAATATGGTATTTGCTTATACAATTTAACACATCGGTACCATATTTCTCTAATACATAAATTACACAGCTATCTGATCATTTAACAGAGAAACAAACATCTTTTTACTACGTCAGTGACACATGTTTACGCAATTACAGAGTTGGATTATTTCACACTTAAGAAATTGTATTTTGTCTGTACTGTGTGAACTCTTCATATTTTTTCGGAACAATTGTGATACTATGAGAGCTTTGAATGATGTATTTCGTAAGGGAGTATGATTTTAAAGTACGTTTGAGGCAGATGACACTTTTGACATGAGCAGAGAATTTTTTTAGGTTTTGAAATTATTGGAGGAAGCTACGACGACTTTGAGACGTGACTGAGGTGTTATGATGTTATTTTTACGACGACGATGTGTATTATGCTGTTGAGGTATGTTTATGTCACTAAGATGATGCTACCATATATGAGGAATGTGATTACATGTTTATATGTATATGAATAATGAATAGAAGTTAGGGACTCTTGACTTGTGAAAAAGGATGTTGGAAACCAAGAATCGTACTTTAAGAGTTATGAAATGTGTGTAAATGCGTGAAGGTATCACAATGCCGACGAAGAATTTTTTGGACACTGTTATATTCATAAGATTTTGTTTCTACACATTTGCAACGCAAATTCTTGACCTGTGAAATTTTGTATATGAGACTGTCACTGTAGCGGAAACTGCTGTCGTAAATATTTCCGTAAGAAAGTTAAGTGACCACCTGCACATAATGCGACGTGGGCACCAAGGTGTGTCAGACGCCTGGAGAACAAGCCATTAGTGTGAGTGCCTCGTCAGAAGCACAGGTAGAAAAAAAGAAAGGGAAGGCCATTGTCCGCACTACTGACATCTCCTTGTTGAAAGCATATTGTGGAGCTCGTAATTTATGATATTTACTGAAATGCCTAATGAAACGATGAGAAACATTTCACAGCTATTGTCTTGCTAGTTGAGAAAAATGCCATATGGCTTGCTTTATGTATTTATTTACACATTTTGTTTAATATCAAGTTTCTAGCTGCACTGCAGCATTGGTTAAAATAAAATTTAATATATGTACTAATATAAATATTTTATGCCTACAGATCCAGTAAATAATTTTATGATCTATCCAAAAAAAATGAGGGAGCACAAAAAGACATTTCCCTTCACAGGACTTGCATAAATAATTTTTTTTACGATTTGGTAACTTATCTACTAGCGTAAGTTTTTGTGATGCATCACTCTAATGTTAAGATGTGACATAGGTATTAGACATGGCCATTTTAGTGTAATATTTTTTCTGCTTGAGCTATGTCATGTTTAGATATAAGTTGCTGCTGCTGTTTGCCAGGCATAGTGCTACTAAATTTCACTTTGTATTACTCTGTTGAGCTAGTTTTACTACTGAATAATATTTATTGTTGCTGCACATTGGCTCATATTAGTTGTAATGTTGCATTGCTTGGTAATTTAGATTTACTGTAGCTTGCTTTGCGATTTTCCATTTTTTTGCATTGCTGTTTGTGTTAATGTGTTATGTGATGCTGCATTGCCTCGTCCCTTAGTTTAGCATCTGAGCTCAGTAGATTTAAGTTAGCTTAAGAGGGGGTAGACTGTATAAGAAACTGACTATGGAGAATCGGTAAAGAATGCATTGCGAAGTTATATGAAAAAGATTTGGGCCCCAATGAGTATTGTACAATCAGAAATAATTATTTTGAAAGAAATATGAATAGAATACAGGAAGGAGGTATAGATAGGATTTTTTGGGAATAATAATGAATGAAGGGAGATCTCCGAGAAGTAAAGAAAGTTTTGTTTGCAAAATACTGCAGTAAAACAAACCCTGTCCTTTCCTTCTATTATTCCGCTATATGTTTGTGTACCCTTGTGTATATGTGTTTAGCTGATGAGAGCTATGTTGTAGAATTTTCCTAATACTATGTTATTTACTTTGTAAAGATGTTGAGACATTATTTATTCAGTTTTGTTGCTCATATGTGAAGGTGATGTTTCAAAAGTTATTCTGATCTTTTATGTATTTACTTATGTCATAATTCCTGTAACACTGATGTATATGTATATTTCTATTCTTTTGTAAAGCTTGTACTACAAATGTTATCTGTATTGTTATGTTTTTAATGATGTATTTTGTACCTTTGTTATTGTATTCTTATGTTATAAAATTGTAATTGACACCAGTTCATCATATTAGTAACTCGTAAGTTCCATTTCACTGCACACGTTTCTGTTGGTCATAGTATATGGACAATATGTGAGAAGTAGGGACTGATAGTGTTTGCACGTGTGTTAATAATTCAGCAAGGGACTGGATAACAGCATTGCTGGTTCTAAGGACAATTAGAAAAAAAAAAGACTTTGTGAGTGGACAAGTGGTGGTTTATGGACTTGCTATATTCTCCGCAAGACTCTTCGATGGTGAATGTGCACCTGCACAGTCGCAACAGATGGCTGCTGGCCGTCTCCACAAGGACTACAGTGGGTCTGCATCTTTGATGGCCCACCAGTACCATTATTTCTACAAGGACTGCAGTGGGTCTACACCTATGATGACTCACCAATACCACAATTTCTACAAGGACTACAGTGGGTCTGCTCTGTGATGACCTACCTACCAATATTCATCAACTTCGACTGACTCTGCTGTGGGTTTGCTCTGTTGTGGCCCATTACCTGTCAGCATTTCAAGAGTCAGCACTGTCTTTCCGTTGGCAGGACAACACTACTTCTTCAAGACTGCATGGAAACCCACTACTTCTGTGTGCAATTTCTTTTACTAATGAGACTTTGTGAAAAACAAAAACTGTAATTACTATTATGATGAACAATCTGGACTGTCTTTATGGACTGTGAGAAAATTTTAGCTTTTGACCAACATTGTATAAATAAGTGTGTGCATTTGATATATTTGTTATTGTAATTATGAAAAATTTTTTCAAATCTGTATTGGCCAGTGCCCAACACCATTTGTAAAATTTTTTTGTGGGGAGCATGGGGGCTATGTAAGTTTGCTGTTTATGTTTTCTTATTGGCAACGTTACGTAGCGCTCTGTATGAAAATCACTGGCTGTGCTGTGTGCAGTATGTGGCTAGTTTGCATTGTTGCCTGCCATTGTTGTCATGAACTGCTATAGCTGGATGTGAACAGCGCGTAGCGTTGCGCAGTTGGAGGTGAGCCGCCAGCAGTGGTGGATGTGGGGAGAGAGATGGCGGAGTTTTGATGATTTGTGATACTGGATGTTAATTATGAATATTAAGGTAAATACAGTGTTTGTTATCTATTAAAATCTTTCATTTGCTAACTATCCCTATCAGTAGTTAGTGCCTTCAGTAGTTTGAATCTTTTATTTAGCTGGCAGTAGTGGCGCTCGCTGTATTGCAGTAGTTCCAGTAATGAAGATTTTTGTGAGGTAAGTTATTTGTGAAAGGTATAGTTTAATGTTACTCAGGGCCGCAGGGATCTTTGATAGTCAGATTGCGTTGCGCTAAAAACATTGTGTGTCAGGTTAAGCACAGTCGTGTATAAATTGTTCTAAGGGGACGTTTCATATGGACACTTCCTACTGGTGCTATGCCGTGCAAGCGTTTGCAGCCTCAGGAAGCGGCATTAACAGCTGTCCAATGGAGTGGGCAACAGCACCACAAGTTTGTAATAAAGGAAACACGGGTACAGTAGTAAAAATTACCCTTATGTTTTTCACATTTGTACATTGTACATTGTGCACTTTTTCGACTTTGCATACGGCGATACCTCTCTTTCACGCTTGCAGATTTTTGCTGTATTACTTTTACGCCCTCAAAATCATTTATGCCGTACTCTTACGTTGTAAAGACAAAGTAATCGTCACGAAACTTTTCATTTGAGCCGCACTTTTACATTATAAAGACAAGAAATCTTCTCGAAACGTTTCGTTTCAGGTGCGGTCAGTCATTCTTGGTATGCTGCCTGCATGCAAATCAGCAGTCGTTATTGCGGCCCGTAGCTACAGTACACATGGCGATACAGTTACTCATGATTTTGTGGTAGTCGGTTACAGGGATAAGGAGCGGGAATGCGATTCTCCTTCCAAAAATCACAATACAAAGCAGTGGTATGCAGTTGCAGTTGACGCTAGTGGGAGTAGGAGCAGGGTATATTGAATGACACTAGGAATGTTTCAGCAAGTGGCGTAAGTTAATTTTGTAAGCGAACGTTCCCGTTTTTGTGCGAGTGAAAATAGTGAGTTCATCACAAAACAATAGATGCCTTTCCATTCAGTAGAAAATGTAACTGAAGAAGTGGAAGGAAGTCTTAGTAAACCTAAAAGCAGGCATCGCAAAGCTTCTCAAAATCCCATATTCCACCACAGCTACTACCATACTAGTCAATGAAACGCACTCTTCTAACGCCGGGCCAAGCGGCGAGAAATATACGTGCAACCAGGGTCGAAAGTTCGCGAAAGTGGAAAAATGGTTACAAACTTGGTTTTGGTAGCGGCGTGCATGTAATATGCCTATTTCGGACACAATACCGAAAGAAAAGGCTTTACAATTCGCAAAAAAGTATAATGTTGAAAAGTTTCAGCTTTCTTCATGGTGATTAAACCGCCTTAAAGTAATAAGTGGCATTACTGGCCGCTGAGTTTGTGGGGAGCCTAACAGCGTAAATAAAGTCACCGAAGAATGTGGGGTGGGAAGAGCATGATCTTTCAAGTCAAACTGCAAAATACAGCCTGAGAGATATTTACAACACAGGCGACACATGGCTTAAAAAATAAAAAATATTAAAAGAAAACATTATTGCCAGACAAAACATTGGTATTTAAGAGAAGCAAGCAAAGAGCGACAGTACTCTTTGCCACAAACGCAGATGGCTCTGATAAATTCCGACGACTAGAGATTGGTTTATTAGCGAGGCCTCGATGTTGCAAGTGAGTAAACACGTATCCCACCGACTGAGTCAAACAAGAGGGCATGGATGACTGAAAACCTCAAGAATGACCTCGAAATTCTTCTTCTGGACATCTGTTTGGTTAAGCCACCGGTGTTACAGTTCAGCAACACAGAATTGGCATTTTGTTTCAGCAAATTGTGCGAGCCATCTTCACCTTCTGGGCTTGGGCATCATTACATCATTGCAGACACGAAAGTACAGGAAGATGATGATTCGACGTGTCATTGCCCATCTCGACAGTGGGAAGGAAGATTCTAAAGCCAAAGAACCGTTGGGATACTCTTTATACACTGTTTATACATACACTGCATGTGTATAGCACTTGTTGTCGGTTCCCTCTGAAAGACACTAAAATTTTAGGACAGATCTGTAAATTAACTGGAGTGCAATACGCTATATGTAGATTTTTAATTTATTTTTACGTATCTAGCCAATGCAGTATACAGGGTGTTACAAAAAGGTACGGCCAAACTTTCAGGAAACATTCCTCACACACAAAGAAAGAAAATATGTTATGTGGACATGTGTCCGGAAACGCTTACTTTCCATGTTAGAGCTCATTTTATTACTTCTCTTCAAATCACATTAATGATGGAATGGAAACACACAGCAACAAAACGTACCAGCGTGACTTCAAACACTTCGTTACAGGAAATGTTCCCAATGTCCTCCGTTAGCGAGGATACATGCATCCACCCTCCGTCGCATGGAATCCCTGATGCGCTGATGCAGCCCTGGAGAATGGCGTATTGTATCACAACCGTCCACAATACGAGCACGAAGAGTCTCTACATTTGGTACCAGGGTTGCGTAGACAAGAGCTTTCAAATGCCCCCATAAATGAAAGTCAAGAGGGTTGAGGCCAGGGGAGCGTGGAGGCCATGGAATTGGTCCGCCTCTACCAATCCATCGGTCACCGAATCTATTGTTGAGAAGCGTACGAACACTTCGACTGAAATGTGCAGGAGCTCCATCGTGCATGAACCACATGTTGTGTCTTACCTGTAAAGGCACATGTTCTAGCAGCACAGGTAGAGTATCCCGTATGAAATCATGATAACGTGCTCCATTGAGCCTAGGTGGAAGAACATGGGGCCCAATCAAGACATCACCAACAATGCCTGCCCAAACGTTCACAGAAAATCTGTGTTGATAACGTGATTGCACAATTTCATGCGGATTCTCGTCAGCCCACACATGTTGATTGTGAAAATTTACAATTTGATCACGTTGGAATGAAGCCTCATCCGTAAAGAGAACATTTGCACTGAAATGAGGATTGACACATTGTTGGATGAACCATTCGCAGAAGTGTACCCGTGGAGGCCAATCAGCTGCAGATAGTGCCTGTGCACGCTGTACATGGTACGGAAACAACTGGTACTCCCGTAGCACTCTCCATACAGTGACGTGGTCAACGTTACCTTGTACAGCAGCAACTTCTCTGACGCTGACATTATGGTTATCGTCAACTGCACGAAGAATTGCCTCGTCCATTGCAGGTGTCCTCGTCGTTCTAAGTCTTCCCCAGTCGCGAGTCATAGGCTGGAATGTTCCGTGCTCCCTAAGACGCCGAACAATTGCTTCGAACGTCTTCCTGTCGGGACTCCTTCGTTCTGGAAATCTGTCTCGATACAAACGTACCGCGCCACAGCTATTGCCCCGTGCTAATCCATACATCAAATGGGCATCTGCAAGCTCCGCATTTGTAAACATTGCACTGACTGCAAAACCACGTTCGTGATGAACACTAACCTGTTGATGCTACGTACTGATGTGCTTGATGCTAGTACTGTAGAGCAATGGGTCGCATGTCAACACAAGCACCGAAGTCAACATTACCTTCCTTCAATTGGGCCAACTGGCGGTGAATGGAGGAAGTACAGCACATACTGACGAAACTAAAATGTGCTCTAACATGGAAATTAAGCGTTTCCGGACACATGTTGAAAGACGTATACATTGCCGGCGATGGGCGAGGCATGACAGAATCTCTGACCAGAGAGTAGTTTATCGTTAGCTGTTGCTAGTCTGCGCTTGACCGCGCGAGTCGACAGTTGTAGTAGTCAGTAGAGATGGGCAAACTGAAACACGTAACTGTTTCGAAACAAATGAAACAGTACAATGTAATGTTTCAATACGCTGTTTCGAAACAGTGAAACAGTTTGTGTTTTGTAATCTAATAAACCTACACATTTTATCATCTTGAATGTCTACTCTATAAGTATGTCCATATAAACACAAACGAGGTGCGAGAGCGCTAATCATATCGCAGAAAGCATGGAACTATCACTTAGGCGTCTTGGCAGTTTCGTATTTCCTGCAGCAAATGCGCTGCTTTCGTGTCGTGTGACTTCCATACTTTTCAATTGGCTGAGGACAGCCATAGCTGAATACAAGAACTACCGCAAACGGAACTGGAAGTGGGAGCAAACTGCAGAAACAACGGATATGCTACTGGGATTCCCATATTCTGTTAGTATGGGTAATATACCCATCCTGATAATTTCCATTCACACAAAGGGAATCATTGTGGATAATAGGCACAGTGACTATAGACTCACAAATAACGCCAAATAATTCGAATAAATAACAAAATATAACAGAAAAAATTTTTGTCTTTCAAGGGTTTTCGAACCGTTACTATAAATTCACCATGCTTCCCAGCCTTTCCTGTTCACCATTACACTATCAGTGATACGTCAAACAGATTGCTTGCAATTATACCTACATCAAATTTATGTATATGTCTAATAACTGTCACTCTACGCCTTTTTTTATTCAAAATGTTGTAGGCTTATTTGCGTTTCTTAATGTGATTACTGTACATGAACACAGAAGCGTATGTTATAAAAAACTGCAATTTACCTGAATGATTTTCACATATTTATTATTTTGAATGTGAATAGTATGCGTTGTTTTATTGTTTGGTTAGTGTTTGTAAGCAGATGTTACGCCATTTCGTAATAGGACAGTCAGCTAGAAACGAAGCTTTATTTTCGGACATCTTCAGCTTCACGCTATTGCTTGTCAAAAAGATTTCGACACTCTTGAAAGTGTTTCACGAAGTGTTACGTTGTGTTTCAGTACCTGTGCCAAGCCCGAATCTCGTCCGACACAGAGCGGAATGAAACATCACTGTTTCGATACAAGCACAGGTGACTAAAACAGCCTTATTTTGAAACAACGATACAGTTTCTGTGTCTGGCTCGAGATCGAATCTGGTCCGGTTATCCGAGACAGGGGCGGAATGAAACACCACTGTTTCGAAACAGTGAACCACAGCCGTTCCGAAACACTGAAACAGTTCCACGTATCGATACACTGTATCGAAACATAGAAACAGTGGCCAAGTCTAGTAGTCAGTCGTCAGTAGTCGCCAGTCCGTGCTGGTCCATGCTAGTCGGCGGGAGTCGGCACGCGTCGGCTGTGTGCTCTGCTCGCGACTCTGGTCAGGACTCTGGTGGATGAGTATTGTTGTAGAAGGTAAAGAAGCAGCCTTGCGCATATTCAATAATGTATATTAATTGTAATTTAATTTGTTCAAAGAAACACCCCAATAATAATTTTTATAATATAAAGCAACTCTTTTAAAGAAAAGCATTAATTTCAATTTAAAGAATTTCCAATGCATTATCATTGCATCCAAGAATAATAAAAAAAATATACGCCAGCATTGCACGAAGCTGTGTCGAAAAATGACTAATTTAAGAGCAGATATAATTGCAGTTTTATTGAGGTAAGAATTTTTTTGCTTTTTTTATTCAGAATACAGGACCGAAGGTCAGCGGTGATGTCCTCATAAAATTTATCAGGTCACTAAACTTTTTTATTATTTTTGCTGTTTAGAAATTTTTTCTGTTTCGAATTTGATATTAAATGAGAAACTAATTTTGTGGGAATATTAAGTGTGAATGCATTCTTTGCACAGAGACTATAAATGGGAGCCAATTTTGTTCGGAGGTTACATTAAAACTAATTTTTGTGCAGAGGTTACAATATTAAAAAATTCATTTAATTATAAATTATTATATTTTGCGGGGAGGTTACACTTGGCTCACATTTTCATTTACATTTTTTGTGGGGAGGTTACACTTGGCTAATTTCCATTATCGTTTTTCAATTATATTTTTTGTGGGGAGGTTACACTTGGCGACATCCGGCCAGGATCGTATTTCTTTGTGAATCTTCTGATAAGTAGTCATATATCTGCTCTTATTTACCTAAATGTAGTTGCATCTGGCGCAACGCATTTACTAATTTGTCGCCCTTTTCTTTCACAGATCATCGGCAATTTGTTGCTCTTTGTTGTATTTGTGTTTGATGCATTTTTGCATTGTCCTTGTTTCATTTGTGCTTAATTTTGATTAGTGAAAATGCCGCGAAAAACTGTTAACAGTACATCGCGATGTGCAATGAGTGAAATAGCCGACTCTAATAATTTGACCGACAATATTTGCGACACTCAGTGTAATGATGACAATCCTCCGTTTACTGACAATCAGTGCGTGCCGACCACTAATAATGATTTTCATCTTAACGATGAACAAACGAATTCAATTGTGTCCTCTGTTAATTTGACGACAATTGATGACGCGGGACGTTCTGTTACAATGAACGCTGCCCAGTTCGACACGCCCGATTTGCAAAATTTACGTAGCGAACAGATAATTGTTTCCAACGAACATGAACAGTATACTCAAAGTAGGACAGATTTATTTGATTCCGAGATAGTGACTAACAGTGCACATCCGATTGGCAAACCTTTTCAATAATCACAAAATAACCAAATGGTTACAGAAAACGTGATAAATGCACATACACCATCACACAGCACAGAGAATACAGTAGCTAATATTGGCATGGATCAAGTTATGGCATTATTGGTACAATTTAGTGAAAATTTTAAACAAATTAATGAACACAACAAACAAGTTAGTGAAAATTTCAAACAACAGCGTGAAAAACAAGACAACCTTAATGAAAATTTCAAACAACTTAGTGAACAGAACAAACAACTTAATGAAAAACAAGACAACCTTAATGAAAATTTCAAACAACTTAGAGAACAGAACAAACAATTTAATGAAAAATTAGACAACAATTGCAGACAGCTTACAGATTACAGCCGTTGCCGCGCAATGTCATGATACTAAAGAACAGTTACGTGAGGAAATTGAGGCTTGTGCTAGGAAAAGTAGTGAAGAAATTAGATCTGTTGCTCAAGAATTAAGGGATATGCAAACAGCTACAACAGAATCACTTAGAGACGAAATTGGTGCAGTCGGTAAACAATGCTCTGAAAAAGCAACACAGTTACGCGACGAGTTTAAATTAATGACAACAGAACTTTCGCGCACACTGGATGCATAAGTAGACGCGAAATTCGACCAACAAAACAGTCAAATTGACGAACGTTTTAATCATCACCTACAAAACAGTGAAACGCGTTTCCGTAAATTTATACAGGAACAGAATAAAGTAAAGCGACAAGTTATGGAAACAATTACCGCACAGAGAGAGGAAGATAAACGCAAATTGTTTACGAAAGCAAAAACATACGTAGACAACAATATTGTTACTCTATCAGACGAAATTAATACAAACAGTTGAACACAGAATTGCGTGATGAAATTTCCGATCTGAAAACAAAAAGAGATACACACACAGTAGACTTTCAGACAGTGACAGACAGACTCGAACAATTAGAACTAACACAGGATTCCGATGTCATCAAAGCTGACGTCAAAAAATTGAGCGAAAATACGTAAAATACAAAAACAAATTAATGCTTGTGACACTAAAACCGATGATCAGGTAAAAATACTGACTGAAAAATATGATGAATTGGCCAGTCATATTGACGTTATTGAAAGTAATAGTGACAGCAAATCAGACGATACTTCACCGATTTCGTTTAATCAAACACCTGAATTACAAAATTTACAGCAGACGATCAGTGAGATAGATTCGTCTAATAATACATTACGTAGAAAATTGTCAACTTTACAGCAAGAGGTAACACAGATGAAAAATGTTTCAGCGTTTAATACATCACAGCAGACGCCACTTTGCGAACATTTGTCAGACTCACACAGCCAGTATAATTTAGGTAATTTACAGAGAGTACGTGAGTTAGTTTCCGAACAGTCACAGACAAATAGATTCTCATACAATAGTGAACCTGTTCAGACGTACAGAGGCGATAATTTTGATTACAAACATTTTCTATTAGTGAGAAAATTAAAAGTATTTAAAAATGACAGAACACAGATTCAGCCCCTGGATTGGCTACAACAATTTAGCTTTGCTTTTCCACCGACTTGGCCTGTAACGCACAAACTTGAATTTATTTGCAGTTTTTTGGAAGGCGAACCGGCAACTCGTATGAGACCGATCGCGAGACAATGCTACTCGGTAGAAGAATTTCAGAATGCTTTTCTGTCAGCGTATTGGTCGAAGACGACACAGCGCGGAATTAAGGATCAACTAATTAGTTTACCGAATTATGAGAACTCAAATTTTCCCAGTGTCACGCAATTTTTTGAGCACATGGTCCAACAAAACCAATACTTCAGTGAACCATACAGTGCATCTGCACTTATACAATTATGCATTTCTAAATTACCACGGTCATTAAGAGTGTCACTTTTAACGGGTCAGCAGAAAGAAAATATTTCGGCATTCAGAGATCTGTTACAGCTTTTGCAAGTGCAGCAATCGTAATATTCCTTTATAAACAAAAATTTTTCATGTAATAACCAAGGTCAACAAACATACAGCAATTACAATCAGCCACGCAATTTCAACAGCAAAGGTAATAGACGCTTTAGGAACGACAACCACCAGAACTTTAATAACAGACAAAATTTTAATTATCAGTATCGTCAAAATTATCAGCAACAGGAACCACATTTTGGTAACAATAGAGGTTTTTCTCCGCAACAGCAACAAAACCAACCGGTTAGCATACCTAACCAACAATGTAATGCACAAGGTCAACCAAGCTTTAATGTTTCGCCGCGTACGCGTATAGCGTCGGCCCCAACAAATAATAACGCACAGCAACAAGGGAATCAGTACGTACAGAAAACACACTATTTCAATTCCTATCGCAATGTGCCGTATGGAAATGACTATCACGACAGACGTAAAAATAATGAGCACAATTTTCAGCGTACATTTAATAACAGTCGAGCTTATCAGCAGCAACAACATCAGCAACAACATATTATCATGAATGAACCAGACAGTAGGTATCATCCAGAACGTAATACGTCAGGAAGAAATAACAGAACAGTACAAATAGTTGAAATGCCATAGCATCCTCCCGAAAATAATAGCACGTCAGATAGAATTTGACTAAATTCAGTACAGGTTGCATCTTTCAGCAACGCAAGCAATACTTCAGATACACAGAATCTTGTTCAAGAAAATGTTATTACTTTTGACGACATCCGAGACACTCTTTTGCAGGAAAGACCAGTTATTCAAAAAACCATTTCACACCCTGTCATCGAAGTAAAAATTGGATCATCGAAATTTTCAGCAGTAATCGATTCTGGATCTCCTATGTCAGTAATAAATAGGAAACTTTCAACGAATGCAACAAAGAGAATACCTATCCTACGTTACCATTAGGCAAAACGAAAGTAAAAGGAGCAGTATCGAGTAAAGGAGTAGATGTTAAATTACAGACACATTTATCATTTTGTATAGCAGGTCATACATTTCATTCAAATTTTTGGATTGTTCCCTTATTGACAACAGACGTTATTTTAGGTACGAATTTTCTGGTACAACACGACGCAATTATTGACTTTCAAAATTCCTATTTAATGTTGAAGGATGAAAATGTACAACTGGCTTTAGAATTTCAGCACTCTTTATCTGCGGAAGAACAAAGAATCGTACAGAGGTCATTTCCGCATCACGTAACATAGACTGTAATTCCACATTGTTCACAGATACGTATGTACACAACTATAATACTCCAGACGAAGCTGACTACGACGTTATGCAAATGATTTCTGATAAAGTTAAACAGAGTAGTGCAAATACAGACGACGAACGCACGCAACTACACAAAATTCTTTTACAGCAAGCTCCAGTTTTTGACAACGTTCCCGGTACTATGTCCGGTTTTATGTATGAATTTCAAGTTAAACAGCACGACACATTTAAAGCCAAGCATTATCCCATTCCATAAATTCATAGAGAACAAGTTAAGAAAGAATTGCAAGCTATGCTTGAGCAAGGAATTATTGAACCGGCAGTTAGTCCGTACATAAACCCACTCCATATTGTTAAGAAAAAAGATGGTTCACTTCGCGTCGTACTTGATTCGTGTCACATCAATGACATTATTATTAATGAAACAGATCGCCCACAGACACTAGAAGAACTTCTACAGAAATTTCATGGTACTGCTATTTATTCAACATTAGATTTGAAATCGGGATTTTGGCAAATTCAGCTCCATCCGAACTGCAGAAAGTACACGGCTTTTCTTTGTTTTGGTGACTGTTATCAATTTTGTAAATTGCCATTCGGTTTAACTATTTCTTCAGCAGCTTTTATTCGCGGTTTGAATACAATACTTCCGACAGAACTTAAAGACAAAATCACAACGTACGTGGACGACATTCTTATTGCAGAAGCTAACTGGTCTGAACACAATCTGATTCTTGAACGACTGTTGCAAACTTTTCGTGCACAAGGACTCACAGTTAATCACAGTAAATCGCACTTTGGTAAAACTTATATAAAATTTCTTGGACATGTAATTTCAGCAGAGGGCATTATGCCTGACCCCGAAAAACTTCAAGCTTTACGTGACATTACTGTTCCTACGACGAAGAAACAACTACGTAGCTTTTTGGGTTTAATTAACTTTTTTCGTAAATTTATTCATTACTCTGCTTTAGACACCCCTAGATTATGTCAATTGACAGGTAAAAACACTATTTGGTCCTGGGATAGGCAAGCACCTTCTGAATTTGTGAACCTGAAAGAATGCACCACTTTTATCGCACCCAGATCTTACTAGAAATTTTTCCATTGCCACCGACAGTTCTAACACCGCTTTAGGCGTACATAATTTTCAGGAAATTGAAGAAGATGGTTGTACAATAATTAAAAACATCGCTTTTGCAAGTCGCATTCTGTCACCTGCTGAACGAAATTATTCTGTTACAGAACTTGAAACATTATGTGTTGTATGGGCTTTTACCAGATTTAGGCATTTTCTTTATGGAAGACACACTACCGTTTACACAGATCATAGAGCGATACAGTTTTTACTTTCCGCTAAATTTATACGCGACAGATTAAGCAGATGGAAACTTTATTTACAAGAATTTAATTTTACAATTGTTCACATTCCCGGTGCACAAAATATTGTAGCAGACGCACTATCCCGTTCTCTCAGCAACAATCAACAAGACATCGCAACCAACTTCTGCAAAGCAAATTTCAGCGTCATGTACATTCAACAAGTTGCATTTGAAAATTTCATTTCGTCGTCATTACGAGATATAGCACAAGAGCAGAGTAAAGACAACGTGAGGAAAGAAATTAAACACCTTTGACAAGATAAGAATAATGTTACCATTAGAAACCATTACACTGTACGGAATGACATTCTGTTTCGCCGCTCTTATCCTGACAGCAACAATTGGTTATTATGCATTCCTGACGAACTTGTTAACAAATTAATCTGGCATACTCATTTAAGTTACGCACACTACGGAGCCAGAAAATGTTTTCTTATACTGAGACAGAACTGTTGTTTTACCAACATGGAGAAACGTATACGACGAGTTTTAGCGTCATGTAAAATCTGCCAGAAGGCTAAATCAGACACGACTTCACATGTTCCTCCATTACATCCCATTGTACCTGTTAAATTGAGACATATGGCCGCTGTAGACATTTTGGGTCCGATTCTCAGAACTAATAGAGGTTTTTGCTACATCTTTGTCGCTGTTGAACTCACTTCAGAATTTGTTACCTTCACTCCGTTACGCAAAGCTACTGCTAAAACTGTTTCGAAAGCATTTGTAAAACATTTTCTATTTCAAGTAGGGCATGTGTTGAAAGTAATTTCCGACAATGGACCACAGTTACGATCTGCTATATGGACACGTATGTTACGAGCTAGAAACATTTCTCCGATCTATATATCCAGGTACCATGCTTCTTCGAACTCTTGTGAACGATTAATGAAAGAAATTGCCAAACTGTGTAGAATATACTGCCATAAAAGACATATTGATCGGGACACACACATACTCTCATTCCAGGATGTAATTAATTCCATACCAAATGAATCTACTATGCTATCTCCGTCTGTTATACTGAAAAATGTTGAACCATCTAACAAAATTAAAGAATTAGTAACCTTTCCTACATCTCGTCGACTACGACACCATGAAATAATTGACATTGCGCTGAACAACATCAAACGTGCCGCAGAGCGCCGGAGAAGACAGCAAAAGCAGGTTTGTACACGTCGTGACTTTCACATTGGACAGAAGATATTAGTACGTACACACTATTTATCCAACAGAGGAAAGAGTAGATGCAGTAAGTTTGAGCTTCTATACGCAGGTCCATATCGGATTCGCAGCATTCCTCACCCCAATGTAGTACACGTCGAAACTTTGAGAACCAGAAAAACCAAAGGGAACCACCACGTGTCCAACATCAAACCTTTTATTGAATGAACATACTTTATGATTTATCATACTGTAATGCCATTTCCTAATTCTTTTATGATCACTTGTGCAATTATATTCACATGAACACTTACTGATAATTATCGTATTTTTTCTTGGCAAGTGCCCGGCAAGGTAAGGTTAGCAGGTCGCTCTTCTTGTCGTTACACATCAGACCGTGCATATTTTTCCAGATGAACTAACACATTTTATGACCTCTTATGCAATTATATTTATGTGACTACTTATTGATGATTGTCGTATTTTTTCTTGGCAAGTGCCCGGCAAGGTAAGGTTAGCAGGTCGCCCTTCTTGTCGTTACACATCAGACCGTGCACATTTTTCCAGATAAACTTACGTATCTTATGAATAATTATGCAATTTTATCTAGTGACATATTAATTTTATTAAATTTTCTCTCCATTAAAATCTTCAAATTTCGCCTCTATTAACTACACAACATACAAGCTGAACACAAAGAAGGTCATATTTCTTGTCATCATATATCAGACCGTGCATATTTTCCATTTTTTATGTATGTATGATTGTTTTTCTGTTTTGTTTGTATGCACTATAAAATATTTAAGATATAACAAACACCAGTTGACTTTACCATTTTTGCCATATGGTATCTCAACATAGTGACTATTTTATTTATTTTTTTTGCTGCTACATCGTGATACTCTGTGTACATTTTTGCACCTGTACACTGTCTGTGTTTTTGACATATTACGTTTTCCGTCATGCTATGCTGTATGGTCAATTATATCACTAGAAACTAGTTTCTATTTAATGGGTGTATGATTTAAACGCGAGACATTAATCTTTGTTCATCATTTTCAGAAATAAATCACGTGTACAAGAAATAAATTAAACAGAAATGGGAATTTCACCTTCGGAATGAACGAAAGAAGGCGCAATACCTCGTGAGGAAGAGTAAATGGATCAGAATTAACAAGCATTAACAAGAATATACTATACACATCGTAGAATAGCAGTCTTAACTAATTTTTTCTTTCAGAATACGAGGCGATTGATGCAGGCTGTCAGACAGAACTACACATCTTAGTTTTAGTGATGAAATATGCTAGAAATAAGGAACAGTTGTATAATGAATAATGAAGTGACTTTTTCGCAGATGATAATGAATGGTGATGAATGATGATGAAGAATATGCTACTATGGATAATGAAGTTTTTCTTTACAGGTGATGATAATAATGGAGTTATGATAATATGGATAATGAAGATTTTTTCTTTACAGATGAGGATAATGTTGAAGTTTATGTATTTATGCTATGTAGTTATTTAAGTATTATATCGCATAGTATGATGACTGAAGGTTTTGGAAAGGACAGCTAGAGAACACACATATTTTTTATACACATTTCACTACTTGTTAATTCGAAGTTCACTACTTTTCAGCATAATATGCGTTTCTTCTTTCAGTTTAATAATCCATTTTTGTATATTTTGCAGGAGAAATTATTCATGAAATTAATGTGCTATAAGCAGTTGTTCATTAAACCTATGTCATTTATGAATGTGATCACCTATACTCTACTTGTTTCATAACTTTGCTACAGCTGACTCATGACGAATGACGTTACACATCTTCATTTGCAGCAATAATTCAAAAGCAAATATTGTTATTAATTATCGATCCCAACGCAATGCATTGCTAGCACAAAAAAAAATGCTTTGTAACTGGCCAATGAATGCCACTGATTACTGTAATAAGATGACCTATGATGCCAATGTTTACTATAATTAGATTAATTATGTATAAATGCTATGCCAATAATTAACTCATTTTGAATGATCACTTCTGAATAATACACAAAAAAGGAAAAAAAATGCTTTGTAACTGGCCAATGAATGCCATTGATTATTGTAATAAGATGACCTATGATGGCAATGATTACTATAATTAGATTAATTACGTATAAATCCTATGCCAATAATTAACTCATTTTGAATGATGACCTCTGAATAATGCAAAAAAAGAAATGCTTTGTAACTGGCCAATGAATGCCACTGATTACTGTAAGAAGATGACCTATGATGCCAATGATTGCTATAATTAAGTGAATTATGTTAATACTATGCCATTTATTAGCTCCTTTTTTGAATGATGACTTCTGATGGTTTGTAGCTCGGCAATGAGTGGCAATGTTCTCTGTAAACAAACGATTTATGAACATTATTCTGTAATACTACATACATGGTACAGAAATGTTCAGTAACTGGGCGATGAGTGCCACCAATTACTCAAATCAGTTGTTAGACTAGTGTAATTCTCAATGAAGACTAGTATGTGACCTAATGTCCTTCACCTTCTGACCTAATTACCAGAAATTACTGCAATATCCGTTTGTCCTGTCTATCCTCATGATCATGGAGCACTATATTTGGTTTTTGCACTGATTCTACGTTGGTGTACTCTACAAGAACGTGGTGTTGACACGACATGCTGTCCACCACCTTGAGCGATGGAGATGTTATAATAGTCCCACTGTTTGGTGTACCTGATGTACTACCAAAATGATAACATGAATATTACTACGACATTTCAGTGTTTTGGCTACACTGATTAATACATCAAGGAAAAGAACTACAGATTGTCTCACTTGGTGTTGTGCTTCTATAGAAAGATCTGGCCTTTCAATGCAGCTGCGTGCAACCTAAAGTGCTACAACCATGACGCAATCCTTCCCATTCCTTTCCTAGTTCTTGTAAAATGGTAAACACTTATACAATGCGTTTAATTCTTGTAAAATGATAAAGACTTATACAGTGCGTGTGCACTTTCCTTCACTCCTTGATATGTTTATTTGTTGTAAAAATGCTAAAGAGTACTACAGTGCGTGTGCACTTTATTTCACTCCATGATATGTTATGTAAAAATGTTTAAGACTTATACAGTGCGTGTGCACTTTATTTCACTTCATGATATGTTATGTAAAAATGTTAGAGACTTATACAGTGCGTGTGCACTTTATTTCACTTCATGATATGTAAAAATGTTAGAGAGTTTTACAGTGCATGAGCACTTTATGCCATTTGTACTCATTACGTATACATTTTGTGAATCCCAGTTATGTTCTGTACTACAGTGCGTGTGCACTTTTGTCATTTGTCAATATGATTTGTACTCATTATGTTTACTTGTTGTAAAAATGCTAAAGAGTTTTACAGTGCGTGTGCATTTTTGACATTTGTTAATATGTTTTGTATTCATTGTGTATACATTTTGTCATTGCCTGATATGTTCTGTACTCAGTGCATGTGCACTATATTTTACTTCATGTTCTGCACCTATATATCTGTATATACTCTGTGATTGTAAAGTTAGATAATTAAGAAAAATTTGTTGCTCATGGCAAGTCCAATTGACTCACCATCGCTGCCAAATTTTTGCCCCCCTCCCCCCCCAGTGGAGGGTTATGAAAGACGTATACATTGCCGACGATGGGCGAGGCATGACAGAATCTCTGACCAGAGAGTAGTTTATCGTTAGCTGTTGCTAGTCTGCGCCTGACCGCTCGAGTCGACAGTTATACACTCCTGGAAATTGAAATAAGAACACCGTGAATTCATTGTCCCAGGAAGGGGAAACTTTATTGACACATTCCTGGGGTCAGATACATCACATGATCACACTGACAGAACCACAGGCACATAGACACAGGCAACAGAGCATGCACAATGTCGGCACTAGTACAGTGTATATCCACCTTTCGCAGCAATGCAGGCTGCTATTCTCCCATGGAGACGATCGTAGAGATGCTGGATGTAGTCCTGTGGAACGGCTTGCCATGCCATTTCCACCTGGCGCCTCAGTTGGACCAGCGTTCGTGCTGGACGTGCAGACCGCGTGAGACGACGCTTCATCCAGTCCCAAACATGCTCAATGGGGGACAGATCCGGAGATCTTGCTGACCAGGGTAGTTGACTTACACCTTCTAGAGCACGTTGAGTGGCACGGGATACATGCGAACGTGCATTGTCCTATTGGAACAGCAAGTTCCCTTGCCGGTCTAGGAATGGTAGAACGATGGGTTCGATGACGGTTTGGATGTACCGTGCACTATTCAGTGTCCCCTCGACGACCACCAGTGGTGTATGGCCAGTGTAGGAGATCGCTCCCCACACCATGATGCCGGGTGTTGGCCCTGTGTGCCTCGGTCGTATGCAGTCCTGATTGTGGCGCTCACCTGCACGGCGCCAAACACGCATACGACCATCATTGGCACCAAGGCAGAAGCGACTCTCATCGCTGAAGACGACACGTCTCCATTCGTCCCTCCATTCACGCCTGTCGCGACACCGCTGGAGGCGGGCTGCACGATGTTGGGGCGTGAGCGGAAGACGGCCTAACGGTGTGCGGGACCGTAGCCCAGCTTCATGGAGACGGTTGCGAATGGTCCTCGCCGATACCCCAGGAGCAACAGTGTCCCTAATTTGCTGGGAAGTGGCGGTGCGGTCCCCTACGGCACTGCGTAGGATCCTACGGTCTTGGCGTGCATCCGTGCGTCGCTGCAGTCCGGTCCCAGGTCGACGGGCACGTGCACCTTCCGCCGACCACTGGCGACAACATCGATGTACTGTGGAGACCTCACGCCCCACGTGTTGAGCAATTCGGCGGTACGTCCACCCGGCCTCCCGCATGCCCACTATACGCCCTCGCTCAAAGTCCGTCAACTGCACATACGGTTCACGTCCACGCTGTCGCGGCATGCTACCAGTGTTAAAGACTGCGATGGAGCTCCGTATGCCACGGCAAACTGGCTGACACTGACGGCGGCGGTGCACAAATGCTGCGCAGCTAGCGTCATTCGACGGCCAACACCGCGGTTCCTGGTGTGTCCGCTGTGCCGTGCGTGTGATCATTGCTTGTACAGCCCTCTCGCAGTGTCCGGAGCAAGTATGGTGGGTCTGACACACCGGTGTCAATGTGTTCTTTTTTCCATTTCCAGGAGTGTAGTAATCAGTCGACAGTAGTCGCCAGTCCGTGCTAGTACATGCTAGTCGGCATGCGTCGGCTGTGTGCTCTGCTCACGACTCTGGTCAGGACTCTGGTGGATGAGTATTGTTGTAGAAGGTAAAGAAGCAGCCTTGCGCATATTCAATAATGTATGTTAATTGTAATTTAATTTGTTCAAAGAAACACCCCAACAATAATTTTTATAATATAAAGCAACTCTTTTAAAGAAAAGCATTTATTTCAATGTAAAGAATTATCATTGCATCCAAGAATCAAAAAAATAAATAAATATACGCCAGCATTGCACGAAGCTGTGTCGAAAAATGACTAATTTAAGAGCAGATATAATTGCAGTTTTATTGAGGTAACAATTTTTTTGCTTTTTTTATTCAGAATACAGGGCCGAAGGTCAGCGCTGCTGTCCTCATAAAATTTATCAGGTTACTAAACTTTTTTTATTATTTTTGCTGTTTAGGAATTTTTTCTGTTTCGAATGTGATATTAAATGAGAAAAGAATTTTGTTGGAATATTAAGTGTGAATGCATTCTTTGCGCAGAGACTATAAATGGGAGCCAATTTTGTTCAGAGGTTACATTAAAACTAATTTTTGTTCAGAGGTTACAATATTAAAAAATTCATTTAATTATAAATTATTATATTTTGCGAGGAGATTACACTTGGCTCACATTTTCATTTACATTTTTTGTGGGGAGGTTACACTCGGCTAATTTCCATTATCATTTTTCAATTATATTTTTTGTGGGGAGGTCACAATGCCCACATAATATCTTTTCTTTATTTGTGTGTGAGGAATGTTTCCTGAAAGTTTGGCCGTACCTTTTTGTAACACCCTGTATAAGGACTGCTTGGGATCAGTTGAAACCGAACACAATAAGTGCTTTCGAATAGTACCAAAAGACAATGACTGAGCTTATGGATCAAATGGAACTGATTTTGTTGACTGTGATGCGGATAATGAGGCGTGTCGTGTGCAAATAAAGTTGAAGTAATTAAACAAGTTCCGCCAGTAGCATTTGAAAACACTGGGTCTGAAGAATCCGAAGACTGAGAAGGTGAATCCGTGGACTCTAACAGTCTGTTAGAGGCACATACTGCGTTGGAAGTAAGACAACGCTGCGAAAAATCAAGAAACATAAGTGTTTTGCTCAGTAACTGCATATGAACACTTAATCTGTGAATGTAATATTACTTACGAAAACCTAACCACAACTGATCCGTTATTCAGGGCTAAGTAACGTTAATTATCCGTAATTGAGGCATAAGTCTATTAGAATTACTGTGCTTACTGCCGTAGAGTGTAAGTATTTTGTGTTTGCGTGGTACGTTTACATGAGACATAATCTCCGGAAGACGAAAGCCGAATTTCGGCAACCTTTCTCCGCTGTCGTGTTTACATGTTAAAGCCATAAATCGGTTTTGCTAGTCCAGCGAAATATCACAACTGATCCGTTATTCAGGGCTAAGTAACGTTAATTATCCGTAATTGAGGCATAAGTCTATTAGAATTACTGTGCTTACTGCCGTAGAGTGTAAGTATTTTGTGTTTGCGTGGTACGTTTACATGAGACATAATCTCCGGAAGACGAAAGCCGAATTTCGGCAACCTTTCTCCGCTGTCGTGTTTACATGTTAAAGCCATAAATCGGTTTTGCTAGTCCAGCGAAATATCAGTTTTCTAGTTGTCAGTTGTTCTGCGCGAACGGCCTCTGGAAATGTTCCGGTTTCTGAATTAGTCAGCGTAATGGCTATTTCTCTTCAATTAAATATCGGAGGTAGCCAGTTTCATATGCAATCTAATGTTTATATTTCTGCTTCACTGCACTAAAAGTATTTCCGTCCAGATTAGTCGAAACATTTTAAAATATAACCTGACATCCCAAGCCGGCCACCGTGGCCGAGCGGTTCTAGGTTAGTTAGGTTTAAGTAGTTCTAAGTTCTAGGGGACTGAATACCTCAGATGTTAAGTCCCATAGTGCTCAGAGCCATTTCAACATTTTTTATTTTTTTTTATTTATTTATTTATTTTTTTTTGACATCCCATTCATGTTTCCAGAGCGGCTCTGCGTTTACATGAGAGCGAGAATGGGTTGTGAAAAAGGGAAATCCGGCAGCTAGAACTACATGAATTGGAGTTTTTGCATGACCAATTTGAAAATGTGTTGACAAATCGATTTACGAAGTCCGATTTTGGGAGCTGCATGTAAACATAGTGACTGTAGGTAGCGATACCTTAGTTCAGATATTATCGAAGAATCGAAACAGTTTAAGGACCTGCATCCATATCTCACATCGTATCGAATCTGGTAGTGAAACCTCAGTAGGCAGTGTCACGATGTTGATATTTGACGCATGCGAAGCAGCAAGAAAACGCAACGCTCTCAGGAATGTAAATGGGTGATAGCTGATCTTTGTTCGAGAGGTCGCCGCTTAAGCGTATGTAGTGCAAAACATTGGCGCACGGATTAATGAACAGCCAGTGACACGTACTAGAGCCACGTCATTTAAAAAGCGAGAGCAACAGAACAAGAAATTGCTGCCAAGGACGTGTGCCGACTTTCTCGCAGTATCGTCCCACTCCACACTAGCGAGAAGCAACGGCGCTGAGAATCCTACTTTCTCCGACAGTCGTAACGGCAGCTGCTGTCTGCTGTGGTTCGTGCCGAGCAGCTATTGCCTCGACTTGCTGTAGGCCCGAAGATGGCAGCATACGAAAGCAATAAGGAAATCATACGCCTTATTTATTATTAACACTCGTTTTCGTTATAAACTGAATTGGTACTTTAGTCAATATTGTTTCAGAATCGACAGATCTTATAACGGTTCTCTTATTTAAATATCTCAGTGACTGGGTTTCAAATCTGTTGTTCCAGTCTCCATTTCTCAAGCCCTCAACTTTGCTATTCTGGCTCGGGTTAACCAGGCATAAAAAAGGTGCCCAAAATAAATAGATCCGATTATAGCAACGGGTCCAATACATAAAATAATGAAGTGCAATGTCCGAGACACCACACTGAATTGAGAATGAACATGCAAACTGCGATTATAGTTCTGCATCACCTGTACTACATTTCAGAACAAATTAAAATTTCTGCGGAACAGGGAGCGGAACTTGGATTTCCCATTTGTGAGCAGTCGCCTAAACCACTTTTTTCCATCTCATTTTGTTCTGTATTGTTCGTTGAATTTGTTCGCGGCGGACGTCTGATGACAGCGGTTCAGGTTCTTCGTTGACCCACTCACTCAGTTTATTATTATTATTATTACAGAGCGTAGCTAACCCTCTGACCGAACACGTTGAGCTACCGTGCCGTCATCAGCTAACCGTGCACACTTCCAGGAGAGGTCCAAATCTACGTTTTCCCTGTTGTCTACTCTCCCTTTTACTCTCACTATATAACCGTGACTCCCGCACTGTTTTGTTTCGCCATTGCCCTGCTGTGGCACAAATTTTGATTTGTTCTGAAATATTCTACAGCTGACGTAGAACCACGATCGTAGTTTGCCAGTTCGTTCTTAATTGAAAGCGGCTGTTGATGGTCAACGCAGTGTCTCTGACACTGAACTGCAGTATTTCATGGCATAGCTGGAGCATAAAGAGAGTAAACAGTGTTTCATCCTGTGTGACAGCACTAGCACAAAGGGGGGGGGGGGGGGTAGACACAAGGACAAATGGAGATTTGGGCCGCTCCTGGAGGCGTGCTTGGATAGCCAAAGTGGTTAAGGAGACCGCTCACGGCAGGTGCGTGTCCTGGTCCGGCACAAATTTTAATTTGTTCTGAAGTATTCTGCAGCTGATACGGAACCACAATCGCAGTTTGCGAGTTCATTCCAGCACATAATGTCTTGCCGGGTCCCCAAATTTGCACCTGACTGTGTATTTTCATGTACGTACTATAATAAATTCCGTCACTTCAGAGATACTATAATGCAAGGGGCACTCTGTGTAACTTCAAAGAGTAAAGAGTTCTCCCCACTTCAGTTTAATGCAAAGCTTTCTCTAAAAAGTAACTTAAACTGCATTAAACTCAATTTAGGTTCATCCCGCTATCACACACATGCTTCAGCTAAATAAAAGTCCTAACATTGAGCTAAACTTGTTGCATATATTCTGAAACCACATTTACAGTTAATGCGCCTTCTAACAGTCCTACGTAACTATCTTTTAAAAGATCTATGGAATATCACTGTTAACTTTTAAACAAATTGACCTGGTGCAAGAAAAAATTGACATCAGTCTCGAATGAACACAATCATGTGACATGCTTTACAATGTAACATCTTTACTCGGTATTAGCTTCTGTACCCTCAATGCTGTCCGATATCAAATCTCTTCCGACCACGTACTTCAACCCTTGGCGGATTAAATTACGGATTGTTTCAAAGTGAATATACATATTTCGAAAGCATATATTCATTAAACGTTCATATATACAAATTATGAAACTTGGGACACATATTTACAAATCTCTCAAGTTTAGATTACAGATGTTCAGTATGTCCTCCACCAGTGACACGAAGCAAATCACATTGATACCCGAATTCCTCCTGCACTCGGGTAAGCATATCCGTCGTCAATGACGTTATGGCAGTACGGATCCGGTTATTCAACTCTTCTGGGCTCTGAGGTGGTAATGGAAATGAGCGTTTGGCGTCATTGGCCAGGAGGCCCCTTGCGGGGCAGGTCCGGCCGCCGTGGTGCAGGTCTTATTGCATTCGATGCCACACTGGGCGACCTGCGAGCCGGATGGGGATGAAATAATGTTGAAGACAACACAACACCCAGTCCCTTAGCGGATAAAACTCTCCGACCTATCCGGTAATCGAACCCGGTGCCGTAGGACGACAATCCGTCACGCTGACCACTTTCTTTTTAATATCAAATGCCCTACCAACTTTTTTAAAAATTTTTTTGGTTGCAGGTAAGAAGAAAACAAATAAAAACCTCTTGTGTATGAAAATAAAAGACGACGTTCTTCATAAAATAACACAATATCCTTTGGAAAGGTAAAACATAAAAGGTAACTATATTTCCGCAACGGCCTTCTTTTTTTATTTTTTTTTTGTTAACATAAATGAGTACACAGTCTCACCATCAGCAGCAACCCAATTTTTTTTCTTATGTTTTTTTTTTTTTGGGGGGGGGGGGGGGGAGCACAGGAGGAAGAAAACAAATAGGCTGCAGATAGAGAGCTATGCGTGAAAAGGATAAACATGTGTAAGGAAAAAAAACTTAGAAGAGCAGGAGAAAAGAGAAGTGAAAAAAATAGGTATACTTCCGCGCCATGCTCCACTTTGGCGCGCCATCAGAACAAAATGCATTCTACCATTGACCATTAAAGGGGAACGTGGGATCGTCCAGTCTTGGCTGGCACGGTTCGTTGAGATTCCAACTTTGAGGCGGGCCGGTGAAAATATTCTGTAAATAGTTCGCAAAAGTGGCCCGATAGTGTCGATGTCGGCGAAGAGTGCGGTGCTGTACTTGGAGGCGTGTCCAAAAGTCCGCCGGATCGACGATGTCGTCCCGTAAGAGGTAGTTGACAGCCATGCCACTGATCCATGTGATGGCGTGCCACTTAGCTGATGGAAAGTAGGTCGTGTCGGGATGTACCATCATTCTAGGAGAAACGTGATATGGTGGTACTCGGAGGTAGAAAGCCACAATCTTCTGTACGAGGGTCCAGACAGATGCTGCTGGCCCACACTCAAAACAATGTAAATCTGTATCTTCAACAATGCACTTGAGGCACAGGGGTGAGTCCACAAGTGCGATGCGATGCAGTTTCTGTCTTGTAGTATACTTGCCGTTGACGAGAAGGTACCACATAGGGGTGGTGTGATATGGTTGGTGGATCGTTTTCCAAACTATAGGCCATGAAACCTGGGGGGGACGTGTTTCGACAGAGTTTCGTTGTGGAGACTTTCGGAGAAGGCTGTAGATGTCGCGGGTGATGGTCTTCCTGGTTCTGCGGAGCTCGGTGCATGTGTAAGTGAATTCTAAAAAGAAACGGCCTATATGCGACATCGGAGATGGGATGTGTGCCAGAGACGTCGGTGGGCGTCTCGAAACAGGTGTGAGCTTCCAGTAAAACTAGCATTTTGGCTTTTCCACAACCGGAGCATAGTATTGGTGTTAAGTGCCGTAGTCCTGGCTCTCACATTAACCAGATCGAGGCCACCGTCCCGCTTCGGTAAGGTGAGAGCTTCATACTGGACTTTGAAGATGTGTCCAGAACATATAAAATACCCGAAAGCCGCCTGTAATCTGGCCGCCACTGTCGCAGTGATGGGCAGAATCTGCGCTATATGGGGTATCCGGGCTGCCAGATGGGTGCTGACGAAGGTGACTCTCTGGCACATATTCAGCGGGCGGAGTATGTGATTTTGTATGTTGGCCCGGATAATTTGGAGTAGCGCCCGAAAATTGATCGCCGAGGTGCGGCGAATGTCTCGCGTGTACACCAAGCCGAGACAACGAAGGGTGTCCACCAGTTGAAATAGGACTACGCTGTCTGCGGGAAGGCCGCGGCCGATCTTCATGGTGCATGATTTTGCCACGTTCATAGCGCTCCCTGCCCCTGCACTGTAACGGGTAATTCACTGCATCGCAGCTTGTACGTCGGCCGCTGAACGTAAGACGAGGGCCAAGTCGTCCGCGTAATCTCGGCAGCGGAACATATGACCCCGGAGTGGAATACCTGTCAAACGTCGTCGTAATCCGCAAATGAGTGGTTCCATCGCAATGGTATAAAGCACCGTCGACAAAGGGCAACCCTGCCGTACTGAGCGTTCAATCCGTATAGGTTCTGTAAGTCTGCCGTTAACGAGAAGTCTGGACGTTGCTCCACGAAGTAGCCGCATAATCACTTGCGTGAACGTCGGGGGAATTGCCATTCGGTCCATCACTGCGTTGAGGAATGCATGATTGATGCGGTCAAACGTTTGAAGTCGATGGAGAGTAAAGCGCCTGGCAGTCGCGAGTGTGTTGCCACAGCGATCACATCTCGATATTCACTGAGGGCTGCCTGTATATTACGATCGCCGCCTAAGGATGTTTGTTCGTGGGAAACAACGTCTGGTGACATGTTTGAGTCGCACTGCTAGAAGGCGTGTGAAAATCTTGAAGTCGGAATTGAGTAACGTGATAGGCCGATAACTGTCGAGTCGTGTTCCTCCTGCGGGTTTCGGGACTGGTACAAGTAAGCCTTCCATGAACATTGGTGGCGGGTTCGCCGCGCCGGATAAAAGTTCCCAGTACATGTCCCTCCATCGTGGCAACATCAAATCTTGGAAGGTTCTGTAAAATTCGAGAGGTGAACCATCCGGGCCGGGAGATCGATTCAGAGACCCTTTTGCCACAGCGCCTTGGACGTCGTCGGTGGTCACTTCAGAAGTCAGGAGGGTTGCAGCTGCTACGTTTAGAGTACCAAGTGTCTTCTGGGCAGCCTCAGCAATGGCCTCTGCACCGACAGGTACTTCTTGATAGAAAAGTCTATAGTGCGTTGTGAATGCATCCGCAATGGTAGCTTGCGAAGTCAGCCGTCGTCCATCAGGCAGGTCTAAAGTTGTCATTAAAGCCTGTCGGCGTCGACGAACATTTTGAACAATATGATGCATAGAAGGTTCTTCACCGTTAATCCTATCTTGGCTGCGTGCTCGTACAATGGCTCCCTCTAGACGGCGTCTGGTCAAGGTTAAAATCTTTGCCTTGATGCGTTGAGCTTCTTGTAGACGATCCGGGGATGGAGGATGATCCATGAGTTCACGTAGAGCGCTATAGTAGAAATCAGTTGTGTGGTGATTCCACCTGGCTTTGGCTCTGCCATAGTGTGTCAATGTGGGTCGGATGGCCGGTTTGGCGCACAGCAACCACCACTGCAATGTGGCCTCGTAACGCATAATGCGTTGAACACAGGTGTGCCACGTGTCGGTGACCTGTTGTCGACATTCAGGGTCCCGCAGTAGCGTGACATTGAGTTTCCAAGGTCCTGCACTGCGCCATATAGATTGACGACGTAGGTTCATGGTACAGATGTAGATGTCATGATCCGAAAATGCAGACGGCCAACGTTCCGCGTCGAGGAGAACTGATTTTAGAGCGTCAGAGATGTATATTCTATCAAGTCGGCTAGCGGAGTGGCTCGTGATGTGTGTATACCCCGGGCGGTCGCCGTGTACCACACGCCAAGTGTCGAGGAGACGAAGGCGGTGGACGAAGAAGCGAAGTTCCGGACATGTGGTGAAATGGGAGTATTGGTCTGTGCGCTCGAGAACACAGTTGAAATCTCCACCTACGATGAGATGATCGTATCGGCCGAGGAATAAAGGCGTGATATCTTTTGCGTAGAACTGGGAGCGATCCTTCCGTTTATCGGTGCCCTATGGGGCGTAGAGATTTATGATTTTGAGTCATTCAACTGTTTGGCCACCCCTCGCGCCGTTGGGAGGTATGCGACATCGGAAACTGCAATCCCTTCTCGTAGGAGGATGGCTGCACCTGTGTGTTTCATAGCTGCAGGGGCGGCGTACGTCTCATATCCATAACACCCAGTCCAAGTTGCTGTCCTCAGTTTTTGTAACAGAGCGATTTCGATGTCCGCTGCTCTTAGCGTGTCACGGAGCAGTTGAATTTTAACGTGGGAGCCGATATTATTAGTATTGATAGTAGCTATTCGGTACGCCTGATGGGAGATCCGTGCTGCCGATAGGTTCGTAGCTGGTGAAGATTGTCGTGGTGGATGCGTGAAGTCCATAGAAGTCTCAGGAGTCGCCGTAGAAACTTCCCCCATTTTAGTGTGGGTCTAACGGAGGAAAAGATCTCATTTCCGCATCAGATGGAGGTGGGAAATCCGTGTCATCCGCCCATAAAAATGTCCGACAGGTTTGACATCGGCGAGAGGTGGCAGCGCTGGCCGAGTCGGCTCAATTGCGTCGGTGACAACAGGCGTGCTGTGTTCCTTGGCTTCTGGGCGCGGGGCTTGCGCACGATCTCTGTTGGACGGTTCACAGTCTTGTGGATGACGCGTCTCCGTGGCAGAGGAGAAAGTGTTATCGTGTTCTCCGTCAGAGTGATGTGCCATCTCTTCGTCCTGCGGAAGGGGCTCAATGGTCGATTCTGATGTCTTGCGGCGTTTTTTTCGTCGTTTGGGCGACTTCTGCTTTCGGCAATGAGTTTCGGTGTCTGAGGAAGGAAGAGATTTACGTCGTTCCGGTACAAAAGCAGCGGGTGCTATGATGCGGTCGTCATTCTACAGAACACTCTCATTGGTATCCTTGTGATCTTCTAGCGTGGGTGTGTCCGGCTGTTGGACATGTTCACGGGCGGCACCGCCGGTGTCAAGGTGCTGGGTCGCCTCCGGGAGTATCGGTCCAGAGAGACGCTCATGAACGGCGTCTTGTGAGGGCTGGACGTGCAGTGTCACCGCATAGGTGATTGGAATGGTGGTTGTGGTTCTGTCGGTGTTCGTATAGTCGTGCTGTAGTTGTGTTATGCGGCGTTGCAGGCATTCATTACGGACGTGGCCTTCCTTGCCACAACCGGAACATGTTCGAGGTTGTCCGTCGTAAATGACCACCGCACGGCAGCCGCCGATAGAAATGTACGATGGAACGTGCCGTTTGAGATCGATTCGGACTTGTCTCACACCATTAAGCACCGGATACGTCGTAAACTGTGCCCATGTCTCGGCTACGTGGCTCTGGAATGTTCCGAATGGGCTTAGCGCCACGATGACTTCATCTTCTTTCACCTCGAAAGGCAGTTCGAATACACGGATCGTCCGAAGGCCAAGTCCTGCATGGTTGACATCCATAGGACCGACGTTGCCGTCGGAGTGCCGAAATTTTAGTCCATGTCACGTCCTTTGAATAATCTCGTTGCAGGCAGCGTCGGAGGTCATATTAACATAAACGACGCTGCTAATGATCGATAGGTGTATGCCGACGAGTTCGTCACAAGGGATCTTCACGTCTTAGCGTAGGAAGCGTTCGAGGGCCAGTGCTTTGGGTCGAGCGTATTAATTTGAGGAGGTGAACTTAAGAGTGTTCTTCCTGTAAGAGTTGGCCATTAGAGCTTGTTCGACTGAGAAGCGCGGTGACGAGGAAGTAAAACAAAACACTCCGCGCGCGCAGCGGCGTGGACGGCCGAGCGCGGTGCGCACTGCTGCCCTGACGAACGCAGACACCACTCAGCTATCGTTGCGGACTCTGTTGTAGTGTTGCTGCATAACTGAAACTCCACATGTAGAAGTCGCTGCTCGTGAAAACCGGTTACCGTGAATGCCAGCTGAGATGTGCCAAGTCATCGCCTGTTGACAAACAATCCAAGGGCCCCGCAGAGTTTCACATGGTTCTAATGGCTCTGAGCACTATGGGACTTAACATCTGAAGTCATCAGTCCCATAGACTTAGAACTACTTAAACCTAAATAACCTAAGGACATCACACACATCCATACCCGAGGCAAGATTCGAACCTGCGACCGTAGCGGTCGCGCGGTTCCAGACTGAAGCGGCTAGAACCGCTCGGCCACAACGACCGGCAGCAGAGATTCATTCATACATTCACGTCCTTGGCGACTCCAGTGAGGGGGTGCCCATCTTGTTGAAAAATGAAGTTCTTCACGTTCAGTCACGGGAACGACCAAAAAAATGTTTCAAATGGCTCTGAGCACTATGGGACTTAACATATGAGGTCATCAGTCCCCTAGAACTTAGAACTACTTAAACCTAACCAACCTAAGGACATCACACACATCCATGCCCGAGGTAGGATTCGAACCTGCGACCGTAGCGGTCGTTCGGTTCCAGACTGAAGCGCCTAGAACCGCACGGACACACCGGCCGGCAGGAAACGAACAGTTTTGTAACATAGCAACATACTACTGACAGTTGACCGTGTTTCCTTCAAAGAGGCGTGAGTCCTACACAGATGAGTATGATATCTCACAAAACAGATTGATTCAGGGTGAATCTCGTACATGTTCGGTGTGTGCATATAGGTTGTCTGGGGCCCAGATTCGAACATTGTGTTTGTTTAACTTATGAGTAACTGGGGAAGTCACTTCGTCACTGAACACAGAGCGCTGTGATAAAGTTTTAATCATTCTGAAACTCGTCAGAAAATGCCACATGTTTGCATTTGTCGTCGTGACACTGAGCCCGCAACAGCTGTGACTTGTAAGACTTGATAACCAACCGACGTCTCTAAACACGCCAACTTGTTATTGCAGACAGCTGTAACTGCCGACTGCGACGACAAGTTGATCTTTTAGAACTATGTTAGAAATCGGTCTGATTTCGTGGGACATTTTCGTCGGAAACACGAAGGCAGCCAGTACTCTTTCCTTTATATACACGTCCTCTGCATATAAACCGTCGATGCCATCTGCGAAGGTCCCATCCATTCGGAGGATCAGTTTGGTACCTGAACCAGACTTTGCACTGTTATCACGGAATTACGCTTCGCAACCTAGAGGACACAAAATGATTTCTGCTGCAGAGTAGCCATTTAGCAACATGTGAGCCAAGCAAATAGAAGACAAATGACACCTAGCGGCAATGAATACAAACTACACAATGTATTCGTACCTCCAATAACCGAGCCGTGGCGAAGCTATCGATAGTTTTGGGCCGGCTGTTGTGGCCGAGAGGTTCTAGGCGCTACAGTCTGGAACCGAGCGACCGCTACGGTCGCAGGTTCGAGTCCTGCCTCGGGCATGGATGTGTGTGATGTTCTTAGGTTAGTTAGGTTTAAGTAGTTCTAAGTTTTAGGGGACTGATGATCTTAGCAGTTAAATCCCATAGTGCTCAGAGCCATTTGAACCATTTGATAGTTTTGGCATCATAATGTTTTGTATTAAGCATGTTCTTTTTGAAACACCCTACGCAGCTTGACAGCTCATTACACAGCACGAAACGAAGTTCCCAAACAATTAATATAATGATTAGCCCCCACTTGCACCCTTATTCCATCACCCAGCGAACATTTTAATACAACTTTTCCTTACCATGTTTTAATCTAACAGTTTACCGAAGATTTATTATGCAGAGAAAGCGGAAAAAAATAATCCACTATGTCACAATGCGGACGAATGTGTGTGTTGAGAGATCGTGATAGAGGGTCATTAAAGTGTCTGTGACGTTAAGTAAGAGGACGACAGCTAATGAAGCCACTGCAGAACTTAATACCGTACTCTTGAACGCTGTCTGCATCAAAACAACACGAAGGGAGCTCTATAAGCAATGAATTGCTGGGCGAGTTGGAATTACAAAACCACTCATCAGGGGTGCGAATGTCCATAAGAGGGAAATTTCGTGCTAAAGCATTAATCCTGGACTGTGTAGCAATGCAGGAAAGTAAATTGATCGGATGAGTCTTGATCCACACTGTTTTGACTTCTGGCCAAGTTTAAGATCCAGGAGTGAAACATGGCAGGGTTTCGGTGATGATTTGGGCAGGTGTTCCACGGGCATTGTGATTACTCTGCAAACTCGCATTACCGCCAAGGTTTATGAGACCCTTTTGGCTGATCAGGTTCGTCTCGTGATACAGTGTTTCTTCCGCAATGGTGATGTCTTCCAAGACAACAGGGTCCCTCTTCAAACAGCTCGCATCGGCGTGCACTGGTTTTGTGAGCACGAGGATAAACCATCGCGTTTGTCCTGGTCACCACAGACACCAGATCTTAATATCACTAAGCCTTTGTGGTCTGCTTTCGAGAGAAGGTGTGTAATCGCTGTTCACCTCCATCATCGTTACCTTAACATGCCACTGTTCTACAGGAAAAAATTGTATAAAATTCCATTGAAAACCGTACGGGACCTGTATCTATCCAGTCTGAGGCTAGTGGAAGTTGTTTTAAATGGCAAAGGGTATCCCTGAACCTTATTAGTCATGGTAATGTGTTGTATGTTTTGTTGTTTCCATACTTCCGTCCAGCTCCTGTATATCACACGAAGACATCATGAAGGTAAAAGTATACTGCGTCGAGCACCGACACAGTCTTAGCATAGTCGTCCTCCCTAAGAACCATTCGCGAGTGCAACAAGAGAACGGGGAAATGACGGTGGTATGGCAATCTCCCTTCTCCAGACGCAGTAATGCAGCTTGCAGAGTATACAGGGTGGTCCATTGATCGTGATCGGACCAAATACACTCCTGGAAATGGAAAAAAGAACACATTGACACCGGTGTGTCAGACCCACCATACTTGCTCCGGACACTGCGAGAGGGCTGTACAAGCAATGATCACACGCACGGCACAGCGGACACACCAGGAACCGCGGTGTTGGCCGTCGAATGGCACTAGCTGCGTAGCATTTGTGCACCGCCGCCGTCAGTGTCAGCCAGTTTGCCGTGGCATACGGAGCTCCATCGCAGTCTTTAACACTGGTAGCACGCCGCGACAGCGTGGACGTGAACCGTATGTGCAGTTGACGGACTTTGAGCGAGGGCGTATAGTGGGCATGCGGGAGGCCGGGTGGACGTACCGCCGAATTGCTCAACACGTGGGGCGTGAGGTCTCCACAGTACATCGATGTTGTCGCCAGTGGTCGGCGGAAGGTGCACGTGCCCGTCGACCTGGGACCGGACCGCAGCGACGCACGGATGCACGCCAAGACCGTAGGATCCTACGCAGTGCCGTAGGGGACCGCACCGCCACTTCCCAGCAAATTAGGGACACTGTTGCTCCTGGGGTATCGGCGAGGACCATTCGCAACCGTCTCCATGAAGCTGGGCTACGGTCCCGCACACCGTTAGGCCGTCTTCCGCTCACGCCCCAACATCGTGCAGCCCGCCTCCAGCGGTGTCGCGACAGGCGTGAATGGAGGGACGAATGGAGACGTGTCGTCTTCAGCGATAAGAGTCGCTTCTGCCTTGGTGCCAATGATGGTCGTATGCGTGTTTGGCGCCGTGCAGGTGAGCGCCACAATCAGGACTGCATACGACCGAGGCACACAGGTCCAACACCCGGCATCATGGTGTGGGGAGCGATCTCCACACTGGCCATACACCACTGGTGGTCGTCGAGGGGACACTGAATAGTGCACGGTACATCCAAACCGTCATCGAACCCATCGTTCTACCATTCCTAGACCGGCAAGGGAACTTTCTGTTCCAACAGGACAATGCACGTCCGCATGTATCCCGGGCCACCCAAAGTGCTCTAGAAGGTGTAAGTCAACTACCCTGGCCAGCAAGATCTCCGGATCTGTCCCCCATTGAGCATGTTTGGGACTGGATGAAGCGTCGTCTCACGCGGTCTGCACGTCCAGCACGAATGCTGGTCCAACTGAGGCGCCAGGTCGAAATGGCATGGCAAGCCGTTCCACAGGACTACATCCAGCATCTCTACGATCGTCTCCATGGGAGAATAGCAGCCTGCATTGCTGCGAAAGGTGGATATACACTGTACTAGTGCCGACATTGTGCATGCTCTGTTGCCTGTGTCTATGTGCCTGTGGTTGTCAGTGTGATCATGTGGTGTATCTGACCCCAGGAATGTGTCAATAAAGTTTCCCCTTCCTGGGACAATGAATTCACGGTGTTCTTATTTCAATTTCCAGGAGTGTATACTATTAATGGAATCTGCTAAAGGAAATATTACATTCAGAAGCTGTTGATTACATAAACTTCCTTCGAATGGAAAGACAAACTTTTAATAACGTGTTATAATTACTTTGCACTCACATTAAAAATAGCGCACAGTTGTGCAAAAATATATTCCTTTTCCTCACCGATTATTCAGAGGTAAATTCTAACTGAATATGGACCAAATGCAATGCCGCCCCCAACTGCAGTGAAATGGTGTCAGCAATTTGACCAAATTCTCATTGACGTGGATGAAACTGATCTGGGAGTCCAGATCTCGCTGCAAGCAGTTTTCGGCAAGCTGAAAGAACATCTCGAGGGAAAGACATTTTCCAACTGTGAGAAAGTTCACGTAACAGTTCTAGAATGGCGTCGCAACCAAGGACTGGATTTTTTTAGTGGAGGATCTGAACGATTGATAGAGATCCGACCGCTGCTTGCAGTGACTTAATGACTGTTAATCATAGAATGCAGGCTTTCGCGGGCGGCATTTGTGTTATTGATCATAAAACGAAATTCAGCTATAAGTTAGTGACTATGTTGAAAAGCACTGTCAGGTGCCTGTCACTTTAAAATATAGTGCAACATTCATTAAAAGTGTAAGTAGACTGTATAGGTTTTTTTATTGGTAACGCCACATAGCGCTCTGTATGAAAATCACTGGCTGTGCTGTGTGCAGTCTGTGGCTGGTTTGCATTGTTGTTGGCTATTGTAGTGTTGGGCAGTTGGCTGTTAACAGCGCGTAGCGTTGCGCAGTTGGAGGTGAGCCGCCAGCAGTGGTGGATGTGAGGAGAGAGATGGCGGAGTTTTGAAATTTGTAAGACTGGATGTCATGAACTACTATATATATTATGACTATTAAGGTAAATATATTGTTTGTTCTCTATTAAAATCTTTCATTTGCCAACTATGCCTATCAGTAGTTAGTGCCTTCCGCAGTTTGAATCTTTTATTTAGCTGGTTCAAAAAATGGTTCAAATGGCTCTGAGCACTATGGGACTTAACATCTATGGTCATCAGTCCCCTAGAACTTAGAACTACTTAAACCTAACTAACCTAAGGACAGCACACAACACCCAGCCATCACGAGGCAGAGAAAATCCCTGACCCCGCCGGGAATCGAACCCGGGAACCCGGGCGTGGAAAGCGAGAACGCTACCGCACGACCACGAGATGCGGGCCTTTAGCTGGCAGTAGTGGCGCTCGCTGTATTGCAGTGGTTCGAGTAACGAAGATTTTTGTGAGGTAAGTGATTTGTGAAAGGTATAGGTTAATGTTAGTCAGGGCCATTCTTTTGTAGGGATTATTGAAAGTCAGATTGCGTTGCGCTAAAAATATTGTGTGTCAGGTTAAGCACAGTCATGTATAATTGTTCAAAGGGGACGTTTCATATGTCGACCCTTAGCCGAGGATACCTCACTGGAATCTTCTGATTTTTTCTTGTAGTTTGTGTAATTAGTGTAGCTTTTGTTTATTGCTAGCGCGTAATTGTAGAGAAAATCTCCTTTGTAGTGGCAGTCTTTCATTGTTGTACAGTAAAACAGTTGTGGCATGCATGTAGATTTGCACCAAGTATTTCGCAGCTGCAATTAACTAGATATTATTTTCAGTGCTATGTTAATGTGTTCTCTTATTTTTGATCTTCAAATTATGCTTTTCTGTGTTATCGTGTGAAATATTGTGACAATAATGGCGTGTGAAAAACGTAACACTAGGCTCTAAAGTAAACTGAGAAATAATAGTGACGACGAGCGTAGCTTACCAGCACCACTGTGTAGTGAATTAACAGACATTCCAAGTAGTAATTTGGTAATTGTGTATAGGGAAATGGTGGTGGTGGCAAATAATGGTGTAGACAGTGAAACAGATAGTGAACAGGGAAGCATTATCGATCGATCGGTCGGCAACAGTTCGCCTCAGGAATCCGAAATGACAGAACACAATATTGCAGATACTGTAGACTTAGGTTTTGGGTCCTCACCGTTTTCTCAAATGGGTCAAGACACATTTTCTGTTTGTCAAAATGTGAATGTTTCCGGTGAAAATGCACTGCCAAAAAGCATAGAGATACAGATTCCAGACACTAATATATTATTATTGCAATTAATGCAACAAATGAAACAAAATCAGAGACAAACACAGCAACAGTTAGACACAATGGAACAAAATCAGAGACAAACACAGCAAAAGCTTCAAAAGTTAGATTCATTGCAACAAACTCTCGAACAAACACGTGAAGATTTAAGTGCTGAGTTACATAACACTGAATCGAAATGTCAAAAAGGCTGTAATGACGTAAAAACACAAATTTGTGAGCATTTCCAACCTATTTTTTCGCGTCATGAAAATGCATTACAGAATCACGAAGCAGCCATAAAAGAACTGCAAACTATTGTTCATGAAAATCATGAGTCCTTGCAAATTAAAACTGATTCAGTTGCATCTACCTATTCGGTTACGCAACTTGCAAAAACTCAGGAAAACTTAAAGGACACAGTAGATACTCGGAAAATTGGTTCAGAAAGACACATGGAGGAAATTAGTTCATTATCAGAGAAAGTAGTTGAACTTTCGGATCAGCTAAATAATTTATCTACGAAGGTAGATGATAATCTGAATGACACAAAACCGGTAGTCTTTAATGACACAGAAGAGGGCGAACAAATTAGGAAATTCAAACAAAATCAGAATGAAATAAATACGCAACACCAAAGAGAAATCCGGGAAGTACAAGATCAACTGACACAGGTAATACAAGAATTACGTATTTCAGAGGACACTCGCACACCGATACGGGAAGAGGGACTCAGAAATACGGAAAAGCCACAAAATAATAACACAGGGCATTTCGGAAATTATGAAAGAAATTGGCAAGGTGCACCGAATTTTGAGATGGAACCACCGACACGACGTAACAATGACCGATATGCTACTCGCCGACACGATGATTTTGACTATAAGCTGTTCATTACTACACGTAAATTCAAAACATTTAAGAATTCTGACAACGACATTCATCCGCAAGCATGGCTTCATCAATTCTCTCATTGTTTTCCTCCCAACTGGTCATTGGAGCACAGGTTAGAATTTATGTGTGGCTACTTGGAGAATGAACCAGCTGTAAGAATGCGATCGGTCATTCACGATTGTCACAGTGAAGAAGAATTTTACCATGCGTTCCTCTCAGCATATTGGTCTCAAGCTACACAAGACCGAGTGAAACATAGCATCATAATGATGAAACATTTCGAACAATCTGAATTTTCCAGTCTTGTGAAATATTTTGAAGACATGTTGCACAAGAATCAGTACCTGTCAAACCCATACAGCCCCTCAGAACTCATCGGCATTTGCTTAATCAAATTACCTGAACATTTACGACATATTATTTTGGCAGGACGTTGCAAAGACGACATTGAAGCTTTTCAGGGGCTCTTACAAGAATTAGAAATTGACACTGACAGTCGCGGGATGCGAAAACAGGAAAACAATCACTACAGGTCACATCCGTCACAATTCCGTGACGACAGAAACAATAACTGGACACGACAAGTCTATTCTTACAACGCAAATCGTGACCAAAACAGACACCACCCATATGACAACCACTGGCAGAGTAATACTAGTTACAGAGAAAGATCGCATTTCCGTAGTAATGAATATGACAGAGATTACCATAGAAACAGACAATATGGGAACAAAAACAATTATTATCAAGGGAGACAGAATAACTTCAGACGCAACAGTTCAGCGCGCAGTTACGATTCCGGGAGATATTCTCCACCACATGACCGACAGACAAGAAACTACAGGAACTACCGACATGACGACAGACGATATAATCATAACGACAGACGTGAATTTCATCAGAACTGGCGGGATTCTAACAGGGCTGGCCCCTCTCGGCAAGGCGAATTTTTAGAAGTTAGGTCTCCTAATCCCAGTAAAGACGCGCGCCAACAAAGAAACAGACAATGACTCGCACCGCAGGCAGCCACGTGCACCCGCTGGCTATAGGTAAAAATAACATAGATGCTAACCTTGAGAAAAATTCCAGTATTCTTTACCGACGTATACCACATGATAATTCCGTTCATGTTGAACCTCTGCGTACTAGGAAGAGTAAAGGATTGCACCACATTTCACATGTAAAACCGTTTATTGAAAGATGGTCTGCTTTATAACTTAGTCTTTGCCATAAAAGTTTTCACTTCACGTTACTAGTATGCTTTGTCAGACTTAGAAACTGTTACCCTGCAACAATGTTTGAAGTTAAATATCCAGTCAAGAACCAAGAGAACTTATTTAAACTGAAATTACGAATGCATTGTTATTGTGAACAGACGACACAGTGTTATTGTGTGTGTGCATTCTTGCTTGTTAGTTGCACGATTACATTACGACTATAAGGCTCACATACTTAGAACATTTAACAGTATTGCTAATGAGATTTTAATGCAACATTTTGGTTTACTTGAAAATACATTCTGGATTTAAAGTACTTTCTGTGAGATACCAGATGACACAGTGGTTAGTTTATGTGGCAGCTACACAATTTTATCACGACACTACTAATGAGTGACAATTTACAATGTTGCTTTTGCGGTGTTTCTGTTTTATATCTGCACAGTTTTTCTGAATTATTCTGGAAAGTAAAACATGTTTTAGTAGTAACTTTTGTGATATAGCTACAAGGAGACAGCCTTTTCCGTAGGTCCACAATACGTTACAGCACAGTACTTTCCTCATCACGACAATAAGCGTAATAACTAAGATATCTATACACTAAGCATTTCACTTTTGTTTATCATGAGGTAAGTACATTGACTTCTGTAGAACTTAGCTTCCGGAGGACGATAACTACGCGACTTCCACAGTGATTATCTCACAACATGACGCACAGTTTAGCGCTACAGTACACGTATTTGAGTGATTAATTTTGTACTTAAAACATTTATTTTTAAAGATATTTGAAGTACAATGATACAAAGGTTTTCCGTGATACATTTCATTCCATTGCTGTAATCTGTAACACCTGAGGGTATAATTACATTAATCCTCAGGAGGGTACACGCTTACTTTGTGTATCATGTGTTTGGTAAGCACAAGGAGCCCTAGCTAATATGGTATTTGCTTACACAACTTTACACATCGGTACCATATTTCTCTAACACATAATTACACAGCTATCTGATCATTTAACTGAGAGAGGCAAACTTTTTTATTACGTCAGTGACACATGTTTACGCAATTACAGAGTTGGATTACTTCACACTTACGAAATCGTATTTTGTCTGTACTTTGTGAACTGTTTATATTTTTTCGGACCCATTGTGATATTATGAGAGCTTTGAATGATATATTTGGTATGGGATCACGATTTTTAAAGTACGTTTGAGGCAGATGACACTTTTGACATGAGCAGAGAATTTTTTTAGGTTTTGAAATTATTGGAGGAAGCTACGACGATTTTGTGAGTTGACTGAGGTGTTATGTTGTTATTACTATGACGACGGTGTGTATTATGCTGTTGAGGTATGTTTATGATCAATAAGCTGTTGCTATATGAGGAATTTCATTATGCTATGTATTTATTATGATGAAATATTGAAGTGTCGTCGCAAGATTGACGTGCCGACGAATATATATATATGTGTAATAAGGTAAGGAGTAATGAATAGTGGTTAGGGACTCTGACTTGTGAAGAAGGATGTTGGAAACCAAGAATCGTACTTTAAGAGTTATGAAATGTGTGTAAATGCTTGAATGTATCACAATGGCAGCGAAAATTTTTTGGACACTGTTATATTCATAAGATTTTGTTTCTACACATTTGCAACGCAAATTCTCGACCCGTGAAATTTTGTATATGAGACTGTCACTGTAGCGGAAACTGCTGTTGTAAATATTTCGGTAAGAAAGTTAAGTGACCACCTTCACGTAATGCGTCGTGGGCACCCAGCTGCGCAAAAGACGCCTGGAAAATAAGCCATTAGTGTGTGCCTTTCAGAGGCACAGGTGGAGAAAAAAAAAAGAGGCCATTATCCTCACTATTGACATTCCTTTGTAGAAAGCTTCGTAAATACGACACCCTCAAACTTGAAAACGTGATAACACTGTGGAGCTCTTAATTAATGATATTTACTAAAATGCCTAATGAAATGATGAGAGACATTTTACATCTATTGTCTTTCTAGTTGAGAGATTGCTCATTTTGTTTAATATCTAGTTTCTAGCTGCCCTGCAGCATTGGTTAAAATAAAATTTTGTAGATGTACTAATATAAATATTTTATGCCTACAGACCCAGTAAAGAATAACTTTGATGTACTTAAAAAAAAAAACAAAGGAGCACAAAAACACATTTCCCTTCACAGGAATTGCATACAGAATTTTCTTTTCAAGTACTTGGTAATTTCTTTTGTAAAATAAATTGTGATGCATCACTCTAGTAATAAGATGTGACATAGTTATTAGACATGGCCATCTTTAGTGTAATATTTTTTTTGCTTGAGCTTTGTTATGTTTAGATATAAGTTATTACATTTGCTGCTGATGTTTGCCAGGTATAGTGCTACTAAATTTCACTTTGTATTGCTCTGTTAAGCTAGTTTTTCTACTGATTTATTTTTCTTGTTGCTGCACATTGGCTTATATTAGTTGTAATATTGCAATTGCTTTGCCAATTTGAACTTTTTTTTGTTATTGCTGTTCGTGTTAATTATTTTGTGCTGCTGCATTGCCTTGTACCTTAGTTTACGCATCTGAGCTCAGTAGATTTAAGTTAGCTTAAGAGGGGGTAGACTATATAAGAAACTGACTATAGACAATAGGGAAAGAATGCATTGAGAAGTTATATGACAAAAAATTTGGGCCACAATGAGTATTGTACACTGAGAAATAATTATTTTGAAAGAAATATGAACAGAATACAGAAAGTAGGTATAGATAGGACTTTTAGGGAATAATGATGAATGAAGGGAGATCTCCAAGAAGTAAAGAAAGTTTTGTTTGCGAAATAATGCAGTAAAACAAACCCTGTCCTTTCCTTTTGTATTATTCCACTATATGTTTGTGTACCCTTGTGTATTTGTGTTCATCCTGTCTTTATGTGTTTATCTGATACGATTTATGTTGTAGAATTTTTCTAATACTCAGGTACATTCACTATGATGAGGAATACTGTTACCCTCAAATATAAGTTGCATTAATAATATGTTATTTACTTTGTAAAGATGTTTAGACATTATTTATCTGTTCTGTTTTATTGCTCATCTGTGAAGTTGATGTTTCGAAAGTTATTCTGATCTTTTATGTATTTACTCATGTCATAATTCCTGTAACACTGATGTATATGTTATTTCGATTCTTTTGTAAAGCCTTTACTGCAAATGGTATCTGTATTATTATGTTCTTTAATGATGTATTTTGTACCTTTGTTATTGTATTCTTATGTTACAAAATTGTAATTGACACCAGTTCATCAAATTAAGTAACTTGTAAGTTACATTTCACTGCACACATTTCTGTTGGTCATTGTATATGGACAATATGTGAGAAGTAGGGACTGATAGTGTTTGCACGTGTGTTAATAATTCAGCAAGGGACTGGATAACAGCATTGCTGGTTCTAAGGACATTTCCAAAAAAAAAAAAATTGTGAGTGCACAAATGGTGGTTATGGACTTGCTATATTATCTGCAAGACTCTTCAATGGTGATTGTGCACCTGCACAGTCACAACAGATGGCTGCTGGCCATCTCTACAAGGACTGCAGTGGGTCTGCATCTTTGATGACCCACCAATACCATTATTTCTACAAGGACTACAGTGGGTCTGCACGACTGGTGGCCCACCAATACCACAATCTCTACCAGGACTACAGTGGGTCCGCACCTCTGGTGGCCCACCAATACCGTAATCTCTACCAGGACTACAGTGGGTCTACTCTGTGATGACCTACCTACCAATATTCTTCAAAACTGCGACAGACTCTGCTGTGGGTTTGCTCCATTGTGGACCATTACCTGTCTGCATGTCAAGAGTCAGCACTGTCTTTCCGTTGGAAGGACAACACTACGTCTTCAAGATTGCATGGAAATCCACTACTTCCGTGTGCATTTTTTTTTTTTACTGCTCAGACTTTGAGAAAAACACTGCAATTTTACTGTGATGAACGATCAGAACTGTCTTTATGGACTGTGAGAAAATTTTAGCCTTTGACCAACATTGGATTGCTAAGTGTGTGCATTTGATTTCTTTGTTATTGTAATTATGAAATTTTTTTTCAAATCTGTATTGGCCACTGCCCAAAACAATTTGTAAAATTTTTTGTGGGGAGCATGGGGGCTATGTAAGTAGACTGTATAGGTTTTTTTATTGGTAACGCCACGTAGCGCTCTGTATGAAAATCACTGGCTGTGCTGTGTGCAGTCTGTGGCTGGTTTGCATTGTTGTTGGCTATTTAGGTAAATACATTGTTTGTTCTCTATTAAAATCTTTCATTTGCCAACTATGCCTATCAGTAGTTAGTGCCTTCCGTAGTTTGAATCTTTTATTTAGCTGGCAGTAGTGGCGCTCGCTGTATTGCAGTAGTTCGAGTAACAAAGATTTTTGTGAGGTAAGTGATTTGTGAAAGGTATAGGTTAATGTTAGTCAGGGCCATTCTTTTGTAGGGATTATTGAAAGTCAGATTGCGTTGCGCTAAAAATATTGTGTGTCAGGTTAAGCACAGTCATGTATAATTTTTCTAACGGGACGTTTCAAAAGTTACTAGGTTTTCCATAACGATGTGTAATTTACTTTTTGATGTCTCCTCTATTTCTCGAGATACACATATCATTCACTCAGCTGCCTTCCCTGTAAGTCCTTGTTGGCTCCAGTGCTCCCCTTTTATTTAATTACCCTCAAGCTTATAGATCTATATCCTTCACTTTATCGTATTCTTTCCTCTTTTTTCAACATAATGCTTTTTCTAAGGCTACTTCTTTCTTTATTGTTGTGAATTTTAGTTTACTATTGTCGCTAACAGAGTATAATTTGAAATCACACATACGCTCTGCGATCAAGTAATTGATTCCCAAATTTTGCTCAACTGTAATGTAATTTAGTTGGTTTATAGTCATATTTACCAGTAATTACGTGATCTAAGTCCACTTATTTGTCTTGAGAAGAAACTATTCGTTTCGACCACCTGGATCCTGTGGATAACTCCTCAATTTTTTTCCGTTTTATATTTTTATCCTCCAGGTTACGTTGTATGTTAATTCTGACATTTACACTACTGTCAGTATACTGTTCTGATATCAAAAAAATTCTATTTTTCGAGGTGCACTTATCACTCACTCAGCTGCCTTCCCTACAAGTGCCTTGTTCTCTCCAGCGCTCCTCTTTTATTTAAGTACCCTCAAGAAAGTGGACCCCATAGAAGAGGGAATAAAAGCTGGGGAAAGGAGTGAGAAATATAGTATTTAATAGTCAAATGGATCCAATGGATCTAATTTCTTTGTACGTTCTACGTTTAAATTATGTATCACCCTGTTATTCCTTTTCTCTTCTTATTCTTTTTCTTCTTAATGTATCTTCTTCTTTATGTATCACCTCGTTATTCCTTTTATCTTCTTCTTCTTCTTCTTCTTCTTCATTTTGTTACTATCACATGTCGAGCATCATCCCATTCAGCATATCTCAAAGGTTTCTAAATTTACCAGTGTTGTATTCGTGTTTCGTCATTTGCACTTCGTCATGTGTGCATGTGAAACAGTGCAGCTGTTATTCACTTTGACTGCCTTTTAATTAAGGTAAGAATTTTCCTATTACTCTACTGGCCATTAAAATTGCTACACCACTAAGTTGACGTGCTACAGACGCGAAATTTAACCGACAGGAAGAAGATGCTGTGATATACAAATGATTAGCTTTTCAGAGCATTCACACAAGGTTGGCGCCTGTGGCGCCACCTACAACGTGTTGACATGAGGAAACTTTCCAACCGATTTCTCATACACAAACAGCAGTTGACCGGCGTTGCCTGGTCAAACGTTGTTGTGACGCATCGTGCAAGGAGGAGAAATGCGTACCATCACGTTTCCGACTTAGATAAAGGTCGGATTGTAGCATATCGCGATTGCCGTTTATCGTATCGCGACATTGCTGCTCGCGTTGGTCGAGATCCAAAGACTGTTAGCAGAATATGGATGGTATCGGTGGGTTCAGGAGGGTAATACGGAACGCCGTGCTGGATCCCAACGGCCTCGTATCACTAGCAGTCGAGATGACAGGCATCTTATCCAATGGCTGTAACGGATCGTGCAGCCACGTCTCGATCCCTGAGTCAACACATGGGGACGTTAGCAAGACAACAACCATCTACACGAACAGTTCGACGACGTTTGCAGCAGCATGGACTATCAGCTCGGAGACCATGGCTGCGGTTACCCTTGACGCTGCATCACAGACAGGAGCGCCTGCGATGGTGTACTCAACGACGAACCTGGGTGCACAAATGGCAAAACGTCATTTTTTTCAGATGAATTCAGGTTCTGTTTACAGCATCATGATGGTCGCATCCGTGTTTGGCGACATCGTGGTGAACCCACATTGGAAGCGTGTATTCCTCATCGCCATACTGGTGTATCACCCAGCGTGATGGTGTGGGGTGCCATTGGTTACACATCTCGGTCACCTCTTGTTCACATTGACGGCACTTTGAACACTGGACGTACATTTCAGATGTGTTACGAACCGTTGCTCTACCCTTCATTCGATATCTGCGAAACCCTACATTTCAGCAGGATAATGCACGACCGCATGTTGTAGGTCCTGTACAGGCCTTTCTGGATACAGAAAATGCTCGACTGCTGCCCTGGCCAGCACATTCTCCATATCTCTCACCAATTGGAAACGTCTGGTCAATGATGGCCGAGCAACTGGCTCTTCACAATACGCCAGTCAACACTCTTGGTGAACTGTGGTATCGTGTTGAAGCTGCATGGGCAACTGTACCTGTACACGCCATCCAAGCTCAATGCCCAGGCGTATCAAGGCCAGTGGTGATTGTTCTGGGTACTGATTTCGCAGGATCTATGCACCCAAATTGCGTGAAAATGTAATCACATGTCAGTTCTAGTATAATATATTTGTCCAATGAATACCCGTTTATCATCTGCATTTCTTCTTGCTGTAACAATTTTAATGACCAGTAGTGAATATTGCTTGTAATACCTCACACTGTATTAATGCTTTATTTATTTATTTATTACAATTACCTGTCCAACAGTATCCAGAAAATATTCCGGAGATAGAGGTATAGGACACTTGATAACTTTGATTGTACTTTGTGGATATAATGAATCCCAATACACATAAAACTTTCTAGCCAATAGAAAAATCCACAGATGCTGTAGAATGGTTAATTTATTTATACCTACCAGTGAAAAGTTATTTTAGGCTTACTCATATAGCATAATGTACAACGCGCTACCTTGAGACCCAGGGAGGCGAGCCAGGCTCAGATTTAATCTACGTGAGATTAATGAGCGTGTGCTGGTACATCAACCATCCTGAATGTGGTTTCTAAGTGGTTTCCACAATTTCCAGCTTAGAGAAAAAAACAGTTAAAATATGGTAAAAAATGTTTTAATTCGTTAGTTCAGCTTGTATCCTTGTCTAAGACAAAGTTGAGACTCAGTAAGTCTCCGACAAAATATAATTACATCACATCAATACAAAGAAGAAAATTTACGCGAATCACAGACGGCTTACACGATTTCCGTCTATTTGGTCGCCTTGAGGACTGTGGACTCAGGAAGAGCATCTAGGAATAAAGTTTGGTAATAAAATAAAAATTTAACAAATCCTGAGCAAGTGGACCCCATAGAAGAGGGAATAAAAGCTGTAGAAATGAAGAAAGCTCTTTAGTGGGCGAAATATTGGATTTAACTATCAAATTGATCTAATTTCTTTGTTTGTTCTATGTTTAAACTTCTGTATCACCACGTTATTCCTTTTCTCTTCTCCTTCTTCTTCATTTTTTTACTATCAGATGTCGAGCATTAAGCATTACCCTGTTGTAATGGATTGCTGTAAATATAAAGTGGACATACAAGCTGTATAAAACAAAATAAGGAAACAATTAAACGTCGTGTCGACAACAGAAACATCACAGATAAAGCACAGCGTCAAATTGAATAAGGAAGCATAAGGATACCAGCCATGTTCTTGTTTAAGAAGACACTTTGGCGTTCAGCCCTTGTGATACTGGAAATTGAATTCATTATTGTTGCAACGTATGACAGCTCTTTTATGGGAGAAATCTGTCAGAGTATCATGAGCTCGATGGGTTGATATCGGTCAAGAGAGTGCAGTGACTTTAGGTACTAGCCTCGTATTTCAGAGAAATTGAAATTAAATACAATATTTACAAGTTAATACGAGTATTTATAATAAAGTAAAAACAGCATCGTATTCCCTAGTTTCCTCAAACTGATTAAGTAAAATCCAGTGATATCTCTATTGTAAAATATACTGCTTATTTCCATTCCCTTACTGACAGTTCTGTTTTAATTGCGTCATCAACAACGCTTTTAGTATAATTTTCATTTGTCTTTCACTTCCTCCCACAGTAACGTCCCATTGTTATGGGATATTGTAGCTCTGTATGATACCAGAAAGTGTCAGATGTTACACTGAGTTGAGTTGTTCACGACCTCTACGCCGCTATTAATGAGGGACTTGCCTTACATTGGTACTGCATCACAATAATAGGAAATATTAGCTTCATGTATCGTTATTACAATAACTATTGGAACTTTTTCTCGATGAATCATCAACTTATTAAGAGAGTGTTCACTGATGCGTTTCACACAATATGAGACGGTTACCACCAGACTGCGTCACAACAATATGTTATCACAACGTCACTTGTTCCATAAGACAGACGCACTCTTGTGCAGACCAGCTGCCAAATCAGAGAGCCTACCAAATCAGAGCGCAATTCTTCATACTGAGAAATGATTTCAAAAGCGAGCACAGATGTAACAACACAAACGATATTGTTATAACCGTACTTCCCAGTTCCTACAGGCAGCTGAACGTGGAAAGTTTGGTCTCCACAAGGTCTACCCACAAATGGAGAGTTAATGTTTCTTCTCCTTCGGCCTTGCTATGATGAACAGTCGTCGCGCGAGACAAAACATGGCACCAGCAACCGCAGCCGCTGCCACCAGGACGAAGGCGATGACGTCGAGTAGGAGCAGCTGCCACCAGTGCAGGTCGAGGGCGGCAGTGCGCATGTGCGGGGCCCCCTTGTGACGTATCACGTACTCCACCCACCACACGGCGCGCTCCACAGAGTCCGCCTGGTGCTCGCGAAATATCGACGACAGCCTCCTCATGTTCTCTCTATACCTGCCGAGCAAAACAATATTATCAGCATTTCTCTCTTCCTACATACAGTACCTCTTAGCTCTGAATGTTCAAGAATTGTTTGAAACTGATCAACGTGGTCTGCAAGGAATTACTAAACTTATTTTTCAGAGTAAACAGCTATGACTCTAAGTGATAAGGACCAGTTCGTGGGATGTGGAAGGTAAATACGAGGGTAATCCCAAAAGTAAGATCTCCTATTTTTTATAAGTACATAGACCTGTTTATTTCTACTTTCACGACCAGATGGTACTATCGTTGATAATTCTTCCGGGTTATATGGCCGTGGTCCATGGAATTCTTCTATTCCTAACGTTTCGTCCAATACTACGTTAGATATCTTCAGAGGTATGACTGGTCCTGCTGAGTCCTGCCGACTGACGAGTCGGGCGTCGGTGAGCGGCCTAAATACCGAGGAAAGTGTGCGTGGTCCAGCTTGCACATAGCAGCAGAGAGAAAACTAGTCAAAGATAAAATGTAACTATCGATAATAGTCCGTCATAGATAAAAACAATTATCGATTCTGTAACGCCACTGTCCATATCTCGCTTAATTTCAAGGCCTCTTCTTTTCTATTAAAATTATCTTCATGTTTATAAATTTCAATAGCCTCCCTATACAGAAATTTATAAACATTCCATGGACCACGGCCATATAACCCGGAAGAATTATTTCCACAATGGTTTACATCAGTTTACAACTTGAACATTTAGCTATTTTTCGACATGATCACCATTTCTGTCGATGCATTTTTGTAGACGCTGTGGCAGTTTTTGTGTGCCCATGTCATACCAGCTCGCCGCCATGCTGTTCAGAAAGTTATGAACCTCTTCTTTCACCTCGTCGTCGGAGCTGAATCGCTTTCCGGCCAAGTGTTCTTTTAACCTATGGAACAGGTGGTCACTGGGAGCCAAGTCAGGGCTATAGGGTGGGTTGGGGATTATGTGCTACTGAAACTGTTGCAGGACAGCGTTGTCATGGAGAATGTGTACGCCCTTACTCAACATTCCTCATCTCCGGTTCTGAGTTGCCCGTTTGGGTTTTTTCAGAGTCTCACAGTACCTGTCAGCGTTAATTATGGTCCGGGTGATTCAGCTCCGACGACGAGGTGAAAGAAGGGGTTCATAACTTTCTGAACAGCATGGCGGCGAGCTGGTATGATATGGGCATACAAAAACTGCCACAGCGTCTACAAAAATGCATCGACAGAAATGGTGATTATGTCGAAAACTAGCTACATGTTCAAGACGTAAATTGATGTAAAGCACTGTAGAAAGAAACAGGTCTATGTACTTATAAAAAATAGGAGACCTCACTTTCGGGATTACTCTCGTATTTTGTCGCCACATAAACTTGAGGAAGTGAAGAAGGGATGTATGGTTAGAATTTAGACAAGGGTAGTAATGTTATGCTAAAAACCGAAGGGAGGATGGAATATTAGACTTCAACATTTTGTTGATGTTGCAGTAATTTGAAAATGTGAACCACATAGTGCTAGGTTGGTCACGGAATCGACCATGACCTCATCAAGAAACAATTTCTGTGTTCTCTTAGACGTGGACCGAGTACTGCACATCAACCACCGTTCCATATAGCTCAGTCATATGCTCTAAACACAAATGACCTTCATAGGAAACAGTATATTTTAGTCTTCAGCGATCTTTGAAGGACAAAGTGCCTTGTCAAATGTTATGTGGTTGGTTAGAAAATTATATGTCTCACACATGAGTTGGACAATATTAACGATATGATATAGAATAATAAAACTACGATAAATCCATATGACCTGTTGTATAGGTTCACTGTCAGTCTACTGAGCCTGTTGAGAGATTCTTCGGGAACTCTGGTGGAATCCTTGGAGGGAAGGCAAATGTGGCTTTGATGGACACTACTGAAAAAATTAAGAGAACCGGCATTTGAGCTGACTGTGGAACGGTTTTACTGCCACCAACGTACGTTTCGCCTAAGGATCACGAAGATAAGATAAGAAAAGTAATGGCTTTTACAGAGGCGTATAGACAATCGTTTTTTCCTCGCTCTGTTTATGGGTGGAACAGGAAAGAAAACGGCTAATATTGGTACAAAGTATCCTCCACCACCTACCATATGGTACCTTGGGGTGTGTATATGTAGTTTTATACTTAGATGTATTACAGGTTGATGGCATCCTGCACCAAAGGTTATTTGTGTTTGTCATAGTTTTGATATGTTTTTACGTGTTTGCACTATCTTAAGTATTATGTTTTGCTTATTTATTTAGGAAGACAGACGTGTCTGATATTGATCATAAAATAAGGAATATGTTATACTCAACGACTCTTTTGAATTCTACAAATTTTAAAGATAGGTTTGCTGTCTACTTCAATCTGATTCACACTTCATTATCATGAACATGTGCCCTTATAAATAGCGAGAATTCTAATCTCCTTACTTTCATTCACATGCTATATTAATTTTCAGAGTGCTTCTATCTACTGTACAAAACTGAAAATACTGTGTTTTTGGGAAATTAGAAGATAGTAGTTGCAGAAAACCATTCAGTATTTTTCTGAAAAAGATAGTTAACGATTTCTTCTTTTATTTTGTCTTCAGTCAGTTATAAAACTCGTGTCATCTGCAAGAGGTACAGGGTGGTTATAATTAAACTTTTGCTGCTTGAGCCATTGTAAATGGAAAACTATTTACTGTATGAGTTCCCAACTTCATAAGTATGGTGTTCAGACTGTGCACTGCAGAGTTACGTTGTCAGCAGTGTTAGTGTCATAACTTGCCTTTAGGCGCAAGTACTGGTACGCTGTCGCAAGGTTGAAACAAAAGCATTAACGTACGTTACTGTTGCAGACGGTCAATACGGGTCTGGACAAGGTGAGCAGGGCTTCATTTGTGAAGGTATTACAAACCTTTGGAAATTACTTTTGTGCCACTTACAGCTCCAACAAATGACCAAATTTCTTTCGGTTTTGGAGATGGTCCAGCGAGAATATTTTGCTACAGGAGCTATTGAAGGCTTCGCGAAATTCCTTTTGATAGCCGAAGCATGTGAAACTCTACAGGAGGTCTAACTACGATTTGCCCACCCGGAGCGCGCTCGCATTCCCCGAGTGGAGCCAAGTCTGCCGAGCGCCTCGGTTTCCCCCACCACTATGTTGCTCAGAAAAGATGTATGATTGAGACGGCTATATGCAGAAGGGTGCACAAGCGGGAAACTTAGGAAAACGTGTTTGCAACACAGTACGACTACTTCTAAGAGGACAATATTTTAGTATACTTTTATACAGCAGGGTTTTATGACTAGTGCGTACTTTCAACTTTTTAATTTTCTACTAAAGCATTAACATTATTACTTAAGTAAACCAGCCCGTTAGAAATCCTTTTTATTTTCGCGAAAAGAATTGACACCGCAGTTACTGAACGACAGCTATGAAGAGAAACATTGGTTAAAAATAATGTTAATCAGTTGAGGTCGATTTGCAAAAGTGAATAAATAAAACATGATTTTGCGACTAGTTGCTACATATTTGGTAAAATTATGGTTTACGGTCGCTGCACGACTTCAGAACCACATGGAGCGCACCATTCATAAGAAACATTAGTGTTAATACAGTGAACAGAAGCCGGCCGGCGTGGCCGAGCGGTTCTAGGCGCTACAGTCTGGAACCACGCGATCGCTACGGTCGCAGGTTCGAATCCTGCCTCGGGCATGGATGTGTGTGATGTCCGTAGGTTAGTTAGGTTTATGTAGTTCTAAGTTCTAGGGGACTGATGACTTCAGAAGTTAAGTCCCATAGTGCTCAGAGCCATTTGAACAGTGAACAGATATACAGAAAGTTTTACATACAGGCATTTAACATTAGGCTGTGATATTTATAATTTCGATTTTTGAATATGTAATATATCTATAATCATGGTAATGGCCTTGCCGCAGTGGCTACACCGCTTCCCGTGAGATCACCGAAATTAAGCGGTGTCGGGTGTGATGGGTGACCATCCAGGCCGCCATGCGCTGTTGCCATTTTTCGCGGTGCACTCAGCCTCGTGATGCCAATTGAGGAGCTGCTCGACCGAATAGTAGCGGCTACGGTCAAGAATACCGTCATAACGACAGGGAGAGCGGTGTGCTGACCCCACGCCCCTCCTATCCACATCCTGTTCTGAGGATTACACGGCGGTCGGATGGTCCCGGTAGGCCACTCGTGGCCTGAAGAAGGAGTGCTTTTTCTATCTATAATCATGGTTCGTGATACAGACAAACACATGGAGTTATACAGATTACAATTTGATAAACCTGAATGTTGGTGGAACTCAATCAGTTTCATAGCAGGAAAAGGAATTCGTACACCTAGATCAGCCAAACATTGGTTGAACTTTAATGGTTTACCTGTGCAGTGGACGCTATTACTCGTGGAGTAGCATTTTATAAAAGTTTTGTAAATTCCTATCAACTCAAGTTGGAAAAGATTAGGAACATCAGCAGCCAAGAGCGAGAATGGTCCGACAAAAAAAGCGAAATCAGTCTTCAGTCTTACAAAGTTTTGCAATCTCTTTTGAGAACTCATGATGAAATGTTTCACTTACTGAAACGTAGCCAGGCATGTTTAGTCCACAAATGGAAGGCCTGAATTCCTCGAAATATTCGATATCATGAACTTGAAGGAAATTTTTCTGTAGGATTAAGTTTTGTTTGATAATGTCAATCGTGTCCGCCAATTCCGTTACCAAATAATTCCCCACCTACATTAAGATAATAAATTCAAATATTTGGTGACGTCCATCACAAGCGATTTTGTTGCTACTTAGTTTTTTTTTTTTTTTTTTTTCCTAATGGCCGCCTTCAGTTCAGCCACCATGTACTCTCGTCCGTCAGTAGACGAAGTCAGCATGTCGTCTTTGTGGGCGGTGTTGTAATGACGTTCCAGTGAGTGTTTTTTTTTCGGTTCATAATAATGCGATGGCAATTTAAGCCCTTTGAGTGACTTTAAAAACGACACTAAAAATTAGGCACTGAATGTAGTTGCGTCTCCACTTTTTGTTTCTTTCGACAAGTGCGTAGACGCCACAGTACTCGTAATGCAGAACGCAATCTAATTTAACACCCAACTGAAGACTTGACATAAAAAAGGCTAAGTGCCATAATAGGGAATTTTGAGGTCTTGGATGAAATGTAGTCTACAGTCCAAGCCCCATAATGTAGAAGAGGCTCAAACTGCCACGAACAAAAATGTGGTACCAAATGCACTCAAAAGATGGTACGGGTTTAACAGGCGCTGCTGTTAACATATAAAAGACTCTACGTTCCGCGTGTTTGCTCCTTAGTGTTGGATAAAATGACGGAGGCAGCAGATGTTTATAACAGCCTGAGTGGAAAGAAATGACAAATTAAAGGAGAAAGTACTGTGCCAGCAATGAGGAAAAAGCTGGAAAGTGGAGGGAATGATATATAAGTTCAAATGATAAATGTATTCCTGCAGAAGCTCGTCCAGCGCAGGAGGTAGGTCTCATCACTGATCGCTAACATACACCATAACTGGGCACAATATTTATTCTTCATTTGCCAAACGACCTGCTCCAGAAGATGTGAAGGACACGATACATCGATCAAGGAAAAGAAAGCCATTCATTGTCAGTAACATGAATGCATCTGACTTCTTACATTAAAGAAAAATAGAAAAGAAAAATAAAATGGCTCTGAGCACAATGGGACTTAACTTCTGAGGTCCCCTAGAACTTAGAACTACTTAAACCTAACTAACCTAAGGACATCACACACATCCATGCCCGATGCAGGATTCGAATCTGCGACCGTAGTGGTCGGGCGGTTCCAGACTGTAGCGCCTTGAACCGATCGGTCACCCTGGCCGGCTTTGATTTCAAGAAAGCTCCGGATTGTAATATAAACACAGCAAGTCTAAACATATCCAGAGTACAGTAGCTCTCGTTGGATAAACATAAGACCCGTGTAGTTAAAAACAGGAGGATGGGTAAGGTATTACTATTTTGAAACTGGAAATTTGTGGTAAGTTCTATGGGACCAAACTACTGAGGTCATCGATCCCTAAGCTTACACACTACTTAATCGAATTTAAACTAACTTACGCTAAGGACAACACACACACACACACACACACACACACACACACGTCCGAGGGAGGACTCGAAGACCCCATGGCTACCCAGCGCGGTTCACTGTTTTGAGAAAAAGTGTACGAGTACACGACCTCAAGAAATTGCAACAAGCCTCATATGCGAAGAAAAGAAGACAGATTTGAAACGATGCAGTACGTGACAAATAATGACCAAATACAATTTTATGTAGGAAGAATTAACTTTTACTATCTTTTTCCTGGGTATTGAACTAGAGCACTTACAGCCTTTTATCGCATTCCCTCTTTAAGTAAGTTTTTCTTACTATTACAGTACAATGTTTGTAATTTCCTTTGGAAACAGGATCCATGTTGTGCTTAACTTTCAAATAAAACACGTTGATACTGCCACGATAGCCATTAATTGTCTTGTATACTTAAAACTCTTTTTCCTCAAATTCACGATTTTGGGACTTTTATTTCACGTCTTCAACTGGTCTCGCTAGCAAAGCGCTTGGCGTTGCTCAAGCCGTGTGCCATGCTCTAGCGGCGTCCGTTCGTAGCCTTCCTGTTCCTTCCCCTCCTCGCCCCTCAGCGCTTTTCGTCGCTGGGCTTGGAGCGCTGAAGCCTTTATCAGGAGACACGCCTATCTTATACAAGTCTACACCAGCGTATCAGCGCGTACAAGTCTGTAACTAACTGCAAACTTTTTCGTTAGTCCTATTACACGACACACAACTAACGTGGCAGTCTGTACCAGCCCCTCAAGAGTACACATTCGGAACCACAGGCTTGTTTATGTCGGTTACTTCGTTGAGTGTCGAATTTGATATTTCTGTAAAGCTACTATTTACTCGTATTTAAACTTCGATCTAGCTTTGTATTTATTAAGCAGTTATTATTATCTTGTGCAGCTACACTACTGGCCATTAAAATTGCTACACCAAGAAGAAAGGCAGATGATAAACGGGTATTCACTGGACAAATATATTATACTAGAACTGACATGTGATCACATTTTCACGCAATTTGGGTGCATAGATCCTGAGAAATCAGTACCTCTGGTCCTAATAAAAGCTTTGATACGCCTGGGCATTGAGTCAAACGGAGCTTGGATGGCGTGTACAGGTACAGCAGCCCATGCAGCTTCAACACGATACCACAGTTCATCAGAGTAGTGACTGGCGTATTGTGACGAAACAGTTGCTCGGTCACCATTGACCAGAAGTTTTCAGTTAGTGAAAGATCTGGAGAATGTGCTGGCCAGGGCAGCAGTCGAACATTTTCTGTATCGAGAAAGGCCCGTACAGGACCTGCAACATGCGGTCGTGCATTATCCTGCTGAAATGTAGGGTTTCGCAGGGATCGAATGAAGGGTAGAGCCACGGGTCGTAATACATCTGAAATGTAACGTCCACTGTTCAGAGTGCCGTCAATGCGAAAAAGAGGTGACCGAGACGTGTAACCAATGGCATCCCATACCATCACGCCGGTTGATACGCCAGTATGGCGATGACGAATACACGCTTCCAATGTGCGTTCACCGCGATGTCGCCAAACACGGATGCGACCATCATGATGCTGTAAACACAACGTCGAGTCATCCGAGAAAATGAGTTTTGCCATTCGTGCACCCAGGTTCATCGTTGAGTACACCATCGCAGGCGCTCCTGTCTGTGATGCAGCGTCAAGGGTAACCGCAGCCATGTTCCCCGATCTGACAGTCCATGCTGCTGCAAATGTCGTCGAACTGTTCGTGCAGATGGTTACTCCTTGCAAACGTCCCCATCTGTTGACTCAGGGATCGAGACGTGGCTGCACGATCCGTTACAGCCATACGGATGAGATGCCTGTCATCTCGACTGCTAGTGATACGAGGCCGTTGGGATCCAGCACGGCGTTCCATATTACCCTCCTGAACCCACCGTTACCATATTCTGCTAACAGTCATTGGATCTCGACCAACGCGAGCAGCAATGTCGCGATACGATAAACCACAATCGCGATAGGCAACAATCCGACCTTTATCAAAGTCGGAAACGTGATGGTACGCATTTCTCCACCTTACACGAGGCATCACAACAACGTTTCACCAGGCAACGCCGGTCAACTGCTGTTTGCGTATGATAAATCGGTTGGAAACTTTCCTCATGTCAGCACGTTGTAGGTGTCGCCACCGGCGCCAACCTTGTGTGAATGCTCTGAAATAGTAATCATTTGCATATCACAGCATCTTCTTCCCGTCGGTTAAATTTCGCGTCTGTAACACGTCATCTTCGTGGTGTAGCAATTTTAATAGCCAGTAGTGTATAATGAAATCACGTTATGGAGAATTATGGACTAAAGTGTTCGTTTTACGTCATCCTAGTACAAGCAAACGGTTATCTATGTTTACATTTCACAACATTAGGAGACGTACCTTATTAGGGACCGACCGAGATGGCCCAGTGGTTAGCACACTGGCCAAATGGCTCTGAGCACTATGCGACTTAACTTCTAAGGTCATCAGTCGCCTAGAACTTAGAACTAATTAAACTTAACTAACCTAAGGACATCACACACATCCATGCCCGAGGCAGGATTCGAACCTGCGACCGTAGCGGTCACCCGGCTCCAGACTGTAGCGCCTAGAACCGCACGGCCACTCCGGCCGGCAGCACACTGGCATTCGGGAGGAAGACGGTTCAAATCTGCGTCCGGCCATCCAGATCGATTACCCTAAACCACTCCAGGCAAACGCCGGAATGGTTCCTGTGAAAGGGCACGGCCGCTTTCCTTCCCCATCCTTGGCACCATCAGAGCCTGTGTTCTGTGTCTAATGACCTCGATGTCAACGGGACGTTACACCCAATATTTGGGAAAAAATTCTGTTGTCAGCAGTACAGATATTTCTGCACAGATATTTTTTATTTCGCTTAATTGCTTTCAACAGATTAATTTGTCACCCTCAGAAGCCTAGAGAATTAGATATATTGTAAAGCATTAGACCTTGGGCATACGTTTATATATAATATAAAAAGTGTATTACAAAAACGTACTTAGTATTGATTTAGCATTATATGTGCATTTTTGGACATTTCGTAGCATTACGCTTCTGTGAAGAACATTTTGACTTCTGTTAAGTCAATACTAAGTACGTTTTTGTAATACAGTTCTTATACTTTACATAAATGTGTGGCCAATGTGTAATGATTCATAATATCCCTAATTCTGGAGGCTTCTGAAGATGACTGACTGATCTGTTGAAACTGATAAAGCGAAATAAAAATATCCGTGTAACTGACTTCTGAATTTTATTCTGAAAAATCGAAATCATAAAATCAAAATTGTCTCACCTGAACACAAATTAGTCACCACGGGTAATAGGATAACAATAGCTCCTGAAAGCAAATTTAATTTGCAGACTAACTGCTGATCACTGCTGAACCTGTCGCTCATACGCAGTTGAGCGCTCTGTCCCATACCTATCAAGCTTTCTGGGGATGTTCATCACATAACGGCTATTGAATGATTAAACTGTTACTCTTCTAGTGATGTCCGTTATCAATATTAGTATGAAGTATGATCACTAAAGACAATGAATACACACTTGTAACTTCCTGGCAGATTAAAACTGTGCGCCCGACCGAGACTCGAACTCGGGACCTGCAGGAGAGCTTCTGTAAAGTTTGGAAGGTAGGAGACGAGATACTGGCAGAATTAAAGCTGTGAGTACCGGGCGTGAGTCGTGTTTCGGTAGATTAGATGGTAGAGCACTTGCCTGCGAAAGGCAAAGGACCCGAGCTCGAGTCTCGGTCGGGCACACACTTTTAATCTGCCAGGAAGTTTTATATCAGCGCACACTCCGCTGCAGAGTGAAAATCTCATTCTGGAATACACACTTGTGTTCGTTGTGGTATGCAAACAAACAACTTCCGAATTTCGTCATAAGGAATTCTTTGCCTTGCTCATAAAATATGTTGTCATTCCATGAAGACTGTTGCTTTGAGTTTGGTATATCCCATACATTCTCTATGGGTGACAAATCAGGGGATCAGACAGGCCAGTCTAGGATCTGTACATTCCTCGCGGCATTTTTGGTGTGAGCTGCAGTGTGGGTGTGGAATCTTAAATTATCCTACTGTAATAGGACATTTGGTGTAATGGTTATGAGGGGTGTGACCGCAGTTACTAATGGACATTTTGCGTCCCTTGAATTGTAATCATAATATCCAACAGCTCCCCACACCATGATTTTAGGAAATGAAGTGATCGCATGACGTTATTGGCTGGGAAACCCCAATATGGGACTGTCTGGCCGCCTGGTGCAAGTCTTTCTATGTGAAGCCATTTTACTGTCGATGAAGATGACATGAAGAGATTGGAGCAACACAACTACCCAGTTCCCCAGCGAAGAAAAACTCTGACTCGATGTCCTGTGATCTAGAGGCAGCTACGGACATAATTCCAGGAGATGGAGAGGTACGGGCCTCGAGAATCGCTACTTCATCCGACCTTGCACCAGATCACACGGTTGCGTCGATTTAAATGCCACAAACAGAAACAACACTCTTCGTTTAAAGTCACAGAATGCCATTCAGTGCAGCAGGTGACCCTTGCTCTACATCACGCAAGTCTCTGTTGTCTATGGTCTCATAGTGTCAGCGGTAAACGTCGCGTGACAACTCGAGACCTCAACCCAGCTTCCAGCAATCTATTCACGACCACTCGCGGTGACCCTCTGCCTGTAATCTCTTTCCAGATTTTATCTGTCGTCAAACGTCTAATGGTCAGAGCCAGTCCAACAATCCAGTGACCTTTTCGCAGTGTAGTCCTGAATTCATCCCGTCAGCACTAGTTTTGCAGTCACTCCGCTACAACCAGATGAGTGTTGCATCTGCCTGGAACTGATATCCATCGTTAATATCAGTAAGATAAGTGGCTCTCACGGCCACTAACACACTCTTGTATTCGTTGTGACGTTGGAGAAAACAGGCTCCGGGCGTTATTTTGATGAATCTCTTGCAAACCTTAAAAGCCTGACGTGTCAGTTCATAAAGATCGCTGGCCAATAATTATACCTTTCGCATAGCCTGAAAATGGTAACAACTGGGTAGGAGCTCTGGCCACGCTGCGTTGCGATATCCAGCAGAAAATTTCCAGCTAAGTTAGACACACTCAATAGCCATAATGCACTCACCATGAAATTTCAGTCAGACTAGTCAATAGACATGGAAATACTGCGGTACCAGTTATGGCTCCGCCGGTACATACAGTACACAGCCATCCATAGGCAGGGCGCTACGCAGCAAGGCCAGTCCAGTGTGGCGCTACATAATGATGGTCAAACGCCACTGAGTGCGCATATATTCCTATCCATCTGCCATAGTTATGGCCAAATGCAATATAAGACTCTAATAACACTAATGAGGAGGTACAGCGTAGATTTGGGAAGGAAAGCAATTTGTGGCCTAACTTGACTAAAAGAAGGGATCGATTGATAGCACACATTCCATGACACAAAAGGATCACCAGTTTAGTGTTGGAGGGAAGTTTGGGGGTAAAAATCACGACCAAGAGATCGTTATTCGGGGATGAAGAGGCTTGCACAGCATAGAGTATGATGAAGAGCGGCATCAAACCAATCTTCGGACTGAAGATCACAACAGCAACAACATGAGTTACTATAAACTGTTTCAGTTCTAATTTGAATCTATCGAAATCTTTAATTTTCTTTATATAACAAGATATGAACTAAAGGGTAGTTTGCACATACTTTTATTATTATTATTTTTCTGTGTCCTGTGGAGATGATCCACTCAACCAACCTCCAGTACATGATACGTTACAGATTGAAAGGTGTATCCAATCATACTCTACCTGAGGGCTCCATTCTCTCCCATTTATTTCTTCTACACTGTTGATGTGCCCAAACCTCCTCCACCAGTCTACCTCCTACAGTAAGCTGAAAACTCCACTATCTTTGCCCTCTATCCTACACTCCATAAATCCCAAAATTCTCTCCAAGTCCACCTCAGTTTGCCTTCTGGTGCAACCAATGCCTCCTCAAGGTCAGCCCTTCCAAAAAAAACAGGCAGTACGTGTAAGACAAACCACCTACACCTTCCACCATCCAAGACATACCTTACCATTTAAGACTGTCCTAACCAGTTAATTAATAAACTAAAATATCTTGGACTAACTATCGACCGGTGGCTGACATGGAAACCACACCTATGATTCATCCAACAGAAAACCCACAATAGACTAAAACCACTAAAACCATCAGCATGCCGAGCTGGAGGACTGCACCCTTTCACTGTACTTCACACCTGCCTCAGTTCTGTATGCCCCTTCAGATCCTTAAAAGTCATGCACTGTGCTTAACTTCCCGCATCTGCTTACCTTGCCTCACGAGATTCCTTCACCATTTAATTAATTTACCACCTCTCCTCACTCACATTCAACACCTCTAAACAATCTGCACCATCTGCAAACCTTCACTCCAATAAACCAATGGTGCCTCTACCGACACATCCATCTCCCCATCCCAGACCATGAACTCTGTGGTGACATTTATCCATCCTACTAACTTCACGCCGCCAAGTCCGCCTCATCAGGGCTTCCTTTCTCTCCCCTTTCGATATTTCCCTACCCATTTTCTTCTTCTCCCCTTCGTTCCCTACCACCTTTTATTGTTTAAAGTACAGCCTCTCTGATACCTCCATCCACTCCCCCCTTCTTCATCTCCCAATAGCCCCATCGACACTACGCACCGGTCCACCATCTTTCTACCACCGCCCTCCTAACCTCCACAACAACCAAATTATGCTTCTTTAACGACAACCTGCCTATCCCATGACAGATTCCACCAGTTATAGTGACATTGAATTGTTTCTTTTTAACATCAGTGTTTTATATAATGTTTTAAATGTTTTTAAAATTTGTTCTTCTTGTCTTTAGTTTTTCCTTTTATTATTACTGATTTTAACTAAAACTGACCGAAGTTATGTTTCTTACATATAAAATCATTCATTTTACCTCGCCTTTAAAAACTTTTAATTCATTGTAAATATCTCCTCTTTATGTTAGTGTTTATTCTCTTCCCAGTTAGCTTTTACTTGTCCTGTGGCTGAAGAGCAGGTTGAATGCAGCGCTGACTGCCAGAGGTAGTATGAAATAACAACATCACACACGTGCTTACATCCAAGATTCGCATTGAATATTTGTTGGTTGTACATTTAACTGGTAAATGATGGCTAATTCACCTGCATACCGTAACAATGAATACTATATGTCTACACAGTGAAATTCGATGGCAGCCGAGAATGACGTGGTCGGTACACAAGCTTATGTCACAATCACACGGACGGGGGGTGATTGAATGAGTTGTAACTGATAGAGGTGCAATCGGAACGGCCCGCGGTTAAAGCAGAGGCAAAACATGATAACCAGGAAATTTCTGTGGTTAATATCAAAGTGGTCCCACGGTCGTGCAAGGATACTTGGTAGTATACTGAGGCGACAGAAGTCGTGGTACATGTCTTAATAGCGCGTCGGACCTCCTTTTGCGCCGGCCGTTGTGACCGAGCGGTTCTTCGCGCTTCTGTCTGGAACCGCACTGTTCCTACGGTCGCAGGTTCGAATCCTGCCTCAGGCATGGATGTGTGTGATGCCCTTAGGTTAGTTAGGCTTAAGTAGTTCTAAGTCTAGGGGACTGATGACCTCAGATGTTAAGTCCCATAGTGCTTGGAGCCATTTGAGCCTCCTTTTTCCCGGCGTAGTGCAGCAACAAGTCGTTGGAATCCCTCACAGAAATACTGAACCATCCTGCGTCTATAGCAGTCAGTTAATTGCGAAAGTGTTGCCGGTGCAGAAGTTTGTGCACGAACTGACCTCTCGATTATTTACCATAAATGTACGATGGGATTCATGTCGGGCCCTCTGGGTGGCCAAATCATTCACTCTAGTTGTCTACAACGTTCTTTAAACAAATCACGAACAACTGTGGCCCCATGAGATGACCTTCTGTCATCCATAAAAATTCCATCGTTTGGGAATATGAATTCCATGAATGCCGGTAAATGGTCTCCAAGTTGTCTAACATAACAATTTGAAGCAAAGGATTGGTTCAGTTGGACCAGAGGCCCCTGTCCATTCCATGCAAACGCAGCTCGCACCATTACGGAGCCACTACCAGTTTCCACGTTGCCTTGTTGACTGTCTGGGTCTATGGCTTCAGCGCCATCTTCAAACTCTACCATCAGTTGATACGAACTGGAACCGGGACTCATCTGACCAGGCCACCGTTTTCCAGTCGCCTGGGGTTCAACGGATACGCTCACGAGCCCAGGAGAGGCGCTGCAGGCGATGTCGTGCTGTTGCCAAAGACACTCGCGTCAGTCGTCTGCTGCCATAGCCTATTAACGCCAAATTTCTTCGCACTCTCCTGATGGATACGTTCCTTGTACGTCCTACATCGATATATGTTGTAACGTATTACTATCTTTACGACGTTTCTCAACGAGTCATATACGTTATCTCGCATTTCTAGCTGCTTCTCTCACACAAATACTGATAAAAATACAGAAATTCAGGGTCGGCACCAGCCCAAGCCGTTCCTAACCATTTAGAAAAAAAACCGAGTTGGAAAATTATTAATTTAATTACTTTAATAATTTAATTACAAGTATGCAAATTTCTTTAACTAGCCAGATAAATATCACTCCATGTCGTGTATGAAGCAACTTCATTAATTCAGGATTGGAAATCGGAGTAAGTGGGTAAGATCAACACCACAGAATTTATCTTTCACGTAAGTTATTTATTGTATCTAAGTATTTGGTTGCACATCCTAACTACACATAACTGGTGCTTGACTAGAAATATTTAAGTAAGAATTACGTGAGAATGTAACAGAGCACAATTTAACTACAGCAAAAAGAAACACAGAAAACGGGGGTGGGAGACAATGATACTGTCATCTCCTTTGCATTCATACCATAAAAATATCTCAGTGAGATTCGCATAACCATTCTACGCATGCACTATTCTGGACAGAGGTTTAACCAATGCTCGAGGTTGTGTGACAATTATCCAACCTACTAACTGCGTCTGCTGCTTGCAAACGGCCGAACTAGAGAGCACGTGGTGCATTCCGAACCAAACTGTTGTGCTGCTTTGTAGAAAGCGCACGAAAGAACAGATATTCTTGCATAAATGATAGCTCATTAAACAAGCAAACTGTTAAAATAAAGCCTATTCCGGTGCCGTGGTGGACCAGAAGGGTCATTGATTACCGAACACGTGGCACAAAATCGATACACAAAGGCAAAAGCAACTTCCACATAATATAAGATTAAAAATCATATTCGATTCGACACAGTATTACACTCACGTACGTTTGAAGTGATCCTAACCAGATTTTCCTAATCAGATTTACCGTTTGAAATTCTACTTCATCGTTGTTCAAAATGAACAAAGTTACTTCCACACTTTTAACTCAAACACCCAAAATCCGCCTATTTAAAGCAATATAATTATTGCACATTCGAAAAGATAACTCGCTTCACACGCTTCAGTTAAGCTGAAGTTCTTAAGTATTTCAACAGTTAAACATAACGAAGTCCTAACTCAATCTGCTTCCTATCACCTGAAACCCCCCTTAAGAGCTACGATCCGTACTCACCAAGCGTTTACCGAAGAGTGCCGCTTCCTCTTTCGACATTACCTAGCTCCCCGTTCAGCGGAAGCTACCAGAGGGGTAGCCCTCCGTCACCAACCTCACACAAAAAAACAGCCTTCGACTAAGATGGGTAAACCTCGCTGTTCAGGTATTGGAAACCTAAGTTGGTCATCCTGTGCTCTCCTTCGAACGAGAAGCAACATCGTCTGCTCCCAGCAGACGATGACCAACTCAGCGTTTCCCACAAAACAAAACCGAAACCCCACATTAAAACATACATATAATATTCAATAGGCCTTATTTGAGTGATCAGTCTTTCTGGAAGAGTTCATGAGTTGAGCTAAAATCGGGTAGTAAAGTGAATAAGTTGTACCGAATTCGAGAAGCGTCTTATGAAACGACTTCACAGAGACGTTTCAATGTGGTCATTTCACGCAGCGATGCTTGTCTGTTAGCACTGACAACACTACGCACACGCCGCTGCTCTCGGTCGTTAAGCGAGGGCCATCGACCACTGTGTTGTCCGTGGTGAGAGAGTGCCTGAAATTCGGTATTCTCGGTACACTATTGACACTGTGTATCTCGGAATATTGAATTCCTTAACGATTTCGGAAACGGCATGACCCACGCTTCTAGCTCCAATTACCATTCCGCGTTCAAAGTCTGTTAATTCCAGTAGTGAGGCCATAATCACGGTCGCCTTTCCACGTGAATGACAGTTCCAACAATGCACTACCCTTTTATACCTTGTGTACGAGGTACTTTTGCCATCCGTATACGTGCAAATTGCTATCCCTGACATTTCAGTGTATAGGTGCTTAATGGTTGCCCTTTTTTGATACGCCAGACGTCACTCATTCTTCCACAAGATTCTGATCTGTAATAACATCTCTTGCAGAAGATCCGTGTAAGGAACATGTTCGTACGTCTTTGCCCCATGGTGGATGGCGCTCTTAGTCGGAACTTCGAAAATTTCATTGGCCCTGATACCTTGGTGCCCCTCTATCCACAGCACAGTGATATTATTTTTCCGGCACTGCAGTACGGTCCGTAGCCTACTACACCAGCTAACTGTTGGCATTATTAACGATATGATTCCATGTTGCTGTTGTTGCTGTTGTGGTCTTCAGTCCAGACACTGGTTTGATGCAGCTCTCCGTGCTACTTTATCCTCTGCAAGCTTCTTCATCTCCCAGTACCAACTGCAACCTACATCCTTCTGAATCTGTTTAGTGTATTCATCTCTTGGTCTCCTTCTACGATTTTTACCCTCCACGCTGCCCTCCAAGACTAAATTGATGATGCCTAGATGCCTCAGAATATGTCCTACCAACCGATCCCTTCTTCTAGTCAAGTTGTGCCACAAATTTCTCTTCTCCCCAATTCCATTCAATACCTCCTCATTAGTTATATGATCTACCCATCCAATCTTCAGCATTCTTCTGTAGCACCACATTTCGAAAGCTTCTATTCTCTTCTTGTCCAAACTATTTATCTACCACGTATCACTTCCATACATGGCTACACTCCATATAAATACTTCGATTTCCTGACACTCAAATCTATACTCAATGTTAACAAATTTCTCTTCTTCAGAAACACTTTCCTTGCCATTGCCAGTCTACGTTTTATACCCTCTCTATTTCGACCATCATCAGTTATTTTGCTCCCCAAATAGCAAAACTCATGTACTACTTTAAGCGTCTCATTTCCTAATCTAATACCCGCAGCATCACCCGATTTAATTCGATTACATTCCATTATCTTCGTTTTGCTTTTGTTGATGTTCATCTTATATCCTCCTTTCAAGACACTGTCCATTCCGTTCATCTGCTCTTCCAGGTCCTTTGCTGTTCCTGACAGAATTACAATGTCATGTGCGAACCTCAAAGTTTTTATTTCTTCTCCATGGATTTTAATTCCTACTCCGAATATTTCTTTTGTTTCCTTTACTGCTTGCTCTATATACAGATTGAATAACATCGGGGATAGGCTACAACCCTGTCTCACTCCCTTCCCAACCACTGCTTCCCTTTCATGCCCCTCGACTCTTACAACTGTCATCTGGTTTCTGTACAAATTGTAAATAGTCTTTCACTCCCTATATTTGACCCCTGCCACCTTCAGAATTTGAAAGAGAGTATTTCAGTCAACATTGTCAAAAGCCTTCTCTAAGTCTACAAATGCTAGAAACGTAGGTTTACCTTTCCTTGATCTATTTTCTAAGATAAGTTGTAGGGTCAGTATTGCCTCACGTGTTCCAGCATTTCTACGGTATCCAAACTGATCTTCCCCGAGGTCGGCTTCTACCAGTTTTTCCATTCGTCTGTAAAGAATTCGAGTCAGTATTTTGCAGCTGTAGTTTATGAAACTAATAGTTCGGTAATTTTCACATCTGTCAGCACCTACTTTCTTTGGAATTGGAATTATTATATTCTTGAAGTATGAGGGTATTTCGCCTGTCTCATACATCTCGCTCACCAGCTGGTAGAGTTTTGTCAGGGCTGACTCTCCCAAGGCTATCAGTAGTTCTAATGGAATGTTGTATACTCCCGAGGCCTTGTTTCAACTTAGCTCTTTCAGTGCTCTTCACGCAGTATCATATCTCCCATTTCATCTTCATCTACATCCTCTTCCATTTCCATAATGTTGTCCTCAAGAACATCGCCCTTGTATAGACCCGCTATATACTCCTTCCACCTTTCTACTTTCCCTTCCTTGCTTAGAACTGTGTTTCCATTTGAACTCTTGATATTCATGAAAGTGGTTCTCTTTTCTCCAAAGGTCTCTTTAATTTTCCTGTAGGCATTATCTATCTTACCCCTAGTGATATACGTCTCTACACCCTTACATTTGTCCTCTAGCCATCCCTGCTTAGCCATTTTGCACTTCCTGTCGATCTCATTTTTGAGACGTTTGTATTCCTTTTTGCCATTCCATATGAACGACAATGCTCCTCGCGAGTGTGCCATAATAAAGACTGTGTGCTCATCTTAGCCATTAGAATATTCAAGCCCTCCTTGTACTCCAGTAAGCTCCGCTGTAAATACCGTGCCTTAGGGAGGAAGTTGGAATAGGTCACTATGGGATGTCTGTTCGTCATGAAATGCGCTTCCAACGCCATTTGACTTCTGTTATCCGTCTGTGTAAAGACGCTTCGCGCGTTCCCATCCACTTAAAAAGTCCTTTAAAAGTTGCAGTCCCATATTGCATTCCATGTGTAGTGTAACCGTTCCAATATCTAAAGCAGTTATTGCAATCCTCTAATATAATTATCATGAGAAGGTGAACAGTCCACAAATGAACGTTAATCCGTCAATTGCTGACTTAAGCGGACGCACGCCTGCACTAATCATTCGGTGTCTCCAGAGCCACACGGCGTCTTTGCATACGCCGCAGAGCCAGACTTCACAATCTACTCGTTTAGTTAGTCGCCATCCACCGGATTCAGGAAAAACCAGTGTTCGTAGTTAGTGAACTGTTAATAACTTTGCCACAACTCAGCCTGTAACTTTAGTTAAATATTACGGACATTTTTATTAATAAATTATTAAAAATGTATCTTAATGTGTGTTGCTCTGTGACGAAGCTGATTAGCTACTGCGTGCTTGACAAGCTACCTCAGTATAGCAGCTACTTTCAGTGGTAGTGGGTTCTCTGCCTGCCACCTTAATGTTGGACGCTAAGCTTATTTGTTGAAAACAGGAACCAGTCTAGTAACTTTAGTCCAAGGTGTTCAAGGTGTATCACTTTACCATAACGTCAGTGTGCGAATGGTGTACGAAAAATACTCTATAGCCATGCATGCCGTTCAAGACAAAAATACGTAATCTTCATCGTAATTTAATTGACGTCTGTAAACAAAGTGTATGGTGTTAAGACTGAATGAGTACTAAAAATGTCATACACTCACTTTGTGTCTCCTAAAACAGCACGTATACCGTGCAGCACCGAGTCCTTGGTGACGTCACTGTATTTCAGCCACAACCCTATCCCCGCCTGCTGTATCTTGGCAGCGTTGTGATCCTGATCGGAGAAGAACGGGATGACGAGGAACGGGACAGCGTGGTACGTGGCTTCATTCATACTCTGAAGACCTCCTTGCGTGACGAAGAGGACCAACTTCGGGTGAGCTGTGAACAGAACAAATAGTACCTTACAAATGCCCAATGAATTTTCACTCTGCAGTGGAGTATGTACTATTATGAAACTTACTGGCAGATTAAAAGTGTGTTTCGGACTGGGACTCGAATCCTTTCATGGGCAAGTGCTCGACCGACTAGCAAAACGTCCCCTGTTCGAATCCCTGTCCGGCACAGAGTTTCAGTCTGAGAGGAAGTTTCAACATTGCACGTCGTGCGACCATAACAACTTTACACCGTTTTAAGAAGAGCAAACGTTAAAGAGCAAACTATAAAGAGAAATAATAGCTTCGTTAGTGATGTACCAATGGTAAAGAAATACCCGTCAAAGCTTTCAGAATGTCCACAATGATGATATCTCACCTTTTTGCTGAGCTACTATTATTCAAGTGGAAGACTGTACAGTGTTCATGGCGATGTTTGTTATGTCTGATTTACAATGTATCGGTGCATTTACATGCGTTTTTTAACCCCACCCCCCACCCCCAGTATTACTTTAAATTGCTTCAAGGAACATAATGAGTAATATACAGTTGGAAAAGATGGCAGAGGGGCAAGTGCGAAAAATCATTTTATTAACTGTTTTGTAAAAGTCTGTTGAACGTCTACTGCAGAGATCGTCCGAGCGGGCACGCAAAATCGTGGTACGGGGAAAAGAGTAACAGCGATGTTAACTGTAGGCGCGGTGGATGCGCGGAACAATAGCCATGCAGTAAGAGGCACTAACACCTAAGGACTACAGATAACACAGACCGCGCACGCTCCTGTCTTTGCCGAGTTGGGGTTTCGAACCAACATCTAAGTCACGTGACGGAGGACAGAGAGACGATCTTCTGTCATTATGCGTTATGTAAACTGGAGCTGGCAGGTACTGGTTTTCTCGTTTTGAGCTGAAATCATTGATTTTTAACAACCGAACGAACTGTTGTATTATTATATACATGAAGTATTAAGTTAACCTAATTTCTGTGAAATTACTACTATTAATGCGGTGGTTATCGTTTTTACTTGTGTCCAGGTCAAAAGTATTGACAGTTCTTTCATTTTATAAGCGACAGAATTACAGTTCTTCAATGAATCCTTGTTTTACACAAAATAGCTGTATGACTTTTGCTACATACAGTGACATAAGCCGATACGTAAAGCAAGCAAAACACTGGCTATTTAAAATAAAAGAACCTGTTAGGGAAACGTTACCTGTCCACTCTACAAGAAGAAGAATTTTTATAGGTATATTCTATAGGTATATTTTATAGGTATATTTCAAAATGGACGAGAAAGCATTAAGACAAATGTCGATTATTACTGTGAAAAACCGTTTGCAGAAATTAGTTATGGCAGCTTTGAAGGACATATAGAAATAATGTTTTTCTTCAGCGGAATGGACATGTTTAAAATAGTCCTCCCTTCGATAACACATCTGTGATACGAATAAAAGCTGTACTCAGTGAGTACCGTGAAATAAGGCTACACCATGAAGCGACATTCCACAGTGAGGAGCTACATCATGTTCGGATTAGGATTTTCCAAACAAAAATACTGTTGTTTAAAAACTAGTGATAGTGTATTAGTTTTGGAAATAAAAATTAAAAATGGGCATTTAATTAGCCACTCTTCATATCTAGATTCAAGAATTAAAAACTTCTGTTATTTAGAGGGAAGGTACGAGTATTTGATGTGAAGTTATATTTCAAGTAGCTATGCGCTGTAAGCACTGTGTTTCCAAATGTAAGTAACTATTTTGTTTGAAAAATACGAGTATATTGAAATAAATATTAAGCTACCAGTTGGAAATAAACAGCAACTATTTCGTACAAGTGTGGAGGCAGCAATTTTTTTTTCCAAGTAGCAGCTGTCTTTTTAATTTACTTATTTAAATTCAGGAGGTGTTGGTGTGGATAGTGCTAAGCAATGTCGTGGTAGGTAGATTAATGTTAATACCGATTAAGGTCTACAATTTGCTTTTCTTTTGTTAGTGTAAATATTGGATCATTCCATAATCTTGATGGTAGCTGCAGTGCACAAGGAATAACAGTTGTCACAGATCAAAATTTGTGCTTTGCACTACAAACAGAAACAATGACGTTCATATATGCTGAGAGTTTGCACCCTGCACATTATGGATAAAAACGGAAGTCATTTCCTGTAAAAGCATATAAAACCTTTCATGAAAATCTCAGTTGTGAAAGGAAGTATTTACACAATTCGAAAGTTAAGGCGTATGTTGGTCCTTAGGTGTAAAACTAGATGAATGACTAAGATTTTGAAATGGCAGGATTGTAATATCTAACTACAGGAATTATCTCTATAATAAACGTTTTCTAATATATTATACTTCCTGTACTGATACCGTATCAGTATCGGGACTGGATTAAGCCAAAGCCACCAAACATAAATACTTATTTTTTTATAAAAACTATACATTATGGACAAAAACGGAAGTCATTTCCTGTAAAAGCATATAAAAGCTTTCACGTGTGTTGTTCTCGTAAGACATTGCCACATGTAAAAATGATAACTATCGCATTAATATTAGGAGTACTACCAAATATGTGTCGCAACGACTCCGTTCATTTAAGAAGAACCATGAGGTAAGCGCTCTTTACCCTTCGCTGTTTGTTTGTGGTATGATGGACGTTCACAGATGCAGTGGCTGTTTTCACAAAAAGAGGCACTTTGGCAATATATCTTCACAAGTCTTTGTAACTAAATGGGAATGAACGTGCAGAAGGATGAGAATGCTCAGTATTTATTATGGAGTCGCATAATCGATGGCTTCCCCAAATTTGCTATGAAACGACATTACAGTGCCATGCAGAAATAATTTTAAGATAAAGCTGAAAATGGAAGAGCAAAAAATTACAGCGGTTGTTAGACGGGATTCAGTACTGTGTACGTCAAGAAATACTTCGTGGTGCGCATCGAGCACGTGAAGAAATTGCTGGTACGAATACTAAAGTTTGTGAAGTCGCAAACATTATTCAGTTTCAACAGTTTACGATGGAACTGAACGTAGAGGACCTACATTTTATATAATAGTTCAAAGTACGTTGGGTATGTCGAGGACCATGCCTGGAACAATTTTTCGATTTAAAACCAGCTGTTGAATTTTGAGGGAAAAGGACTGCAGGAACGAAAGTTATAACATCCTGCATGGATTGCAGACCTCGCATTTAAGTGAATTTTACTGCACACTGCCCACAGTAAGGCACTGCAAGGTGAGGAACAACTTATTTCCGATTTTTTGGGAATGCATTTAAAAACAAAATCGCATTGTAGAAGGGACAAATTCTGACAAACACAGTCCAGTTCCCTAAGCTCACTGGTGTTATAAAAAACGCAACGTTCGAGGAATTCATTGTGGCCTTTAAAGAATTATAAATATAGTTTTCTAAACTTTTCCAGGATAATCCCAGTGTTTCTTTTGTTTTCAAGACGCTTTATATTCCGTTTCTCGCTTCATTTGAAAGCGTCACTGTGCATATTTAGATATAACTGACTCATTTGCAATTTAATTCCCGTTTTAAAGACAAATACTTTTACGTGAAAACTGTCCAGGACATATACATTGTTTCCTTCATGTTTCTCCAAAATGAGGTTACAGAAGAGCTAGAATATTTCGATTACATATGTGTATGATGGATCTTTTTTCGATTACGAAACTAAACAAGTGACGATTACGTGGCAAACTGAGTGCGAAAATCTGTGAAATTGTCTGCATGTGTCCGTATGCTGACAGTTTGTACCAGGCAAAAAATATGTTACGCTTTCAAGGCGCCAAAAGGTAATTAAATAATAGTGAAAATTTGTTGCATTTGTGATGTATGTTTTTGGGTAAATGTGAACTATAAAACCACATCGTATGCACTGCGACTGCATTGCCATTTAAATGCAGCACGTTTGCAGTTTTCCCCTCTTCTGTCCCCTCACGCAGAGGCAGTCTGCCAGGCAGGCTGAGCGGTATGGAGCTGGTGCCACAGAATGGGTTGCGAGCCACATTTTCGGCTGCTCGTGTTTTAATGTAAGGGAACCATCACAACGGTAACAATGATATCTGAAATTCTCTGTGAAAACAAGGGAAATATTTATAGAAACACTGAAATTTTGAAGGAAAGCTAGTGCAGATATGTGTCTCCTATACTAAGTGATGGCAGTGTATAAAGACAATAATAGTGCAATGAGTAAGCACGAAATTCTACAGATGCGTAATCCCATCTCCGTCGATGCAAATTCGATTAACCAATCTTTATACTACTTTAGTTTGCCTATAAATCACTATCACATTAATAAATGACTCGACCGTATATGGGGCATAGACAACACCTAATTCCTTGAAAATCTCATGAATAATACACGAAAAACGCGCTTGAAAATCGGAATCATTTCCCTAAACATGTCATGCCGACAATGGCACTACGTCCATCGCATCTCACAACCTACCGAGCTGTTCCAAGTATCATCAAGCTCATTTTCTCTGTTGTGTCTGCAGATATTTGCAGTTTCGTCTTTGTACTGTTTAGCTAGAGTCGATCAAACGAATGCTGTACATCACGTCTTTGATGCAACATCCATTGTTGATGGAAAGTGTCCGTATGTTTCCCATTATGAACAAAATTGTTTTTAAAGCTGAATTTTCAGTAGGCCCAGAAGAAGTCCACTGTAACCGTGGCTGAAACATGGAAACGCTATACGATACTCAGAAAGCTTCTCTGTCAACTGGCTCTGGCTGCGGACGCTTACTCTGTTATACTGAATTTTAAGAGTTTGTTCGATAGCCCAATATAGTGTGATATTCGTTTAGTCAATATGTATCAACAGCGACGTTAAAGCACCATATTCAGGTCCTCTGACTCTACATGGGACACTTCTTTTAAGATCTGGTCGTAGAATGTGTAAGTAGGCTGTTTATGGTTTCTTTATGTAAGTAGGCTGTTTATGTTTTCTTATTGGCAACGTTACGTAGCGCTCTATATGAAAATCACTGGCTGTGCTGTGTGCAGTCTGTGGCTAGTTTGCATTGTTGTCTGCCATTGTAGTGTTGGGCAGTGGCAGCTGGATGTGAACAGCGCGTAGCGTTACGCAGTTGGAGGTGAGCCGCCAGCAGTGGTGGATGTGGGAAATGAGATGGCGGATTTTAGAGTACAGAATGGATATTATGAACTGCTATGTATATTATGCTTTTTCAACACTATTAAGGTAAATACATTGTTTGTTCTCTATTAAAATCTTTCATTTGCTAACTATGCCTATCAGTAGTTAGTGCCTTCCGTAGTTTGAATCTTTTATTTAACTGGCAGTAGTGGCGCTCGCTGTATTGCAGTAGTTCGAGTAACGAAGATTTTTGTGAGGTAAGTGATTTGTGAAAGGTATAGTTTAATGTTTGTCTGGGCCATTCTTTTGTAGGGATTTTTGATAGTCAGATTGCGTTGCGCTAAAAATATTGTGTGTCAGGTTAAGCACAGTCGTGTATAAATTGTTCTAAGGGGACGTTACATATGGCGCCCCTGCCAGGATTCGAACCTGGAATCTTCTGATTTTTTTCTTGTAGTTTGTGTAATTAGTGTAGCTTTTGTTTATTGCTAGCACATAATTGTAGAGAGAATTTCCTTTGTAGTTGTAGTTTTTCATTGTTGTACAGTAAAACAGTTGTGGCATGCATGTAGATTTGCACCAAGTATTTCGCAGCTGCGCTTGCAATTAACTACATATTATTTTCAGTGCTATGTTAATGTGTTCTCTTATTTTTGCTATTCAAATTGTGCTTTTCTGTGTTATCGTGTGAAATATTGTGACAATAATGGCGTGTGAAAAACGTAACACTAGGCTCCAAAGTAAACTGAGAAATAATAGTGACGACGAGCGTAGCTTATCAGCACCACTGGGTAGTGAATTAACAGACATTCGAAGTAGTAATTTGGTAAATGTGCATAGGGAAATGGAGCGGGCGGCAAATAATGGTATAGACAGTAAAACAGGCAGTGAACAGGGAAGCATTATCGATCGATCGGTCGGCAACAGCTCGCCTCAGGAATCCGAAATGACAGAACACAATACTGCAAATACTGTAGACTTCGGTTTTGGGTCCTCACCGTTTTCTCAAATGAGTCAAGACACATTTTCTGCTTGTCAAAATGTGAATGTTGCCGGTGAAAATGCACTGCCAAAAAGCATAGAGAAACAGATTCCAGACACTAATACATTACTATTGCAATTAATGCAACAAATGGAACAAAATCAGAGACAAATGGGACAAAATCTTCAAAAGTTAGACACAATGGAACAAAATCAGAGACAAACACAGCAAAAGCTTCAAAAGTTAGACACAATGGAACAAAATCTTAAAAAGTTAGACACAGTGGAACAAAAGCTTAAAAAGTTAGACACAATGGAACAAAATCTTCAAAAGTTAGACACCACACTTGAACAAACACGTGAAGATTTAACTACTGAATTACATAACATTGAATCGAAATGTCAAAAAGTCTGTAATGACGTAAAAACACAAAGTTGTGAGCATTTTCAACCTATTTTTTCACGGCATGACAATGCATTACAGAATCACGAAGCAGTCATAAAAGAACTGCAAACTATTGTTCATGAAAATCATGAGACCTTGTGGGCTAAAATTGACTCAGTTGCATCTACCGATTCGGTTACGCAACTTGCAAAAACTCAGGAAAACTTGAAGGACACAGTAGATTCGATTTCAACACAAATGGACACTCTGAAACTTGGTTCAGAAAAACACACTGAGGAAATGTGTTCACTATCGGAGAAAGTAGCCGAACTTTCAGATCAGGTCACTAACTTATCTACAAAGGTAGATGATGATCTGAATGACACAAGACCTGTAGCCTTCACCGACACAGAAGAGTATGAACAAATTGGAAAATTCAAACAAAATCAAAATCAAATCAATACACAGTACAAAAGAGAAATCCGGGAAGTACAAGATCAGCTGACACAGGTAATACTAGAATTACGTATTTCAGAGGCCACTCGCGCTCCAATACAGGAAGAGGGACATAGAAATACGGAACAGCCACAAAGTAATAACTCAGGGCACTTCGGAAATTATGAAAGAAATTGGCAAGGTACACCGAATTTTGAGATGGAACCGCCGACACGACGAACTAATGACCGATAAGCGACTTGCCGACACGCTGATTTTGACTATAAGCTGTTCATTACTACACGTAAATTCAAAATGTTTAAGAATTCTGCCAACGACATTCATCCACAAGCGTGGCTCCATCAATTCTCTCATTGTTTTCCTCCCAACTGGTCATTGGAGCACAGGTTAGAATTTATGTGTGGCTACTTGGAGAATGAACCAGCTGTAAGAATGCGATCGGTCATTCACGATTGTCACAGTGAAGGAGAATTTTACCATGCGTTCCTCTCAGCATATTGGTCACAAGCTACACAAGACCGAGTAAAACATAGCATCATGATGATGAAACACTTTGAACAATCTGAATTTTCCAGTCTTGTCAAATATTTTGAAGACATGTTGCACAAGAATCAGTACCTGTCAAACCCATACAGCCCTCAGAACTCATCCGCATTTGCTTAATCAAACTACCTGAACATTTACGACATATTATTTTAGCAGGACGTTGCAAAGACGACATTGAAGCTTTTCAGGGATTGTTACAAGAATTAGAAATTGACACAGACAGTCGTGGGATGCGAAAACAGGAAAACAATCACTAAAGGTCACATCCATCACAATTCCGTGACGACAGAAACAATAACTGGAGACGACAATTCTATTCTTACAACGTAAATCGTGACCAAAAGAGACACCACCCATATGACAACCACTGGCAGAGTAATAGTTACAGAGAGAGATCGCATTTCCGTAGTAATGAATATGACAGAGACACTCATAGAAACAGACAATTTGGCAACCAGAACAATTATTATCATGGGAGACAGAATAACTTCAGACGCAACGGTCCAGCGCGCAGTTACGATTCAGGTAGAAATTCTCCACCACTTAACCGACAAGAAACAAATTACAGGAACTACCGACATGACGACAGACGATATGATCGTAACGACAGACCTGAACTGCATCAGAACTGGCGGGATTCTGGTCATGGTGAATTTGTGGAAGTTAGGCCTCCTAATCCCAGTAACGACACGTGGCAACAAAGAGACAGACAATGACTCGCGCCGCAGGCATACACGTGCGTCGGCTGGCTCCGAGAAAAATAACATTATATCTGGTACTGCTAATGAGATTTTCATGCAACATTTTGGTTTGCTTGAGAGTGGATTCTGGATTTGAAGTACTTTCTGTGAGATACCAGATGAGACAGTAGTTAGTTTATGTGACAGATACACGATTTTATCACGACACTACTAACGAGTGACAATTTACAATGTTGCTTTTGCGGTGTTTCTGTTTTATATCTGCACTGTTTTTCTGAATTATTGTGGAAAGTAAAACATGTTTTAGTAGTAACTTTTGTGATATAGCTACAAGGAGACAGCCTTTTCTGTAGCACAACAATACGTTACAGCACAGTACTTTCATCATCACAACAATAAGCGTAATAACTAAGATATCTATACGCAAAGCATTTCACTTTTGTTTATCATGAGGTAAGTACATTGACTTCTGCAGAACTTAGCTTTTGGAGGACAATAACTACGACACTTCCACAGAGATTATCTTACAACAAGATGAACATTTAGCGCTACAGGACACGCATTTGAGTGCTTAATTTTGTACTTAAACCATTTATTTTTCAAGATTTTTGAAATACAAAGAAAGTTTCCTGTTATACATTTCATTCCATTGCTGTAATCTGTAACACTTGAGGGTATAATTACATTAATCCTCAGGGGGGGACACGCTTACTTTGTGTATCATGTGTTTGGCAAGCGCAAGGAGCCCTAGCTAATATGGTATTTGCTTATACAACTTTACACATCGGTACCATATTCCTCTAACACATAAATTACATAGCTATCTGATCATTTAACTGAGAGAGACAAACATTTTTTTTTACTATGTCAGTGACAGATATTTATGCAATTACACAGCTGGATAACTTCACACTTATGAAATTGTATTTTGTCTGTACTGTGTGAACTGTTCATATTTTTTCGGACCCATTGTGATACTATGAGAGCTTTGAATGATGTATTTGGTATGAGATCTTGATTTTTAAAGTACGTTTGAGGTAGATGACACTACTGAAATGAGCAGAGAATTTTCTTTAGGTTTTGAAATTATTGCAGAAAGCTACGACGTTTTTGAGATTTGACTGAGGTGTTATGATGTTATTTTTACGACGACGATGTGTATTATGCTGTTGAGGTATGTTAATGATCAATAAGCCGATGATATATGAGGAATTTGATTATGCTACATACTTATTAAGATGAAATATTGAAAAAGTGTCGACGAATATGTATATGTGTAGTAAGGTAAGGAGTAATGAATAGTGGTTAGGGACTCTGATTTATGAAAAGGATGTTGGAAACCAAGAAACGGACTTTAAGAGTTATGAAATGTATGTAAATGTGTGAATGTATCACAATGCCGACAAAAATTTTTTGGACACTGTTATATCAATAGCATTTGGTTTCTACAGACTTGTAATGCAAATTCTTGACCTGTGAAATATTTTTATATAAGACTGTCACTGTAGCGGAAACTGCTGTCATAAATATTTCTGTAAGAAAGTTAAGTGACCACCTGCACGTAATGCGTCGTGGGCACCCAGCTGTGCGACAGACGCCCTAAAAAAGCCTTTTAGAGGCACAGGTAGAAAAGAAAAAAAAAGGGAGGCCATTATCCCCGTTTTTGACATACCTTTGTAGAAAGCACCGCAAATACGACACGCTTACATCTGCACACCTGATTATGACAAGCGTCTTTCTCTAGAATTGAGGGAATTTTTACTGCATTATGAAATGCCATATGGCTAATGAGTGATGTTTCATGCCGTCCTTCGTACATATTTGCTCATTTCCTTTAATATCTAGTTCCTAGCTGCACTGCAGCATTGGTTAAAATAAAATTTAATATATGTACTAATATAGTTATTTTATGCCTACAGATCCAGTCAATAAGAAATTTATGATCTACTTCCAAGAAAATGAGGGCACATAAATAGACATTTCCCTTCACAGGAATTGCATAAATAATTTCTTTACGATTCGGTAACTTATCTGCTAGTGTAAGTTCTCGTGATGCATCACTCTAGCGTTAAGATGTGACATAGGTATTAAACATGGCCATTTTTACTGTAATATTTTTTCTGCTTGAGCTTTGTCATGTATAGATATAAGTTTTATATTTTTTATATTTTTTATATTTGCTGCTGCTGTTTGCCAGGCATAGTGTTACTGAATTTGACTTTGTGTTACTCTTCTAAGCTAGTTTTACTACTGTTTTATTTTTCTTGTTTGCTGCACAGTGCCTTATATTAGTTGTGGTACTGCAATTGCTTTGCCTATTTAAAATTTTTGTCCTTGATGTTTGTGTTAATTGTTTTATGCTGCTGCATTGCCTCGTCCCTTAGTTTAGCATCTGAGCTCAGTAGATTTAAGTTAGCTTAAGAGGGGGTAGCCTCTAAGAGAATGATTTGCAATGAATTTGAAGAAATGCACTGAGAAGTTATACGAACAAAGTACAGGTATAGGAAGGATTTTCTTGGAAATAAATAATGAGGTAAGACATATGTGAAATAAATACAGAAAGCATGCTTGGATAGGATTTTTTTGGTGGAAGCAAAGGTTGAAATAAGACGAAATATCTATGGAATGAAGTTTTGGGATGGACTGCAGTACCAAATGTTACACTGAAAACGAACCCTGTCCTTTCCTATTGTGTTATCCCACTATGTGTTTGTGTACCCTTGTGTAGTTGTTTTCTTCCTGTCTCTGTGTAGTTTCATAGAATTTTTTCTTCTTCTAATACTAAGCTATATTCACTATGATGAGGAATACTGTTATCCTCAAATATAGTTGGCATTAATAATATGTTATTTACCTTGTAAAGATGCTTAGACATTATTTATTCTGTTTTGTTTTAATGCTCACGTGTAAAGTTGATGTATCAAAAGTTATTCTGATCGTTTATGTATCTACTTATCTCATAATTCCTGTAACATTGATGTATATGTTTATTTCTATTCTGTTGTAAAGCCTGTACTACAAATGTTATCTGTATTGTTATGTTCTTTAATGATGTATTTTGTACCTTTGTAATTGTATTCTAATGTTATTATATTGTAATTGACACCAGTTCATCAATTTAAGTAACTTGTACGTTACATTTCACTGCACACGTTTCTGTTGGTCACAGTAATGCACAATATGTGAGAAGTTGGGACTGTTGTGTTTGCATGTGTGTTAATAATTCAGCAAGGGACTGGATAACAGCATTGCTGGTTCTAAGGACAATTCCAAAAACTTTGTGAGTGCACAAGTGGTGATTATGGACTTGCTATATTAACTGCAAGACTCTTCAATGGTGATTGTGCACCCGCACAGTCACAACAGATGGCTGCTGGCCATCTCTACAAGGACTGCAGTGGGTCTGCATCTTTGATGACTCACCAGTACCATTATTTCTACAAGGACTGCAGTGGGTCTACACCTTTGCTGACTCACCAATACCATTATTTCTACAAGGACTGCAGTGGGTCTGCATCCCTGGTGGCCCACCAAAACCACAATCTCTACCAGGACTACAGTGGGTCTACTCTGTGATGACCTACTTAGTAATATTCATCAACTTCGACTGACTCTGCTGTGGGTTTGCTCTGTTGTGGCCCATTACCTGTCAGCATGTCAAGAGTCAGCACTGTCTTCCTGTTGGAAGGACAACACTACTTCTTCAAGACTGCATGGACATCCATTACTTCCGTGTGCATTGTCTTTTACTGCTCAGACTTTTATAAAAGAAACGGCAGTTTTACTGTGATGGATGATCAGGACTGTCTTTATGGACTGTGAGAAAATTTTAGCTTTTGACCACCATTGTATTAATAAGTGTGTGCATTTGATATCTTTGTTATTGTAATTACGAAAAATTTTATCAAATCATTATTGGCCACTGGCCAAAACAATTTGTAAAATTTTTTGTGGGGAGCATGGGGGCTATGTAAGTAGGCTGTTTATGTTTTCTTATTGGCAACGTTACGTAGCGCTCTATATGAAAATCACTGGCTGTGCTGTGTGCAGTCTGTGGCTAGTTTGCATTGTTGTCTGCCATTGTAGTGTTGGGCAGCGGCAGCTGGATGTGAACAGCGCGGAGCGTTGCGCAGTTGGAGGTGAGCCGCCAGCAGTGGTGGATGTGGGAAATGAGATGGCGGATTTTTGAGTACAGAATGGATATTATGAACTGCTATGTATATTATGCTTTTTCAACACTATTAAGGTAAATACATTGTTTGTTCTCTATTAAAATCTTTCATTTGCTAACTATGCCTATCAGTAGTTAGTGTCTTCCGTAGTTTGAATCTTTTATTTAGCTGGCAGTAGTGGCACTCGCTGTGTTGCTGTAGTTCGAGTAACGAAGATTTTTGTGAGGTAAGTGATTTCTGAAAGGTATAGTTTAATGTTTGTCTGGGCCATTCTTTTGTAGGGATTTTTGATAGTCATATTGCGTTGCGCTAAAAGTATTGTGTGTCAGGTTAAGCACAGTCGTGTATAAATTGTTCTAAGGGGACGTTACAAATGTTGACCCATATTTTGCAGGACGGAACCTTGATAGGTTTCAGGAGACACTTGGAATGAAATGTTCATTAACTTCCTGTAAATTGTGGAAGCAAGGCTCAGCCCAGTAGCGTCATACATGTGTGCAGGTCATACGCATTTTGCAGCTAAGAAACAGGACACGTAATGCCTCAGCTACTAAGTTTCAATATCAACCATCCACTCAATTTAAAGTACTTATCAAGACCACCATCCGCGCATACACACATCCTTAATGTAATTGGTTCAAATGGATCTGAGCACTATGGGACTTAACTTCTGAGGTCATCAGTCCTCTAGAACTTAGAACTACTTAAACCTAACTAACCTAAGGACATCACACACATCCATGCCCGAGGCAGGATTCCAACCTGCGACCATAGAGGTCGCGCGGATCCAGACTGTAGCGCCTAGAACCGCTCGGCCACTCCGTCCAGCAACGTAATTGGGATCCACTGCTACAATAAGAGATAAATCGCAATACGACCGCTGTGGTTTGAGTTCCACGTTATGTCACACATACTGTTCAATGTGCATGATTGCACAACTTCGGTGGTCAACAGTTGTGGCAATATTGGTTTGGTAAGCTCATATGCAATCGGTTTCTAATTGTCCTGAGGCCAAAATCCGCATGAAAAGCAAAGTGACATCAGTTTTTAATTGTCCTGGGACCAAAAACTGCATAAGAAGAGATATACATCGGTTTCTAATTGTCAGGAGATTGGAGTAACACATGTTCAATATGCTGTCCACCGTTTTCTGGCTCAAGCTGAAATCCAGAAACAGCATATTTCAAAACAGAGCGGAATGTCTTTGGTGTGGGGGGGAGGGGGGTCTGGGTCACGTTCGTAATGCTTTGCGCAATGCGTGCCTTCATTTCGGTTACGTTAGTAGTTGGAGCACTGAACACAACATCTTTCAGATAACCCCACAACCAGAAGCCACATGAATTAAGATCAGGTGTACTGGATCGCCAGGCGTACGAAAATGGCGGCTGATATTCCCAGCTTTTCCGAAATGCCTCTCCAGCAGTGCCTCACTGGCTGTGCAATGTGGATAGGAGCGCCATCTTGCATAAAAATGATCCTACCCACACATCCACGCTGTTGAAGGTTCGGAATGACGTTGGTGAGCAAAATACTGTCATAACGTTTACAAGTGAGGGTATAGGTAACGGGACCGGTAGGCACCACACTGTCATCTTGACTGATTGAAGTGGTAGCAATTGATGTGCGTGCGGATTTCCCTTTGCCCATATTCTGTAATTCTGCATGTCCTTGGAAAAGAAAATGGGCTTCGTCTGTCCACAGAATTTTCCATGGCCATTCACGGTCCGCTTCCATGTGAGCAAGAAATTCCAGAGCGAACGTTTATCTTGCTGGCAGGTTATCAAGAAGTAGCTCCTGAACCAGGATGTTTCGTAGGATCTGTTGCACTATACTCGTAGACTGTCAGGGAATTCCCTGAGCTTTGCTCACCACGGCTCAATTCCCCTCCAATGCTGACTTGCTTCCTCCCTCTGCCACATTGGACTTCAAAAGAACCTGTCTGTTCGAATTTTGCTTCCTTCTTCTACCACATTGGACTTTTTCGAATTTTGCAGTCATTTTCTCCAAACCCTTACCAGATGTCGGACCAATGCCTTTTTGTCACACTTAACTCGCAATCGGGAGGTCGACGTTTCAAGCATGCGTTCAGCCATCCTGATTTAGTTTTCCCGTGATTTCCCTAAAATGTTTCAGGCAAATGCCGTGATGGTTCCTCTGAGAGAGCACAGTTGACTTCCTGCCCAACCACGACGGGACCGATGACCTCGCTGTTTGGGTTCCTTCCCTAAATCAACCAAACAATCGACCTCTTTTTATATTCAGAATTTCTGTAGGGCTACTGACGAACAGTCGCAATTCTTGCAAAAGAGCTTTACCAGCAGCACACGATCCTTCACGGAGATAGTCATGCTGGGCGTTTTGGATGCAAACTGAGAAGTAGCCGTGTGCAGCGTACCTCTTGGTGTGCATATTCTGACCCTTACAGAGCCATCTAGTGGTAAAACTTTCGATTCTTTTTCCCTGTGGCTTATCCCCCTGCTGTTCAAATTTTGACGTTATTCTGAGCAGTGATTCTCTTCCTACAACGTTTTGGAAATGGAATTTTAATTATGGATGCTACGAGGTCGCGCAAGGACTGACGGACTGCCCCGGCGGTTCGTCTAGAGATGGAGTCGAGTGACAGGTGTGGGTTAGTGACGCAGTACCAGGGCGTGGTTGCAGATGCCTGCGCATCTTGCTGCCAATGCCTGGGGGCGAACTTATCGGAAAGGTTGCTAAAGCGTAAAATTGCGTAGGAAGTCTGGCAACAATGGAGAGTGTCTTAGAAGGTAAATAGCTCCATTACTACTACTGCTGGTGAATTATTACATGGAACGTAAAACTTTGCGACTATGCTCTAACTAAATTACCAAAATCGGCTAAGTAGGATGCCCATTATTTATTTGTTCACACAACAATGCAACCTCTGATTCAAAGCTATCCACAAGGAGATACATATTGTTTATAGTACACTCTCTGTTAACGATGATAGGCTTTGTTGACTCATTTAGCCCCAGTTTGGCAGTTCCAGAAGAAAAACTTCTGCCCAAACCTGTCAATATTGGAGCTGTCTTGCCTGAGGTGAACAGATACGCATCGCCCGAGGTATCTACTTCTGCAGGGGTTAGACTACAGCAGCAAACCAGCAGGTCAGCTTTCCACAGAAGGTATGATTGTACTAGGGCGAGGGACTCTAGCTGATTTGATGCCACAGATTTACATGTGTCAACGGTGCGCCCATAGACTGTCGTTGGGTTCCTCCGAAAGCTGTTACACGTATGTGGAGCTGGCTTTTGCCCAAAGTAATCTGACTCATTCAGTTCCGTTGTGCGTTGTGTCGCGACAGTCACCAGCTGCAGTGCAGCCTTAAGAACAGTTCCTTACCTCTTTTTTTTTTTTTTTTTTTTTCGTGTGGCTTGGGCCCTCCGTCGGGCAGACCATTCGCCGGGTTCCAGTCTTTCAATTTGACTCCACTTCGGTGACCTGCAGTCGATGAGGATGATGATGAGGACAGCACAACACCCAGTCCCTGGGAAGAGAAAATTCCCCAACCCACCTGGGAATCGAAACCAGGCCCAGAGGATTGACAATCCGCCATGCTGACAATTCAGCTACCAGGGGCGGACCTTCCCTTAATACTGTTGGTGGAGTCTTGTTAATATCCTTGTTGGCATTACTTATGACATTCCTAGTTAAGCTGTTTCCTTAGCTGATCTTTTGAAGATTAGTCACTCTCATGAAAAGCAAGTCCTCACATTTAAGGCAGTGGTGAATTGCTGTATTCTGCATTTTGTATTTCAAATCTGGCAAAGTTAATTTTGATTTTCAAAAAGCTGTTAGTGGCTCAGAGTTCATTACTGTTAATTGAGTTCATTATTTTCTCATCACGATTTTCTCGTCATGATTTATAAGCATGTTGAATTTTCTATTTGGAGCAAATAAGGTTGCCCAGCATAAATATTTAAATTATCTCCTATACAGTTGAATGCGTAACAAATCGGCTGTGTATTATTCTAACATTTTGAAGCCAGTCACTCCACTTTTCCCACTCCCCTTCTAATCAGAATTATATTTCGTAAGAGGAAAGTATTTACCGTTAATGAGTGCCACTAATATTAACTGAGCCATGTTAAATTCTAATAACGAACAAGACTGAAAGACAGTGGTTGGGAGCTTACCGAGAACATCCTGCTGCGGCAGCCACTTGCTGATCATCACATTGTCTGGTTGTCCAGGCAACGAGTCGTTCTCCCACTTCCAGAGGACTCGCTGTGGGAGCTCACGAAACGCATCCAGGAAGGCCTGGACTTTCTCCCACGGCAAGGCATTGCTCTTCACGTTGGATCCGAGGCTTAGGTAGATCACTCCATTCGCTGCCCCATCCATAAACTCTTGAATGCGCTGAAAAAATGAAAATAGCGAACTATGATTAATATAAAATGTTGTTATAGGCTTCTTTATCTGTGTGACGAAAGAAGTGAAACACCCATAAAAAACGTTAGATGTCAATGTAACATCGTAGAGTTGCATACCATCGGCGGGTATGTAACCGATTGGAGTTCCAGTTCTCTGTGACAGTTACAACGACCACCAGACTGCATTCATGTTGTTCGTCTTTAGTTTTGTTGCCAGGCCTGTCTGGATACATAAGAGGCATGAACTGCGTGAGATACTGAATGCTCACTGTGAAGGACAGGGAGATGCCGCGTACTCGCTTGAAACAGCATTATCACTTCCCGGACGACCTCGGTTTGAGTCTTCGACTGGGTAGTAGATGGTTAAAAAATGGTTCAAATGGTGTAAGTAGGCTCTTTAGGTGTTTATGTTGGTAACACCACGTAGCGCTCTGTATGAAAATCACTGACTGTGCTGTGTGCAGTCTGCGGCTGATTTGCATTGTTGGAATATTTGCTATTGTAGAGTTGGGCAGTTGGATGTGAACAGCGCGTAGCGTTTCGCAGTTGGAGGTGAGCCGCCAGCAGTGGTGGATGTGGGGAGAGAGATGTGCGGAGTTTTGAGAGAGGATGATCTGGACGTGTGTCCGTCAGAAAAAGGAAATTTGTAAGACTGGATGTCATGAACTGATATATATATAATGACTTTTGAACACTAATAAGGTAAATACATTGTTTGTTCTCTATCAAAACCTTTCATTTGCTAAGTATGCCTATCAGTAGTTAGTGCCTTCAGTAGTTAGAATCTTTTACGTAGCTGGCAGTATTGGCGTTCGCTGTATTGCAGTAGTTCGAGTAACGAAGATTTTTGTGAGGTAAATGATTCATGAAAGGTATAGGTTATTGTTAGTCACGGCCATTCTTTTGTAGGGATTATTGAAAATCAGATTGCGTTGCGCTAAAAATATTGGGTGTCAGTTTAGTGATGATCAGTATAAGTAAAGAGAGAAATGTCTGAGTACGTTCAGTTTTGCTCCCCTGTTTGAAAATCAAATAATATAATAGGTTTACCAGCACAGTAATTCATAAATTTTTCTAAGGGGATGTTTCAATGGCTCTGAGGACTATGAGATTTGACATCTGAGGTCATCAGTCCCCTAGAACTTAGAACTACTTAAACCTAACTAACCTAAGTACATCACACACATCCATGCCCAAGGCAGGATTCGAACCTGCGACCGTAGCAGTCACATGGTTCAGGACTGAAGCGCCTAGAACCGCTCGGCCAAAATGGGTAGTGAAATCGTGCGACATCCATTTTTGTGAGGCGTTCGGATGTGACAGCCGCCTGATGTTGGAGTGCATGCGAACGTGATGGCAAGCATTCTCGTGCTGAAGGTTCCATTCGAGCACTTCTGGCCACAGCAAGGGAATATCGCCATATTGTGCACCAAGCACATCATAACCCCTTCACATCTGAACTTTACATCTAGGAACAAGTAGTGAACACTTTGCAACATTGTAAGCCATCCTGGACCATTGTTCAGAGGCTAGCAGTAAGCGGGCTAGGAAACCAGTTCCCATGTACAGTCCGAGCAGTTCGAGGCGCTACAGTCTGGAACCGCGCGACTGTTACAGTCGCAGGTTCGAATCCTGTCTTGGGCATGGATGTGTGTGATGTCCTTAGGTTAGTTAGGTTTAAGTAGTTCTAAGTTCTAGGGGACTGATGACTTCAGGCCGGCCGCGGTGGTCTAGCGGTTCTGGCGCTGCAGTCCGGAACCGCGAGACTGCTACGGTCGCAGGTTCGAATCCTGCCTCGGGCATGGGTGTGTGTGATGTCCTTAGGTTAGTTAGGTTTAAGTAGTTCTAAGTTCTAGGGGACTTATGACCTAAGATGTTGAGTCCCATAGTGCTCAGAGCCATTTGAACCATTTTTTTTTTGATGACTTCAGAAGTTAAGTCTCATAGTGCTCAGAGCCATTAGAACCATTTTTGAATCCTTGCACAGGTTACCGTTAACAGCATAGCACAAACTGTTGCCTATGGATTAGTGCTGTGATTACAAAGCACAGACTGCTGATGAATGGCGCCACATTGTGTTCAGTTATGAATCGCAGTTATGCACTGCTGTGGATTACCATCGGCTGCGATCATGGCGGCGGCCTTGAGAGAGGTTTTGGAGGGGCACAGCGGCGTTACTCCTGGATTCATTATGTGGGGAGCCATACGGGGTGACTGTTGCCTCTCAAGGGACAATACCGTAGTGTCATTTTTGAACATAACAGTGATGGTATCACGTTGCACTTATCTCTATGAACTGTTTCGTGTTGCTGTGGTACTCCCATGACAATCAAGAACCCCAGATATGTCACTGACAGAACATGTGTGGGACCAGCTTGGCTGTCAACTCCGTCCCAGCTGAAGTAACCACGATATCTAGGACTAGTTACAACAATTGGGGACCATATTTCCTCAGGAAAGGGTACAAATGTATGACATCATTCCCAACCGCATCAGTGCAAGCAACCAGGCCAGAGTGGGGTGCAACATCTTTCTGAGGAATGGGCTCATCCTGGCACGTTCTTTGTAAAATGTAAGTCTGCAGGCTTTCGTGGCCATTGTCACTTAAGTTAAAATCTTCTGGGGTGTTAGGTCGTGTCATATTTCCTCTAAAATAATCGACGTTTCGACCCCTCTGCTTGTATCTTCTTCAGGATCTTCCGGTGTCCACTATTGCTAGAACACTGTCAGACACCAGTGTCGCGATCTCTTACAAAGGGAATTTTCCCCGCGTTTGTGCTGGAGAAGTGGGAGTATTGCTTAAGATTCTTGTGGATACTGTTGGTGGGCCATCGTCATGGGCTAATATTCCCGAGCTGATGCAGAAGAAGGCACTCTATTGGCTATACTCTTGTATGACGAGAAACCGCCTTCTCACTCTGTTACGTTACCATTCGTTTCTGGGGTCACTGACCGCATTGGCAGAATTCTAAAAAAATGGAATCCAGACATATTTCTTTAGTCAAAACAAAATAAAAGATTTTTTTCCGACGTAAAACGGATGCACCTGATTGCCTCCACAACGCAGGCGTCTATCGAGTAACATGTGGCTGTGGCAAAGTGTATACAGGTGAAACGGGAAGAACAGTTAAAGAACGCATTAAAGAACACGAACGGCACACGCGGCTAAAACAAAATGTAAAATCGGAAATAGCGGAACATCGATTTTAATAACGTACGTGTGCTGGCTAAAGAAACAAATATTTATAGAAGAAAGGTCCCAGAAGCGGTTGAAATTTCTGAGAACACGTGTTAATTCAATAGAGAGGACGCTTACAGGCTCCCCGCCATCAAGGAAGTTAATATGCGGGCGTGGTGTGCGAACAACATAAACAACGCGCTGCATGTCACCTCGGCGGAAAATAGTATTTTGGGTAAACATTCCGCCTCTCTTGCTCCGTCCGTTTCGCATCTAGCCAATGATGACGGCTAACCAATAGCAGTAGGAGGAATTTCAACCAATAACCCTTCTCCAGCGTAAGTGTATAATAGTACCTTTCTATCTAATGACGATGGGCCACCAATAGTATCCTCAAGAGTTTAGCCAATAAGGCCTCTTCTTTTGCATCGGCGCGGGAATATTAGCCTATGACAATGACCCACCAATGGCAGCCACAAAGATTTTAACTAGTACTCCAACTTCTCCAGGACTAACGCGGGAAACTACCCTTTATAAGAGAACGCGACACTGGTCTCTGACAGTGTTCTAACAATAGTGGACACCGGAAGATCCTGAAGAAAATTCCAGCAGAGGGGTCGAAACGTCGATTACGTTAGAGGAAATATGACTTGGCCTTACACCCCAGAAGAATTTAACTTTACTTTCCTTGTAGCTTTGAAGTCACTGCAATAATACCCTCTCAACCTGGGAAGTTTCATTTCATTTCCTCCCCCCCCCCCCCCCCCCTTCGGGGAGCTTCACTTTTTTGTCAAGCAGAGAATATGTACATTTATATTCCTCACGGCACTGAGAAACTTTTGGTTGAGTGCACATCTAATTGCATCAGGTGCTAAGAGTTTCTTCCGTAACATTATTGACGTACGGATGGATGGATGGAGGAACAGTAGCTTACATGTGCCTGTGGAAGGTATTATTGGTCTGGTTTTGGCGTTACGGTCATTACGAACGCATAATATTAGGACCTTAACGACATTCGTATCATGTATCTTCAAAATACCTTCCAGACATTTTTAAGTAGTTTATTGCCAAAAATTAGTTATCTTTCTTCGAATATGCCCATTAAGTCTAAATACCCAGGTACGTTGACGGACGTCATCGTTCTGTTGCAAGACACTACCCGCCCACATGCTGCCAAGCTTTTTTCGATTACGATGCAAAAGTTTCGCTGGGAATATCCTCCACACAGTCCCGATCTCTCTCCATGCGAGCCGCGCGGGATTAGCCGAGCGGTCTTAAGCCGCTGCAATCATGGACTGTGCGGCTGGTCCCGGTGGAGGTTCGAGTCCTCCCTCGTGCATGGGTGTGTGTGTTTCTCCTTAGGATAATTTTGATTAAGTAGTGTGTAAGCTTACGGACTGATGACCTTAGCAGTTGAGTCCCATAAGATCTGACACACATTTGAACATTTTCTCCATGCGATTTCCATGTTTTTGATACCACGAAAAAAACCGTTCGTCGCCGTCGATTTGATTCGGACGAAGACGTGCACGCCTCGGTACAAGCATCGTTCTATAGGCAATTGCAAACAATCTTCCACCAAGGTGTTGATCGTCTTGCCTCACAGTTGGATAAATGTATTGACAGTTGTAGTGATTAGTTTTGAAGTAGTAAACAGTTAACTTACTTTTTTTCTACATAGCTCATTTTCATTTGACTGTTCCTTATAAATTGATGAGACACACTACCGTTCTACTACAAATGGTTCAAATGGCTCTGAGCACTATGGGACTCGACATCTCAGGTCATAAGTCCCCTAGAACTTAGAACTACTTAAACCTAACTAACCTAAGGACATCACACACACCCATGCCCGAGGCAGGATTCGAACCTGCGACCGTAGCAGTCCCGCGGTTCCGGACGTTCTACTACACTATTGGTGGAAATAGTAACATCCGTATAACACCTAGGAGTAACCTTCCAGACCGATCTAAAGTAGAATGAGTAAACAAGGCAATGTAATTCATCCACGAAATAAATAGTTTACAAAACACACATTGTGCCGATTTTTTTAGTATTGCTCATTAGCAAAGGACCCTCATTGGCTTGGGTTAATAGAAGAGACAGAAAAGATTCCAAGAAAAGTGAATAAGAGTGAACATTCCGTCGGCGCGAAACGGTAAACGTAATCCAGCTACAGTCGCTGCAGAAGAGGCATTGCGTATCAGGGGAGGCTTACTATTGAACTTTCGAGAGCGTACGTTCTAGGCGACATTTTGCTTCTTCCGTGATCACAACGAGGAAATTCCAGAACTTAGAAATAAAAATGGAGGTTTACTGACAATAGAGTGGTTTGCGGAAAATGTGTTCAGCTGTAGATATAGGATGTTCGTGGCAGATGCCGTTGTCTGTAAGAATATAGAAACGCCAGAAGATAGTAGCAAACTGCTGAGGATTGGTGATTTGTATATAGACTGTTTGTAAATAAATGTAACTTACTGCAAATATATAGCAGAAGAAATTCCGTGCTGTGCGTTTACACTATTAGAGAAAACCGTTGTTGTTGTGGTCTTCAGTCCAGAGACTGGTTTGATGCAGCTCTCCATGCAATTCTACCCCGTGCAAGCTTCTTCATCTGCCAGTACCTACTGTAACCTACATCCTTCTCAATCTGTTTAGTGTGTTCATCTCTTGGTCTCCCTCTACGATTTTTACCCTCCGTGCTGCCCTCCAATACTAAATTGGTGATCCCTTGATGCCTCCCTTCTTCTAGTCAAGTTGTGCCACAAGTTTCTCTTCTCCCCAATTCTATTCAATACCTCGTCATTAGTTATGTGATCTACCCATCTAATCTTCAGCATTCTTCTGTAGCACCACATTCCGAAAGCTTCTATTCTCTTTTTGTCTAAACTATTTATCGTCCACGTTTCACTTCCATACATGGCTACACTCCATGCAAATACTTTCAGAAAAGACTTACTCCATACAAATACTTTCAGAAAAGATTTCCTGACTCTTAAATCTATACTTGATATTAACAAATTTCTCTTCTCCAGAAACGCTTTCCTTGCCATTGCCAGTCTACATTTTATATCCTCTCCACTTCGACCATCATCAGTTATTTTGCTCCCCAAATAGCAAAACTCATTTACTACTTTAAGCGTCTCATTTCCTAATCTAATTCCCGCAGCATCACCCGACTTAATTCAACTACATTCCATCATCCTCGTTTTGCTTTTGTTGATGTTCATCTTATATCCTCCTTTCAACACACTGTCCATTCCGTTCAGCTGCTCTTCCAGGTCCTTTGCTGTTCCTGACAGAATTACAATGTCATGTGCGAACCTCAAAGTTTTTATTTCTTCTCCATGGATTTTAATTCCTACTCCGAATTTGTCTTTTGTTTCCTTTACTGCTTGCCAATATACAGATTGAATAACATCGGGGATAGGCTACAACAACCCTGTCTCACTCCCTTCCCAACCACTGCTTCCCTTTCATGCCCCTCGGCACTTGTAACTGCCATCTGCTTTCTGTACAAATTGTAATAGCCTTTCGCTCCCTGTGTTTTACCCCTGCAAACTTCAGAATTTGAAAGAGAGTATTCCAATCAACATTGTCAAAAGCTTTTTCTAAGTCTAAAAATGCTAGAAACGTAGGTTTGCCTTTCCTTAATCTTTCTTCTAAGATAATTCGTAGGGTCAGTATTGCCTCTCGTGTTCCAACAGTTCTACGGAATCCAAACTGATCTTTCCCAAGGTCGGCTTCTATCAGTTTTTCCATTCGTCTGTAATGAATTCGTGTTGGTATTTTGAAAACCGTAACTATCATAAAACACCGCTAAGTAATCATCAGGAGCGACTTAAAGTAGTCTGTCTGCACGGTGTTGTTCGCCATGGCGGGAACTGGTAGCTCTACACTGTGGTGAAAAAGGTCATAGCATAGCAATATGCAAACGACGGTAGTATCGCATACACAAGGTATAAAAGTCAGTGTGAAGCCATCATTTGTACTCAGGTGACTGATGTGAAAAAGTTCCCAACTTGATTATGGCTGCACGACGGGAATTAAAAGACTCTGAATGCGGAATGATAGTAGGAGCTAGACGCAAAGGACATTTCATTTCGGAAATCGTAAAGGAATTCAGTATTCCGAGATCTGCCGAGTAAAGAGTGTGCAGAGAATACGAAATTTCAGGCATTACCCTCACCACGGACAACACAGCGGCCGGCGTTCTTCTCTTACGACCGAGAGCAGCTACTTTGCATAGAGTTGTCAGTGCTAACAGACAAGGAAGACTGCGTGAAATAACCGCCGCCCGGGGTGGCCGAGCGGTTCTAGGCGCTACAGTCTGGAACTGCGCGACCGCTACGGTCGCAGGTTCGAATCCTGCCTCGGGCATGGATGTGTGTGATGTCCTTAGGTTTGTTAGGTTTAAGTAGTTCTAAGTTCTAGAGGACTGATGACCTCCGAAGTTAAGTCCCATAGTGCCCAGAGCCATTTGAACCATTTTTTGAAATAACCGCAGAAATCAATGTAGGACGTACGGCCATTGTATCAGTTGGAACAGTGCTGTGAAATTTGGTGTTAATGGGCTCTGGCAGCAGCGACTGACGCGAATGCCTTTGCTAGCAGCACGATATCGCCTGCAGCGCTTCTCCTGGGCTCGTGACCACATCAGTTGGTGAGAGCGGATGGTAGGGTTCCAGTGTGTGCAGACACCACGAAGCCGTGGACCTAGTTTATCAACAAAGCTGGTGGTGGCTCCATAATGGTGTGGGCAATGTTTACATGGAATCGAATGCGTTCCCTGGTCGAACTAATCATTGACTGGAAATGGTTGTGTTCGGCTACTCGGAGACCATTTGCAGTCATTCATGGGCTTCATGTTCCCAAAGAACGACGCCATATCACCGGACCACAATTGTTCGTTATTTCGTTTGGAGAACACCCTGTACATTTCCAGAGAATGACGTGGCCACCCAGATGGCGTGACATGCGCCCCACCGAACATTTATGGGACATAACCGACAAGTCAGTTCGTGCACAACATCCTCGCCGGCAATACTTTCGCTGTTTTGGACTGCTACGGAGATAGCATGGCTCAGTATTGCTGCAGGGAACTTCGAACGACTTGTTGGATCTATGCCACGTCGAGCTGCAGCAATACGCTGAGCAAAGGAGGTCCGACATGCTATTGAGAGGTATTCAGTGACTTTTGTCACCTCAGTGTTGAATGATCCCAATTTCTCTTAATCCTCGTTTAAGCCTTCCATTCTCTCTACAACTGTACTTAGACTTTCTCCACCATTTTTGATTGCTGGTACTTTCATTCCCTTCTTAAGCCTGTCTGCGTAGTATTGTTCTCTCTAATGTTAGTTTGCATCTGTGTCTTAATGCGCTATTAACAATGCAATGTGGCCGATCGGTTCTAGGCGCTACAGTCTGGAACCGTGCGACAGCTACGGTCGCAGGTTCGAATACTACCTCGCGCATGGATGTGTGTGATGTCCTCAGGTTAGTTAGGTTTAATAGTTCTAAGTTCTAGAGGATTGATGACCTCAGGTTAGTTAGGTTTAATAGTTCTAAGTTCTAGAGGATTGATGACCTCAGAAGTTAAGTCCCATCGCGCCCAGAGCCATTTGAACTATTTTTGAACAATGCACTCTGGTAGGTGATGTCCGGCTGGAAGGTTTTTGCTGGACTAGGAAAGCTGCGAATCAAGTATATGTGAATGGTAGTTTAATTCGGTGACGCAACAGTCGTGCATGCAGGTATTAGGAAGGGTTGGGCGTGATGATGATGGTGATGATGGGGCGGGGGAGGGGAGGGGGGGAGTGAGTGAGTGAGTGTTGGGAGATGCTGTCCTCGATTCTCAGCGATCAGTGATTATTGCTGCATGTGCTCAACTATTAATTTGTCAGTACTGACCAAACTGGTGGGATGAATTTTACTGTGTATTGTACCACATCAAAGAGATTCAGTTTGGCACTCACCTTTGGCAGTGGCTTGGCCTGCGTCTCTACGTGTACACCAGTGATCTCTATGATGTTAGGCAGGTGCGGACGAGGGTACTCCATAGAGAAATGGCTGTTGACGATAAGGAGGCTGAAGTTGCGATCCGTCTCATACACCGATGGAAGGTCAGGACCGAAGTATTGTCTCATGATGGCGTCCTGCTCTGGAAATGTTTCCCAGAACCACAGGTAATAACATCTCAGGTAGAAAAACACATTGTACATCCGTTCCCAGAAGGTCATGTGGTCCGAGAATCCCAGCCAGACGTCGGGTGCGTACGCTGGGTTCATGGGATTCCCCATGGCGTAATACAGAGGCGAAAAGGCTGCCAGCGTCACCATCCCGACGAGAGGTGGGGAGCCGACCCTGTGGGCCAGCCCGTAGTAGCTCTGGTACAAAATCCGCTCCATAATCATCACGTCGAATGTGTGGTTCCTCCTAGAAAAAGTTGTCTATTTTTAGTTGCCAAAATTTCTGAAAGAAACAGGCATGCATCCATTCACCACAACTATGATGCACATTTATCATTGTTCTAAGTATGTACATCATTAAACTGGATATTTGGTCTATAGACTTCTGGTTACCCACAATTAATATCACTCATTTGTAAAATTATCATTTTTTGTGGTTTTGTTTGTCATAGTTGCTACCGTATACTCCTTGTCTATCAACTTAGAAAATCAAATCTCAGCTCTAATTGTTAGGGTCAGTTTTGCGCTAAGTTTCCAATTTGTCCTGTGGCTAAATTTAAGACTGTTATTTAAGATGAACATTAGGGAGCCGATAAAGAAGGTTGATGAGCAATTTGTGTATGAGGAATAAGTGGAAATTCTGAAGTGATACCCCTTCTGTGCCTCTCTGAATAACTTGTAACCACAAGGATGGAGAACTTAAATATCAGGGATTACAGACTAGCATCATTGTCATGGAGAGTTAACATGGGAAACGGAGTAGTTGCAGCATATGTAAAAGTTGGACACAAAGTCAAAAATACTGATACAAGCAGTTTCTGTGGAGATCAGAATCTAAAAGCATATGCTTGTGACTTGTTATTGTAGAATACTTCTCTTGTGATTGTAACAATCTACAGATAATCTCTAAAAGATTTTCATCTATTTATGCGAAATCTGGATGCATTATTGAGCTATCTGTCAGACAAGAAGGAACATTTGGTAGTTTGTGGAAATACAGTATCAGTGTAGATTTCTTAAAAGCATCTGACAGGAAAAATGAACTAGCATTATTGTTTCGTTCATTAAGCCACTCCATCATGGTCTGATGCAGCAACATGGATTCAATGCTCCGAAAATAGAAATCGGTCTTCGTTGCAAGTGTTTTATTAATAATGATGCATCTTGTGCAATTAGCTCATCTTGAGATTATCTGCACTTAGAAATAACAAACTTGTTACATAATAGTTTATTTGCGAAACTGTCAAGCAACTATCAGTGGGATAGCTAAGCTAAAGGTGGAAAGTGATTCACAGTGGAGATTGCACAAGCTGAAATCTTTAAGCTAAAAGCATAATACTACAACAGTAATAAGAAATTAAATCTGCATGAGTGCAGGATTAGGAACGAAAAAGAATATCAGCAAATCATAATTTATCCATCACATAAGAAGATTATTATTACTAATTACAAACAATCGGAAGATGCACTAACTACACAAAGCATGTCATTATTAACAAAACACCTGCAACAGAGACTACTTTCTATTTTTTGAATTATTTGGCTCTTTAAATCTAATTTCAGAGGTAAATTTCCCAAGTACAGAAAGACATGCAAATATGAAATTCAATATATTTCATAGCAAATTTTTGTCTATATTCGAAAGTAGCTTTCCCAAAATATCGAGAAAGTCCATTAAGAAAACAACCCATGGATAACTAAAGGCATTGAAATCTCATGTAAGACAAAAAGGAAAATTTATTTACAAACCAGAATGGGGCAAGGTCTGATGTTGCTTGCATTCTATAAGACGTACTGTAATATTTTAAGGAACGTTCTCAAATGTTGAGAAATGTGGACATCTGGGCAGGACAACCAGTCAGCGTGCAGGATATCACAACAGTTAAACAAATTTGCAATGCTGTGATTCATAATTCATAAGTTACAAGTATTTGTAACAATCACTTTATAAGTATAGCAGAAAAAAGTATAACATGAGTCATTTGAAGAAGCAATAGAATATATTAAAAATGTCATTTCACAAATTTTTAAGTATCTGGAAGTAGCCCTAGTGACCTTCACTGATATTAATAGAATTATAAAACTTCTTTTTTTAAGAAAAAAACAAATCTCATATTCTGTTGATGGAATTTCAGAAAGAGTTCTGAGTTCTGACTTAATAAGTATAGCCTTAGTAATATACACAATGCATCACTGGTACAGGGAATTTTTTCAGACGATTGAAACATGCAACTGTTAAAGCACTTTATGAGAAAGGTGACAGGAAAGACTTAACTCTAGTTGGTATTACATGCAAATGATTTGAATCATGCTTAATAGTAAGCAAGAATTCATGCTGGATAATACAAACAATATTGAAAGAAGAGAAAATTTTAGTGGTTGGGACAAATCACACAGAGAAACCCACAAGGTTCAATTTTGTATCAACTTCTGTTCCTTATATAAGTTAATAGCCTTCCAGTTAAGATTCATCAAGCAGAGGTGATACTCTTTAGAGGTACTAACAGTTTTATAACAGTGGTCTGCATTTCAAAACTTCTTTTTTATGTTCATGGATTCTTTAGATGATGTTATATATGTAGTGTATGCTGAATTAAAAAAATAACTGAATTTCCTCAGTCATGCCACATTTCTTCTCTGCCTCAATAGTTAGTCATTGGCTTATTAGGTACATAAGCAATTCAAGTCTTTGAAATTTAAGGTTATTATCTCTTAGAAAGAAAATACTGATTGCACAAAAGCGAACTGCAAGATAATAAGTGGCGTTCACCTATGGTCGTCATGCTGGTATATCTTCAAGGAGATGGACATTTTAACTACATCATACAATACATATATTCGCTACTGAAATTATTCATAATTAATCCATCACATTTTGTGTTGCCTATACCTCCAATACTAGAGGAAAAGTGACCTCTATTTCACATTATTAAGTTATCAGGTGATCATGAAGCAGTTCAGTTTGCAGCAACAAAAAATTTTGATAATTTGTCCCATAACATAACATTTCTGACAGGTAGCAAAGCAGTCTCCATAGACGAATTTGTAAAAAATTAGTTTTTAACGGTTTTCCATGATTAGAACTAAAAAATTATAAGTTGATCCATGTAACAGTAATCACACATAGATATCCTGTAAATTGACTCGTTCCACATCATTTCGGTAGAAGAACCGTTCAAACGTTTTATGGGACTTGTAACTAACTAACTGAGTAGTTGCCTTGCCTCTGTAACGAGATTGTTTCTTAATTGGTTGCTTTTTATGTTTTGAAAGATTTACTTTTGCTTCGATGCATCAACATTCTAGAATACACTGACCAGTTGGCGTTTCCAGAGTTATTTAATTACATTATCGAACAGTTTATCACCAGTTTACTTTACAATGTATGCTTTGTTCGTGTACCATACCCCACACAGAGAACACAAGAAGCATGTGGCAGTCTGACCGACTGTAAGGCAAGTTAAACTCTTAGCTACAAAACGAACGAGTGGGAGAAGAAAGAGAGCTAAGACATTAACGGTCCATCGATGACAAGGTCATAAGTGAAGGAGTACAAGCGTGAGTTGGGGAAGAACAGGAAAATAAATCTCTGACATGTCCATTTAAGGAAAGTATCCCAGCGCTTTTGGGAAACCATAGAAAATTCAAACATGGATACTTGTACAGGATTGGAACCACTGTCCTCCCGAATGCCTAATCACTGATTAACTGTGTATTGAGGTTGTTCTGTATGTACAGCGTATCCGTATGACTATGGCCCTGAGCTATTCGTGTATTTATCTTGGTACAGTAAAACGTCTCTCGGAAGTGGAACACAACAAGCAGCGCCGCAGAAAGGCTAAATTAAAATTCGTAAACTAAAAATGACATTGTAAAATGTGTACACCGCCTCATGCAGTGCTAACGCAATCAACACAGGATTTCGCACATGGGAATCATTCTGGATGCTAATGTTCTACTAATGATTTTTCTGAAACAATGTTACAGCAGTAAGTGATTTTAGAATTTTTTTTCACGATCGTGAACAGTACTGACTTTATACGAATATGACCAGTTTTAGAAACACATGCAAGATTGTTGTTGTGGTTGTCCTCAGTCCTCAACTGGTTTGATGCAGGTCTGCATGCTACTCTGTTCTGTTCTGAATCTGCTTACTGTATTCATCTCCTGGCCTCCCTCTACGATTTTTAACCCCAACCCCAACCCACACACGAATCTCTAATACTAAACAGGTGACCCATGTGTGTTTCAGATTAACCTACCCAAAAGACTTGTATTCTTTCAAAAAATGTATATTTAGAGGAGGAGAACTAACTTCCCTAGCTGTGAGCAATCTATGACATACCTTTTAACCAAATTTGGGTACAACAGTTTTACAGCAGTCCGTTAACTACGCACAAATATTCAAAACAGCGGATTTACCTTGGATTACGAGCTAATACACAGCTAATGTAAAGGATTTTGTGACAGACCCTTTGGGAAACCTGGCCCCCATATGTGCAATTCTTGTATTACGAGGGTCGTTCCAAAAGTAATGCCTCCTGTTTTTAATCATGGAAACTACATAAGATACATAAATCACAACAGCACAGCTAAGTAGAGCAATATTTCAGTTACAGACCGTTATTTTCCCACATAGTCACCACCATTCGTTTTGCACTTTGACCAACGATGAACCAGGATCTGCATGCCGAGCTTATAAAACTCGGAAACAGCTGAGGCTAACCACTTCCTTACAGTTTTGACAACAGCATCCGAGCCTTTAAAATGTTCGCCACATAGTCCATCTTTCAGGAGCACAAGGAAATGGATGTCTGAAGGCGCTAAATCTGGACTGTATGTGGATGTGCTAAGACAGTCCAGCTGAATTTTGCAGTGAGTTGCGTGGTAGCAAAACTGGTGTGAAGCCTGGCGTTATGATGTTGCAGATGAAAGTTAGTCTTCCTCTGTGGCCTTACCCTGGAAATTCAGGCTTTCAGCTTACTCAGTGTCGTCTTGTAGCATACTGAATTGGCAGCTTCTCCATATCCTAGTACACCCAAAGAACCACACTCTGGTTATCCCAGAAGACTGAGCACATCACTTTGCCTGCGGACGGTTGTATCTTGAATTTATTCTTTGACAGAGAATTCGCCTGTCGCCATTGCATGAGCTGTCTTTTGGATTCCGGCTCGTAGTGGTGATACCACGTCTCATCTCCAGTGACAATGCTATTCCGAAAATTGTCACCTTCAGCTCCATAGGAATAAACACCATCAGGATGTTGAACAGGACAAAATAAGAAAGCATTTTCTTTCGTTCATATGTACACAATGTTTTCGGACAGGTCGAACAGTTTACATTCCAAAATTGTTCCAGGATGGTGTTCTGGGATCTTGGTCCATCTGTTATAAAACCAACTTCATTTGGACACACCTACGATAAAAGGTAGCCACATTATGCATAGGATTACGATGAAGTGCAGAACGTATAAGGTGTTTAAAGGGGCGTTTCTGCACGAATTTTCTGAGAAAGAAAAATATGAAGTTGTCAGACTAGGCATTTTAATGATGGAGCCGTACGCGGGTTCGCAGTTTCGAAATATGAAGCAGTGCTTTAAAGAAATAGTGAGGAGCAACCAGTTTTTGGTCACATCGTTTGAGGCGAAGAAACGCATACTTTGTACAGATCTTCCAGAGCAAACTGCCTAACCGAATTCAAAAAGACATTACATTAACCAGTCATCGTATGGTCGATGCAGACGCATTCTTGCACTTCCTCGATTAACTTGTCTACAAAAATGAAGTCATGGGACCAGTGCACTTTGTACAAACGTATTACGAAACGTGACAACGTGTGGAACCGAAAGCGAAGTGGTGAGAGAGGCATCGACCCCATAAACATGGGAACCGGTGAAACAGTAACAATCAGTGTAATCCGTGGACGAATCCATATTCTGCAGATGATAGGCGAAATCTCAGAGGATGTGATGTTCAAAGAGGAGACTGTGCGGAAATCAGCGAAATACGCAGCGCAGATCCGGGAAGGAATCCGTGAGGGAATGAAGAGAAGAGCAACATGAGGCAAGATTAGCCGACGGTCGAGAACCCGACTTCACCATTAGACGAAATGTAACCCCCAGAGGATTCCTTGTAAATAAATGTGGAAAGTGTAATTTTAGGAATCAAGTAGCTGGAGGACCTTCAAACACTAAATAATTGGAATGTGGACATGTATGTGGATCGCTCGTTGTTGAAAGGCACCAAGTCCACATTCTTGACAAATTCGTTTTAGCGTTGTTGAAAGGAAGAATGCTCTAGCAGCGCTTGTGCCATTACCACAGCCGTCACGTCAGTTATTCCGTGTTGGAAGGAAGTTCGTCCTGCAGCTAGTGCGCTTCAACATGGAATATCTATCAACGCCAACCAACCTATCCAGAGAGCGCCGTTGTGTTTCCGATGTCAAGATTGGCATGCTTCTTTCTTTTGTTTACATGGATATTGAGTGTTGTCGCTGACGATATATACTATGTGGCTGTTGTGCTGTGCGTATTATTAATCTTACCCTTGTTGTTTTCATAAACGTATTTTCATCACGAACAACGGAGTTACGGCAGGAATGAAACGTCAACGGAAAGAAAAAAAAATATGCCAGGAATAAAGCAAAGAGATCGAGGGTACTTCATATACACTCCTGGAAATTGAAATAAGAACACCGTGAGTTCATTGTCCCAGGAAGGGGAAACTTTATTGACACATTCCTGGGGTCAGATACATCACATGATCACACTGACAGAACCACAGGCACATAGACACAGGCAACAGAGCATGCACAATGTCGGCACTAGTACAGTGTATATCCACCTTTCGCAGCAATGCAGGCTGCTATTCTCCCATGGAGACGATCGTAGAGATGCTGGATGTAGTCCTGTGGAACGGCTTGCCATGCCATTTCCACCTGGCGCCTCAGTTGGACCAGCGTTCGTGCTGGACGTGCAGATCGCGTGAGACGACGCTTCATCCAGTCCCAAACATGCTCAATGGGGGACAGATCCGGAGATCTTGCTGGCCAGGGTAGTTGACTTAGACCTTCTAGAGCACGTTGGGTGGCACGGGATACATGCGGACGTGCATTGTCCTGTTGGAACAGCAAGTTCCCTTGCCGGTCTAGGAATGGTAGAACGATGGGTTCGATGACGGTTTGGATGTACTGTGCACTATTCAGTGTCCCCTCGACGGTCACCAGTGGTGTACGGCCATTGTAGGAGATGGCTCCCCACACCATGATGCCGGGTGTTGGCCCTGTGTGCCTCGGTCGTATGCAGTCCTGATTGTGGCGCTCACCTGCACGGCGCCAAATACGCATACGACCATCATTGGCACCAAGGCAGAAGCGACTCTCATCGCTGAAGACGACACGTCTCCATTCGTCCCTCCATTCACGCCTGTCGCGACACCACTGGAGGCGGGCTGCACGATGTTGGGGCGTGAGCGGAAGACTGCCTAACGGTGTGCGGGACCGTAGCCCAGCTTCATGGAGACGGTTGCGAATGGTCCTCGCCGATACCCCAGGAGCCAACAGTGTCCCTAATTTGCTGGGAAGTGGCGGTGCGGTCCCCTACGGCACTGCGTAGGATCCTACGGTCTTGGCGTGCATCCGTGCGTCGCTGCGGTCCGGTCCCAGGTCGACGGGCACGTGCACCTTCCGCCGACCACTGGCGACAACATCGATGTACTGTGGAGACCTCACGCCCCACGTGTTGAGCAATTCGGCGGTACGTCCACCCGGCCTCCCGCATGCCCACTATACGCCCTCGCTCAAAGTCCGTCAACTGCACATACGGTTCACGTCCACGCTGTCGCGGCATGCTACCAGTGTTAAAGACTGCGATGGAGCTCCGTATGCCACGGCAAACTGGCTGACACTGACGGCGGCGGTGCACTAATGCTGCGCAGCTAGCGCCATTCGACGGCCAACACCGCGGTTCCTGGTGTGTCCGCTGTGCCGTGCGTGTGATCATTGCTTGTACAGCCCTCTCGCAGTGTCCGGAGCAAGTATGGTGGGTCTGACACACCGGTGTCAATGTGTTCTTTTTTCCATTTCCAGGAGTGTACAAGCTATGCAGGAAAGGCAGCTCCTAAGAAAAGCATTGGATCTCTCTGCAGGTATGACAGAAAATATCATTTTCACCTAAATATTAGCTGTTTAACCATCTCACTTCTGTAAAAAGGATTCGAATGGTTATTGATTATCTCCAACAAAGATTTTTCCTAGGTAACTTGCGTGTTTGTTTCGGGTGCAATCGTCACTGCTTCAATATACTGCAAGAAGAATCGAGGTATTTGGTGCTTTTACGAATATGAAATCAAAAATGAACAGCATGTCCACCTACAGAGATGATCCCATTGAACGGCGAAGATCTAGGGCTGTTAAACAAAACGGGGAACGATCAAAAGTGGAACGTGAATCTGCGTATTTCGTAATTAGACATCGGGAGCGTCTGTATGTCTGTAGGAATGGATTCATTAGTTCACACAGAGTAACACAGAAGCGTGTATTCGGAACTGCTAAACTGTTGTCGAAAGGCGAAAGCCCAGTGGACAAGAGAGGATTCAGTAAGAAGATGCATGCTGTATCACGTGAAATCTGCACTGAAATTCGGGACCATAATCGCAGGTTTCCTATCAAAACATCTCATTACGGGGGTAAAGGAGTAAAGTACTTGGATGCAAGGTAGAAACTTAAAAAATGGATGGTTTATTTTATGAAGAACATGCTGATCTTGAAGTTAAAATATACATTTTATGTTGATTATTTCAATACGAACTTTGGCTAAAGATTCGGTAGACCCCAAATAGATGTGTGCAGTATCTGCACTTATCGCGCAAAATGTTAAATTAGCACTAGCAAGTGAGCTAAGTATTCACAAGCGTAGAAGTCGCAAATTATATTCCTCTATGAAATCATCCTCAGAATCCTGTAGCCAAATAACACAGTCTGTGTTACCTTTGACTACATGCAAAATTTACCTATACCTCATATACCTGATCAGAAAATATTCTACCAAAGGCAGTTATGGGTACATATATTTACTAAACGAGTACACAACCTCCAAGACAATAGTTTCTGTATGTCCAGCTTTTCAGAGACATTTGCGGAACTTGGTTGTTCGATACAGAATGTCAAATCAAACATCTTTCAGCCGTCTAGTTTCCAAACTTATTTTATTTTGCTATCAGTTTCGGCGATTTACTACGCCATCTTCAATCAGCACATGATGGCTGATGTGATCGCTATAGCAAGCAGAAATCTACTAATACCAATATTGCTGACCCCTGTTTTGACCAGAAACGAGGTAGAATCTTCCAACACAGCGGTCAGGGGCCTGATGATGGCGTAGTAAATCGCCGAAACTGGAGCCAAGTAAAATAAGTTTGCAAACTAGGCGGCTTAAAGGTGTTTGATTTGACACGCTCCAAGACAATAGTTCCAAAGTACACTGGTATCGAGAGGGGCAGACCAAGTAAGGGGCCAATGAGGTGTGTACATTCATACTGGACTAGCCCACCGAACAGATTAAACCAGGCACGAAAAAACTTCACTTGTACTCGGATGCGTGTCCGGTCGAAAATAGGAATGATTCATTTATTCGTTTCTGTATGGGTTTGGTCGAAGATAAACGATTCGAGGAAATTATTCACCGTTTCCCTATTAGAGCTCATTCCTCCCTCCTTGCGATAAGGTTTTGGTGTTTTCAAAAAAATTGTGCTGTGACAAAATCTACACCCCAAAAGAACATTGTACAATCACTACTAATGCAAAAGAGATGTTACAATAAAATGGGGGAAGGAAATGACATCACTGATGTGGATGCGTGGTGGCCTAAGCATTATAGGTGAACAACTCTAAGTGATCAGTCAAGAGGGAAGGACGTTCCTAGCAGCGCGAAGGTGCTGTTTGCTGCTGTGTCGTTCTCCGAGTTCCAGTATTCTGCAGATCATCCTGGCAGAGTGGTTGCTCTTCTCTTCATTGGCAGCATAGTCCATCAAACATTCCATTTTTCTCAGCCTGAACCAAGCAATGGTACTCTTACGAACCAGTTGAGAAGGCCAATGAGGAAGGATGAATTGCAATCAAATCAGCGAAACAGGACGATCTCAAGAAGGTTCATCTTTACGTCACGACGTCTGAGGCGAGCAAAGCATTCTTTGATGAATTACTAGAAGGGCTGTGCCAATGAAAATCCATTACCTGCCGTTTCTAATAGTGTGACTTGTTTTAATAAGTGTTTTGTTGTTCAATATCTGTGACTGTAGTGCAGTAGTGTCAGTGTATAAACATACCGCATAAGAAAATAATAAACAGTTCTGTGTGTTGTATGAAGAAAATAATATGCATATATATGCATACATAAATATAGAAATAAAGGGAATAAAGCACTAACGTGAATTTCATTGCACGCTTACATGTCCTGTTCGTTCCATGTTGAGAGGAGATAGGTCTAGTTACGTATTTTGTCAGTAATTTATGGAACAATCCTATTTTGGTTTTATATAACGGCGTGTGTTTGTGCACTTTAAACGTACAAACAAATACATCTCATATTACGTTACAAGAGCGGAAAAACATTTTTCTGTTTATTTCAAAACTTTAAAAATTGGTCTATCAACAACGAGTGATTCATGTTTACGGAGAAGAGAAATGTCTGTTTTAGTTGAACAATGGGGCGCCATAAAATAATCCTAGAACGCAATGAGAAGGAGCGAGTTATTAACGACAGCGTAGTAGTATTGAAAACGAGAAGAGGTCAAGCAAGAGCAAATTTATACATAATATTTTTACGTGTACTGTGGGCCGTACAGGGTGAGAAGAATTATTGATGATAATGTTGTAGAGTTTAGGACCTTGAGGAGTCACAAATCGAAAGGCCTGTAACACATTTCACATTTCTGGGTATCCGTTGATTAGATAACAATCACTTCATAATCATGGATGAGTGAATGAGGAATAATAAAGGAGATGTACAGTACGGTGGACGAGTTTCCGGTGATGTTTAAGTCACAGAGGCAGTATTGACAGATTACAATAGTGATTGCATTGGAAAAGACTTCTGATAAATTTGCCTTATAAGAATATTTTGCTCGTTACAGTTGACTGTTGATGCCACCAGAGAGAGGCCCAATCTTTATTTTACACTTCATTTCCTTCCAAATTAAACGGAATTATACATGCATTGATATTTCGTTCAGCCATGATAAGCAAGCAAGGGCTTGAGCCTTCAGCACAATAATTACTTCAGTGAAAATCACATCTCATGTCGTACAATTTCAAAGTAATGAGATTCTTTCCATTATTTAGTAGATTGTTTCTTTAAGTTCTAGAAGGTATGTGTGCCTCGAGAACTACGGTCCATGCAGTTATACAATGTCCTGTGGAAATGCTGTGTTACCAGTTTCTTTATAGCGGAATGTTCTAACATTATTATATGTCGCACAAACAATTTCAAAGTAATAAGATCCCTCTTATTATTTCAATAGACTGTTTTCAAGTTGCAGAATATGTGTGTGCCTCGAGAAGTTCGGTCCCTGCAACTATACAGTGTCCCGTGGAAATGCTGTGTTATCAGTTTCTTTAGTGAAATGTTTTGAATTGTAAACGGGATCCAGTCAAAGTACGTGCTTTCCCTTCAAAGTGGAACTTAGGAAACGTTTATGGAACCAGATGCCAGATACACTGGTAGGTAGTTTTCTCATTAAACAGTAGTAAGTCAATTCAGATTATAAATTACATCCGTTTCGGTTACTATGTGTGTCTGTACCGAGTTACACATGATGGGCAGTCAGGTGGCATCATTATATTATTATATGTTGTTCCACTATTCACATATAAAAGTGGCGATCTTTCATCTGGGTAACCTTACGTGAAACTCTTATGCCCACTAGTTTAAACTTTCCATCACACAGGCACCATACAAAGTCATTGATTTTCTGTATGTGCACCTAGAAAACTACTTTTTTTCGGAAAAGCACGTTGATAAACAATGGTTCTAGTTCTACCAATAATTCAGATGGCCAAATTCTTGTCAGTAATTTGGCATTGCATGAAAATGGTATTCAAAATGACATGGTGTTGCAAAAAGGTGTGAAATTACAGTTACTATATTTATCGTCTCTGTTATTATGTACTGCTCCACTAAATCACACCACAAAGTTAATAATTTCTGTACATTGGTCCCGACAATTCTACTGATAATTTCCATTATAGTATAAGCACATATCAGCTGCCATTCAGTGCAAATTGAAAAATCTCCAGGTTACAATTTTGCAGTTTCTAATATTTCGAACTCTGAAGTGAGTGAACTATCTGCCCGGGATTGAACAGCGTATGCGCTAGCGTACCAAAATCTGTGAGTGGTTCTTGTCGGCTGAAAGCTGCACCTGGCTTTGTTTTCAAATTTGACAGATGGTAGACATGGGTTTGGCTGCTTTAGTGAACATTTCCACTCTAATAATTTATTTTGGCAGATCAGTGTTTACTTACAGGGTGACAATTATTGAACTATATGAATGAAAACGTAAATTAGTTACAATCTACGGCGTGCACACACTTTATTCAACATGTAAACGTCACTACAGATATTTGGATTTAGGTTATGACATGTTCAATGCGCTTGCCATCCTTGGCGATGATATGGCGCAGACGAATAGCGAAATTCTACATGACTTGCTGAAGTGTCGGAACATCGATGCTGTCGATGACCTCCTGAATAGCTGCTTTCAGCTCAGCAATAGTTTTGGTGCTATTGCTGTACACCTTGCCTTCAGCATATTCCCACAAAAAGGAGTCGCGTGTGTTCAGATACGGAGAATAAGGCGGCCAATCGAGGCTCATGCCACTGGCCTCTGGGTACCCCAGAGCCAGAATGCGGTCCCCAAAGTGCTCCTCCAGGACATAACACACTTTCTTCCTCGATGGGGTCGAGATCCGTCTTACATGAACTTACGATGATGGGGATGAAATCATCTTCCAAATCCTACGCGTACTGTTCACTAGTCACTGTGCCATCGAGGAATATCGCACCGATCATTCTGTGACTGGACACTGCACACCACACAGTCACCTGTTGAGGGTGAAGAGATTTCTCAATCGCGAAACGCGAATCCTCAGTCCCCCAAATGCGCCAATTTTGCTTATTGACGAACCCATCCAAATGAAAGTGGCTTCGTCGCTAAACGAAACCATACATGATCGTACTAACTCCCATCATGTTCCGCGCCCAACCGTGCAGTTTGAACGTCCTAACGCAAACTGTTCAGAAGTTATGACCATTTTATTTCATACAGTTCAATAACTGTCACCCTATATAAGTTAATTCATTTGTGGATTCATGAAACCATATGATCCTTCAGCACTTGCGCTACATGTTTGTGGATAACTAAACTTACCGTAAGCCAACAATGTTACCGTAATTTTATGCTTCTGTGTTTCCATAAGTGACGATCTGTTTTGATTTTTTGAGTGAGATTACAGAACCATTACGCGAATGTGATTCCATGGCTTTTAAGTGGGATGGTGAATTAATTTAGATTTTTAGAGCTGTTACATGTGGCATTACATCAGATTTGACTAACATAACCAATTACCATCATTTCAAATAACACCAACTGTACAGCTGGTCAGTTCTACTATTAAATTAGGTGGAGCATCCAAGTTTGGTTACGGCTCACCTATTTAGACAAAATGGATGAAAAACTCACTTGAGGAAATCTTGCACTGCAGGTTCATTAAGTTGCCAAGGAATCACAGTTCTTGAAGCAGATCGAATAAACGAAATACTCTCTGCAGGTGACTGCGATGCCATTTTCACGAAATCCAACTCACCGATGATTTTGTATGCAACGGATAAGTCAATTTCCGTCAGGTTTTCGTGAGAAATCTGTAACACAAATAAGTGGTGTTAGTTCTTGTTTTTCACACTACGTTTTATTACAAAATATAAGTACAAATGAAGAGGTAATACCACAAATAATTTAAGTCAGAAGTGATGGGTGATACAGGAGTACCGAAGAAGATACTAGCTGCTAGTCCCAGAGGAGAAAGGAGAGCGCAGAATATCGAATACATGGAGGATGATGGTATCATACTGAGGGTGAGATACAGAAACTGGAAAGGAGCAACACACAGTCGAGACACTTGGCGGAAAATCATTAAAGAGGCGAAGGTCCACAACGAACTGCATTTGCAACGGAAGAAGAAGAGTAGGTGAAAGTAAGGTCGGAAATATTTTCTAGCCCAGAGGGAGTTCAGCATACTGAAAGTGAGTAGAACCGACCGCAGGAAAATCTTTGGCGTCGTAAGACAGTGCTGAACCTGTTTCCTCAGTTCAGTTTCTATTTAACGGATACCACTGAGGACACGTACGTTTTGAACGTCTTCCACGTTGCAGTAACTTGACTGACGACGTTGCCACAAGGTTTAAAAACGACCACCACAACATCCGAAGGCACCCCGAAACAGGAGTTCGAAGACCGTCAACGTTTGGAGGCCAAAGTCAACGTGATCAACCGCGACAGCTCTTATATGGGCGTCAGAGTATCGGAACTTGATATCATTAGCATGGCGCCGCACAACGTCGGCACACAGCTCTTCTTTCGCCAGCTTTATGTACACAGTAGTACTGAGAGTCAAAGAACGATATTCCGAGAACATCTTGCGTCGGGAGACGCATTTCGTCTTGTATAAACATTCTACGTCATACGCCTCTGGTCTTTCAGGACCCAGAGGAAAAGTTAATTTAATCGTGACTTGTCGGTACGGAAACACCATGATGGTCGATCAGCGGAAGTAAACAGACGCTCGCTCGTTCGTAAGCACCACAACAGGCAGTACGCAAAAAGATAGTGCTCACCTCACCACTGCCGAAGGCAGGCTGAATCACTTTGCTACTGTCTCCTCGCCTGTTAGCGACCATACAGTAGTATTGTACGCATGCCTAAAATTTTCAAACTCAGATTTCTCGAAAACGGTTCAGAGCTGTTTCTTCCTCATTTCGTAATTTCAACTCTTAGCCATGCTTCATACACCCTGTCAACATGAAATTAATCGGCGAGGGCAAGTACATACGGTCCCCTTGCCTGCACAAGCAGTGAAATTGGTTTCAAAAGATGTGTGTAATACTACGACATCATGTGAAAATATGATAAACAACGCGTACATTAAACACCATCGGTGTTCCGTACTATCTGTGCACCATTCGAATCTACCCAGCTGATGATAGATAAAATAGACATCAAACAGTAAAAATACTACTGCAATAGATTCAGTAAGACAGGTTTTATTTTACCTTATTTCAGAGCGTATAAATGTGTTTTTAATAGACTTAAATATAATAACGAACCAGATTAATATAATAATGTTATAATATTACAAGTGGCCAGTCGTGAGTCTCTACTTAATTTGCCGGTTAAATGCCTGATTCTGTCTGGACTTGCTAGAAATCAGAACGCTACCCATGTGTTTAGATATGTAATATAAAAGTTTCAGCTAACGGATAATACAGAGAGGCCTCGTAAATGAGCCATGGGGGCCTTGCTCAAGTTACAAGGGTTGCATAATATTGAAATAGATACGAGTCGAGAGTTGCCCAGTTTATTGTCTTTCATGAGCACACAAACGAGAAAAGAACTATGAGAGATAATTGCGTATGAGAAAGAAACAAAACCGTAGATAAGCATGGGAAACAACTGCTTTAATCATACATTACTCACTCGTGAGTACGCCGCAGGGAACTGATAAAGGAAAATGGAAATTATAATGTCTAAGAATTTCGATCAAATTTGCACTCAATGGTGGTGCAGAAACAATTACAGATATCATGTTATTTCAAGGAGGTGTTAATCAGACATACAAGAAGTTAACGGAAAACACTTTACACTGTATGAACAATCTTTTGCCACACGCTAGACAGAGAAAAGAAAAAAAGGAGCTGAGTAAGCACATAGCGCTATAAAACCCCGTAAGAGTAAATAACGTCTACTCAAACCTTTGTCCTATGCAACTCCTATCTACATCGATCATCTTAAAAGGAGTGCTTATGCAATGAACCGCCAAAGAAATTGGTATAGGCATGCGTATTCAAATACAGAGATACGTAAATATCAGAATACGGCGCTGTGGTCGGCAACGCCTATAAAAGACAACAAGTGTCTGGCGCAGTTGTTAGATAGGTTACTGCTGCTACAATGACAGGTTACCAAGATTTAAGTGAGTTTGAAAGTGATGTTATAGACTACGCACGACCTATGGGACACAATATCTCCGAGGTAGCGGTGAAGTGGGGACTTTCCTGTACGACCATTTCAGGAGTGCACTGTGAATATCAGGAATCAGGTAAAACATCAAATATCTGACATCGCTGCGGCAGGAGAAAGATCTTACAAGACCGGGACCAACGACGACTGAAGAGAATCTTTCGAAGTGACAGTAGTGCAACCCTTCCAAAAAGTGCTGCAGATTTCAATGCTGAGCCATCAACAAGTGTCAGCGCGCGAACTATTCAACGAAACATCATCGATATGGGCTTTCGGTGCCAAAGGCCCACTCGTGTGCTCTTGGTGACTGCACGAAACAAAGCTTTACGCCCCTCCTGGGTCCGTCAACACCGACATTGGACTGTTGATGACTAGAAACATGTTGCTAGTCGGACGAGTCTCGTTTCAAATTGTATCGACCGGACGGACGTGTATGGGTATGGAGACAACCTCATGAATCCATGTGCCCTCCATGTCAGCAGAGGACTGTTCGATCTGATGGAGGCTCTGTAATGGTGTGAGGCGTGTGCAGTTGGAGTGATATGGGACCCCTGATACCTCTAGATATGAATGTGACAGGTGACACGTACGTAAGCATCCTGTCTCATCACATGCATCCATTCATGTGCATCGTGCATTCCGACAAACTTTGGCAATTCCAGCAGGACAATGCGACACCCCACACGTCCAGAATTGCAAAAGAGCTTAGACACTTCCGCTGGCCCCCAAACCCCACAGACATGAACATTATTGAGCATATCCGGGATGCCTTGCAACGTGCTGTGCAGAAGAGATCTCGACTCCCTCGTACTCTTACGAATTGATGGATAGGCCTGCAAGATTCACAGTGTCAGGTCCCGGGTTCGATTCCCGGCGGGGTCAGGGATTTTCACCTGCCTCGAGATGACTGGGTGTTTGTGTTGTCCTCATCATTTCATCATCCAGGAAAGTGGCGAATTGGACTGAGCAAAGATTGGGTAATTGTACGGGCGCTGATAACCACGCAGTTGAGCGCCCCACAAACCAAACATCATCATCATCATCATCATAGTGTCAGTTCCCTCCATCACTACTTCAGACATCAGTCGACTCCATGCCACGTCATGGTGCGGCACTTCTGCGTGCTCGCGGGGGCCCTACACGATATTGTCGGTGTACTAGTTTCTTTGGTTGTTCAGTGTAGGAAGAAGGCTTTCACGACCGGATGACATTGCTGCTGGTAAACCTTTCGGGGACCGAGCGGGGTGGTGCAGTGGTTAGACACTGGACTCGCATTCGGGAGGACGACGGTTCAATCCCGCGTCCGGCAATCCTGATTTAGGTTTTCCGTGATTTCCCTAAATCACTTCAGGCAAATGCCGGGATGGTTCCTCTGAAAGGGCACGGCCGACTTCCTTCCCAATCATTCCCTAATCCGATGAGACCGATGACCACGCTGTCTGGTCTCCTTCCCCAAACCAATCAACCAACCAACCAAACCTTTCGGGGTATAAGGTCGTGGTCCACGAAAGTCCTCTCGTCCTACCATTTCGTCCGGAACTGCGCTGGACATCTTCAGAGGCGTTCCTCCTCTGTTGAGTCTTGTTAACTGACGGGTCAGACGTCTGAGAGCGACATATGTACTGTAGAAAAACGGACGTGGCTGAAGTTACACGTGATAAGCAGTGACGATCCTTGTCAAAGATAAGATTTAACTATCCACTGTCGTCTTGTCAAAGATTAAGAACCGTTTACTATTTCTGCAGAGCTACTGTCTATATGTTGCTAAGTTACATGGTCTCATCTTTCCTATGTAACTATCCCTATGTTTTATATTTCAATGGCTTCTCTACATAGCCATGGATAATAGTTAGTCGTCATAGATAACATTTTTGTTTCACAAAGCTTCACTTAGTGGCTTCCTTGCTGAAGAGCATGCTCTGCTACAACCGAATTGCCTATTTTCCCTAGTTGGCAAAGACTTTCGTGTTCCTTTAGCCGTGTATTTATGCTTCTCTTGGTTGTTCCAATATAGACTTTACAATACGTAGAAGAAATTTTACTTACCACACATACTGACAGAGGATGGCATTTATCCGTCACTGATCGGAGTGCCAGACCTATTTTCTTAATTGGTCTAAAAACCAGTCTAGTGTAATGTTGGTGCAAAGTACTTCAGATTTGATCTGTTACTTTTTTAATAAAAGAGAAAGAGAGAAACTGTAGTCTTCCAAAGTCATTTTTCATGCTGGTCCTTCAGCCCTCTTGTTATTTGGTCGTAGATTTCTGTTCCTTTCCCGAGTAGCCATTTTTCTCTAACCCCTGCCTTGGATATTTTGATTCGGCGTCCAGGTATTTCGGCGTGCGAATCCTTTTGGCTCTATCCATAAGACTTTTAATGTCACCTCTCTTGTCGTGAATGATGATTAGAATGATTATGTAAATATACACTCCTGGAAATGGAAAAAAGAACACATTGACACCGGTGTGTCAGACCCACCATACTTGCTCCGGACACTGCGAGAGGGCTGTACAAGCAATGATCACACGCACGGCACAGCGGACACACCAGGAACCGCGGTGTTGGCCGTCGAATGGCGCTAGCTGCGCAACATTTGTGCACCACCGCCGTCAGCGTCAGCCAGTTTGCCGTGGCATACGGAGCTCCATCGCAGTCTCTAACACTGGTAGCATGCCGCGACAGCGTGGACGTGAACCGTATGTGCAGTTGACGGACTTTGAGCGAGGGCGTATAGTGGGCATGCGGGAGGCCGGGTGGACGTACCGCCGAATTGCTCAAGACGTGGGGCGTGAGGTCTCCACAGTACATCGATGTTGTCGCCAGTGGTCGGCGGAAGGTGCACGTGCCCGTCGACCTGGGACCGGACCGCAGCGACGCACGGATGCACGCCAAGACCGTAGGATCCTACGCAGTGCCGTAGGGGACCGCACCGCCACTTCCCAGCAAATTAGGGACACTGTTGCTCCTGGGGTATCGGCGAGGACCATTCGCAACCGTCTCCATGAAGCTGGGCTACGGTCCCGCACACCGTTAGGCCGTCTTCCGCTCACGCCCCAACATCGTGCAGCCCGCCTCCAGTGGTGTCGCGACAGGCGTGAATGGAGGGACGAATGGAGACGTGTCGTCTTCAGCGATGAGAGTCGCTTCTGCCTTGGTGCCAATGATGGTCGTATGCGTGTTTGGCGCCGTGCAGGTGAGCGCCACAATCAGGACTGCATACGACCGAGGCACACAGGGCCAACACCCGGCATCATGGTGTGGGGAGCGATCTCCTACACTGGCCGTACACCACTGGTGATCGTCGAGGGGACACTGAATAGTGCACGGTACATCCAAACCGTCATCGAACCCATCGTTCTACCATTCCTAGACCGGCAAGGGAACTTGCTGTTCCAACAGGACAATGCACGTCCGCATGTATCCCGTGCCACCCAACGTGCTCTAGAAGGTGTAAGTCAACTACCCTGGCCAGCAAGATCTCCGGATCTGTCCCCCATTGAGCATGTTTGGGACTGGATGAAGCGTCGTCTCACGCGGTCTGCACGTCCAGCACGAACGCTGGTCCAACTGAGGCGCCAGGTGGAAATGGCATGGCAAGCCGTTCCACAGGACTACATCCAGCATCTCTACGATCGTCTCCATGGGAGAATAGCAGCCTGCATTGCTGCGAAAGGTGGATATACACTGTACTAGTGCCGACATTGTGCATGCTCTGTTGCCTGTGTCTATGTGCCTGTGGTTCTGTCAGTGTGATCATGTGATGTATCTGACCCCAGGAATGTGTCAATAAAGTTTCCCCTTCCTGGGACAATGAATTCACGGTGTTCTTATTTCAATTTCCAGGAGTGTATGTGTTCGATACTTTCCGAGAAACCTTATGTTCCAAACTTCCATCGGTCGGTCTCACAACTAAAACATCCAAGAAAGGTATTTTGTTGTCATTTTTTGTTTACTTGGTGAACTGGATTTTTTGATTTATATTATTTAGAGAACCAAAGAATTCGTTCAAAACTTCTGTGCCATGTGAGCAGACCACAAATGTGTCATCCACAGACCAATACCAGCGAAATGGTTTCTTCTTTGCTTTTTCTAAAGACTGACTGTTCGAATTTCGCCATGTAGAAATTAGCTACAGCAGCGCAGTTCTCAACGAAACGTTAGGTATAGAAGAGTTTCGTGGACCACGACTTCACACCTCGAAAGGTTTACCAGTGTCGTAAGTACCAAACAATGTAGAACTATAGTTGCCGTCGGAGCCTGAGGACAGGGACTGTGCCTTTTGGTAACTGCTGGCCGATTCTGAAGGCAAATACTGTGCCCATTGGAGACTGATGGAAGAATGTCTGCGTCCATCGGAACTTAATACCACAGTGACAGTGCACGAAAACTTCACTTCTCCATTCTCCCTAGTGTCCCTGTGGAAAAAACCGCTTCTAGACCTGCATCAGCGTGTGCTGGATGTTCGTCGTTCCGGCGATCTGAACTCTCACGTCTGTTTGGTGGACGCTGCACTTGGGGGCGCTGAGGGGGAACTGACGTAGCTTCTAGCCTGTCGAGTGAACACACGCGGTGCACGGCTGACGCCAGGATGATGATGACGATGAGTATGAAGATTTACATTTACATTTATACTCCGCAAGCCACCCAACGGTGTGTGGCGGAGGGCACTACGTGCCACTGTCATTACCTCCCTTTCCTGTTCCAGTCGCGTATGGTTCGCGGGAAGAACGACTGTCTGAAAGCCTCCGTGCGCGCTCTAATCTCTCTAATTTTACATTCGTGATCTCCTCGGGAGGTATAAGTAGGGGAAGCAATATATTCGATACCTCATCCAGAAACGCACCCTCTCGAAACCTGGCGAGCAAGCTACACCGCAATGCAGAGCGCCTCTCTTGCAGAGTCTGCCACTTGAGTTTGTTAAACATCTCCGTAACGTTATCACGGTTACCAAATAACCCTGTGACGAAACGCGCCGCTCTTCTTTGGATCTTCTCTATCTCCTCCGTCAACCCGATCTGGTACGGATCCCACACTGATGCGCAATACTCAAGTATAGGTCGAACGAGTGTTTTGTAAGCCACCTCCTTTGTTGATGGACTACATTTTCTAAGGACTCTCCCAATGAATCTCAACCTGGCACCCGCCTTACCAACAATTAATTTTATATGATCATTCCACTTCAAATCGTTCCGCACGCATACTCCCAGATATTTTACAGAAGTAACTGCTACCAGTGTTTGTTCTGCTATCATATAATCATACAATAAAGGATCCTTCTTTCTATGTATTCGCAATACATTACATTTGTCTATGTTAAGGGTCAGTTGCAACTCCCTGCACCAAGTGCCTATCCGCTGCAGATCTTCCTGCATTTCGCTACAATTTTCTAATGCTGAAACTTCTCTATATATTACAGCATCATCCGCGAAAAGCCGCATGGAACTTCCGACACTATCTACTAGGTCATTTATACATATTGTAAAAAGCAATGGTCCCATAACACTCCCCTGTGGCACGCCAGAGGTTACTTTAACGTCTGTAGCCGTCTCTCCATTGATAACAACATGCTGTGTTCTGTTTGCTAAAAACTCTTCAATCCAGCCACACAGCTGGTCTGATATTCCGTAGGCTCTTACTTTGTTTCAGGCGACAGTGCGGAACTGTATCGAACGCCTTCCGGAAGTCAAGGAAAATAGCATCTACCTGGGAGCCTGTATCTAATATTTTCTGGGTCTCATGAACAAATAAAGCGAGTTGGGTCTCACACGATCGCTGTTTCCGGAATCCATGTTGATTCCTACATAGTAGATTCTGGGTTTCCAAAAACGACATGATACTCGAGCAAAAAACATGTTCTAAAATTCTACAACAGATCGACGTCAGAGATATAGGTCTATAGTTTTGCGCATCTGCTCGACGGCCCTTCTTGAAGACTGGGACTTGATATTTTGTTTATGGGGCGCTCAACTGAGTGGTTATCAGCGTCCGTACAAATACCCAATCTTCTCATTGTCCAGTACCACCACTTTTCCTGAATTATGATGAAATGATGAAGACAACACAAACATCCAGTCCCTGGGCCTGAGACGAGATGTCTGTCGGCCCTGTGACTTGATGCAAGTGATACCTTCCTGTTCATAGCGGAATCAGGGTTAAGGCTCGGGCATTATTGGGCAAAGTGTCAATGGTGGAGGTCCGTGGTTACATTGTTGATCCGGCCTTTTTGCACTGTAAATTCCGCATGAGTTCTCTGAGTTATCTGTTTGGTAGGTGGTATTACAATATGGTGCGGGATGGTTTCAAGTAGTGCAGTATATGTCCTCAGTTCACGGCTTGTAGAAAATAAACTAACGTTAATTCACAGTAAGACTCAGTTTTTACAGTTTCTAAGACACAATTCAACAAAACCTGACTTTTTAATCTCACAGAACGGGCATATGATTAGTGAAACTGAACAGTTCAAATTTCTAGGTGTTCTGATAGATAGTAAGCTGTCGTGGAAAACCCACGTTCAGTATCTTGTTCAAAGATGTAATACTGCCATTTTCACTATTCGAACGGTATCAAAAGTGACTGATACTTCGACACGTAAATTAGTCTACTTTGCTTATTTTCATTCACTTATGTCGTATGGTATTATGTTTTGGGGTAACTCTTCCCATTCTAGAAGGATATTTTTGGCTCAGAAACGGGCGGTTCGGGCAACAAGTGGTGTGAGTTCACGAACCTCTTGTCGACCTCTGTTCACCAGTCTGGGTATTTTGACATTGGCCTCTCAATATGTATATTCCTTATTGTCGTTTCTTGTTACCAATATTAGTTTATTTCCAAGAATAAGCAGCTTTCAGTCGGTTAATACTCGGCAGAAAGCAAACCTCCATTTGGATCGGACTTCCTTAACTCTTGTCCAAAAAGGTGTGCAGTATACTGCTGCATCCATTTTCAATAAGCTGTCACTCGAATTCAAAAATCTTAGCAGTAATCCACGCACTTTCAAATCGAAACTGAAGAGTTTCCTCATGGTTCTGTCGAGGAGTTCCGTGAAAAATTAAGCTGATTCTTATTGTATTGCTGATAGCGTTTACTTAAACTTATAGACTGACTTTTTTCAAGTTATATCTGTTATTAATTTTATGATTACTTTTATGATTTAGAGAAAATCTCTCATAGTGATAAAGAGGTGCTATAGCGTGTGCAGCGACCAAGACCGGAGTTCTGTGAAAGCCCTTGGACAGCAGCCGCTACAAGTTAAATGCGGACCTCGTGTGGTGGGTCATACACAAGGTGAATGGGTGCGGAATGAGGTCAGGGTTGTCCGAGTCTGATGCCACGTGCCAGCACGGAGTGCGACCTACGTCAGTTGTTCCAGCGTTGTGGCACGCTACTGCTGTCATTCTGTTTGCCTGGGTTGAGGCCAACATCAAGCCGTGGGTCGCTCATTCTCTCGCTCTCTGTTCTCGTTGCTGTGAGTCTCATACTGTGACGTATTGCACTCTTATCGCGGAAAGTGATTACAGATTTTACGTATAAGTGATGGTCGTGCGAGGTTGTATTTGCGATTCTTGTTCATACATGTTTTTCGAACGCCACACGCGCGATAAAAGCGGACGGATACGCCTTTAGCGCCAGTGCCTGTACAAGTACACTACTGGCCATTAAAATTGCTACACCACGAAGATGACGTGCTACAGACACGAAATTTAACCGATAGGAAGAAGATGCTGTGATATGCAAATAATTAGTTTTTCAGAGCAATCACACAAGGTTGGCGCCGGTGGCGACACCTACAACGTGCTGACATGAGGAAAGTTTCCAACCGATTTCTCATACGCAAACGGCAGTTGACCGGCGTTGCCTGGTGAAACGTTGTTGTGATGCCTCGTGTAAGGAGGAGAAATGCGTACCATCACGTTTCCGACTTTGATTAAGGTCGGATTGCAGCCTATCGCGATTGCGGTTTATCGTATCGCGACATTGCTGCTCGCGTTGGTCGAGATCCAATGACTGTTAGCAAAACATGTAATCGGTGGGTTCAGGAGGGTAATACGGAACGCCGTGCTGGATCCCAACGGCCTCGTATACTAGCAGCCGAGATAACAGACATCTTATCCGCATGGCTGTAACGGATCGTGCAGCCACGTCTCGATCCCTGAGTCAACAGATGGGGACGTTTGCACGAAAACAACCATCTGCACGAACAGTTCGACGACGTTTGCAGCAGCGTGGACTATCGGCTCGGAGACCATGGCTCCGGTTACCCTTGACGCTGCATCACAGACAGGAGCGCCTGTGATGGTGTACTCAACGACGAACCTGGGTGCACGAATGGCAAAACGTCATTTTTTCGTATGAATACAGGTTGTGTTTACAGCATCATGATGGTCACATCCGTGTTTGGCGACATCGCGGTGAACGCACATTGGAAGCGTGTATTCGTCATCGCCATACTGGCGTATCACCCGGCGTGATGGTAAGGAGTGCCACTGGTTACACGTCTCGGTCGCCTCTTGTTCGCATTGCCGGCACTTTGAACAGTGGACGTTACATTTCAGATGTGTTACGACCCGTGGCTCTACCCTTCATTCGATCCCTGCAAAACCCTACATTTCAGTAGGATAATGCACGACCGCATGTTGCAGGTCCTGTACGGGCCTTTCTGAATACAGAAAATGTTCGAATGCTGCCCTGGCCAGCACATTCTCCAGATCTCTCACCAATTGAAAACGTCTGGTCAATGGTGGCCGAGCAACTGGCTCGTCACAATAAGCCAGCCACTACTCTTGATGAACTGTGGTATCGTGTTGAAGCTGCATGGGCAACTGTACCTGTACACGCCATCCATCTCTGTCTGACTCAATGCCCAGGCGTATCAAGGCCGTTATTACGGCCAGAGGTGGTTGTTCTGGGTACTGATTTCTCAGGATCTATGCACCCAAATTACTTTAAAATGTAATCACATGTCAGATCTAGTATAATATATTTGTCCAATGAATACATGTTTATCATCTGCATTTCTTCTCGGTGTAGCAATTTTAATGGCCAGTAGTGTATTAAACACTTAATATGTTCTGGCGAAACCAGGAAGTATTTTTGCAGTTTACCATAGTGTGTGCAGAGAAATGATATTTTGTAATTTGTGTTAAAGCACAATCGGTGCGGCCTTTTGATACTGGTTGCCAGTGTTCTGCTTAGTTACATTACAAGTACTATTATAAGGAATTTTCTGGTGCCCAATAGAGCAGCCACTTAGTTCTAAGTTAGATGTGATGCACCACGCTTCCTTAGGCTATTATATTGAATAGTTATCTAGCTCAAGTCATATGTAGGGATATTTAGTGTTGTCAAGGTGGCTTGCTTTAGAATAATGCTATCTTAAGGTGCGCTAAGCTGCGCGGGAAGTAACTAATTTGGGCTGCTGATGCCCTGGCATATAGAAAGCATAGCGCGTAGCGCCATATTGTTAAGGTGGTGCGGTGCACACTGGTTGCCTTGTTGTCTGTTGTGGAGATGGGTGACCAGAGTTCCTGGGGTTGTTCTCGTCCACTAGAATAAACGGGATTAATGATGAATTCACTTGCGTAATTTAAATGTGGAAGTATGTTAACAGGAAATCTCAAGTATCGCCATTAATCATTTAATTTGAACCTGTATTATCACATGAGTAAGGGTTGAGCTTTTGAGTAAAGTAAACGTTTTCAATCACTTTTAAAATTTTTAGTTTTAAACACTAACCTTCAGATTTTAAAGAGCTTTTTTTATACGCTACATGGTTTCTTAATATTGCATTTATGAAATTTCAAATGAAAAGTTCCTTCAGAATACCTTTGATATAAAGTTACCTAATCTTTTGATATTCATCTCAAATTTTGCATTGTCTGTCGTAGTTTAAACAATGATAGCGTTGTACGTGGGCCGTGGTTCTTATACCGATAACAGTTACAGGAATACGTCTGTGAGTGTCGATAGACCGTCAGAGACGAAGCAACTCGTATTCCTGTTGCTCACAAGGCGAGTACACGGTTTGTTTGTTACATATTTTTACGAGCTTCCAACAGGAGCGACTTATTTACAGGTACCTTTGTAGATACTAGAATATTTTTGTAATTTCTTGCTTGTTCGAGTGCTAACTAGGCACAACCACAGCATAGCATACAGTACCGCCGTTGTTATCGACCCTCTTATCGTACAGGCTTTTGTTTGTTTTGGTTAGTGTAACTCAGTGTCAGATACACCGTCAGTGAGAAAGCACTTCGAACTCCTGCTGCTAATAAAATGAGTGCACCATTCGTTTGTTATATATTTTTACGAACTTCAAACAGGAACAACTGCATTAATGGATAGGAACTGTGATTGCCGTGTACAGATGCTAGCTGAGTTGGCGACCCTTCGCTCACAGCTCTAGGTCGCATTGGATTCCATCACACTGCTTGAGGCTGCTGCCAAGGGGCGTTACCGTGGGGGTCAGGTGCGGGGATGGGAGGTATGTCGAGCATTTGCCACGTGTCCCTCGACCGGTCCAATGCTATGGCCGCCCCAGGTACTGCCTGCACTTAGGCTGACCCACCACCTGTGGTCGAGTGGGAGATCATTCAAAAGTTTGGCAGAGCAGTGAAAAACTTTCCAAGGGGCCACTCGTAGGGCATCGCCAGTTCGTTTGACAGACAGGTTTCGGGCGTTACTGTGGCTGACGATGTCTCTAAACCAGATGCAGTCATCCACCCTGTTCCAGAGGAAGTTTCTCGGCCCGCAAGGTCTGGGCATTCACAGAGGGTGGGTTTGCTGGTAGTTGGGAGCTCCAACGTTAGGCACGTAACGGGGCCGCTTAGGAACATGGCTGCCAAGGAGGAGAAGGAAACCAGTGTGCACTCCGTGTGCATACTGGAGGGAGTCATTCAGGATGTGGAAAGGGTGCTTCCGAATGCCATGAAGAATACAGAGTACAGCCAACTGCAGGTGGTGACTCATGCCGGTACCAATGACACGTGTCGCTTTGGATCGGATGAGATTCTCTCTGGCTTCAACCGGCTAGCGGAAATGGTAAAGACTGCCAGCTTCCGAGGTTAAAGCGGAGCTCACGATCTGCAGCATCGTCGATAGAACCGACTGTGGTCCTTTGGTGCAGAGCCGAGTGGAGAGTCTGAATGGAAGGTTCGGGCGGCTCTGTGACCGGGAAGGCGACAGATTCCTTGACCTGCGGCATTGGGTGATGGGTTGCCGGGTTCCGCATAATAGATCATGAGTCCACTACACACAGGAAGCGGCTACTTGAGTAGCGGGGGCAGTGTGGAAGGGACTGGAAGGTTTTTTAGGTTAGAGGGTCTCAGGGAACCACAGAAAGGGCGTCCGTCTAAAAGGGCGCAGGTAAAACACAGTAAGGTAGTTGCAGAAACGATCGGTATTGTAGTTGTAAATTGTCACAGTTTGGGAGAGAACCAGGGTTCCAAGCCCTAATAGAAAGAACTGAAGCTGAAATAGTTATATGTACAGAAAGATGGCTAAAACCGGAAATAAGTTCAGCCGAAATTTTTTCAAACGATTTCAGGAAGGACAGATTAAATACAATTGGTGGTGGAGTATTTACTGCTGTCCGAAGTAGTTTGCCGTGTAGTGAAACTGAAGTAGATAGTTCCTGCGAAATGGTATGGATAGAAGTTATACCTGACAATCGGACTAAACTATTAATTGGATCGTTTTACCGACCCCTCGACTCAGAAGATGTAGTTGCTGAACATTTCAGAGAAACTTGAGTCCCATTTCAAACAGGTACCCCAATCATACAATTATAGACGGTGGCGATTTGAATCTACTTGATACGCTGGAAAAACTATATGTTTAAAGCCAGCATAAGGGAGGATGGCCGTATTATGCACCAAGCACATGGTAATCTCCACACATCTGCACCTGCCATATGAGAACAAATAATGGTCTCTTTGCAAAATTATGTCATCCCAACCCTCGGTCAGAAACCAGCATCAGTCGGATGGGGGAATTGCCGTCCCATGTATAGAGTGCTGTTAACATCAAGAAACAGAAGGCTGCGTTTGGAGTGATGTCAGGACCGGCCAGCACAGATTGCTCACGAGTGGTGCCGCACTGAGATGAGCGATGACTCACGGTTCTACACCTATCTGGATTACAATCATCGGTGGGTATGATGTCAGTCTGGGGAGAGGTCATTTTCTTCCAGTGTTTTGGGCTCAGTGGTGTCACTCCGGGTATCATGAAGTGGGGAGCCATCGGGTATGGCTTCTGCCAGAGATTGAGGGAACTCTGATGGCACAATGGTACATCGCAAACATCCTGCACCCTCATGCGTTACCTCTCATGCAACAGTATCGTGATGCCACTTTTCAACACGGTTATGATCGTCCAGACATGGTAGGTGTGTCTATGAACTGCATGCGTGGTGCTGAGGTACTCCTCTGGCCAACAAGATCCGCAGATCTGTCCCCGATACAGCAGAATCATTTATTCCTGAAACAACGCTTCTCCCAGAAAACAAAAGAAAATCAAAAAAGGCATTGTGTAAGGGATAATCTAGTGAGCAAAGGAGAGCTATGGCATTCTTTCCTTACCTAGTGCTTAGTGAAAATATTGTTACAACTTGTTCGATAACACGAGAGCAATACAAAAGCCTACAGAACTGTTTAAAAGTGATGGAGTAGTGCTGTTTCTAAAATAAAGATTAATAACTTAGAAAACAAAAAGCAGTAAATCGATTTTAATAGACTGTAATGAATTCAGAAACTTTATTTCTTACTTCAGAAAACATTTTAAACTGATAGTGCATTATAGGACCTATTATCCTACACTATCCCAGGTGTTCTTAGTAACAAAAAAGTTACTATTTGTTATGGCTCACAAATTTAATGTTTCTTTAAAGAAAAAGGAAATAATTTTACGGCATTTCTGTTACATTATAAAGTCACACTGTTAGAAATTCAATAAAGAATGAGAGCACATAAAAACAACATATCTTAGTAAAGAGCTTTATTAACATAATTTTAAACCGGCATTTGTTGTGGGTTTAGCTAGTAGTTCACCATAAAAATCACGTTGTTCTGTTGATACATACGACTGAAGTTTCCTTATGCAACTAATTTCTTCTCGTTTAGTCCCATATAGCTCTGTGGATAAGCAGGAGCACATGGCAACAATGTACGGTTGATTATAGAAAGCCTCCCCGCATAATAAATATAAAATTTTGCATTATTTCTCATCGTATTGTTGATATTAACTACATTAATGGAGAGTTTCCTGCATAGAACGCTTCCCACGCACACATTTAGAGCAGAAAAATTACCCCTCCCGGAGGAGCGTCTTTTCTGCACTAAACTGAAATTTTACCTCCTGGCTGTAGGCTACGGATGTATGATAGACGCGTTTTTTCCATATAAAACTGTAGGTATTGCTTCTATAATCACGAAAACGCGAATAATTCACACAGCGTCATAAAGTGGAGAAGCGCTTTTTCTGCAGTAGACGATTGATCATGTGTTTAACAGGCTTGGGCGTTATTGTGTTCCATTCTGTCCCAGTGTCAGTATTCAGTATGTCTAGAACCAGATACAACAGTTGTGGAACAGCTTGCCTCATGAGAGAATAAAGGGGCTTTGTGACGCTCTGTCCAACCGAACAATTGAATCAGCGCATGCATCCAGGCCAGTTCTGTGTAAATATGTAATCACTGAAATAACATCACATACCTCCTCGATCCGTGACGTTTCATTACTTTTCCTTCTCCATCCTAGGACTTCCCCTTTTTTTCTCTTTTTTTTTTTTTTTTTTTTTGGCGAACGATATTTCATAAACTTTTTGCTCACATATGACGTTCGTGTAAATTCAATAACGAAAAACTTTCCAGCCGCTAGAAAATTAATTAACGTCTGCCGGAAGTGCATTTTAATTAACTTTTTATATATTTCTGATCCAAACCCGACCGCGGATTCCAAGATGGCTAGGGCGGCAGATGGGTGAAAACAGTTCAGCTCTTCTACAACACAGATGCCATCTTCATCTTTGTACGTTGAATACTTTGCTAATTAAAGCGATCTCAATGAAATATTAGAATAAACGTCTATTCCGAATCGGATGTGCTAACTTAGTTTCACGCCTCCATGTTCGATGTGTTATTCTCAAGGGTCTGAGCAAAGTATATATGGTAGCCACAAGGCTTTATATATAACCCCGAAAAAAAAAAAACTTCGTCATTAATTTTTGATTGTTTGCAGCTACATGTCTGTAGTCGTGACGCACAACGAAATCCTCGCGCAACAGTAACTACACTGCTGGCCATTAAAATTGCTACACCACGAAGATGACGTGCTACAGACGCGAAATTTAACCTACAGGAAGAAGATGCAAATGACTAGCGTTTCAGAGCATTCACACAAAGTTGGCTCCGGTGGCGACACCTACAACGTGCTGACATGAGGAAACTTTCCAATCTATTTCTTATACACAAACAGCAGTTGACCGGCGTTGCCTGGTGAAACGTTGTTGTGATGCCTCGTGTAAGGAGAAGAAATGCGTACAATCACGTTTCCGACTTTGATAAAGGTCGGATTGTAGCTTAACGCGATTGCGGTTTATTGTATCGCGACATTGCTGCTCGCGTTGGTCGAGATCCAATGTTAGCAGAATATGGAATCGGTGGGTTCCGGAGGGTAACACGGAACGCCGTGCTGGCTCCCAACGGCCTCGTATCATTAGCAGTCGAGATGACAGGCATCTTACCCGCATGGCTATAACGGATCGTGCAGCCACGTCTCAATGCCTGAGTCAACAGATGGGGACGTTTGCAAGACAACAACCATCTGCACGAACAGTTGGACGACGTTTCCAGCAGCATGGACTATCAGCTCGGAGACCATGGCTGGGGTTACCCTTGACGTAGCATCACAGACAGGAGCGCCTGCGATGGTGTACTCAACGACGAACCTAGGTGCACGAATGGCAGAACGTAATTTTTTGGGATGAATACAGGTTTGTGTTTTCAGCATCATGATGGTCGCATTCGTGTTTGGCGACATCGCGGTGTACGCACATTGGAAGCGTGTATTCGTCATCACCATACTGGCGCATCACCCGGCGTGATGGTATGGGTTGCCATTGGTTACACGTCTCGGTCACCTCTTGTTCGCATTGACGGCGCTTTGAACACTGTACGTTACATTTCAGATGTGTTACGACCCGTGGCTCTACCCTTCATGGCAACTTCCACACACAGATTCTACCTTTCATTCGATCCCTGTGAAACCCTACATTTCAGCAGGATAATACGCGACCACATGTTGCAGGTCCTGTACGGGCCTTTCTGGATACAGAAACTGTTCCACTGCTGCCCTGGCCAGCACATTCTCCAGATCTCTCACCAATTGAAAACGTCTGGGCAATGGTGGCCGAGCAACTGGCTCGTCACAATATGCCGGTGACTACTACTGATGAACTGTGGTATCGTGTTGAAGCTGCATGGGCTGCCGTATCTGTATACGCCATCCAAGCTCTGTTTGACTCAATGCCCAGGCGTAGCAAGGCCGTTATTACGGTCAGAGGTGGTTGTTCTGGGTACTGATTTCTCAGGATCTATGCACCCGAATTGCGTGAAAATGTAATCACATATCAGTTCTAGCATAATATATTTGTCCGATGAATACTCGTTTATAATCTGCATTTCTTCTTGGTGTAGCAATTTTAATGGCCAGTAGTGTATTTCTGGGGGGACTTCCGAGTATACGCCACGTCGAGTTGCTGCACTACGACGGCAAATGGAGGTCCGACACGGTATTAGAAGTATTGCATGACTTATCAGGCCAGTGTACTAGGCTTTGTGGAAAGCGTGTAAGAATCAAATTTCCATTACTAAATGTTAATATGCTAACAGTTTCTGTATCAGTAGTCAGACCCGCTGCTGTATCACACACTGTTTAGGACATCCTGAGCGAAGCTGAAACATATCCAGTGTCGTCTCGTGATCAGATCATTTTTTACTAAGAATCGATCAATTGTGCCGGCGCCGAACACAACAAAAATACATAGGTCTACACTGAATAAATGTAGAATGACAAACCCTAATAGGTCGCGTACTGTTTAACTTAATGCTCTGTTACTGTAAGCGGCTGTTTACAAGGGAGCGGGGCACTGTGTTGGTACTAACCTACCTGCCAGTCCTGAGTCCTTGTCGGATAGCCGTATTAATCCACATGTCACAGGGATCGAATGAAGGGTAGAGCCACGGGTCGTAACACATCTGAAATGTAACGTCCACTGTTCAAAGTGCTGTCAATGCGAACAATAGGTGACCGAGACGAGTAACCAATGGCAACCCATACCATCACGCCGGTTGATACGCCAGTATGGCGATGGCGAATACAAGCTTCCAATGTGCGTTCACAGCGACGTCGCCAAACACGGATGCGACCATCATGATGCGCCGGCCGGGGTGGCCGAGCGGTTCTAGGCTCTACAGTCTGGAATCGCGCGACCGCTACGGTCGCAGGTTTGAATCCTGCCTCGGGCATGGATGTGTATGATGTCCTTAGGTTAGTTAGGTTTCAGTAGTTCTAAGTTCTAGGGGACTGATGACCTTAGACGTTAAGTCCCATAGTGCTCAGAGCCATTTTGAACCATCATGATGCTGTAAACAGAACCTAGATTCATCAGAAAAACTGACGTTTTGCCATTCGTGCACCATGGTTCGTCGTTGAGTACACCATTGCAGGCGCTCCTGTCTGTGATGCAGCGTCAAGGGTACCCGCAGCCATTGTCTGCGAGCTGATAGTCCATGCTGCTGCAAACGTCGTCGGACTGTTCGTGCAGATGGTAGTGCGTAGAACCGCTCGGCCACCCCGGCCGGCTGCGGATAAATGCCTGTCATCTCAACTGCTAGTGATTCGAGGACTTTGGGATCCAGTACGGCGATCAGTATTACCCTCCTGAACCCACCCATTCCATATTCTGCTAACAGTCATTGGATCTCGACCAACGCGAGCAGCAATGTCGCGATACGATAAACCGCAATCGCGATAGGCTACAATCCGACCTTTATCAAAGTCGGAAACGTGATGGTACGCATTTCTCCTCCTTACACGAGGCATCACAACAATGTTTCACCAGACAATGCCGGTCAACTGCCGTTTGTGTATGAGAAATCGGTTTTTGAACTTTCCTCATGTCAACACGTTGTAGGTGTCGCCACCGGCGCCAACATTGTGTGAATGCTCTGAAAAGCTAATCATTTGCATATCACAGCATCTTCTTCCTGTCGGTTAAATTTCGCGTCTGTAGCACGTCATCTTCGTGGTGTAGCAGTTTTAATGGCCAGCAGTGTAATATGTATATAGTCTCTATAGCCGTCCGTAATTGAGAAAGTTTCCCGGTGGACTGTTTCGTGCGCGAACTGACCTCTCGATTATGCCGTACAAATATTCGATTGGATTGATATCTGGCAACCTGGGTGGCCAAATCTTTCGCTTGAAAGGTCCAGAATGTTCTTCAAACCAATAGTGAATAATTACGGCCTAGTGACATGATATTGTTGTCTGTTCTCATGAAGTCCATGAATGGTTGCAAATGTAGTAGAACATAACCATTTCCAGTCAATTTTCGGTTCGTCTGGACCAGTGCACCAAGTTCGTTCCGTGTGAACACAGCCCACACCATTATCGAGCCACGACCAACCTGCACAGTGCGTTGTTGACAACTTGAGTCCATGGTTTCGTGGGGTTTGCGCCACACTTGAACCATACCGGCACCTCTTACCAACTGAAATTATGACTCATCTGACCAGGCACACGGTTTTCAAATTGTATACGGTCCAAACGATGTGGTCACGAGCCCAGGAGAGGCGCAGCAGGGGATGTCGTGCTGTTAGCGAAGGCACTCGCGTCGGTCGTCTGCTGACATTGTCTATTGACGCCAGATTTCGCCACACTGTCTTAACAGGTACGTCGGTCATAGGTGCCACATTGATGCCGGCGGCTATTTCACACGCCACTGCTCTCGGTCGTTAAGTGAGACCGTCAGCTGCTGTGTTGTCCTTGGGGAGAGGTGATCCCAGAAATCTTGTATTCTTAGCCCACTCTTGACAATGTGGATCTAGGAATATTGAATCCCCTAACGCTTGACAAGGTGAATCTCGGAATACTGAGTTCATCAACGATTTCCAAAATGAAATGTCCCTGTGTCTAGCTCGAACTACTATTCCGTGCTCAAAGTCTGTTAATTCCCGTCGCTGCGGTCACAACCACGTTGTAAACTTTGTCTAATTAATCATCTGAGTACAAACAGCAGGTTCGCCAAAGCGCTGTTCTTTTGCATGTGTAAGCGATGCTACCGCCTTTTGCATATCGCTGTCCCCTGGCTTTTATCATCTCAGTACATATAGCTTCGTCTTACAGTCAAACAAATTAGTGCGTTTAAATGAAGATCAGCCATCTAGCGAGACCTACCTTGAGTGGGTTGGCGGTGAAAAACGTGACCTGGTGACCTCTCTGGAGCAGAGCTTTGGTTAAAATGTGGAAAGGCTTCTGGTGGCTGATAGATGGCGTCGGGCACACCACCAGAATCTTGGAGCTACTGCACGCTTGACTCATCAGCCAAAGTAGCAGAAGTGTGGTAAGTGCTTTCCCTGCAAAAATGTTACTTACATTTAAATGACACGTCTTAAATTGGTTTTATGAAAACAAGATTGTATAAATATTTGTAGTGTGATAAATTGTGAGAAATGTTGATATAAATGTATGTGACTAAGTTGTAATTGTGTCTAACTATGAGTCTTGCGCACACAATAGACATAGAGAAAACGATTGGTAGAACTCATATTATGACTGTACTTCGATTTCGGTTCAAATGGCTCTGAGCACTATGGGACTTAATATCTGAGGTCATCAGTCCCCTAGAACTTAGAACTGCTTAAGCCTAACTAACCTAAGGACGTCACACACATCCATACCCGACGCAGGATTCGAACCTGCGACCGCAGCGGTCACGCGGTTCCAGACTGAAGCACCTAGAACCGCTCGGTCACACCGGCCGGCTTCTTCGTATTTTCTTCGATTATAGACTTTCCCCGCCAAGTGCATGCAGCGCCTCCAGGCGGTATTCATACTCGCGGTGAGCAGTGATCATAATGTTTTGAATCATCAGTGTACCTCTGTAGTGAGAGGTGAAAGGTGAAAAGAATTACGTTGTGTTTCTTAACCAGGGAGGCAACGGCCTTGCCGCAGTGGATACACCGGTTCCCGTGAGATCACCGAAGAAAAGCGCTGTCGGGCGTGGTCGACACTTGGATCGGTGACCATCCCGGTCGCCATGCACTGTTGCCATTTTTCGGGGTGCACTCTGCCTCGTGATGCCAATTGAGGAGCTACTCGACCGCATAGTAGCGGCTTTGGTCAAGAATACCATCATAACGACCGGGAGAGCGGTGTGCTGACCCCACGCCCTTCCTATCCGCATCCTCTTTGAGGATGACACGGCGGTCGGATGGTCCCGGTAGACCACTCGTGGCCTGAAGATGGAATGTCTTCTTAACCAGAGACTTTGGAGTTTTATGGAAACTATCATAACTGAGATGGCCTCATCTGTCACATGTATGAGCAGTCGCAACACACAAACGTATGAGCAGCGATTTTCGTTGCCTTTAGAAGCTAGTGAATCCTTTTAAAACCACGTTTTTGAACTAGTAAAACTGCTCCGGGACCTTGTAAGGATGTATACTAAAATGCATAATTTTTTTCTAAAACAGTAAATAGTTTAATAGAAAAAAATTGTTTCTCCTGCATTGTTTCTGTAAAAAACTGAAAAGGCGGCCTTCTTAAAACCCGAGCTAAAAAGTCAGATCCTGGAGTGAGTTCTCGGATTTGTCACAAGTGTACAAAAATTATTTTTGATGGAGAGCGGTTTCGCGATCGAACAAAAATCCAGATAAACATCCTATATCAGTATCACAAACATGAGCCACAGCTGTATTTCATTTTGCAATCAAGTACTGTTTCAGATAACCATGAGCGTATAGGAATATTGACAGTGAAATTCCCCTCGCCAAGCATTAGGCAATTTGTAAAACAAGTTTCTCTAGTTCAGTCACAACGCAGTCAACAATAATACGCGTTTCTTTGTTCCTGTTATGTAACGCTGTGCATAGTGGAGTGAATGTTCGACGCTGGTTATCTTTTATTGCTGTACTCTGCAAAAACATTCACACGACCTATCCATGATTACACCCTACGGTTGGATAGAATATTTCATGTATTTGTAATGATTCATTTATTGCGCTAAATTAATGGGTCCAGTATTAGGTTTTGCAGAGCAGGAAAGTTAGACAACTCCTGGTACGCATAAAATTATACAGACAAGAATGACCTAACGTGATTACACACATAAAAAATGATGAAGGACGTTTGAACATTTTCTTGGCCTAGTTTGTGCAGGTTAGACTCAAATTGCTTGGTCTCGTCACTGTGAATGTTTCTACGAGCATGTAGTGGTTCGTCCTCTAGTTTCATTGTCGTTTCTCAGAACAATGAACGTCGTGCACTAATTTTCGTGTTATAATCGTTTATTCTATTTATGGAGTACATATAGGACAGACCAAGGTATTCTTGATGTCGAAACAAAACAAAAGAAGCTAATTGTTTAAAATACCGCCAACGGCTAAATTGTCAGAGACGGAGCTCAAATTCAAACACGAAAAGATGAAAGAGAAAATCGGTCACGTCCCTCACAGAGGAATGACCCACCACTCTCCCCTCCCCCCCCCCCCACCCCTTATTTTCCATCATTTGCCGTAACGAGGTGGGCAAACCACGAAACGTGAATCAGTGTGGCTGGGGGAAGATATAAACTCTGCCCCTGCAGAGCGCTCGTCCAGTGTCGCAAACATGAACAATCCCCTGCGTCAACAACGGGTAGAAACATTAAGTTAGCTAGTTTTCTTCTTCAATATTTCCAGTGTTTCGTTCTCAGAACTACAACACACGCATTTAATACAGGTATACAAACGAATAAAGTTTAAACTTTTCACAGAAAACGCACGCAGATTTTACTCCATATGGATAACAGACGTTTGTGGTCTGAAACGACATCCAGCCACCGTAACAAAATAACATTAGCGACGAAACTGTGAATGGGTAACGGACTATTATAGACAGACCGTCACAAGTGGGAGGCACAGTCAACACAGTCAAGGAAACGAATAAGAGTAACGTGAGAGGACTTCTTGAAATGAAAAAGCAAATTCAAGACAATAACACGCATTCAAGACACACAAAATTTCGAGACATTACTGTACAACATAATTTCCTTTCTTTCGTTTGTCAGTTTTTTAAGTGCTGAATTTTCAAGTATCTCAATACATGTCAATACTACGTAGACATAACAAGTAGTATCACCTGTTAGTGAAGAAAATGCTTTTATTTTATCTGTGTGAAATTGTAATTTTATTTCTTATTGTTTTTGTGATACTAAATTCACAGTTTTGTCGATAACGTTATTATGATACGGTGCCTGGATGTCGTTTCAGACCAAAAACGTCTGTTATCCATATGGAGTAAAATCTGCGTGCGCTTTCTGTGAAAAGTTTAAACTTTATTCCTTTGTATACCTTTATTAAATGCGTGTGTTGTATTTCTGAGACTGAAACACTGGAAATATTGAAGAAGAAGACTAGCTAACTTAATGTTTCTACCCATTGTTGATGCAGAGGATTGTTCATGGTTGCGACACTGGACAAGTGCTCTGCAGGAGCGGGCTTAAATAACATTCAGTCAGTAGAGTGTGTTACATAAAATAAAATATATGTGTAAACATTTTTATTACATTTGAAGGAGAGCTCTACTGGATAGGCCAAAGAAATATCTGTTTTTGGAAGAGAGTCGAACAGTTGACATCTGTTGCTGACGAGACAATGCACGTATAAATGTGCAGTTATGGTATGCGAAGAAAAACATGTGGCTTCGTATATCTGTGCTGGCGGTGCACTGAGATGATGGAGGAAGATTTTTGCCGCCATTGATTATTTAACACAAAATGGCCACGGAGACACTGAAAGAGAGAGACAAAGAGAAAGATATCAATCTTCTAATAGTCATGATATCTATGGTGTCACCGCCAGACACCACACTTGCTAGGTGGTAGCCTTTAAATCGGCCGCGGTCCGTTAGTATATGTCGGACCCACGTGTCACCACTATCAGTGATTGCAGACCGAGCGCCGCCACACGGCAGGTCTAGAGAGACTTCCTAGCACTCGCCCCAGTGGTACAACCGACTTTGCTAGCGATGGTTCACTGACAAAATACGCTCTCATTTGCTGAGACGATAGTTAGCATAGCCTTCAGCTACGTCATTTGCTATGACCTAGCAAGGCGCCATTACCAGTTACTATTGAGATTATGAATAATGTACCATCAAGAGCGATGTTCACCATTTATGGATTAAAGTTAAGTATTCCAGCAGCTACGTACGTTTTTTGCTAAAGTCTAATTTCCTTGTCCTGTTCCAGACCTCACGCCAGTCTGCGTGAGCTAAAACGCGTGCCTTTCGGCTTCCTCTAATATTACGGTGTTGGTCTCCTGCCAACCCACAACATTTGGCGACGAGGCCACACCGCATTCGTAACTATACTGCCCTGATTTACTTGTGTAATGGCTTCGCCACCATCTCCAGATGTACTGTCCGAATTTTATCGCTTACAGAATCAGCAGACGCAGGCCTTACTGCATGCCCTTGGACAGCTTGTCCAGGGTCAACGTGCAATGCAAAACGATGCGGATGCCGCCACTCCATTGCTAATGCAGCCACAACAGGCAGTTGCACCAACTTTTCGTCCTCTTGATGCTGTACTGGAAAGCTGGACGGAGTGGTCACGCCAATATGGATTCCATCTCGCCGCCTACAGAATTCAAGGTAATGTGCGGCGTCCTTTTTTATTATCTTCCGTCGGGGTGACCACGTACCCTGTGATAGTCAAATTATTTCCCCGACGCGACGTAGAAACTCTGTCCTACGACGAAATTTTGTCTGCATTAGATGCATATTTCAAAGAATCAGTCAATGTAGTTGCGAAATGGTATACCTTCTTTTGTACAAAACGTACGGCAGGTCAGACTAATCGGGAGTGGGTTGCAACCTTGCAAGGCCTTACTAGGGATTGTGCTTTTGAGTGTCAATGTGGACTCCCTTATTCAGATACTATGGTGCGTGATGCAATTGCACAGAACGTCTCTGATGTTCATATACAGGAACAGATTTTGAAACTAGTCAATCCCTCCCTTCAACAAGTGATGGACATATTGGATCGGCAGGACCTTGACTTTGCTCGGGAATCATTTGAAACTTCTCCACCAGTGTGTCAGGTTAACTGGCCCGCCGGGAGAACTGCACGGAATAGTAAACAGTCCTCGCGCCCGACCGCGCCGCTGCCGCCTGGCTCTCAGCCACGTGTACCGCGCCGACAAGCAAATGCAGTGCTAAAATCATGCCCGCAGTGTGCTACTAGACATTCGCGTGAGAATTGCGCATCACGCCAAGCTATTTGCTTTTTCTGTAATAAAAAAGGACATGTTCAAAGTGTTTGCCAGAAAAAGCTTAGATCGGAAGCTCACAACCATTCCAGGCCCTTTGCTTCACACCGGAATCGGAATCAAACCAAGGATACACAGGCTTGTGACACTTCGCCCATGGAAATTCATATAGTTCATGCCACTCCGCCCAGTGCCACTCTCTCTAACAGTGACTGTGTTTGTCCCACACATAGTGTGCGTCCACATCGCAGGAACTCCCGTCAAGTCGCAAGTGTTTTTGTACCAGTGTCAGTTCACGCTGCACCAGACAATCGCTCTTGTCGTCAGCAGGACAATAAACTTTTTGTGGACTTGAACATTAACGGCAAAGTGATACCATTCCAGCTTGATACCAGGGCTGCATTTTCACTGATCAATCAAGACACTTACAAACTGCTGGGCACACCTCCGTTGCATGCCGCAAATGTTAAGTACCTATTTAGTTCACGTGATCCCTGTGTTAGGACAGTGCAGCCTTCTTGCAACATACAAGGGACAAACAAAACTTGTGTCATTTTACGTCCTTCGTTCTTCTTCTGCAGTGAACTTGTTTGGTTTCGATTTACAGGGCTATTACAAATGACTGAAGCGATTTCACAGCTCTACAATAACTTTATTATTTGAGATATTTTCACAATGCTTTGCACACACATACAAAAACTCAAAGAGTTTTTTTAGGCATTCACAAATGTTCGATATGTGCCCCTATAGTGATTCGTCAGACATCAAGCCGATAATCAAGTTCCTCTCACACTCGGCGCAGCATGTCCCCATCAATGAGTTCGAAAGCATTGTTGATGCGAGCTCGCAGTTCTGGCACCTTTCTTGGTAGAGAAGGTTTAAACACTGAATCTTTCACATCACTATGCATGAAACTTGCCCGCATGCGTTCAACCGTTTCTTCGCTCACTGCAGGCCGACCCGTTGATTTCCCCTTACAGAGGCATCCAGAAGCTTTAAACTGCGCATACCATCGCCGAATGGAGTTAGCAGTTGGTGGATCTTTGTTGAACTTCGCCCTGAAGTGTCGTTGCACTGTTATGACTGACTGATGTGAGTGCGTTTCAAGCACGACATACGCTTTCTCGGCTCCTGTCGCCATTTTGTCTCACTGCGTTCTCGAGCGCTCTGGCGGCAGAAACCTGAAGTGCGGCTTCAGTCGAACAAAACTTTATGAGTTTTTCTACGTATCCGTAGTACGTCGTGACCATATGTCAACGAATGGAGCTACAGTGAATTTATGAAATCGCTTCAATCATTTGTAATAGCCCTGTATTTCAGTTGTTTAACTTGTCTATAGTAAATCAGGTCCTATCAGTGAACCAGACTCTGCCTTCAGACAGTGTTTCTCGTCTTTGTGAAGAATTTGCAGACATTTTTGCACCGGGCCTCGGTTGCGCTAAGAACTATAAAGCACATTTGGACCTGAAAGTAAACGCGCAAACGAAATTTTTCAGAGCACACAATGTTCCCCACGCATTGTGTGATGAGGTCGCGAAAACATTACAAGATTTGGAATCTCAAGGTGTAATTGAACGTGTACTGGCTTCTCTCTGGGCATCACCCTTAGTAACTTTGCCAAAACATTTGGGAAAATTGAGACTTTGTGTGGACTTCAAGGCAACAGTGAATCCACAACTAGTGACTGCAACTTTTCCTTTACCCCGCCCGGAAGATCTTTTTCACAAATTGTGCCTGGGTAAATATTTTTCGAAGTTGGACCTAGCAGATGCGTACTTGCAAATACCGGTGGACGAAGAATCCCAGCGCGTTTTGATGGTTAACACGCATCATGGTTTGTATCGATTCAAACGACTGCCATTCAGGTGTGCATCCGCCCCTGCATTGTTTCAGCAATATCTACAAACTGTTTGTGCGTCGGTCCCTACTGCAGCATACTATCTGGACGATATTGTGATCTCTGGAAAGACGGCAGAAGAACATTTAGCCAACCTCAGAACATTATTTCAGGTCTTATGACAAAATGGTCTTCGCTTGCGGAAGGACAAATGTGTGTTTTTTGCTCGTGACTTAGCCCATCTGGGACATGTACTCAATGCCCAAGGCATACATCCCAGTCCAGAGCACCTCCGTGCCATACAAGACTTGCCTTCGCCGCAGAATTTGAAGCAGCTACAGAGTGTGCTGGGAAAAATTAATTATTATAACCGTTATATCCCACACGCCTCTTCCATTTCAGCTCCGCTTCATCGCTTACGCCGTAAAGGTGTTCCTTTCGTCTGGACGACGGAATGCGAACGCGCCTTTCGCCAGTTGAAATCGGCGTTGCTTTCCAATACTTGCATAAGCCATTCGATCCCCGGAAGCCCCTTTTGTTGATGGTGGATGCATCGGATTTCGGGATCGGTGCTGTGCTTGCGCACAAAGATGGTTCGCACGATCGCCCTATTGCCTTTGCGTCCAAATTGCTCTCGTCTGCGCAAAGAAATTATTCACAGATCGAGAAAGAAGCATTGCCTCTCATATTTGGTGTTACAAAGTTCCATGATTTATTGTATGGTAGTCACTTTACCATCATCACCGACCACAAACCTTTGACATCGCTTTTTCATCCGACCAAGCCTGTACCTCCACGTACAGCGCAGAAATTCATTCGCTGGTCTATTTTCCTCTCGCAGTACCGCTATGATATCTTGTATCGGTCCACTGCTAAGCACGGAAACGCCGATGCATTGTCCCGTTTGCCTGTTGCTGAGGATAGAGCATTCGATTCCTCCGAACTTGCTTGTATGTTCATTGATTTGGAAACCGATGACGTGGTCGAATCGTTTCCGATTGATTTTCGTCGTGTAGCTACAGCCACAGCTGCCGACCCTGTCCTTGCTACCGTTCTGCGTTTTGTTGATACGCAATGGCCCTTGTCAAAGTCACGGATCGGGGATCCGTTGGTTCGCCGATTTTTTGCTCACAAGGAGAGACTTTTTGTACGACATGGTGTTTTGCTGTTACGTTCTGATAATGATCAGTCCAGGGTCGTGGTCCCACGTTCGTTACAGTCCTTTGTCTTACGGCTTCTCCACCAAGGACATTGGGGTATAGTGAGAACGAAACAACTTGCTCGTCAGCACTGTACTTGGTTCGGAATCGATGCCGCGATTTCACAAATGTGCTCTTCTTGCATGGTGTGTGCCGAACAACAATCAGCACCACCGCGGAAATTCTTTGCATGGCCAAAAGCCACTTCCTCTTGGCAACGCTTACACATCGATTTTGCTGGTCCATTCTGGAATGCTCGATGGTTGGTGTGGTAGATTCATTCAGTAATTTTCCTTTTGTTTTCCAGATGTCTTCCACGACGTCATCTGCCACCATCCAAGCGTTATCCGCTATCTTTTGCATTGAAGGTCTTCCACAGACGATTGTTTCCGACAATGGCCCACAATTCATGTCCGCAGAATCTCAGTCATTCTGCAAGGCCAATGGTATTCAACATCTGACATCCGCGCCATTTTCGCCACAGTCAAACGGTGCCGCTGAACGTTTGGTCAGGACTTTCAAGTCACAGATGTTGAAGTTGAAAGAGTCTCATTCTCGGGAGGACGCGTTATTGCTCTTTTTGTCTTCCATCGCTCTCAGCCCCGAGATGGTCGCTCGCCGGCTGAGTTGCTCCACGGTCGCCCTCATCGCACCTTGATGTCTTTGCTACATCCGCCGCATTGGGTTCCTGTGCAACGGCAGACACCTGCTTTTGCCCCAGGCGACGTTGTCTACTACCGCCACTATCGAGGTTCACGGCGTTGGCTCGAAGGGCGCATTCTTCGCTGCCTTGGCCGCGCTATGTATCTGGTTTTGGGGGCCTATGGTGAGGTGTGTCGGCATCTCAATCAGCTGCGCCTCTGTCGTCGCACGGGATCTGCCGCTCCCCGTTTGCTTTCAGCGACGGTGCCGTCCGGTCAGCGCCCTGGGCACCCATCTACTGGCTCGCCTCAGCCCCAGGTGTTACCGACGCTGCCTTCCATTTTACCCCATGGCGACGCGCCGCCGCCGCCGCCGCCTGTTCTCCCGCCGGCGACGCCCGTAGTGGACGCGTCGCTGCAACCGCCGGTCGCCTCCCTGGGTCACGCGCCGCCGATCGCTTCCCGTGACCAGTTGTCCTTCGCCATGGAACTCTTGCCCGCTCCGGACCATACGTCGTCTTCGCCCGTCGGGTGCCCCGGCCCGATAGAGGTCGACCCTTCGGCCCCTCCTGTCTCTCTGCGGGCGCATACTCCTCATGTTGACGTGCACCCTGGAGCAGGTTTTCAGGCGTTTCCTAGCTCCCCTCGGTCCGAATGGCAGGGTGCGGGTGGCACAGCCTCGCCTGTTACGCTCCCCACCTCGTCGCATACGTCAACATGGGGTCCTCCCCACGGCGGGCGGAAGCCTCATGCCACAACCGTCCGCCGATTTGCGGGGGAGGAATGTGGTGTCACCGCCAGACACCACACTTGCTAGGTGGTAGCCTTTAAATCGGCCGCGGTCCGTTAGTATATGTCGGACCCACGTGTCACCACTATCAGTGATTGCAGACCGAGCGCCGCCACACGGCAGGTCTAGAGAGACTTCCTAGCACTCGCCCCAGTGGTACAACCGACTTTGCTAGCGATGGTTCACTGACAAAATACGCTCTCATTTGCTGAGACGATAGTTAGCATAGCCTTCAGCTACGTCATTTGCTACGACCTAGCAAGGCGCCATTACCAGTTACTATTGAGATTATGAATAATGTACCATCAAGAGCGATGTTCACCATTTATGGATTAAAGTTAAGTATTCCAGCAGCTACGTACGTTTTTTGCTAAAGTCTAATTTCCTTGTCCTGTTCCAGACCTCACGCCAGTCTGCGTGAGCTAAAACGCGTGCCTTTCGGCTTCCTCTAATATTACGGTGTTGGTCTCCTGCCAACCCACAACAGTATCCACTTCAGTGACGCGTCTACAGAGATATGTCAAGCAATAAGCTTAGCAAAGTGTAGTTCTCAATATTTTTTAACTTATTTAATAATGATAAGTTAAAAGTTATTTCAGCAAAGTCACTTTTTTTTGTTAATTTCCAAGAACGCCTGCAAGCGAAGCACAGTGTGCCCATAAACGAGGAGAGCTGTGTGAGCTACATCGTAAAAATTGTTTCCCGAGGAGGAGGCTCGTTGTGTTGTGTAACGCAGATATCATATCACCGACTACTGTGCAGCGAACGTTTGTGCCCCATTACGGAAACAAAGTACCTGATGTCAAGTTAATCAGAAATGGATAGAAACTTTTTTAGCGTTGGGATCGGTTCAGAAACGGACAAGCAGCGGGAGACCATCTATTTCAGAGGAGACTGTGTAGGCACTTCTGGCTGCATTCACGAGGTCGCCACAGAACTGGATTAGATAATGCTTATTTCAATAGTGGTACAAGTCTATTTTTGTTCATTCTGAGATACAGAGTCGTAAAGTTAAAAATGAGCGCTGAAAAATCTGCAGTTGAGATACCAGAAATATTCAAGTATATATATATATATATATATATATATATATATATATATATATATATATATATATATATATATATATCGTTTCGAGAGGTATGGTTATACATGCCAGCTGCTTTCAAAAAAGTTGCGAAAGCTATGCGACTGTTTCTGATAGACTTTCGTTGACAACAGTACAATTTCGAGTAGCATTACGCTAACGTGATGTGATTTGATTACTGTGCAAAATTCTTTAGACTTCTGTTGCTTATACAATCTGTTGCCGACTCACGACACTAGAAATTGCGTGAAGTGTAATAGACAGATGGGTGTCAAACTGGGTTCAAAAACAAGCGATTTTAATTTCCCATTCCGGTTATACTGTACTAAATGTGGGAAAAGAACAGGTATAAGAAAAAAACATGTTGTTAGTTGTAAAATGACAACAAGGCGTAGTATCATCTTGGTTTCCCGCCCAGTTAAAGAATACCACAGGAAAACACATCTTCGGAAACCGAATTAACGATTAACACTGTTGGTGTTTCCTGTGTTTTCTGTCGTGAGGTATGTTAATAATTATGACCGATGACAGCGTTCATAAAGGTGGCGTCAAAACGATTGTTTAAATAGCTAAACCCCACATCACAACTCTAAAATAAGGGAAAGGAAGGTTTCTCAAGAATTAAACTGAACAGATTTGGGTGTTTGGAGGTAAAGAAAGAGAATCTAGAAAATAATTCATTGTTAAAGTGTATTCCAGGTATAAACGAACTTTAGTGCCTCTTATTAAGAACTTCATCTTGTACGGAACCAAAGAACACAAAACTGGAAGCCGTACAGTACTTTGAAGAAAGAAAGATTTGACCACGAATTTTGAACCATTCAGTGGAATTCGTGGCTTCTGAGGACCCGTCAGTTCACACGCAGGACATCGGTTATGGAAATATTGGAAATCCTCTATTAAAAAAGAAGGCCGACTAGGAGACGGACAGTACATTTTTCAGTGCCTGTACTACCACGATTTGCGCTTACGTGGTACAGAACTTCCCAGTGGGACTTTGCCAATTTTCTTAAGGTATACAGCTACGGCAAAAAAAGGACTCATACTGGCAGCGTACAAATCAGGCATAATTGTACAGAACCAAGATATCGATGACGAGTAAGGTAAGCGAAATTACATTTAATGGACGATATTAATGTATAAACAAAATCCATATCGTTCATCTTCTGTCATTGTAGTTGCTACTATTGTATTTGGCTCCGTGACAGTCGCAACATCGATATATATCGCTTGCAGCCGTCATTGGAAATTACTCTTTTTCTCATTTTTTTCAAGCCCATTATGATAAACCAATATTAGTTATTTCGTGAAAATGTAAAGATCAATTTGCTATAGTAATGCAATTTGGCACAAACGATTATTTTATTTCGCTTCACGAATTCTTCGTGACAATATTTAAAATGTAAAAGCGATTACACCTATATCACGGGATCTTACTAGCTGCACATTTTAATATTGCTTACAGCATTATTTTTGTGAGTTAATATAGTTAGTATATATGAATGTTCGTGTGTGTGAATGCTTTTCTACTGATATGTAACATTATAACATAAACACAATGGATACTGAATCATTGATCATACCTACGATAATCTTGCAGTTACCGTACGAACAAAATCACTGTTTTCCTTTAATTTCGATTTCGTAATTGTGCACACGAAGGTGAAGTACTGTTGAAAAATTTTCAAACTCATTAAGAGAATCGTAAAGCTCTCATTGAACCGCCACCCATATGCACCTCGTCATTAGTGAGTCCTCTTCCATCATAATTTGGAAAGTAACTGATTCAGCCATATTTTGAAATGGTCCAAATTTGTTGGTAGCATAGTTTACCCCTATAGCGAGAACGATAACGAACAGATTGATTTCCTTACCGTAAAGGTATCCTGACATCATTAACAGCAGCTGATTACGGTTGGGAAGCGACGCGCTCGGGAAAGCGTCGATCACCAGCTGCCCGGCATGGAGCTCCTGCCGCTACTGTTGTTGACCTAGAGAGCCATTCCTGCAGACGCGTTCCCCCACCACGTGGGTATGCGAAGGCAGTTACGCAAGTGTTTCTTTCGCGTCCGTCAGAAGCTGGAGCTTTCGCTCTTGTCCTTGCTCCTTAATTGTTGTAAAACAAGCATACTGAGCAGACGAGCAGACTCATGACTCGTGAAATGGCCGTTCATACGAGAAAATCCCCACCTCATCGCCACCTCGGAGATGCTTTGTCCCATCGCTCGCGTGTCGACCATAATACCACGTTCAAATTCACTTAAATCTTGATAACCTGCCATTGTAGCAGTAGTACCGCAGAGCCGTATTCTGCCTGTTTACAAATCTTTGTATTTGAATACGCATGCCTATACCAGTTTCTTTGGCGCGTCAGTGTAATTAAAGACTATTTTTTTAATTTTATCTCTGTATTTGAATAAGCATGTCTATACGAGTTTCTTTGGCGCATCAGTGTAATTAAAGACTTTTTTAAATTTTATCTATTCGTGAGCTTACATCCTTTGACATCTTTATGAGTGCTCCACTATCTCGTGTTACTGTTACACAATTTGCTTCTTGCAGCTTTGTATTCTCCAGACAGCCACCAGTGAAACTGATAATTCAGCCACTATGAAGGCCACATTAATGCGCTATTCTTCCTCCGGCAGCCCAGCACATCATATTGCTTATTACTGCGGGATAATATTTCTTTGTCTTGAAACCAGTGCCTTGAGCAGAAAATATTGATGACGAAAAATTCAGTTTCCTCTAGACTAAAGCAAAAAATTAAAATTTTATTTAATTGAACACACAAATTGGGTTGTTGTTGTCGTAACTAAACCAAAGATACAATTTTTGTTGCTTACGTTTTCGTAAAGAATCTAGTGGTGATGAAAACGAGCATGCTGGCGTAATTTTAGGTGGTAGGAAAGATTCATCGCGCAAAGATGAATCACGAACTGAAGCCGAAGCTGTTAATGCTGTGATTAATCCGGCTATTAATACTGTAATGAATTCTGTGGTTGCACCAACAACCAGTCAAATGCCAGATTCATATGCTGTATTGTACTAAGTGAAGAAGAACGGAATGTCAACTAAACTATCATTTCAAACAATCACTGTTAATACTAAAATATCCACAGAGATTTTCTCTAAATTCAAGGTGTGACACACACTCACGCTACAGGAATTTTATGAATTAAAATGGAGAAACGCCAATGATATGCACGCTGAATAGAAGCTTTTGTTTCTGTAACTCATTGGATGGGAGGTGACTGATTATTGAAGGGTTTCGATTACAATAACCATAAAATCTGAAAAGGTTATAAAACACACAAAAGTAGCACAGTGAAGATGGCTAAGAACCAAACAAGTAAATACATTAACACAGGTAAGAAAAACAGATATCAATACATTGAGAAGATCATACATGCTGTAGAGGGTCACGTAAATGTAATATATCCGAAAATGTTAGTGAACATAGTGTCGAAATAACGAAATGGCCAACAGGTCGCACTAGTGGGCAATATGTCGTGGGGCTAGACCAGAGGCTACAAATAAGTAAAACTACATGGAAATCATAAAAATAGTTATATATGCAATGCACTACATGTTATAAATAAATTGTAAAAGCATACTATCAAAGACATAGACCATACAACGTTGCTAATGTAATATGGTACGTAACAAAAAGTGGGGGTAGGGTAGGGTGGGGGTAGGGTAGGGGTTTGAGGGAAGTAGGGATGGGGCGAACCATGAGGGAAAACAACATAAATAGTAACAAAGTAAAGAAATACAAACAATTTTACAACAAATTTACGTTTTGCATAAAGTACAGAATGGTAGCGAGACTAGACATGTAATATCACCAAAAAGATAGCTTAGAAATAACAGTATTGTGTTACATGGATATCTGAGCAGAAATAGCCATCTTACATTCAAATGCAACCGTATGTAATATTTTATAGCGGCGCGAGTACAGTATCGGAGCCAGAGGAGCAGCTAATCTAGTAAACTTACAAGGCAACCGACAGAAAAGTACGTAGGTAAGGGTTACAACTTTACATTGTGCAGAAATATTGGAAATATACAAATTCTGGACAACAGGCTTCGAGTGGGATCAAAACACATAGCAATGGGAAAAAGAAAATAAAAACTAGAAGCACTGTAGAAGTCTGAGCAAGTATCAGTAGTGATGACAATACATTAATTATGTGTTCAAACCTGAAAAGCGTAGTTTATTTATTTAATCGTGTCTGAGCTACATCTGTAATTAATTAATACGCTATATATACTAGATTACAAATACAAGTAAATGATAGTTATTCATTCATATGTACATTCATGATCTTCACATATTGTAAGTCGTCATTATTGTCTAAAGCAAGGCTCATATCTCTCTCCAGTGTTCGGCACACTTCACTGCAGCGTCGTTGGCCAACCACAGGTCTTGGAAAGTGCATGGGGCCAGCAAAGATGGACAGGTCAGCAGGTGTGTCATGGTTTGTTTTTTTCCACATTGGCAGGGCTCTTCTTAGGCGTATCCCCACTTGATCAGGTTATCCTGTGATCTTCCCATTTGACACCTAAGTCTATTTAGGCTCTTCCAGACTCTCCATTCCAATTGTGATCCAGCAGGAAGTTTTTCTTTAATGTTCCACCTTTTCAGACTGCCTTTATCCAATTTCTGTTTCCACATTGATTCTCTAGTTGTAGACTGACTTTCGGTTGGTTGGTTGGTTGGTTGGTTGTTTGGGGAAGGAGACCAGACAGCGTGGTCATCGGTCTCATCAGATTATGGAAGGATGGGGAAGGAAGTCGGCCGTGCCCTTTCAGAGGAACCATCCCGGCATTTGCCTGGAGTGATTTAGGGAAAACACGGAAAACCTAAATCAGGATGGCCGGACGCGGGATTGAACCGTCGTCCTCCCGAATGCGAGTCCAGTGTCTAACCAGTGCGCCACCTCGCTCGGTGACTTTCGGTTAGTGGACGTTCAACTTTTATGAAGTCTTTCCTAGATTTAAGTCTTTCCTCCGCTGGCTGATGTGCGTACAGGGGATGTCTTCCATCTTCGCACTGCCTGCTTCGTTCGGCCATCGCCAACGTTTGCCGTCTGATCTGGGGGAGGGGGGCTATTCCAGAACACATATAAAGGAGATCACGGTTTGTAGGTTTCAGGCATCCCGTGATTAATCGACATGAGGCATTCAGTGCTGCGTCTAGCTTCTGAGCATGTGTCGATCTTCTCCAGACGGGGCATGCATATTCAGCTGGAGCAAAGCACAATGCCAGGGATGATGCACGTAGAATTTCAGGGTTTGCTCCCCAGTGTGAGTTGGTAAGTTTACGGATTATGCCGTTCCGTGTGTTGACTTTCGCTCTAGTTTTTTCTACGTGTTTCTTGTAAGACGATGTTCGATCTAACGTGACTCCAAGATAAACTGGGTTTGGGCAGTGTTGAAGTTTAACTGAGTTCCATTCCAATTGTAATTCCCTGTTTGCTTCCTTGTTGTTTAGATGAAATAAACAAGTCTACGTCTTTGCTGGATTAGGTCGAAGCTGGTTCCCGTTGTAATATTCAGTTAGTACTTCTAAGGCATCTGTTAGGTTTCTCTCAATCTGTTTGATTAATCTAGATTGGCATGCAATGGCTACATCATCAGCATAGATAAAGCTTCTTGTCGTCGGTCCAACTGGTTGGTCATTTGTATGCAGATTAAAAAGTAGGGCGGACAAAACACTACCTTGTGGGAGCCCGTTCTTCTTGTTCCTCCAGCGACTTCTTTGTTCTTGAAATTCCACATAGTATCTTCTGTTGGAGATCAGTGATCTCACAACTTCAGTAAGGTGGTAGTTTCCCATCATTTTGAAAATTTTTCCCAGGAGGATTTTGTGGTTTATCGTGTCGTAAGCTGCTGATAAGTCGACAAACACCACGCCAGTTTTTTCTCCCTTCTCAAAACCGTCCTCTATGTATTGTGTTAGGCAGAGGACCTGGCCAGTGCAAGATTTACCTGGTCTGAACCCTGCTTGTTGTGGAATGATTTGCCTTTCTAGTTGTGGTGCTATTTTATTCAAGATAAGACGTTCATATAGCTTGAAAGGGCAGCACAGCAGCGATATTGGACGATAGTTCTTAGCATCATCTCTTGGTTTAGCTGGCTTTGGGATAGCTACTACCTTGGCCTTCAACCATAGCTTAGGTATCGTCTTGTTTGACCAGCAGAGATTATAGAGTTCTCAAAGCCATTCCTTAGCTATGGGCCCTAGGTTCTGTATAAATTCATTAATGACGTCATCGGGACCCGCGGCCTTCCTGGGTTTCAAGGAAGCAGCTTCCAGTTCTGTTGAAGTGAAGTATGGCTCACTGGGCTACGTCTAAAACGACATGTATTCAGAATCTAAAACGAAAAGCGTAGTACAACAACTAAAATCAAGTACGGGCAATAACATGCATATTGTGAAGACACCGAAAACCCACCATTAGCAAATAACAGAAATAAGGGCCAACACCTAAGAACAACACGTTCCTGTAGTCGTAAATAAGTTAGAGAAGAGGAGAAGGAGTGTTGGCAGGTGCGGGTGGGTTGGAAGAGGGTGAAGGGAAGTTGAAAGAATAGGGATATGTTCCAAGCCTGTAGGTGGAGATCAATGGGTACACGTTGATGGAGATCACAAGGTATCCAAGATTAATTCAATCAGCAAATCGAAAAATATTTTAAAGAGCTACTGGCTGGCCACAACTGTTTGCTCGTTAACGAATTTAGATAGGTTTTTAGAATGATGAATATGGATTTCCAGTTCTTCAAGGATGTCCATGTTTCGTCCCTTTGGTTGTATATGCATGATTTTCATATTCTAGGTAATGGCTGCAATCATAGGGTCTTCATTCTTAAACTGTTCACCAACGCTGCTATTATTTTTGTAGGTATGTTGTCTGAACTATGTTGCAAAGTCCCAGTCTGCTCTATATAGTTAGTTACGATCACCCTGTCCGCAGTTGATTGTATAATGTTCCGTTTTTTTAGTTTGTTATTCTTACTGTTAAAGGGATGATGTAAGAATAATTCCAGTTTACTACGAGTATGAAAGCCTCTTTTAATGGTGCCCTTTTGAAAGCATGGCCTGCTTTTGTTTCCAAAAGGGAACTGTAGTAGGTTAGGGAAGCACATTTAATTTATGGTGTCATACAATAAGTTTTAAATGAATGTACCGCCATGGCAGTCTGTTCATTAAAAAAAATTGTTTTATCACTGGTGGTAACGCAAGCACTTTTTTCACTTTTTTATTAAGAATTTTGTCACCCATGCCTGACAAACAGCAGCAGCAAATGCAGTAACTTATACCTAAACATGATAATGCTCAAGCAGAAAGAATATAACAGTAAAGATAGGAAATGTCTATTAAGAAAGTACATCATAAAATTATTATTTAATGCATCTGTAGACAGGAAATAGTGACATTAGTACATCTAGTGCAACTAGCAACTAGATATTAAACAAAATGAGTATATATATATATATATATATATATATATATATATATATATATATATATATATATATATCAAAGCATGAAACCTCATTCACTAACCATATGGTGTCTCCTAAGGCAGTAAAAAAATCTCTCAACTAGAAAGACAATAGATGTAAAAATTTTCTCATCATTTCATTAGGCGTTTCATTAAATATCAGGAATTACGAGCTACAAAGTGTAATCATGTGTCTTCAAGTGTGAGCATGACGTATTTGCGATGCTTTCTACAAAGAAATGTCAATAGCCTACAGTGACAGTTTGATATAAATAACATTTCACAAGTCGAGAAATTACTGTAGAAATGTGTAGAAACGAAATCTCATGAAAAGCAGTGTTGTGACACATTCACGCATGTGCACACATTTCATAACTCTTAAAGTACGATTCTTGGTTTCTAACATCCTTTTTCACAAATCAGAGTCCCTAACCACTACTCATTATTCCTTACCTTATTACACATATACACATTCGTCGACACTTCTTCAATATTTCATCATAATAAATATGTATCATAATCAAATTCTTCATATAGCATCAGCTTATTGATCTTAAACATATCTGAACAGCATAATACACATCGTTGTCGTAATCACATCATCATAGCAGCTTCTTTCAATAATTTCAAAACCTAAAAAAATTCTCTGCTCATTTCAATAGTGTCATCTACCTCAAACGTACTTCACAAATCACGATCCCATAACAAGTACATCTTTCAAAGCTCTCATAGTATCACAATGGTTCTGAAAAAATATGAAGAGTTCACAAAGTACAGACAAAACACAATTTCATAAGTGTGAAGTTATCCAACTGTGTAACTGCATAAACATGTGTCACTGACATAGTAAAAAAAGTGTTTGTCTCTCTCAGTTAAATGATCTGATAGCTGTGTAATTCTGTGTTATAGAAATATGGTACCGATGTGTAAAGTTGTATAAGCAAATACCATATTAGCTAGGACCCCTAGCGCTTGCCACACGTTTAGTACATAAAGTAGGCGTCTACCCCCTGAGGTTAAATGTAATTATACCCTCAGGTGTTACAGATTACAGCAAGGGAATGAAATGTATCACCGAAAACCTTCTTCGTATCTTTGTAATTCAAAAATCTTCAAAAACAAATGTTTTAAGTACAAAATTAATCACTCAAATACGTGTACTGTAGCACTAAACTGTGAGTCTTGTTGTAAGATAATCTCTGTCATTACTTAAGGGTAAAAATGTGGCAAGTGTCGTAATTATCGTCGTCCATAAGCAAAGTTATGTAGAAGTCAATGTACTTACCTCGTAATAAACAAAAGTGAAATGCTGTGCCTATAGATGTCGTAGTTTTTACATACATTACCATGATCAAGAAAGTACTATATTGTAACATATTGTTGTGCTACAGAAAAGGCTGTCTCATTGTAGCTATACCACAAAAGTTACTATTAAAACATGTTTTACTTTCCAGAAGAATTCAGAAAAACTGTGTAGATATAAAACAGGTACAGCGCAAAAGTAATAATAGAAATTGTGTCACTCATTAGTAGCGTTGTGATATAACCGTGTAACTGTCAAATAAACAAACCGCTGTGTCATCTGGTATCTCTCAGAAAGTACTTTAAATCCAGAATTTATTTTCAAGTAAATCAAAATGTTGCATTAAAATCTCATTAGCAGTACGGGTATATGTTCTAAGTATGTAAGCCTTACAGTCGTTAGGTAATCGTGCAACGAACAAACAATAATGTACACACAATAACACTGTGTCGTCTGTTCACTACAAAAATGCATTCGTAATTACTGTCTAAATAAGTTCCCTAGGTTCTTAACTGGATAGTTAATTTTAAAACATTGTTGCATGTTAACAGTTTCTAAGTGTGACAAAGTGTACTAGTAATGTGAAGTGAAAAATTTTATGACAAAGACGAAGTTGAAAAGCAGATTATCTCTCAATAAACGGTTTTACATGTGAAATGTGGTGTAATCCTTTACCTTTCCTCAGTACACAGAATATCAACTTGAACGCAATAATCATGTGGTTTATGTCGGTAAGGAACACTGAAATTTTTCTCAAGGTTAGCTTATGTTATTTTTCTCAAGCGCAGATGACGCACGTGGCCACCAATGGTGAGAGTCATTGTCTGTCTCTTTGTTGGCACACGTCGTTATTGGGATTAGGAGACTTGTTTGAATCCCGCCAGTTCTGATTAAATTCTGGTATATTTTTAAGATTATATCGTCTGTCATCATGTCGGTAGTTTCTGTAATTTCTTTCTTATCAGTCACGTGGTGGAGAATTTCCCCATGAGTCGTAACTGCGCGGTGGACCGTTGCATCTGAAGTTATTCTGTCTCCCTTGATAATAATTATTTTGGTTCCCATATTGTCTGTTTCTCTGATTGTCTCTGTCATATTCATTACTACAGAAATGTGAACATTCTCTGTAACTATTACTACTGTTGCATACAGGTGATGTCGGTTTTGGTCACGATTTGCGTTGTAAGAATAGCCTTGTCGTGTCCAGTTATTATTTCTGTCATCGCGGAATTGTGATGGACGTGACCTGTAGTTGTTGTGTTCCTGTTTCCGCGTCCCACGATTGTCAGTGTCAGTTTCCAATTCTTGTAAGAGTCCCTGAAAAGCTTCAGTGTCGTCTTTGCAACGTCCTGCCAAATAATATGTCGTAAATGTTCAGGCAATTTGATTAAGCAAATGCGGATGAGTTCTAAGGAGCTGTATGCGTTCGACAGGTACTGATTCTTAAGCAACATGTCTTCAAAATATTTGACAATACTGGAGAATTCAGATTGTTCGAAATGTTTCATCATTATGATGCTATGTTTTACGCGATCTTAAGTAGCTTGAGACCAATATGCTGAGAGGAAGACATGATAAAATCTTCCTTCACTGTGACAATCGTGAATGACTGATCGCATTCTTACACTTGGTTCATCCTCTAAGTAGCCACACATAAATTCTAATTTGTGCTCCAATGACCAGTTGGGAGGAAAACAATGAGAGAATTGAAGAAGCCATGCCTGTGGATGAATGTCGTTGCCGGAATTCTTAAATGTTTTGAATTTACGTGTAGTAATAAACAGCTTATAGTCAAAATCATCATGGCGGCGAGTCGCATATCGGTCATTGTTACGTCGTTTCGGCGGTTCCATCTCAAAATTCGGTGTACCTTGCCAATTTCTTTCATAATTTCCGAAATGCCCTGTGTTATTATTTTGTGGCTGTTCCGTATTTCTATGTCCCTCTTCCCGTATTGGAGCGCGAGTGGCCTCTGAAATATGTAATTCTTGTATTATTTGTGCTAACTGATCTTGTACTTCCCGGATTTCTCTTTTGTACTGTGTATTGATTTGATCCTGATTTTGTTTGAATTTTCTAATTTGTTCATATTCTTCTGTGCCATTAAAGACTACCGGTCTTGTGTCATTCAGAGTATCATCTACCTTCGTAGATAAATTATTTAGCTGATCCGAAAGTTCGACTACTTTCTCTGATAATGAGCTAATTTCCTCAGTTTGTTTTTCTGAACCAAGTTTCAGAGTGTCCATTTGTGTTGAAAACGTATATACAGTGTCCTTTAAGTTTTCCTGAGTTTTTGCAAGTTGCGTAATCGAATCGGTAGATGCAACTGAGTCAATTTTACTTTGTAAGGTGTCGAGATTTTCCTGAACAATAGTTTGCAGTTATTTTATGACTGCTACGTGGTTCTGTAATGCACTTTCATGACGCGAAAAAATCGGTTAAAAATGCTCACAAATTTGTGTTTTTACGTCATTACAGACTATTTGACATTTATATTCGATTTTAAGTAACTCTGTAGTTAAATCTTCACATGTTTGTTCAAGCGTTTGTTCCATTGAGTCTAACTTTTGAAGCTGTTGCTGTGTTTGTCTCTGATTTTGTTCCGTTGTGTCTAACTGTTGCTGTGTTTGTCCCTGGTATTTCTCGATTGTGTCTAACTATTGAAGCTGTTACTGCGTTTGTCTCTGATTTTGTTCCATTTGTTTTTGATTTTGGTCCTTTGTTGCATTAATTGCAATAATAATGTATTAGTGTCTGGAAACTGTTCCTCTACGCTTTCCGGCAGTGCATTTGCACCGGCAACATTCACATTTTGAAAAGCAGAAAATGTGTCTTGACTTATCTGAGAAAACGGTGAGGACGCAAAACCTGAATCTACAAGCCTGTGTCCTGTCATTTCGGATTCCTGAGGCGAGATGTTGCCGACCGATCGATCGATAATGCTTCCCTGTTCACTAACTGTTTCATTGTCTACACCATTATTTGCCGCCTCGTCCATTTCCCAATGCACAATTACCAAATTACTACTTTGAATGTCTGTTAATTCATTACACGGTGGTGCTGATAAGCTACGCTCGTCCTCACTATCATTTCTCAATTTACTTTGGAGCCTAGTGTTACGCTTTTCACACGCCATAATTATCACGTATTTCACACGATAACAAGAAAATCACAACTTGAAGAGCAAAAACAAGAAAACATATTAACATTGCACTGAAAATAATATCTAATTAATTGCACGCACGGCTGCGAATTTTTTGGTGCAAATCTACATGCATACCACAACTGTTTTACAGTACAACAAAGAAAAACTACAAATATAAAGAAGATTCTCTCTACAATTACGCACTAGAAATAAACAATAGCTACACTAATTACACAAACTACAAGAAAAAATCAGAAGATTCTAGTGAGCTATCCTCCGCTAAGGGTCGACATCTGAAACATCCCCACAGAAAAATTTATAAATGACAGTGTTGGGAAACCTCTACGTTATTTGATTTTCAAACAGCTAAGCAAAACTGAACGTACTCAGACATTTCTCTCCTTACTTATTCTGATCAACATTAAACTGCCACACACATTTTTTTTCTTTTTTTTTTTAGCGCAACGCAATCTGACTTTCAATAATCCCTACAAAAAAATGGCCCTGACTAACAATAACCTATACCTTTCATGAATCACTTACCTCACAAAAATCTTGGTTGCTCAAACTACTGCAACACAGCGAGCGCCAATACTGCCAGCTAAATAAAAGATTCTAACCACTGAATGCACTAAATACTGATTAGGCATCGTTAGCAAATGAAAGATTTTGATGGAGAACAAACAATGTATTTACCTTAATAGTGTTCAAAAGTCATTATATATATCAGTTCATGGCATCCAGTCTTACAAACTTCCTTTTTCTGACGGACACACGACCAGATCGTCAGCTCTCAAAACTCTGCCATCTCTCTCCCCACATCCACCACTGCTGGCGGCTCACCTCCAACTAAGCGCTGTTTCCATCCAACTGCGCAACACTACAATAGTGAATATTCCAACAATGTGCACACAGCTCAGTCAGTGATTTTCATACAGAGCGCTACGTGGTGTTACCAACACAAAAACCTAAACAGCCTACTTACAAGTGCAGAACATGGATTGAGAGTAAAAGAAACACAAAAGTCGTGATAAGTAGCAGAAATGAGAACAGCGAGAAGCTTAACATGAGGATCGATGGTCACGAGTAGACAAATTTAAGGAATATTGCTACCTAGGCAGCAAAATAACCAATGATGCATGGAGCAAGGAGGACATCAAAAGCAGACTATTAGTGGCAAAAAGGGCATTCGTGGCCAAGAGAGGCCTAATAGTATTAAACATTGGCCTTCCTTTGAGGAAGAACGTATGTTTGGAGCACAGTATTGCGTGGAGCATTGTATGGTAGTGAAACATGGACTGTGAGACAACCAGAACGGATGAGAATCGGAGCATTTGAGATGTGGTGCTACAGATGAGGATTGAAAATTAGGTGGACTGATAAGGTGAGGAATGATGAGTTTCTGTGCAGAATCGGAAAGGAAAGGAATGGAATTTGTGGGAAACACTGACAAGGAGAAGGGACAGGATGATAGGACATCTGTTAAGACATCAGGGAATGACTTCCATGGTACTAGGGAACTGTAGAGGACAAAAACTGTAAAGGAAGACAGAGACTGGAATACATCCAGCAAATAATTGAGGACGTAGGTTGCAAGTGCTACTCTGAGATGAAGTGGTTGGCACCGGAGAGGAATTTGTGGCGAGTCGCATCAAACCAGTCAGAGGACTGATGACTCAAAAAAAAGGTCCTAATTCAAAATAATTAATATTTTGTCATTTTGGACACCACATACGAGGTATGAAATCCATTATTTTATCTCTGATCCTTCGTTACTGTTCGGTAGTTAGATCTGCGATCATAAATTTCTAAGGGATTAGTAGTATTATTAGATGATGAAAGGGGGAATATATTACCTCATTCTTTAATTATTTTTGAGCACTGCAGGTATTAACTGGCAGCATGCCCTCAGGTACATTCTAATAAGATTGTGGCTAATACTTCATACTCCATATTAACATTTCATTAAGCTATGCTTTCACGCCCACCAGGCTAGCCGCGCAGTCTAGCGCGCTGCTCCCCGAGTGGGGAGGCGTGCCGGTCCCCACCACTAATCCGCCAGGCGACCAAACCGCACAGTAACCTTGGGTCCGGTGTGGGGCAGCGGTGGGTTGGGTAGACTGCTGTGGCCTGTTGTGGGGTTGTGAACCACTGTGGGCTATGGCGGGACAAAACCTCTCCGTTGTTTCTAGGTTCGCGGTTTAGTATACAATACAAACGTAATATGCTTTCATACAATGAAAGAGTTAGACAGTGTAACATGGTGCAAGATGTTCGAAATTCTGAGAAAAATTGGGGTAAGCTACAGGGAGAGAGGGGGCATATACAAATGTACAAGAGACAAGAGGGAATAATAAGAGCGGACGAAGGACGAAGTGCTCGGATTAAAAAGCGTGTAAGACAGGGACGTAGTCTTTCGCCCCTACTGTTCAATCTGTACATCGAAGAAGCAATGATGGAAATCAAAGAAAGGTTCACGAGTGGAATTAAAATTCAAGGTGAATGGATATCAATGATACGATTCGCTGATGCCATTTCTAATCTGAGTGAAAGTGAAGAAGAATTACATGATGTGCTCAATGGATGGTTCAAATGGTTCAAATGGCTCTGAGCATTATGGGACTTAACATCTATGGTCATCAGTCCCCTAGAACTTAGAACTACTTAAACCTAACTAACCTAAGGACATCACACAACACCCAGTCATCACGAGGCAGAGAAAATCCCTGACCCCGCCGGGAATCGAACCTGGGAACCCGGGCGCGGGAAGCGAGAAAGCTACCGCACGACCACGAGCTGCGGACTGCTGAATGGAATGAACAGTCTAATGAGTGCAGAATATGGATTGAGAGGAAATCAAAGAAAGACAAAAGTCATGAGACTATGGGAATACACAAATCTGAGCTTTCTGGAAAATCTTATACCTTATTCGACTAATGAACCAGAGCTATCTCTGATATTTTCTGCAGAGAGGAAGACAACTGAAAGTTGAGAAAGTAAAAAGTTTAAATCACTGCCTTGCTATAAATTGCAGAAGGATATACTTCAAGTATATCGCAAGGAAAACGTCTTTTATCTACGCTGGAGGCATCAAAATGAAACTGAGTTGTTACCAGTTGTACAGAACACTGGGCCTCGACTTGATCCCAGGGTCATCAAGATACCAAAATTAACTACAAAACCAGTCTGATATTACTCCTTGGAATCTCTTGAAGCCGTTTCCCACCTTCACTGCCAGGTTGTTCACATGAGTGGAGAAAACAGCACCAGGTTCCTCGCAGACCGTGCTTGTTCGTGTGCCTGTAAGAGGTGACCCCGTCACCATCATTTCACTCTCATAGCTGCACTGTGGTAGTGTTCACATTGGTCACATGTGCCACAAGCAACCGCACCTTAGCAGCCCCAGTGTCACACACCAAAGAACATGATCGCTGGTGTTGGGAACGTAGCTGTGCAAACCAACACGGCACAGATTGTAAATCAATGTTAATGGCTATTCAGGCCAATCCAAATGACTTGCTCGGCAATCTAAATACAGGATGGAGCAAATAAGTGGCCGAGACGAGTGTATACGATTGGACGTGAATATATGCATATGATCATAACTGTCATGTGCACATACACAGGATGGAGCAACTGCCTATAAAGCCAACTGAACCTTGGAGCACGTTTACAAAATCTTCACACATAACTGAGTTGTTAGCAGAGATCAGTCTGGTCTCGGCCCCAGCTGGCCATCCAGGTCATCTGACATGCCAATGTGCGATTACTTTGTCTGGGGAGAAGTCACGTCTAAGTTGTATCATGACAACCCTCATAGTCTTCAAGAACTGCAGCAGAAAATTTCGAATGAGATTGCATCAGTTCCAGCAGTCCAGCTTCAATCCACCTTTAGTAACTTGAGGAACAGAGCCCAAAAGTGCCAAGAGATAAATAGTGATCGCTTTCAACATTTGCTGTAGTCAAGTAACTACTTGACTACTTCCTTTCTTCTGCTGTTTCTTTGTAACCTGTAAGTCTGTTGCCGGCCGGTGTGGCCGTGCGGTTCTAGGCGCTTCAGTCTGGAGCCGCGTGACCGCTACGGTGACAGGTTCGAATGCTGCCTCAGGCATGGATGTGTGTGACGTCCTTAGGTTAGTTCGGTTTAAGTAGTTCTAAGTTCTAGGGGACTGATGACCTCAGAAGTTAAGTCCCATAGTGCTCAGAGCCATTTGTAAGTCTGTTCTCCAGGTCACTTTTATTTGTCCCACCCTGTACCACGGACGTATTGATTCCTATGACCTTGAAACAAAGGAGGAATGCAAGTAGTGGAAACGTATGGATCCACTATCTAGTAGGTGGTCCTGTGTGGGCTCTAATCCTCATGACAGCGAAACTCGATAGATACTGTAATTTGTTGATGCGTAACCGATTTACGCTGGAAAAAAGTTAGTTCCAGTTTTGGCCACCAGGGACAAATCTGTCACTATGAAGGTAAGAAAGCCGGTCGTTGTGACCGAGCGGTTCTAGGCGCATCAGTCCGGAACCGCGCTACTGCTACGGTCGCAGGTTCGAATCCTCCCTCGGGCATGGATGTGTGTGATGTCCTTAGATTAGTTAGATTTAAGTAGTTCTAAGTCTAGGGGCTGATGACCTCAGATGTTAAGTCCCATAGTGCTTAGAGCCATTTGAAACATTTGAAGGTAAGAAAACACGTGTAGAAATGTTTCCATATCTAATAGATTACGAATGGGATGTCTTCAGGAAAGATGAAACAAGTGAGATATGCATAATGTTGATTTTAATACACAATTTTAATTTTATTGCACAATTTCTTCAATATGAGCACCAGAAACGTCGACGAATTGCTGTACAGCGCCAGATCTCCTCCTAGTGACCAAAACTGGAACGATTTTTTTTTCCGGAATAAATCGGTTCCACATCAACGCACTTGCATATCTACCAAGTTATGCAGTGTGTGATAATTACAGCCCACAAAGGCCTCTGTGAATAGCTACACTTTAGTAATAATCACATGGTACTTCACAAACATAAGAGATGACTATGCAGCAGGTTTCTTATTCAGAAAATGCACTTGAACGTCATCTGTTGGTGAGAAGACGGCGTTATGCCTCTGATAAGGAGGAGAAACGTCAACCAGCATATGCCAGAATTCGACAACAGTAGAATTGTGGTCCATGCAGATTACAGTCTTTCGTCCTGTGGTATTGCTGCTCGCTTTGCTCGGGATTCTAAGAGTTTCCTGTAGACATAGAGTAGTTGGGTTAAGGAAGGACATACTCAACGCCATGCAGAATATCAATGGCCCAACGCGACTAGAGCTAGAGAGAAACGATGTTATTCGTTTGTTTCGTCCCAGCACAGGTTGCCTCCCCCTGTGTTGCTCAATCATGGCATTAACGACATTGTGGGTTTAGTTCACTTTATCAGCCCTTACAGAGGAAATGAGAAGGAGAAAAACTCCTTGGTGGGAGGGGGCTGGGTTGCGGAAGACTTGTAACGCTCGTTGGCAGGAATGATTTCCTGAAATAGCAAGTTACTTCTGTTTTTTTAATCAATTTATTGTTCTAACAAACCCATTTACTTTGTGAGGTGTCGGATACTAATCCCTTATCAGAACGTCAGATGCTTTCAATAATCACTAGAAATGATCTCTGTCATAGTGCTTGATGGCCACTCGGTCTGCTAACTACCAGCCACTTGGCTCAACTAATTAGCCATCAAAACTGTGAACTACTTCACTAGTACTCACAGGACACTTTGCGTGCCATAAACAGTAACTTGTTTCTGTTATTCCCTGAAACTCAAAATGGAAATTTGTGATAAGGACTACGGGACCAAACTGCTGAGGTCATCGGTCCCTAGGCTTACTCACTACTTAATTTGTCTTAAACTAACTTACGTTAAGGGCAACACACACACCCATGCCCGATGGAGGACTCGAACCTCCGACGGGTGAAGCAGCGCGGACCGTGACAAGACGCCCAAGATCGAACGGCTACCCCGCGCCGCCCTGAATCTCAACTACATAACTCTTTGAGACAGAGACAGACAGTCTCTGTTCAACACTATTCCAATGAATATTGTAAAATGTTGCTTAGCTTGCAGGCACTGTGTCTCCACCCGAGTCTATCACCGTCTTCTCTAGGCTGAAGAGTTTGCTGTTCGGTCATTTGCTGTTGCAGAGTGTCATTCTCCTCTGTATGCTCGGTACTGAAACTGAACACTCAACATACTCACCGCTATATGCCTCTATTTAGACCTTAATTGACTGTAGTTGAATACAGCTCTCCTCAGTCTTTTTCTGGAACATACACTTGGACCCTACCCTCGACATGTCATCGCCTTATTAATGTTTATCTCTCTAAATCGTACTCGGGTTGGCCGGCCGCGGTGGTCTAGCGGTTCTAGGTGCGCAGTCCGGAACCGCGCGACTGCTACGGTCGCAGGTTCGAATCCTGCCTTGGGCATGGATGTGTGTGATGTCCTTAGGTTAGTTAGGTTTAAGTAGTTCTAAGTTCTAGGGGACTGATGACCTCAGATGTTAAGTCCCATAGTGCTCAGAGCCGTTTTTTTTTTTTTTTTACTCGGATTGCTTCCTTTACACGCAATGAAAAGTTTCCTATTGATCTCGACCCTCGGCGCCGTTGGTGAGGTGTGGAGGGTTTTCTGTCCAGTCTCGAAGAAGCAGATAGTGTCCCGCTGCTTTGGTAAGCGTTATCTGCCCCCAATATCCATTTTGGCCTGCCTCTGCCATGCATGCAAGCTGTCTTGCATACGCAAATTCGCTTACTTCTCTCATTATGATCTGACACGTATAAAATTTTCTAAGGTTACAACACAGTTGGTTGTGCACGTTCATACAGACATGTCAAGAAGGTGGGAGTGTAATGCCAATTGGATCAAATTTAACCTTTGATCTTTAACCTTCAACCCTGACCTTATCCATTCCCACTCTCATCCTCTCCACCTCCTACTTCTCCTCCACATCCCTTCTAAACCCCTGCCACAACTTCCCTTCAGTCAGGAAATAGGTTTGCTTTTAGCAAAAGAAGTGTCTACAAGGGCAATGCTATGACATCTGCTGCGTCGCAGAATGTCAGCATGGCGAACACTGTTGCGGCTTCCATTTTGACTGCAGCAGAGACAGGTACACTGGCAATGGTGAGTCCAACACAACAAAGGCGGACTTTCAGACGAGCCCAGTTCAGCGTACAGCACCGAGGCGGGTTTTGCATATGTGGTTGAATCAGCATGGAATGACATACTGTACCCGACAGTGAAGCTCAGTTGAACTCGATGCCCAGCCTGATTAGAGCCATTGTTTCAGCAAGACTGGCAGCTCTTTATACCAGACTTCTCACACTGTATACCACCAAATTACTTACAGATTCATTCATGTATTTTTCTTGCTATACAGCATAATAAGTAAAGTTTTGTTATTTGCTGGGCTTCCTAGTTTTGCAGTTTTAATGGACAGCACTGTACATTGCTCCGCCCGATTCGTCAATGTATAACACAGCCTTGAATGACATGTCTCTTGCCAAATAGCATACAGTCATCTACGATGATAAAAGTTGTTATTGACCGTCGATGGCCGTGTGGCACCTGTTTCCTTACTTGGAGTCGTGCAAGACAGTCCCTATGTCTCTCAGCATGGTGTCCTTGGTGACGTCACTGTATGCCAGCCAGACGCCAATCTCTGTCTGCCGTATCTTGGCGGCGTTGTGCGCCTGGTCGGAGAAGAACCGGATGACGAGCAGCGGCACGACGTGGTACGTGGCTTCGTTCAGACTCCGCAGGCCGCCTTGCGTTATGAAGAGCCGCACGTTTGGATGGGCTGTAACCAAAACTTACTACATATCTGAAAACAGTTCAACGGGATACTGCTGGTGATTCATTAGTAGAAACTTGCGCCGCAATCTGGTTTAAAAGTTGTTACCGTGGGACAGTTGAACCGACACAAGTGCTCCAAGCGATGAGAAAGTAAACAATGACATGAGCCGTAAGGTTAATGCATGTTTCAAAGCCTTTTATGCTTGGTTAACGAAATCGTTATATTTTTGCGTACTATGCATCACTAAATTACCAAGGGACATGAATTATCGTGGAAATAAATGTAAAAACAGCAAATTTTCATTGATTCAATAACGTAAGTTACAACTTACTCACGAAGAAATATTCCGAATACGTGCTTAATTGTAGCTACTCCGCCGACAGCAAAAAAACATAAATACGTAGTTCATCCACAAGAAACATACATTTCTGTTGTTTTCTTGTCTTATTATGACAGCCACTTTACTTGACACCAAAAAATGGAGCCTGATGATTCGCCCTTTCTTACACTTCACTCGACTTTCTGATACATAAATGTTTTTGTAAATGTAATTACTTTTGCTTCAAAAGCGAAAGTGTTGAAGATTCTTGGGGTTTGTGACTGAGGTGTGGCAAACAATTGTGGAATTTGTTTATTCCCTGTTTACTGCTTTTTGACGTTTTATTAGGACTTCTGTGCGGTTTTTCTTTCGGCTACAGGTGTTGTGCCTTATTTGGTACGTTACGTAACGTACGCAACGCATTCCTTGCAGGTTTCCTAAGTTCTACATTCAGTGATTTGGCTGGAATTGTAGCGACCAAAACTTCGCCTTGTTGGGTAGATTTTATGTGAAATCTTTCTGCAAAAGGTCAGGTATTCTTCTGTTTATTGGAAATTTTTTATTATTAATGGAAAACTACATTCTTCAGTAAGGATCTGTACGTTACTAGAGAATCGTGTCCTGTGATCTACCGTTTCATACCTCGCAGGATTCTTAGGAAACTAAAGAATGACAAATATCGCGTCATATTCTAGTTATTGCCGATTTTTATGGAACTTCATACCGTCCATAACGTAAAAACTATGTTTCAAATCAATATAAACTATGTTGCAAATAAATATAAATAATAGTAATCGCATTCATCCAGTATCCTACCCAAAAGTGCCATTTGCTGTCAGCTTGGCGCACTGCTATCACAGTGGGTGACAAAAATCAGACGGAGTGTCTCGACTGATTTGTTGAACTGTGCCTACGCTATTCCTATATAGATATAAGTGATATATGCCATTATTCCACATCAAGTCTACAGAATTTAAATGCTTTGTGTCAGTAATGTATATGTTTGAGACATGTATGTGCCATTTCGGACTACTGATTTTTAAACCAGAAATTCTTTAACGCACAGAAAGTAGCACAATACATTCAGTACATCGTATGTAGATTGTTTATAAAAAGGAAAAATTTTCGTATTTTACACCATAGATATGAATGTAGTGTACCTGGATTCTGCAAATACTTATCGTTGCAGCGAGTTCGTTCCTGCTGTTGGGTGAAAGCAATTGCGAGTGTTTCGTTAATAAGCTTTAAGTTCAAGTTGAAAGTCCTGCATGATCTTGGGACTGGGTGGGACCAGGTTACTGAATTAACTAGAGAGATGATCTACAACGAACCCCTGAATGCGAGATCATATGTTCAACTTTTAGTAAGGCTCATCTGAAAGAGTTGTGTTATCAGTTATGAAACTATAAATATTAGGTGCTAACGACTTATCGTGTGTTCAGAAGGGTGACAAACAAATGAGTGTCCGAGGAGTGTAGAGATCAACCTTCTGTCGGATGTATGTATTACATTTCACAAAATGGATATGGCCGACATTCGCCGGCCGCTGTGGCCGAGCGGTTCTAGGCGCTTCAGTCTGGAACCGCGCTTCTGCTACGGTCGCAGGTTCGAATCCGACCTCGGGCATGGATGTGTGTGATGTCCTTGGGTTAGTTAGGTTTAAGTAGTTCTTAGTCCAGGGGACTGATGACCTCAAATGTTAAGTCCCATAGTACTTAGAGCCATTTGAACCATTTCAGCCGACAATCAAGAAACATTCAAAACAAACTATTAACTTCCAGAATGAGATTTTCACTCTGCAGCGGAGTGTGCGCTGATATGAAACTTCCTGGCAGATTAAAACTGTGTGCCCGACCGAGACTCGAACTCGGGACCTTTGCCTTTCGCGGGCAAGCGCTCTACCATCTGAGCTACCGAAGCACGACTCACGCCCGGTCTCACAGCTTTACTTCTGCCAGTATCTCGTCTCCTACCTTCCAAACTTTACAGAAGCTCTCCTGCGAACCTGCAGAACTAGCACTCCTGAAAGAAAGGATATTGCGGAGACATGGCTTAGCCACAGCCTGGGGGATGTTTCCAGAATGAGATTTTCACTCTGCAGCGGAGTGTGCGCTGATCCATGCTTCGGTAGCTCAGATGGTAGAGCGCTTACCCGCGAAAGGCAAAGGTCCCGAGTTCGAGTCTCGGTCGGGCACACAGTTTTAATCTGCCAGGAAGTTTCATATCAGCGCACACTCCGCTGCAGAGTGAAAATCTCATTCTGGAAACATCCCCCAGGCTGTGGCTAAGCCATGTCTCCGCAATATCCTTTCTTTCAGGAGTGCTAGTTCTGTAGGTTCGCAGGAGAGCTTCTGTAAAGTTTGGAAGGTAGGAGACGAGATACTGGCAGAAGTAAAGCTGTGAGACCGGGCGTGAGTCGTGCTTCGGTAGCTCAGATAGTAGAGCGCTTGCCCGCGAAAGGCAAAGGTCCCGAGTTCGAGTCTCGGTCGGGCACACAGTTTTAATCTGCCAGGAAGTTTCATATCAGCGCACACTCCGCTGCAGAGTGAAAATCTCATTCTGGAAACATCCCCCAGGCTGTGGCTAAGCCATGTCTCCGCAATATCCTTTCTTTCAGGAGTGCTAGTTCTGCAGGTTCGCAGGAGAGCTTCTGTAAAGTTTGGAAGGTAGGAGACGAGATACTGGCAGAAGTAAAGCTGTGAGACCGGGCGTGAGTCGTGCTTCGGTAGCTCAGATGGTAGAGCGCTTGCCCGCGAAAGGCAAAGGTCCCGAGTTCGAGTCTCGGTCGGGCACACAGTTTTAATCTGCCAGGAAGTTTCATATCAGCGCACACTCCGCTGCAGAGTGAAAATCTCATTCTGGAAACATCCCCCAGGCTGTGGCTAAGCCATGTCTCCGCAATATCCTTTCTTTCAGGAGTGCTAGTTCTGCAGGTTCGCAGGAGAGCTTCTGTAAAGTTTGGAAGGTAGGAGACGAGATACTGGCAGAAGTAAAGCTGTGAGACCGGGCGTGAGTCGTGCTTCGGTAGCTCAGATGGTAGAGCGCTTGCCCGCGAAAGGCAAAGGTCCCGAGTTCGAGTCTCGGTCGGGCACACAGTTTTAATCTGCCAGGAAGTTTCAAACTATTAACTTACAAGACGAACATCGAATGCAAAACGACGTGCCACAGTTATCACGAAGGCTCGCACCATCAAGATCTACGACGGACTCCTTGGGAGTTACAAAACGTGCAGGTCGTTCAGTTAGGTATCCACTCTCAAAGACGGCATATAGAATCACATTGGTGTAACGGTGTGATGAGAACTGAAGGAATGTGATGGTATGCAACCGAATGCGAAAGTCTGTCGTGGAGCTTATAGTGAAACTGGCTATTTTTAACGCATAGCTGTATATAGTGTTATAATATGTTTTAGAGACAAGGAAAAAAATCCAGGGGCTAAATTTGTCCAGTGGTTCCAGGTGATACGTACTGCAAAGTTCTACACATTTGAAGAGGGATAGATGCTCTGAGGAAGTATGATTTTCACACGCAGACCAGGAATAAAGCAAAACTAAGTTATTTTGACTAGCTATTAGCCAGAAACAGTGCTCATACCATAGTCTCTTACGTCCATTTTCTCACTCTTGCTTGCTGTGACGTAAATATTCCCGACTGTTCTTGCAAGATCACGTACACGAGAAAGAATCGTAGGGGGCAGCGCGTCTCCAACTTTTCGCCGCACAATAAATAACTTTCTAGCCAATTTATTATCCAGATTAACTGTCGACATAATTGCATAATAGTCCGCCTCGATAGCTGAGTGGTCAGCGTGACCGAATGCTGTGCAAAGTGGGCCAGGTTCGATTCCGGGCTGCGTCGTAGATTTTCTCCGCTCATGGACTGGGTGTTGTGTTACCTTCATCATCATTTCATCCTCATCGACACGCAAGTCGTCGAAGTGGCGTCACCTAAAAAGACTTGCACCAGGCGACCGGTCCACCCAACGGGAGGTCCTAGTCACACGACTTTTCATTTCATTGTACAATTGTGTTTCTTTAAGGCACTGATGTTAGCTGATTCTGATACAACTCTCTTGGTACCTCTGATTTCCAGGGCTCGTTCCATATGCGTTTCCTCTACAAATCCCCAATGGTTGGAGTTGGAAACAAAGTCCTTACTCTACCTCGGGATACGTTTGTTCATCTCACCTACAAAATTTTCAGTCCGACTCCATAGTTTGTTGTGCATCGTCAAGTTCGAAACTTCGTTATCTTACGTTTTTCAATTCCATAGTACTGTATGGAGTTACGCAAGCATCTACTGCTTCCCTTAAAATCCTTGTAACCTAAGCCACGCGCAATTTAATGTTCATAACGTAGTAGTTCACTTTCATGCGCATCCTCTAAAATATATCAAACATCCTTGAAATGCGCAAAAATTACTTTTTGAAACGAGTGAGTCTTATCCTGCCTTGAATATCCGTAGTGTTCCTATGCACTACGTGGTCGTATTGCTGCGGACTTTTCGAAACCAGTTCATAATTGTTATTTAGTATGCTGCGGATGATCTTCCGTGTACGTAATTACATTTAGACGCGCTCCATGTACAACGATTGTTCTTTACAACGTTTCACTGGAGACGAGATTTGTGGCTTCCTGAACGACAAGAACGATAAACTACGTGGTACTACTTTTTCAATATCACTTTCACTTATTAAGTTCTTATATTCATCATTGTACTCCTCATGTACACTGTCCACATTGTCGAGCATATACCACACCACATATTCCACTGACTCATCTTGCAGAAAGGCCAACATTTCATCTGCCATTTCTTTTTCGCAGTAATTCCTTATGTTCCTTTCTGACGAAATGTTAACTTGTGGTAGGTCTAAAGCAATGTTTGCTTTCTTTATCGTTGCCATTGTTCTGCTTTTTATCAACACCAGTAGCGCTGTAGCACAGCTGTAAGTTACTCGCCGACAAAGTAGTTCATTCTGTGCTCACCCCTGGATATCTACGGTCCCGCCACCTCTTGCCATTAGCAGCCAATATTGTCAGCATGGTAGACAACATGTGAGGCGTCGAATGCCGTAAACACTGGGGCCTTTGTCACGGTACATCGAGTGGAAGTTAATTGCGCAGATGATATGGTGTAAAGAAGAGAAATGTGGCAATTTCCAGTTTTGTACTTCCAAAAGTAACTCATCTCGTGTCAACTAGTACAGCAATAAGCAATAATAAATAGGAAAGAAAGTTCTAAGTTCTTAGGTGTGCCGACTGATGAAAACTTAAAACAGCGAAAACCTTATCGTAGACCTGCTAAAACGTTTATGACCGGAAAATGGTTAAATATCCAGCTGTAAATCTCTTTACCCATCTATCCACAGACGTAAAAGGTCTGACATATATGAGAAGTGATCAGGGTAGACAGGATGACGTAGAATAATTCTTGTGGTGTCGTATCCAAAGTTTAATTTACGAGACTCCTGTAGAGACAGGGGAGGAACTGCTGGTATGAGTTCTGGCCGTTGCACCAAAAACTGAAGAGACACGAGGTGGGATGAAGGGTGTGTACCAGAACATGATTTGTACGTGCAATGTCTTTAACAACGTTGGTCATCGCTACATTGAGCCGCTGTTGTAATGCACCAGTAGTCTACTGTTCTGTATGTACAAAATGCTCGGTTCTCTTTTGATTTAGATTAACGTAAACTCGTAATATTTAAGTGTTAATACAAACAAATGTCCTTAGGTGATAAATGGATATTTCGCTATCTTTCCTTCCGAATTGTGACTTAATTATTGTACTGCGTCACGCCTCATTCCATTCCTCAAGCAAAAGTGGATGAGTTAAACATCTGAATTGAAACCGTCGTAGAACGGAAACGGTAACTTTCCGGACAGTGATATTAGTAAACCGCTTCAGCTATATTTAGTACTTTATTATTTGACCAATATCGATTTTGTGTTACTAAAAGCCACACCCTCAGGTGGACATCTGTATAACAATAAGTCCAGAAGGGGTAAGAAACCTGAAATAACCACTGGCATGGCATGGTAAGTTACTTTAAGATTTAACTGCAGTTGATGGTTGGAGCGCTGACACCAAAGTTTTTAGATAGTCTGTGTAACCAGTTATGTTGGCCACTGATGCGGATAATAGGGATCGTGTTAACCTCTTCAGCACCAACTACAACCTGAAGATGGCACCTTGAAGCGACGAAACTGGTAGCTGCAAAATAAATAAAATCATAAGGACGGCAGTAGGCGTTTCATTTTCTCACAATAGCTCACTACTGGTTCACCTCTTACTTTAATAACAAACAGCGAATGGTGGGGGGGGGGGGCAAGGATCAGTGCTGGGGCCAATCCTGTTCCTTATTTGTATAAATGATATGTTCCCTAGTACTACAGATGATTCTAAAATATTTCTGTTAGCTAATGACACTAGCTTGGTAGTAAAGGATGTGGTGTGCAATGTTGACACTGTTCAAAATAGTGCAGCTCAAGACATAAGGTCATGGTTTGTAGGAAATAAACTAACGCTGAATCACAGTAGACTCAGTTTTTACAGTTTCTAACAAACAGCTTAGCAAATCCTTACGTCTTAATTTCACAGAATCGGCATATGATTAGTGAAACTGGACAGTTCAAATTTCTAGTGATCAGATAGATAATAAATTGTCACGGAAAGCACACATTAAAGTCCTTGTTCAAAGACTTAATGCTGCCAGTTTTACGATTCGAACGTTATCTCAAGTAAGTGATAGTTCGATAGGAAAAGTGATCTATTTTGCTCTTTTTCATTCGCTTATGACGTATGGTATCATGTTTTTGGGTAAATCTTCCCATTCTCAAAGGATGTTTTTCGACCCCTGTTCGTTAGTCTGGGTATTCTGACATCGGCCTCTTAATATATATATTCTCTGTGGTCGTTTCTTGTTAACGATATCAGCTTATTCCCAAGAAATAGCAACTTTCATTCAGTTAATACTACGCAGAAATCCAATCTGCATTTGGATCGCTCTTCCTTGATTCTTATTCAGGAAGGCGTGTCGTACACTGCTGCAACAATTTTCAATAACCTACCGCAAGAATTCAAAAATCGCGCCTTCAGATAGAAACTGAAGAGTTTCCTCATGGCTCACTCCATTTATTCTGTCGAGGAGTTCCTTGAAAAATTAAGTTGATTCTTGTGTTGTATTATTGACTGCGTTTACATAAACTTACAGCTTGTCTTTTTTCATGTTCATAAACATTTTATTTTATATGTTATTACTTTTATGTCCCTCCCCCCCTATGAACCTCGGACCTTGCCATTGGTGGGGAGGCTTGCGTGCCTCAACGATACAGATAGCCGTATCGTAGGTGCAACCACAACGGAGGGGTATGTGTTGAGAGGCCAGACAAACGTGTGGTTCCTGGAGAGGGGCAGCAGCCTTTTCAGAAGTTTCAGGGGCAACAGTCTGGATGATTGACTGATCTGGCCCTGTAACACTAACCAAAACGGCCTTGCAGTTTTGGTACTGCGAACGGCTGAAAGCAAGGGGAAACTATAGCCGTAATTTTTAACGAGGGCGTGCAGCTTTACTGTATGATTAAATGATGATGGTGTCCTCTTGGGTACAATAGTCCCCCATTCGCATCTTCGGGCGGGGACTACTCAAGAGGACATCGTTATCAGGACAAAGAAAACTGGCGTTCTACGGATCGGAGCATGAATTGTCAGATCCCTTAATCAGGCAGGTAGGTTAGAAAGTTTAAAAAGAAAATGGATAGGTTAAAGTTAGATATAGTGGGAATTATTGAAGTTCGGTGGCAGGAGGAACAAGACTTTTGGTCAGGTGAATACAGGGTTATAAATACAAATTCAAATAAGGGTAATGCAAGAGTAGGTTTAATAATGAATTAAAAAATAGGAGTGCGGGTAAGCTACTACAAACAGCATAGTGAACGCATAATTGTGACCAAGATAGACACGAAGCCCACGCCTACTACAGTAGTACAAGTTTATATGACAACTAGCTCTGCAGATGTTGAAGAAGTTAATGAAATGTATGATGAGATAAAACAAATTATTCAGGTAGTGAAGGGAGATGAAAATTTAATAGTCATGGGTGACTGTAATTCGACAGTAGGAAAAGGAAGAGAAGGAAATGTAGTAGGTGAATATGGATTGGGGCTAAGAAACGAAAGAGGAAGCCGCCTAGTAGAATTTTGCACAGAGCATAACTTAATCATAGTTAACACTTGGTTCAAGAATCATGAAAGAAGGTTGTATACATGGAAGAACCCTGGAGATACTAAAAGGTTTCAGTTAGATTATATAATGGTAAGACAGAGATGTAGGAACCAGGTTTTAAATTGTAAGACATTTCCAAGGCAGATGTAGACTCTGACCACAATCTATTGGTTACGAACTGTAGATTAAAACTGAAGAAACTGCAAAAAGGTGGGAATTTAAGGAGATGGGACCTGGATAAACTGACTAAACCAGAGGTTGTACAGAGTTTCAGGGAGAGCATAAGGGAACAATTGACAAGAATGGGGGAAAGAAATACAGTAGAAGAAGAATGGGTAGCTTTGAGGGATGAAGTAGTGAAGGCAGCAGAGGATCAAGTAGGTAAAAAGATCCTTGGGTGACAGACTAAATATTGAATTTAATTGACGAAAGGAGAAAATATAAAAATGCAGTAAATGAAGCAGGCAAAAAGGAATACAAATGTCTCAAAAATGAGATCGACAGGAAGTGCAAAATGGCTAAGCAGGGCTGGCTAGAGGACAAATGTAAGGATATAGAGGCTTATCTCACTAGAGGTAAGATAGATACTGCCTACAAGAAAATTAAAGAGCCCTTTGGAGAAAAGAGAACCACTTGCATGAATATCAAGAGCTCAGATGGAAACCCAGTTCTAAGGAAAGAAGGGAAAGCAGAAAGGTGGAAGGAATATATAGAGGGTCTATACAGGGGCGATGTTCTTCAGGACAATATTATGGAAATGGAAGAGGAGGTAGATGAAGATGAAATGGGAGATATGATACTGCGTGAAGAGTTTGACAGAGCACTGAAAGACCTGAGTCGAAACAAGGTCCCGGCAGTAGACAACATTCCATTAGAACTGCTGACAGCCTTGGGAGAGCCAGTCCAGACAAACTCTACCATCTGGTGAGCAAGATGTATGAGACAGGAGAAATACCCTTAGACTTCAAGAAGAATATAAGATTTCCAATCACAAAGAAAGCAGGTGTTAACAGATGTGAAAATTACCGAACTATCAGTTTAATAAGTCACAGCTGCAAAATACTAACGCGAATTCTTTACAGACGAATGGCAAAACTGGTAGAAGCCGACCTCGGGGAAGATCAGTTTGGATTCCGTAGTGTTGGAACACGTATGGCAATACTGACCCTACGACTTATCTTAGAAGCTAGATTAAGGAAAGGCAAACCTACGTGTCTAGCATTTGTAGACTTAGAGTAAGCTTTTGACAATATTGACTGGAATACTTTCTTTCAAATTCTAAAGGTGGCAGGGGTAAAATACAGGGAGCGAAAGGCTATTTACAATTTGTACAGAAACCAGATGGCAGTTATAAGAGTCGAGGGACATCAAAGGGAAGCAGTGGTTGGGAAGGCAGTGAGACAGGGTTGTAGCCTCTCCCCGTTGCTGTCCAATCTGTATATTGAGCAAGCAGTAAAGGAAACGAAAGAAAAGTTCGGAATACGTATTAAAATTCATGGAGAAGAAATAAAAACTTTGAGGTTCGCCGATGACATTGTAATTCTGTCAGAGACAGCAAAGGACTTGGAAGAGCAGTTGAACGGAGTGGACTGTGTCTTGAAAGGAGGATATAAGATGAACATCAACAAAAGCAAAACGAGGATAATGGAATGTAGTCGAATTAAGTCGGGTGATGCTGCGGGAATTAGATTAGGAAATGAGATACTTAAAGAAGTAAAGGAGTTTCGCTATTTGGGGAGCAAAATAACTGATGATGGTAGAAGTAGAGAGGATATAAAATGTAGACTGGCAATGGCAAGGAAAGCGTTTCTGAAGAAGAGAAATTTGTTAACATAGGGTACAGATTTAAGTGTCAGGAAGTCGTTTCTGAAAGTATTTGTATGGAGTGTAGCCATGTATGGAAGTGAAACGAGGACGATAAATAGTTTAGACAAGAAGAGAATAGAAGCTTTCGAAATGTGGTGCTACAGAAGAATGCTGAAGATTAGATGGGTAGATCACATAACTAATGAGGAGGTATTGAATGGAATTGGGGAGAAGAGGAGTTTGTGGCACAACTTGACTAGAAGAAGGGATCGGTTGGTAGGACATGTTCTGAGGCATCAAGGGATCACGAATTTAGTACTGGAGGGCAGCGTGGAGGGTGAAAATCGTAGAGGGAGACCAAGGGATGAATACACTAAGCAGATTCAGAAGGATGTAGGCGGCAGTAGGTACTGGGAGATGAAGAGGCTTGCACAGGATAGAGTAGCACGGAGAGCTGCATCAAACCAGTCTTAGAACTGAAGACCACAACAACAACAACTTTTATGTCGTAATTTCATGTACTGGAGCGTACCATGACCTTGAAGACTTGCACAGGATAGAGTAGCATGGAGAGCTGCATCAAACCAGTCTCAGAACTGAAGACCACAACAACAACTTTTATGTCGTAATTTCATGTACTGACGCGTGCCATGACCTTGGAGACTTGCTCCTCAATTTGGTCCTACGAAACTAGTAGTGTAAAATAAAAAATAAAATTTTGGTGAGCTTTGTACTAAAGATTGATTTTTATGTAAGTACGATACTATTTGAAATTTCTGTATATTGGAACACTTAAATGCACAATTACGTATATTTTCTATCATTAATTTCTTGTACACATCATTCCATAGCTTCAGTCTGATGATGGAATTTGGAAACGCTTTAAAAGTTAATAAAGAATTGTGCGATCAAGACCTTTCTGTATTTCAAAGTTGTGCCAAACCTGAATGGGCGCCTGCCTCTACCATGGAAGTATTTACATGTTAACTAATGGAAACCAAGAAATGGTTGCCATTAAACGGAGGGATATTGTGGTGTCACCGCCAGACACCACACTTGCTAGGTGGTAGCTTAAATCGGCCGCGGTCCATTAGTACATGTCGGACCCGCGTGTCGCCACTGTCAGTACTTGCAGACCTAGCGCCACCACATGGCAGGTCTAGAAAGACGGACTAGCACTCGCCCCAGTGGTACGAAGCCTTACTCTCATTTGCCGAGAGACAGTTAGAATAGCCTTCAGCTAAGTTAATGGCTACAACCTAGCAAGGCGCCATTTGTAACATTGCATGTATCTTAATGAGTCTCACTTGTATCATCAAGATTGCTGTATACCAAAGGATGCATAAAAGTTAAGTGTTCTAGTAGCTACGTTCTTTTCTTTATCGCATTCACTAATTATCCCGTTCCAGAAATCACGCCAGTCGGCGTGTATGTACGCGTGCCTTTCTATCGGCTACCCGTCACTGTGGACTGGCTGCCTTGACAGTCCACAACATTGGCGACGGGTCTTAAAAGAGACTTTAGCGTTCGTATTGTATTGATTTGCTTGTGTCATGGCTTCGCCACATTCTCCAGATGTACTGTCCGAATTTTATCGCTTGCAGAATCAGCAGACGCAGGCGTTATTGGATGCCCTTGGACAGCTCGTCCAGGGTCAACGTGCGCTGCAAAACGATGCGGCTTCCGCCGCTTCATCGCTCCCGCAGCCACAACATGCAGTTGCCCCGCAGTTTCGCAACTTTGACCACACTCAGGAAACGTGGACCGAGTGGTCCCGCCAGTTTGGATTCCATCTCGCCGCCTACGGAATTCAAGGTAACGAGCGGCAGCCTCACTTATTGTCTTGTGTCGGCGTGCAAACGTACCGTGTGATAGTGAAATTGTTTCCCCGACGCGACGTAGCAACTCTGTCCTACGACGAAATTTTGTCTGCTTTAGATGCCTATTTCAAAGAAACAGTTAATGTAGTTGCAAAAAGGTATACGTTCTTTCGTACAAAACGTACGGCCGGTCAAACTAATCGGGAGTGGGTTGCAACTTTGCAAGGCCTTACTAGGGACTGCGCATTTGAATGTGACTGTGGCCTTCCTTATTCAGATACAATGGTGCGTGATGCAATAGCACAGAACGTTTCTGATGTTCGCATAAGAGAACAGATTTCGAAACTAGTTAATCCCTCCCTTCAACAAGTGATAGACATATTGGATAGGCAAGATACACTTGACTTTGCTCAGGACTCATTTGCAACTTCGCCAGCTGTGTGTCGCATTAACCGGCCCGCCGGGCGCGCTGCAACGAACTGTAAACAGCCTTCGCGCACGTCCGCACCAACATGTGTCCCGCGAAAGCGAGCAGATGGAGTGCTGAAATCATGCCCGCGGTGTGCAACTAGACATTCGCGTGAGAATTGCCCGTCACGCCAAGCTATTTGCTTTTTCTGTAATACGAGAGGACATGTTCAAAGTGTTTGCCAGAAAAAGCTTCGATCGGACGCTACCAACCATTCCAGGCCCTTTGCTTCGCGCCGGAATCAAACCAAGGACACTCAGGCTCGGGAACCTTCGCCCATGGACATTCCTGTAGTTAATGCCACTCCGCCCAGTGTTCCTCTAACAGTGACTGTGTTCGTCCCACAAAAAGTGTGCGTCGACGTCGACGGCAATCCCGTCACGTCGCAAGTGATTCTGTACCAGTGTCTGTTCAAGTTGCACAACACAGTCGCTCTTGTAGTCAGCAAGACAATAAACTTTTTGTAGATTTGGACTTTGCCGGACAAGTGATACCGTTCCAGCTCGATACCGGAGCTGCAGTTTCATTGCTCAATCACGCCACGTACAAACAACTGGGCGCCCCGCCGTTGCGTGCCGCAAATGTTCAGCTCACTAGTTATTCAGGACAGCATATCCCTGTGTTAGGACAGTGCAGCCTTCTTGCAACATACAAGGGACAAACAAAACTTGTGTCATTTTACGTTCTTCGTTCTTCTGCTGCAGTGAACTTGTTTGGTTTAGATTTATTTCAATTGTTTAACTTGTCAATAGTAAATCAGGTCCTATCAGTGAACCAGACTGTGCGTTCCGCCAGTGTTTCTCGTCTATGTGAGGAATTTGCAGACATTTTTGCACCGGGCCTTGGTTGCGCTAAGAACTATAAAGCACATTTGGAACTCAAAGTCAACGCACAACCGAAATTTTTCAGAGCGCGCAATGTTCCCCACGCATTGCGTGATGAGGTCGCAAGCACATTAAACGATTTAGAATCCCAAGGTGTAATTGAACGTGTGCAGGCTTCTCTCTGGGCCTCACCCTTAGTTATTTTGCAAAAACCTTCCGGAAAATTGAGACTTTGCGTGGACTTCAAGGCAACAGTGAATCCCCAACTAGTGACTGCTACTTTTCCTTTGCCCCGCCCGGAAGATCTTTTTGACAAACTGTGCCCGGGAAAATATTTTTCAAAGTTGGACCTAGCAGATGCGTACTTGCAAATACCGGTGGACGAAGAATCCCAGCGCGTATTGGTGGTTAACACGCATCTTGGATTGTACAGATTCAAAAGACTGCCATTCGGATGTGCATCCGCCCCTGCCTTGTTTCAGCAATATTTACAAACTATTTGTGCGTCGGTTCCTACTGCAGCAAACTATCTGGACGATATAGTGATCTCCGGAAAGACAGTAGCAGAACATTTACAAAATCTCCGAACATTATTTCAGGTCTTGCGACAGAATGGTCTTCGCTTGAGGAAGGACAAATGTGTGTTTTTTGCTCGTGACTTGCCATATCTGGGCCATGTAATTAATGCCCAAGGCATACATCCGAGTCCGGAGCACCTCCGTGCCATACAGGACTTGCCTTCGCCGCAAAATGTGAAGCAGCTACAGTGTGTGTTGGGAAAAATTAACTATTATCATAGACATATTCCGAATGCCTCTTCCATTTCAGCTCCGCTTAATCGCTTACGCCGTAAAGGTGTTCCGTTCGTCCGGTCGACGGAATGCGAACGCGCCTTTCGCCAATTGAAATCGGCGTTGCTTTCAAATACTTGCCTTACGCCATTCGATCCCCAGAAACCCCTTTTGTTGATGGTAGATGCATCGGATTTCGGGATCGGTGCTGTGCTTGCGCACAAAGATGGTTCGCATGATCGCCCTATTGCCTTTGCGTCCAAATTGCTCTCGTCAGCGCAAAGAAATTATTCCCAGATAGAGAAAGAAGCTTTGGCTCTCGTGTTTCGTGTTACTAAGTTTCACGATTTCTTGTATGGTCGTCACTTTACCATCTTCACAGACCACAAGCCTTTGACATCGCTTTTTCATCCGAACAAGCCTGTACCTCCACGTACAGCGCAGAAATTCATTCGCTGGTCTATTTTCCTCTCGCAGTACCGCTACGGTATCTTGTATCGGTCCACTGCTAAGCTCGGAAACGCAGATGCGTTGTCCCGTTTGCCAGTTGCTGAGGATAAAGCATTCGATTCTTCCGAACTTGCTTGCATGTTCATTGATACGGAAACTGATGACGTGGTCGAATCGTTTCCGATTGATTTTCGTCGTGTAGCTACAGCAACAGCTGCTGACCCTGTCCTTGCTACCGTTTTGCGTTTTGTTGCTACGCAATGGCCCTTGTCAAAGTCCCGGATCGAGGATCCGATGGTTCGTCGATTTTTTGCTCACAAGGAGAGACTTTTTGTACGACGTGGTGTTTTGTTGTTGCGTTCTGATAATGATCAGTCTAGGGTCGTGGTCCCACGTTCGTTACAGTCCTCTGTCTTAAAGCTTCTCCACCAAGGACATTGGGGTATAGTGCGTACGAAACAACTTGCTCGTCAGCACTGTACTTGGTTCGGAATCGATGCTGCGATTACGACAATGTGCTCTTCTTGCATGGAGTGTGCCGAACAACAATCCGCACCGCCGCGGAAATTCTTTGCATGGCCGAAAGCCACTTCCCCTTGGCAACGCTTACACATAGATTTTGCTGGTCCATTCTGGAATGCTCGATGGTTGGTTGTTGTCGATTCCTTCAGTAATTTTCCTTTTGTTGTCCGGATGTCTTCCACGACGTCATCTGCCACCATCCAAGCGTTGTCCGCTATATTTTGCATTGAAGGTCTTCCACAGACTATTGTTTCCGACAATGGCCCACAATTCATGTCCGCAGAATTTCAGTCATTCTGCAAGGCCAATGGTATTCAACATCTGACATTCGCGCCGTTTTCGCCTCAGTCCAACGGTGCCGCTGAACGATTGGTCCGGACTTTCAAGTCACAGATGTTGAAATTGAAAGAGTCGCATTCTCGGGAGGACGCGTTGTTGCTCTTTTTGTCTTCGTATCGCTCTCAGCCCCGCCGATGGTCGCTCGCCGGCTGAGTTGCTTCACGGTCGTCCTCATCGAACCTTGATGTCTTTGCTGCATCCGCCGCATCCGGTTCCTGTGCAGCGGCAGACTCCTGCTTTTGCTCCTGGCGACGTTGTATTCTATCGCAACTATCGCGGTTCACGGCGTTGGCTCGCAGGGCGCATTCTTCGCTGCCTCGGCCGCGCGATGTATTTGGTTTTGGGGGCCTCTGGTGAGGTGCGTCGGCATCTCAATCAGCTGCGCCTCTGTCGTCGCCTGGGTTCTGCCGCTCCCCGTCTGCTTTCAGCGACGGAGCCGTCCGGTCAGCGCCCTGGGGATCCATCTACTGGCTCGCCTCATCCCCAGGTGTTACCGACGATGCCTTCCATTTTGCCCCATGGCGTCGCGCCGCCGCCGCCGCCGCCGCCGCCGCCGCCGCCGCCGGCGCAGCCCGCAGAGGACGCTTCGCTGCAGCCGCCATCCGCCTCCCTGGGTCACGCGCCGCCGATCGCTTCCCATGCCCAGCTGTCCTCCGCCATGGAACTCTTGCCCGCTCCGGACCACATGGCGTCATCGCGCGTCGGATACCCCGACGCAATGGAGGTCGATCCTTCGGCCACGCCTGTCTCATTACGGGCGCATGCGCCGCATGTTGACGTGCACCCTGGAGTAGGTTTCCAGGCGTTTCCTAGCTCCCCTCGGACCGAATGGTCGGGTGCGGGTGGCACAGCCTCGCCTGTTGTTAGGCTCCCCACCTCATCGCATACGTCAACATGGGGCCCTCCCCACGGCGGGCGGAAGCCTTATAACACGACCGTTCGCCGATTTGCGGGGGAGGGATGTGGTGTCACCGCCAGACACCACACTTGCTAGGTGGTAGCTTAAATCGGCCGCGGTCCATTAGTACATGTCGGACCCGCGTGTCGCCACTGTCAGTACTTGCAGACCTAGCGCCACCACATGGCAGGTCTAGAAAGACGGACTAGCACTCGCCCCAGTGGTACGACGACATTGCTAGCGACTAGACGTACGAAGCCTTACTCTCATTTGCCGAGAGACAGTTAGAATAGCCTTCAGCTAAGTTAATGGCTACGACCTAGCAAGGCGCCATTTGTAACATTGCATGTATCTTAATGAGTCTCACTTGTATCATCAAGATTGCTGTATACCAAAGGATGCATAAAAGTTAAGTGTTCTAGTAGCTACGTTCTTTTCTTTATCGCATTCACTGATTATCCCGTTCCAGAAATCACGCCAGTCGGCGTGTGTGTACGCGTGCCTTTCTATCGGCTACCCGTCACTGTGGACTGGCTGCCTTGACAGTCCACAACAGATATTCTGCCTCGAACAGACCAGTCAAGTACATAGCTTCTGACGGGAAAGCAGAACCTGGAAAACGCACGTACCGCTTCTGCAGTCTATAAGCAATCGCGAACAGGGGACGCGCCCATTGCTGCGTCATCCTGACGGCAGAGAAGTAAACAGCTTGCCTGTAGGCGGCTTGCGCATGCTCTGATGATGCGCTTTGCGGGATACAAGAATGGTGAATGACGAAAAGGAATATTGGGTTAAAAAGCACAAGAACGTTTTTGAAAAGCAGTTTGTAGAATAACAATCTGTAGAATGTGAAGGTGACAGTTGACATATTTTTTCGTTAATGACGGCCGTATGCTATGCTATAGCTTGAGCGTGTAATGACGTAAAAGAGGAACATCATACGTGTATATTACGGGGACGAAACATATCTGCCGGAAGCATCCACTGAATAAACCTTAAAACTTTAAAATACTTTAAGAACTTCAAAATTCTTATAATTATTGTTTCTTAAAAGTGTTTGAAAAATTTACTGTTAAAAGGGCCAAAGACTGTAGTGAATTTTGTTCCTTATTGAGAAGAGATAAAACTTAAGAAAATTTATAAAAATTTTAACACATACTTAAAAGGCAGATGCGGAAAGTCTGAGATAGTAAAGAGGATACGTAGGAGGTGAGGAAGGCAGGGGACAGGGAGGAAAATTGCAAGGTCCTGGAGGAACAAAGGAGAACTAGATAAAGAAAGTACCCAGTATTACGTCAACCAATTTAGGCAGTCGAAATTTGCCAAAATGCTACGGTGTCTCAACTCATTTTGTCCATTCAGGGTTTGTTGAGCTAAACGACTATTGGATCTCAAAATTTCGACCTTCTCCAGGATGTTTAAAGTGTGGTCCTTGTTTTCTCGATTTAAATTCTTACGTTACTATTGAGATCTTTGACGGAAAGCCTCTCCTCACGAAAGTGGGTACTCATGGTAGATTTTGAGCTAGAAACCCTAAGATGTTCTTTACACCTGGTACGAAAGCTCCTGCCTGTTTTTCCCATGTACCGCATGGGGCAATCATTGCAAATGATGCAATTCACCGCGGCTGCATTATATTTGGAACAAGTGGCAAGTTCTCTGTGCCTATACTTTGTGCCAACGTTACTAGCAATGAAGAAAGCTACTACAGTATTTTCGTTTCTTTACAGAATCCACAGTGTCCCACTGTCAAAGGAAGCCTTTGATACAGAGTTTCGAATCATACACTACATAACCTACAAAAATGGCTATGACAGTGCTCTTTCCTTTTTATATGGAAGGGACCGGTTTGGTGTGTCTGGAATCATCGACGAAATTATTTATAAGTCGTAACGTCGTGTATATGTCGCATACTAGTAGTAGCGGTTAAAATATACGCTAACAATCATCAATGTTCCTACGTAGGCAAATAATTCTGAGCGAAGATACTAGTTTGGGTTGTAACAAAGCAGAACTGATTTGCGTCCTGATAGAGACACTACTTGCGCCACTCTTATGTTACTGGTGCGAAATTTAAATAGACATCATCTTTAATATGTAGAAACACGCATATCAGCTTTCGTTTGTCTCACAACTCCTTCTTGGCGTTGTGATTTTTTTCCATCAGTGTACACGTAATTTTCATAATGTTCAATTGTAATAATTTATAATTTCGTGGAAAGAAATCAGTTTGTAGCACACTTAACGAGATGCGCCATTCCTAATACTGTGCTCCAAATTTCACACTCGTTTTGCATATGTATACAGTTTCCTTCATCTTGGTAAAAGTGCAAAACTACGTACTATTGGAAATTGTTTTATTAAGAAAAATTTTTAATTTAATGGCCCCCACTTTGAGTTCAGAAAACCATATGCAGTTATCTAGTAATATGTACTACTACAGTCATAATAGTTTGGAATGTAGTAAAACAAAAAGTAGTCGTAAAATATGTTTCCAATTTCCTATTGCAGCTTTATAAGAACTAACGCACCAGTCGGATGAATCATGAATGAATGTGTAAAAAGTTTGTATATCGAGAAAGAATACTAGCGCCCAGACACTTTCAAGGCGTAGGAGCCTGAAAGAATAGAAACCGATATTGGTTGGAAATGTGGTGATAAAGACAGTTATCAGGAACCCAGGATCAATGATTGCTCGATCGAGACCTATGCCGGAACAGAGAAAACTGATACAGCTGACGAACTTAAAAGTTCAACCTCAGATGCTACCCAATAATAAATTATTGTAATATGTATGTAGTGTCTATTTAATTTTATTTTTTAAACTGGTTTAATTTACTTTCATTTCACTTTAAAATAAAGGCTAAATATGGTACTAATCTGTACATTTACGAAATGTCTGGTGCCAGAAACGCTGTGATATGAAGTGTTATGTCCCCACCCGTACCCTGGCGTGCCCACAAAGTTGATTAAACAGAAATCATCGCACTCGCATGAAAACCGCAATAGGTTGTGCAACGGGTAGCATATTATAGCCTACTTGCCTATAACACTGCCAATGGCGCCTCGCAAGCCTTCCGTTCAGCAAATATTTGAGTCGTATCATCAAATTATAGTTACCTTACCAAATTATATTCAGTAGTCAAGATCCTCAAATCTTTGAGATGTTTTTTATGCATTGCTGATCTGAGACAGCTTTTAACATGAGCCAGAGGTAAAAGCCCTTTCTGCTTCTGCTACAGTCACTGAGACATAGCTACACATATATTCCGACATAAGTATAAAATTTAAAGCTCATGTACATTAATTAAGAGGTCTAATGGATCCAAAGTAATCCTACTATCGAATGACTATTAAATTTTCATTTCACTTAAGTATTCGAATAATTTCTTTAATTGCATCATACATTTCTTTGATCTCTTCTTCATCTGCGAAAATAGATGGCATATAAACTTGTACTACTGTGGTAGGGGTTGGCTTCGTGCCTATCTTGGCAACAATAACGTCTTCACCATGCTGTTTGTTGTAGCTTATCTGCGTTCCTGTTTTTTTTATTCATTATTAAACTTACTCCTGCATTACCTATAATTGACTCGGTATTTATAAATCTTTATTCACCTGATCAGAAGACCTGCCACTGAACTTCAGTAATTCCCACTATATCCAACTTTAACCTATCCATTTTTCTTTTTAAATTTTCTGACCTACCTACCCGATTAAGGGATCTGACATTCCACCCTCCGATCCGAAGAACGATAGTATTGTTTCTCCTGGTAACGACGTCCATCTGAGTGGTCCCCACCCGGAGATCAGAATGGTGGACTATTTTACCTCCGGAATATTTTACCCAAGAGGACGCCATCATCATTTAACCATACAGCAAAATTTCATGCCCTCGGGAAAAATTACGGCTGTAGTTTCCCCTTGCTTTCAGCTGTTCGCAATACCAGCACAGCAAGGCCGTTTTGGTTGATGTTACAAGGCCAGATCAGTCAATCATCCAGACTGTTGCCCCTGCGACTACTGAAGAAGCTGCTGCCTCTCTTCAGGAACCACGCGTTTGTCCGTTGTGGTTGCACCTACGGTACGGCTATCTGTAACGCTGAGGCACGCAAGCCTCCCCACCAACGGCAAGGTCCATGATTCATGAGGTGGGGGGCATCTTTCAGTATTTCCATAAAAACTGAGATGTTTCATCTCCATTGTTTCAAATTGGTTTTCAAGTTAGAAATGACATAAAATACTCATCTTGAAGAAATCTTCTGAATTCACATCTGTCAATTCATTCATGGTTTCATCAGGAAGTGATTGCCCCTTCTTCGTGCACACCTCCAGAAATTCAGGACGGATGGTAATGACATAGGCAACAACTTTATATTCAAGAGGAATGGTGTCCCAATTTTTGTAAACATATTTTCAATCATTTAACAAGCTCTCAAAGTGTCTTACCTCAAAAACGTAGTAGTATTTTGAGAGTATAATAATTTGCTTCTGTAGTCAACCGGTACAACCAACCTTAGCCATATTGATACCAATCTTAAACACATGAAAGATCTCACAAGTAACCTGTTGCACAGAACGTCTTTTAACTGACAGATTTAACTTACTGAGAGTTTCAGCAACAACTGTATCCAAGTGAGCAGCAAGTGGATCTTACAGTGCCAACCCGAGCACTTCAACAGGTATCAGACATGGAATATAAAGAATTTCCAGCACACTTTTTCGGGAAGAGCATTCCAGCATAAAGAACATCCAACATACTGTTTCGGGAATTTAGCATCGTTGTGGACTGGCAGAGCAAAGATTGTTAAATTGTTAACTCACTCCATAAAAAAAAGTATGTGTTTCATGACAACTCGCCAAACGCCTTACCGCCATGGTAACACCGATTCCCGTCAGACAACCCACGTTAAGCGCTTCGTTAGCACTTGGTTCGGTGACCTTAGGGGTCTGCCGAGCACTGCTGGGAAGGGGCTGTACTCAGAGTTTGTGAGGCGAATTGAGAAGCTTCATGGCTGAGTAGTAGCGGTTCCGGCTATGGAAGCTGACAACGGCCGGGAAGGCGGTGAGCCAACCACATGCCCCTCCAATCTGCATCCAGTGACGACCATTGGCCGGCCGTGGTGGCCAAGCGGTTCTAGGCGCTACAGTCTGGAACCGCGCGGCCGCTACGGTCGCAGGTTCGAATCCTGCCTCGGGCATGGATGTGTGTGATGTCCTTAGGTTAGTTAGGTTTAATTATTTCTAAGTTCTAGGGGACTGATGACCTTAGAAGTTAAGTCCCATAGTGCTCAGAGCCATCTGAACCATTTGACGACCATTGGCCTAAGATGACACGGAGGTCGGCCGGTGTTGTTGGACCTTCCGAGGCCTATTCGGACGGAGTTGTGTTCATGACAACCTTGTAAGCGTCATTCACTCATAGGAACTAAATGTGTTTCACAATATTGATCGAATTTATTGCTCAGTAGCAACTCCTATTTTCTGGTTACAATATACAAATTACAAAAACCGTTCATTTTTTTTCATATTATCTGTTTCCGTGTTAAAGTAAATATATTGCAGGTAGAATGTTGTCTGTTCAGCTTTATCTGAACCGGACGTTGCATCAACAGTAATTGCATAATACTTCTTATTTTCCAAGATGCCACTCGTGAAATGATAACAACTAGAAAAAATTCATTATGAATATCACTAGATAATGCACTTGTAAACGCTTTCCAGCTTCTTGTCCGCCTCTGACCCTACTAATGTCATACAAGAAAACGATTATAGTGACTCAAGAGCTCTTGTATTCCAAGTAATTTTGATCATTTGAATCGCCAATTTTCTGAGATGAATCTCTGAAGGTCAAACCTGTTTCACCAAGAAATAATGTCACATCCTATACGGTGAGTGTGTTCATCATGTTAAATACACAATAGAGAGACAATAGAACACATTGCCGGCCGTTGTGGCCGAGCGGTTCTAGGCGCTTCAGTCTGGAACCGCGCGACCGCTACTGTCGCAGGTTCGAATCCTGCCTCGGGCATGGATGTGTGTGATGTCCTTAGGTTGGTTAGGTTTAAGTAGTTCTAAGTTCTAGGGGACTGATGACCTCTGATGTTAAGTCCCATAGTGCCCAGAGCCATTTTTGAAGAACACACTATATAAAACAGCCAGCACCTCCATACAAAATTCATGACACATAGACTGTAGAACACTTGAGTTTAATCAAAGAAAGCGGGATGACAACCGGTATTCCCCAGGATTTTATGGATTTGGTGACTGTCATAACCACTATAATAACCATTTTTTTGATTCATCAGTCTTCTGAATGGTTTGATGCGACCCTCCACGACTTCTTCTCTCGTGGCACCCTTTTCATCTCAGATTAGCACTTGCAACCTACATCCTCAATTATTTGTTGGATATATTCCAATCGCTGTCTTCTTCAACAGCTTTATCCCTATACAGCTTCCTCTATTACCGTAGAAGTCATTCCCTGATGTCTTAACAGATGTCCTACTATCCTGTCCCTTCTCCTTGTCAGTGTTTTCGACATATTCCTGTCCTCTCCGATTCTGCACGGAACCTCCTCATTCCTTACCTTATCGGGCCACACAATTTTCAACGTTCTCCTGTAGCACCACATCTCAGATGCTTCGATTCCCTTCTGTTCCGGTTTTTCCAGAGTCCAAACGTACATTCACATAAATTTCTTCCTCAAATTAAGACCTATATTTGATGCTAGTAGACATGTCTTGCCCAAGAATGCCTTTTTGTCTGTGCTAGTCTGCTTTTGATGTCCTCCTTGCTCCGTCCGTCATTGGTTATTTTGCTGCCTAGGTAGTACAAACCCATAACTTCATTTACTTCGTGACCTTCAATTCTGATGTAAAGTTTCTCCCTGATCTCATTTCCCTACTTCTCATTACTTTCATCTCCCATGATTTAATCTCAGTCCATACTTTGTACTCATTAGACTGTTCATTCCAACCAGTAGGTCATGTAATTCTTCTTCACTTTCACTTAGGATAGCAATGTCATCAGCAAATCGCATCATTGATATCCCTTCACCTTCAAGTTTAATTCCACTCCTGAACGTTTCTTTTATTTCCATAATTGCTTCTTTGATGTATAGATTGAACAGCAGGGGCGAAAGACTTCATCCCTGTCTTAGGCCCTATTTAATCCGAGCACTTCGTTCTTGGTCGTCCACTCTTATTATTCCCTTTTTTCTCTTGTACACACTGTACTACTCTACAGACGAACAGAAGAATAACATTACCTCTTTACTTCAGAGCATCTGCATGGCCAAAGCACCTCTTTCATATCATTTAATTCTTCTCTTTTGCAATTCTTCCAGGACTAATATATACAAATAGATATATATACAGGGTGGTCCATTGATCGCGACCGGGACAAATACCTCACGAAATAAGCGTCAAACGAAAAAACTACAAAGAACGAAATTTGTCTGGCTTGAAGGGAGAAACCAGATGGCACTATGGTTGGCCCGCTAGATGCGCTGCCACAGGTCAAACGGATATCAACTGCGTTTTTTAAAAAGGAACCCCCAATTTTTATTACATATTCGTGTAGTACGTAAAGAAATATGAATGTTTTATTGGACACTTTTTTCGCTTTGTGATAGATGGCGCTGTAATAGTCACAAACATATGGCTCACAATTTTAGACGAACAGTAGGTAACAGGTAGGTTTTTTAAATTAAAAGACAGAAAGTAGGTACGTTTCAACACTTTATTTCGATTGTTCCAATGTGATACATGTACCTTTGTGAACTTATCATTTCTGAGAACGCAGGCTGTTACAGCGTGATTACCTGTAAATACCACATTAATGCAATAAATGCTCAAAATGCTGTCCGTCAACCTCAATGCATTTGGCAATACATGTAATGACATTCCTCTCAAAAGCGAGTAGTTCGCCTTCCGTAATGTTCGCACATGCATTGACAATGCGCTGACGCATGTTGTCAGGCGTTGTCGGTGGCTCACGATAGCAACTATCGTTCAACTTTCCCCACAGAAAGAAAGCCGGGGACGTCAGAACCGGTGAACGTGCAGGCCATGGTATGGCGCTTCGACGACCAATCCACCTGTCATTAAATATGCTATTCAATACCGCTTCACCCGCACGCGAGCTATGTGCCGCACATCCATCATGTTGGAAGTACATCACCATTCTGTCATGCAGTGAAACATCTTGTAGTAACATCGGTAGAACATTACGTAGGAAATCAGCATACATTGCACCATTTAGATTTCCATCGATAAAATGAGTTCAAATTATCCGTCCTCCCATAATGCCGCACCATACTTTAACCCGCCAAGGTCGCTGATGTTCCGCTTGCCGCAGCCATCGTGGATTTTCCGTTGCCCAATAGTGCATATTATGCCGGTTTACGTTACCGCTGTAGGTGAATGACGCTTCGTCGCTAAATAGAACGCGTGCAAAAAATGTCAACGTCCTCTAATTTCTCTTGTGCCCAGTGGCAGAATTGTGCACGACGTTCAAAGTCGTCGCCATGCAATTCCTCGTGCATAGAAATATGGTACGGCTCCAATCGATGTTGACTTTTTGAGATTCCCGACTCTCGCGCAATTTGTCTGCTACTGATGAGCGGATTAGCCGCGACAGCAGCTAAAACACCTACTTGGGCATCATCATTTGTTGCAGGTCATGGTTGACGTTTCGCTTGTGGCTGAACACTTCCTGTTTCCTTAAATAACGTAACTATCTGGCGAACGGTCCGGACACTTGGATGATGTCGTCCAGGATACCGAGCAGCATACATAGCACACACCCGTTGGGCATTTTGATCAAAATAGCCATACATCAACACGATATCGACCTTTCCAGCAATTGGTAAACGGTCCATTTTAACACGGGTAAAGTATCATGAAGCAAATACCGTCCGCACTGGCGGAATGTTAGTGATACCACGTACTTATACGTTTGTGACTATTACAGCGCCATCTATTACAAAGCGAAAAAAGTGGTCTAACTAAAACATTCATATTTCTTTACTTACTACGCGAATATGTAATAAAAATGGCTGTTCCTATTTTAAAAAACGCAGTTGATATCCGTTTGACCTATGGCAGCGCCATCTAGCGGGCCAACCATAGCGCCATCTGGTTTCCCCCTCCAAGCTATACGAGTTTCGTTGTTTGTAGTTTTTTCGTTTGATGCTTATTTCATGAGATATTTGGCCCGGTCACTATCAATGGACCACCCTGTATATATTATTTTGTGTTTAGAATGCAAGATATTTTCTGTATATTTTGTGTAATTGTGATGGTATCAGAGGTGCCTTACTTTTGAATGTTGTTGGCAATCCTACCAAATTAGAACGTTTCTCAGCTGTTTCCGTGTACATTTGCCAACAAATGTGTTAATATAATTTCCAAAAACATTGAAGGAAAGAGCTTTTTTCTTACTGTATCACGAGGTGTTTTTGGCGCATGATGTCTACAAAAAATATCGCGCATTAAAAATCTAACACGAAACAGAACTGTATGCAGTTTGCCTGTAAACTAACCTCCATCCTCGGAAGGGCCAACGGTACCGACCGACCGCCGTGTCATCTTCAGTCGATGGGCGTCGTTGGATGCGGATATGGAGGGGCATGTGGTCAGCATGCTGCGCTCGCGGTTGTTGTCAGTTTTCGTAACTGGAGCCACTACTTTCAAATCAAGTAGCTCCTCAGTTGGCTTCACGTGTGCTGAATGGACTATGCTTGGCAACAGAGCAGGGCAAGCCCGGTAGGTAATCCATCCAAGTGCTAGCCAAGCCCGACAATGGTTAACTTCGGTGATCTGATAGGAACCGGAGTTACCTTTGCAGCAAGGCCATTGGTGCAATTGACCTGTAAGAATCATAAAAGAAAAGAATTGAAGTAGAAATCAAGAGTTAGGTACGCTATGCTGGCGCGTTTATTATATGATACGAAATTTATTTTGCATGGCAATATGATATTTGCCAACTGAGATTTTCCCCGCTCGCCACTCAGTACTCTGCGAAACATTCATTCATGTGCAGCAAATGGAGTTCTGGTCGCAGGCGCCTCATCTATCCGAGCAAGCACTGCATCTTCTATGATGGGGGCTGGTGTAGTTCGTCGAGTTTCTTAGTCGTTGCACTGTCCTGTCTCACTGCACAGTCTTGGAGACATGGAGTGATCTGGATGTCGTCTACGCTGATACACTATGTGATCAAAAGCATCTGAACACCTGGCTGAAAATTATTTACAAGTTCGTGGCGCCCTCCATCGGTAATGATGTAATTCAATATAGTGTTGGCCCATCCTTAGACTTGATGATAGCTTCCACTCTCGCAGGCATACGTTCAATCAGATGCTGGAAGGTTTCTTGGGGAACGGCAGCCCATTCTTCACGGAGTGCTGCACTGAGGAGAGGTATCGATGTCGGTCGGTGAGGCCTGGCACGAAGTCGGCGTTCCAAAACATGCCAAAGGTGTTCTGTAGGATTCAGGTCAAGACTCTGTGCAGGCCAGTCCATTACAGGGGTGTTATTGTCATGTAACCACTCCGTTACAGGCCGTGCATTATGAACAGGTGGTCGATCTTGTTGAAAGATGTAATCGCCATTCCGGAGTTGCTCTTCAACAGTGGGAAGCAAGAAGATGCTTAAAACATCAATGTAGACCTGTGCGGTGATAGTGCCACGGAAAACAACAAGGGTGGGAAGCCCCATCCATGAAAAACACGACCACACCATAACACCACCGCCTCCGAATTTTACTGTTGGCACTAACCACACTGGCAGATGGCGTTCACCGAGCATTCACCATACCCACACCCTCCCATCGGATCGCCACGTTGTATACCGTGATTCTTCACTCCACACATCGTTTTCCACTGTTCAATAGTCCAATGTTTATGCTCCTTACACCAAGTGAGGCGTCGTTTGGCATTTACCAGCGGGATGTGTGGCTTCTGAGCACCCGCTCGACCATGAAATCCAAGTTTTCTCACCTCCCGCTTAACTGTCATAGAACTTGCAGTGGATTCTGGTGCAATTTGGAAATCCTGTGTGATGGTCTGGATAGATGTCTGCCTATTACACATTACGACCCTCTTCAACTGTCGGCGGTCTCTGTCAGTCAGCAGACGAGGCCGGCCAGTACGCTTTTGTGCTGTACGTGTCCCTTCACGTTTCCACTTCACTATGACATCGGAAACAGTGAACCTAGGGATGTTTAGGAGTGTGGATATCTCGCGTACAGACGTATGACACAAGTGACAACCAATCACCTGACCACATTCGAAGTCCGTGAGTTCCGCGGAGCGCCCTATTGTGCTCTCTCACGATGTCTAATGACTACTGAGGTCACTGATATGGAGTACCTGGCAGTAGGTCGCAGCACAATGCAAGTAATATTAAAAACGTATGTTTTGGGGGTGTCCGGATACTTTTTTTCACATAGTGTATTTGGTCCTCTACAACCTTGCCACTTCTATACTGCTTCCATTTCCTTGCCAATGCACAAAAATCAGGTCCTCAAGTTCCGTCATCGGGTATAATTCCATCGTGTTGGGGCTGACGACATTGCTACTGCAATTTGTAAATACAGACTGCAGTCTACTGCTGTATGTACACCATGACTGCTCGTGTCAGTACACAGGACACTATCACCATTAGATTAACTGAATTATGATCCCACCTCTAGACCAGTGGTTTTAACCTGGGGATAATTACCCCTAAGGGACAAAATTAAAATTTCTGAGTGGTAAAAACAGAAGAGTTCCATTTTGTTTCGGCCACGAAACTAAATCGTTATAAAACATAATTACTATTATTACAATTCCGTAAGATTGTAATACTGATTAAATAAGTTAACAATACAAGCATTAACGCGTAACATAATGTTGTGGAGGTATCTGTGGTAGTCATATTGCGACATATACATGGGCTGGACAAAAATGTGCAAACACCAGAAACACAACAAATTACCATGTCTAATACGGTGCAGGGAAACCGTTGGCGTTCAAAGCAGCTTCCACTTCCGAATGGATAAGTAAACGTTTTCGAGGGAATGTAAAACCAAGTTGATATGGAGGTGGATAGCGATCACGTGCCCTTCTCTCCAATGTAAACAACAAAGGTTGAGTAATATTGAGATCTGGTGCCTGGTGGTCAGAAGAGATGCGACAATTCATCCTTGTGCTCACAAAACCGGTCCTGGAGGAATCGAGCGACATCCAGTTCTACAGTAAGTTTTTCATCTGTCTTCCTCTTATTTTTCGCCTCAATCCCTTTCAATGACGTACATATGTGGTGTCTATCCTTTCGAAGGTGTCCGGAAAATTCGGACACCATACTGATCCAGCAGCCACTATGAACTAAGCCGTAAAGGAATTACAAATGTTGTCAGTGAGTGGGCATTGATTTTAGGGAGGTAGCGCGTCAAACGCGCCGACTTGGAGCAGGAGAGGCACCACAGGAGATTTTAATTTCCACTGTCTATACTTTTACAAATAAATGCATAAGACTTTGTCATCATGGCCAGGAAGGATTTAGGATTCACACTCATAGCAGTGGAAGTTCAAAAACATAAGAAAATAATTATTTTTCGTGTGAAATTTCTTCAGTTTTTCGCTTGCTATTGGCTGCATTTGCAGCTATAGGTACACTTTTCTACATATGTAAGAGAGATTCTTCGATGAATTTTGCACACCATACAAACCATACTTACAGGTGTATGAAACTCTAAAATTTATTTAATTTATGAAAAAATGAATGAGATGTTATATTTTACACTTCATGTTTATAAAAACTCAAATTTTATACTTAATTATCTCAACTTTAGCACAGTTTTTAATAGATTAGGAAAATTCGAGAGTTTTCGCGTTCAAATACAACAGCGCTGCCTGCAGGTTTTTTCTCGCGCTGTTTCCATATTTTGGTCCAACCTCCGTACATCATACGAGCTTAAATATTCCATGCAAATTGCCGTAATAAACCATACACTGCTTCATCATTGACTTCACGACAATGCAGCGGCTGACGCCGAACCGAGAGACACGTCGCTGTAGCAGTAAAAGCTGTAGCACTTGGCTGACACAAAGTAATTTAGTTTAGTTTCCGTTTTTTGCAAGTAATTCTGCAAGTTGCTTTTGTGTAAATCTCAGTGTATATCCTTTGTGTGGCGACTTCGTCGTGTAATTTTTCTGCGCCACGTTATTTGACAATGTCTAAATTTCGTGTTAGTACACAGTGTATAGTTTAGATCAGTGCTTTGAAGTTTGCATATTTATTTTCTGCAGCAGCTTTTAAGTAAGTAGAGTTTCTAGATACATCCGTTTCCAGTGGAGAAATTTAATTCTGCTTTAAGATCCTGCAGATCTTGCGCCCTCAGGCTATAGTGAGAACTCTGCAGAGCAGATTTTAGTGTTTGTTTATTCTCCTCGTTATACAATAAGATCAATACCTAAGTGGGTAAAGATCGCCACTGTGAGAAATTTCCTAAGATCGGCCGACACTTTCGTTCGGAAAACATACTCTCCTAAAACATGATAAATTACTGGAAATCAGTAAGAGCCTCAATGAAGAAATGTTCTCATTAGTTCGAAAATGGGCCATTCTGTTGGTATATATAAGGTACAGCTCTCATCAACCCGAACCTTAGTTAGTGCTTAACTAGATGTAGTCCCTATGGAGGTGGTAACCCATTGTCTTCTTCCGACCTTTGAACTAACTGACCCAGCAAGTTCTAGGTGGAACCTACAGTTTAACGTGGACTCTGAACCACAGTGCCGCCCGACATTTTCCACGCCCACAAACACTGTCACAGATGAAGGAACTGGAGAGATGAAAATCTTAGGAATAACGGAGGATCAAGCCACCAGCGTTTGGATATGTAGTCTAGGACTGAATCACCTCTCTCTCGTATTGTGAGGTAATGGTATGAAGCATCAAACTACGTGCCTAGTGTGTCCTGCTGTGGCAGCCACTTGTTGACCATTGACAGTCTTGGTTGAAATTGGAATAAATATCCCACTAATAACAACCGTACAACGCCCAAGGCGGAATTTCAGAAAGGCAAAGTGGGATATTTACGTGGAAAAATTGGATAAGTGCTTGGGATGGATTCACTCAACAGCGAGTAATTATGACAGACTCATAGGTGCACTTAAAAGTGTCCCAAAGGGGTTCCGTAAACAACATGTACCAGGATGGGACAAAGAGTGCGAAAATAAGTATCAGAGATTCCTTGAGAGTGGAGACACTGAGATTGCAGACGACCTGCTGCACAGCCTAGACAATGCACGACGAGAGAAATTGATTGAAACCATTGAGTCGCTTGATTTCAAGACATCTAGTAGACAGTCCTCGTCCCTCCCCCGAAAACAAGGTGGAGCTAAGAAACTACATAACAACTCAACAGATATTTCTGCAAATAGGATTTCAGCCCATATACAGGCAACATCTAGAGCGCCAAAGGACAATAAACATACAAGAATAATATGCAGTGAACTTAAGAGTTCGCCGGTCGGAGTGGCAGAGCGGTTCTAGGCGCTACAGTCTGGAACCTCGCTACCGCTACGGTCGCAGGTTCTAATCCTGCTTCGGGCATGGATGTGTGTGATGTCCTTAGGTTAGTTAGGTTTAAGTAGTTCTAAGTTCTAGGGGACTGATGATCTCAGCAGTTAAGTCCCATAGTGCTCAAAGCCCTTTAAAACATTTTTTAACTTAAAGTTCTTAAGAAAAACAGCACACCTGTCAACCAGTATTCATCGAAATTTACCACTAACGAAGTTAGAGAAGCGCTGAAGAGTGTCAAGGTGGGAAAGGCACCTGGATTGGATGGAACACACCCATAATTCCTTCTTCACTGTGGGGAATAACCCAAAAAATGGCCTGCAGAGTTTTACTCAAATATAATGGCAACAGGGAACATACCACAGAAAATGAAGAACTCCAAGATCACTGCATTGCTTAAACCAGGAAAACCAAACGATCAGCCGAAGAGTTATAGGCCAATCACATTGCTCAGGGTCATATACAAGCTGCTCGAGAGACTCCTGTATAACAGACTGAGCCCAAAAATACTGGAATCAATTCCAGACGAACAATCAGCATTTCGATGTAATAGAAGCTGCACTGACCAAGTACTTTCCCTGACAGGCATATAGAGGCAGGCTACCAAAAGAGCCACGCAGGATTAGCCAAGCGGTCTGATGTGCTGCAGTCATGGACTGTGCGGCTGGGCCCGCCGGAGGTTCGAGTCCTCCCTCGGGCATGGGTGTGTGTGTTTGTCCTTAGGATAATTTAGGTTAAGTAGTGTGTAAGCTTAGGGACTGATGACCTTAGCAGTTAAGTCCCATAAGATTTCACACATATTTGAATATTAGTTACCAGAAAAAGCAAAAAACATCAGTTGCATTAATAGACCTGAGGGCAGCCTATGACACAGTCTGGAGACAAGGCCTGTTGTACAAACTCATACAAATACTCCCATGCAGCAGTATCATCAGACTCGTCCAACCAACCAACAACTTTGGACTCCTCTGAAATGTGCTCAGTATGCAAGTCAACGTTTATACCGAAGTAACCAAGGATGATGAAACATCAATAAAGCTGTATTTTTCAAATGGTATCCGGCAGTTTATCGGTACTTTATATTTTTGTTCGAAATACATTATATTGTCTTTACACGATTTTCATAACTTTGTTTTACACTTGACTTAGATATGCCAAATGCTGAAGCGAATGATTTCTCTGTAACCTGTTCCATAAATTTTCTTTGGTACTGCACTGTTATCTTCCTCTTGCTCAGTAACAGTGATCGGTTAATTTGTCTCAATTTTTAGTTTTTTTAACTTCTAGTATCTAGTATTTCAATAAAGGAGGAATAAAAATTCAGTATATAATGCAGTAAATTACCTGAATAAGCCAGAAGTTTCCCTAGCCACTGGAGGAACTGCATTCATGTTAAAAGGCACAACTGTGTTCCAGGATAGGAGCAATTAGTTCTTGAGTGATCACGTATATTCCGGCACATGAAGGTTTACCAGTTTCTAGGAATACTGGGCGATTTGCACCTGTTCTCTAGGGGTAGGGTCTTTGAATACACTCAAGACTGCATAAGAAGAACCGTGACGGCTCCCAGCACGGTACGGTTACCAGCTTTCAATAGCGTAGCGTTAACGAGTGCTGGCGAAAGCAGTAGACGTCTACAAAGCTTTTACTACACTGAGACGTTGTCATAGAAACGTTTACAATATCGCATTACGTTATTGGTTGAGTTAGGCTTACGAAGCTGTCGCGCCTGACCGTTTGGAACTGTTGGGGAGCTACTTACACCAGCTCAGATACAGAAATCAAAGTGCGTTGAGTGCTGAGTTCGATCCCCATCACTGCTTAAATTTTAAATAAAAATCATCAGCATCGGTGGCCGAAGACTTCCAGAATAAGAAGTCACCCTTGTTCTGCCAACGGTCTTGTCAAAGAGAGTGGAGTAGCGGACAGACGTTCAGGGCACTCTATCTCTAAAAGGTAGAAGGATCAGCAGTGGCGCAGAATGCAGGATGCAAAAGGCAATGGAAACCACTACGTTAAAGACACACAATGTATGTCCACAGGACATGTGGCCTGTAGTTGAAAAAGGGTCACGATGACCTCTCCAGTGGCTAAAGATTCTCAATTAGTCCTCCATTCGGATCTCTGGGAGGGGTCTGCCAAGGTGACGATAAGAAAAAGAGTGAATAGCCAACGAAGGCGTAACATTCTACGAGTCGGAGTGTGAAATGACAGAAGCTTGAACGTGGTAGGGAAGCTATAAATTCTGAGAAGGGAAATGCTAATGCTCAGTCTAGATAGAATGGGAGCCGACGAAGTGAAACAGAAAGTACATAAGGATTTCTGGTCAGACAATTGTAAGATAATATCAACATCAGCGGAAAATGGTATAACGGAAGTTGCATCCGTCATGAACAGAAAAGTAGGGCAGGGAGTGACTGGGTTCTTCCTATCAGAATCATCACCGACAACATTAGCTCAGGTGTATATACCGACGTTGCAAGCAGAAAAGGGAAAAATAGAGAAAGTGTATGAGGATATTAAACGAGTAATTCAGTATGTGAAGGGAGGAGATAATCTACACTACTGGCCATTAAAATTGCTACACCACGAAGACGACCTGCTACAGACGGGAAATTAAATCGACAGGAAGAAGATGCTGTGATATGCAAATGATAAGCTTTTCAGAGCATTCACACAAAGTTCGCGCCGGTGGCGACACCTACAACGTGTTGACATGAGGAAAGTTACCAACCGATTTCTCATACACAAACAGCAGTTGACCGGCGTTGCCTGGTGGAACGTTGTTGTGGTGCCTCGTGTAAGGAGGAGAAATGCGTACCATCACGTTTCCCACTTTGATAAAGGTCGGAGTGTAGCCTATCGCGATTGCGGTTTGTCGTATTGCGACATTGCTGCTCGCGTTGGTCGAGATCCAATGACTGTTAGCAGACTATGGAATTCGTGGGTTCAGGAGGTTAATTCGGAACGCCGTGCTGGATCCCAACGGCCTCGTATCACTAGCATTCGAAATGACAGGCATCTTATCCGCATGGCTGTAACGGATCGTGTAGCCACGTCTCGATCCCTGAGTCAACAGATGGGGCCGTTTGCAAGACAACAACCATCTGCACGAACAGTTCGATGACGTTTGCAGCAGCATGGACTATCACCTCACAGACCATGGCTGCGGTTACCCTTGACGCTGCAGCACAGACACGAGCGTCTGCTATGGTGTACTCAACGACGAACCTGGGTGCACGAATGGCAAAACGTCATTTTTTCGGATGAATCCAGGTTCTGTTTACAGTATCTTGATGGTCGCATCCGTGAACGCTCATTGGAAGCGTGTATTCGTCATCGCCATACTGGCGTATAACCTGGCGTGATGGTATGGGGTGTCATTGGTTACACGTATCGGATACCTCTTGTTCCACTTTGAACAGTGGACGTTACATTTCAGATGTGTTACGACCAGTGGCTCTACCCTTCATTCGATCCCTGCGAAACCCTACATTTCAGCAGGATAATGCACGACCGCATGTTGCAGGTCCTGTACGGGCCTTTCTGGATACAGAAAATTTTCGACTGCTGGCCTGGCCAGCACATTCTCCAAATCTCTCACCAATTGAAAACGTCTGGTCAATGGTGGCGGAGCAACTGGCTCGTCACAATACGCCAGTTACTACTCTTGATGAACTGTGGTATCGTGTTGAAGCTGCATGGGCAGCTGAACCTGTACACGCCAACCAATCTCTGTTTGACTCAATGCCGAGGCGTATCAAGGCCGTTATACGATAGGACATCTACATCTACATCCATACTCCGCAAGCCACCTGACGGTGTGTGGCGGAGGGTACCTTGAGTAACTCTATCGGTTCTCCCTTCTATTCCAGGCTCGTATTGTTCGTGGAAAGAAGGATTGTCTGTATGCCTCTGTGTGGGCTCTAATCTCTCTGATTTTATCCTCATGGTTTCTTCGCGAGATATACGTAGGAGGGAGCAATATACTGCTTGACTCTTCGGTGAAGGTATGTTCTCGAAACTTTGACAAAAGCCCGTACCGAGCTACTGAGCGTCTCTCCTGCAGAGTCTTCCTCTGGAGTTTATCTATCATCTCCGTAACTCTTTACCGATTACTAAATGATCCTGTAACGAAGCGTGCTGCTCTCTGTTGTATCTTCTCTATATCTTCTATCAAACCTATCTGGTACGGATCCCACACTGCTGAGCAGTATTCAAGCAGTGGGCAAACAAGCGTACTGTAACCTACTTCCTTTGTTTTCGGATTGCATTTCCTTAGGATTCTTTCAATGAATCTCAGTCTGGCATCTGCTTTACCGACGATCAACATTATATGATCATTCCATTTTAAATCACTCCTAATGCGTACTCTCAGATAATTTATGGTATTAACTGCTTCCAGTTGCTGACCTGCTATTTTGTAGCTAAATGATAAAGGATCTATCTTTCTGCGTATTCGCAGCACATTACACTTGTCTACATTGAGATTCAATTGCCATTTCCTGCACCATGCGTCAATTCGCTGCAGATCCTCCTGCATTTCAGTACAATTTTCCATTGTTACAACCTCTCGATACGCCACAGCATCATCTGCAAAAAGCCTCAGTGAACTTCCGATGTCATCCACCAGGTCATTTATGTATATTGTGAATAGCAACGGTCCTATGACACTCCCCTGCGGCACACCTGAAATCACTCTTACTTCGGAAGACTTCTCTCCATTGAGAATGACATGCTGCGTCCTGTTGTCTAGGAACTCCTCAATCCAATCACACAATTGGTCTGATAGTCCATATGCTCTTACTTTGTTCACTAAACGACTGTGGGGAACTGTATCGAATGCCTTGCGAAGTCAAGAAACACGGCATCTACCTGGGAACCCGTGTCTATGGCCCTCTGAGTCTCTTGGACGAATAGCGCGAGCTGGGTTTCACGCGATCGTCTTTTTCGAAACCCATGCTGATTCCTACAGAGTAGATTTCTAGTCTCCAGAAAAGTCATTATACTCGAACACAATACGTGTTCCAAAATTCTACAACTGATCGACGTTAGAGATATAGGTCTATAGTTCTGCACATATGTTCGACGTCCCTTCTTGAAAACGGGGATGACCTGTGCCCTTTTCCAATCCTTTGGAACGCTACGCTCTTCTAGAGACCTACGGTACACCGCTGCAAGAAGGGGGGCAAGTTCCTTCGCGTACTCTGTGTAAAATTGAACTGGTATCCCATCAGGTCCAGAGGCCTTTCCTCTTTTGAGCGATTTTAATTGTTTCTCTATCCCTCTGTCGTCTATTTCGATATCTACCATTTTGTCATCTGTGCGACAATCTAGAGAAGGAACTACAGTGCTATCTTCCTCTGTGAAACAACTTTGGAAAAAGACATTTAGTATTTCGGCCTTTAGTCTGTCATCCTCTGTTTTAGTACCATTTTGGTCACAGAGTGTCTGGACATTTTGTTTTGATCCACCTACCGCTTTGACATAAGACCAAAATTTCTTAGGATTTTCTGCCAAGTCAGTACATAGAACTTTACTTTCGAATTCATTGTTAGGACATAACATAATAACGTCCATGATAGTAGAGGGAGCAAAAACTGTAGGGGAAGACGGAGATTAGAATTCATCCAGCAAATAATTGAGAGTGTAGGATGCAGGTACTAATCTGACATGAAGAAATGAGATGATCGTATGGCATTGCTGGCCGGGAGGCCCTATGTGAGGGAGTTCGGCCGCCGTATTGCAATCCTCTTCAGTTGACGCCACATCGGCGACTTGCGCGTCAATGATGATGATAAGGATGATGACACACAACACCCAGTCCCCTGCCGTGAATCGAACCCGGGCCCCCTGCGTGTTAGGCGGCAACGCTACCAAAACTCTACGGAGGCGGACTGCCATGAAGAAGTTGGCGCAGGATAGGGATTCGTGGCGGGCCGCATCAAATCAGTCGGAAGACAAATGACCTTCTTCCGCCACTAAAAGATGACCTAACGTACTCGTGGACTTCTTCGGCTCAGTGATAATGAGCTCGTGATGAAGGCAACAAAACAGCTATGTAAGCGATCGTTAAGGCACAGCAGAGTGCCCACGGTGCAGCACGTGGCATTCTCAGAAATCCTGCGATGCATCAGGAAGCGCTGGTAACGTTAAAAAGACTGTGACAGGAAATTTGATTCCACAACAGTTTGGAAACGCTTCGTAGCCAATTTTACAACTTCGAAGAAGGCAATAAAGGAAGTCGGCACAGCACACACTAGAGTGGCTTTTTTCCGTCTTCTTTTGATCCGCAGTACAGCAACATGCTCATTGTTATCGAAGGCAGAGCGATTTTCAAACGAATGAAGCCAGCGCTCCGTAATCGAGTGGCAGTTGTTACATGTAACTGCCATAGTATTATCTCATTGCGATCAGCCACATACGGCTAAAACTGGCTAAAAGTGAGATTCTGCGATATCGCAGGAAATGACTTCTAGAAGAGTATGAGAATTCTGTAGTGAATAACACTGTACTCCAGATCCCAGGGAGGAGGGGAGGGGAGGTGCACCACTTCTTGCCGTGCCCCCCCCCCCTCTCCCCCATGACGCCCTACCACTGCGGACGACTATGACTATGCCAAAGCAGCTACAATTGAAACACAAGACTCTGAAGAGGCATTAGGAGTAAAAATCAGAAGTGGCGGGGTATTGTGTTGCATTTTATTATTCTTTTTATAGCGAAATATTAAGTTCCGAATGTGATACTTTTTATTCGAAGAATTCTTACTTTTTCGTGGGATAATACGTGATAGCACCTAATTTGACACTAAATATACGATACGACTTAACGTTTCAGTACAGTCTACAAATTTACTTGTTACAAGGGTGAATCAATTATTAATTACAGCTGTAAAGTCAGCATATCCATTCCCAGCGGTGGACTTTCCTGGGACCTGCAAAGGCTTACCTGCCAGTAGCACTGTGGCACGGCGCTGCTGTCAGTTGCTGGAGATGGTGGTCGTGCTTCACGCGTCCACTGCGTACGAGCAATGAAACGTGATTCGTTTTCAATGGAGCGAGGGACGAACGCCCATCGAAATCCACATGGCCGACATATGAGGAAAAGTGTCTCACTTTGAGAATTGTGAGGTGGCGATACTGAGGATTCACTGAAGGCCGCGAAGAATTACATGACAGCGTTCGAGGAGGCTACATTTGTCCCACGTGGATGCAACGGGCAAAGCGGATCGGTGTGTGCACCTCAAGGACATTTCCTGGGAGCTTGGCCTTTCGTATGAGAGCGTTTACGTCACCGTTGACGCGTCTTTAGGGTAGCGGTAGGTTTCGTGTTGGTGGGTGCCTAAGCAGTTGGATGACATATGAAAGACAAGCAAATGACTGCTCCACTGAATTATCTGCAACACTATGCCGAGGAGACTGATAGTTTCCTGGAGCGCAATGTTATTGCCGATGAAACGTGGATACTGTATTTCACGCTGGAATCAAAGCAACGGAGCATGGTGTGAAATATCTGGATGAGACTATGACAAAAAGAAGTCACGTTCAGTTCCATCTGTTGGGAAAGTTTTGTCAACTGCCTTTTGGGATCGTTGTGAACCGCTCTCGCTGGTTTTAAATGCCTCTAGGTGCAGTCATCAGTACCAACGGTTATTGTTCCACACTGTCACGTCTGTGCGCTGCGAACAGGAAGAAGCGCCGATGTGGACAACGTGGCTATCCTTACGACAATAAGAAGCCACATATTGCAGTCAGAACCTCCGACAAGCTCCGGTCGTTTCACTGTGTGAGTGTGGACCACACACCATACAGCCCTAGACCGGAGCTCGACGTTTTCAGTTCTCCAAAAAAGTTTCTGGCAGGACAGTGAATTGTGTACAATTATGCAGCCGAGACAGCAGTCTGATGGTGGTTCCACAGTCAGCCGGACGAATTCCACTGCAGGGCACCTCAGATTTAGTACTGTAATGGGAGAAATGTTTGAATCGGTGTGGGCACAATGTGAAAAGGTAATGTAAGGTACATAGAATAGTGCATATATTTGTAATTACTTATACATACATTATTTCGGCAAATAATAAGTAGGAGCAAAGATTTTTTGATTTGCTCTTGTACATCATTATCAACGAAAATAAAGCACAACGTGCACATACAAAAACAATACAAGAACAAAGCTGATTACTTTAACCTGGTTGTGGTTTCATTACTGACATTTTTCTGTTTCTGTAGTTTTTCTCATGATATTTTTCACTGCGTTCATGCAGTCATCATCTGACTGGTGGAATCTCTTGGTTTGGCAGAACTTGTGATGGAATCCATGTGTTACCCCATGCCTGAGTCCGTAGTTTGCCTCTTTCCACTCTTTTGTCACTAAGGCGTCGGTCGAGTAGAAGTCTTTCCAGACAGACTTACGTTGTTCCATGAATATCTGGCGTTTTCTTTCGTAGACCTTGGTGTTACGCAGGAGCCTCTGCATTGTGATGTTTTCTATAAAGAACGTTTCTTACATTAAGACGTAAGCCAGTCTTGAAGGCGCTGTCTTCCTGACTCCCAGGATTCCTTTCAGCGGGATTTGACTTTATTTAGTGTTAGGAGGTCATAGACTTGTAGTTGTCCCAAATTACGTTGATTCTGTAGCTTGTTATTAGTGCTATGACCGATTTAAATGTGTCACTGCCGTTTTTATTGAGAGCTTTTGAGGCTACTGGATGTTTTAAATCGCTTTTATTGCTGTTATTGTTCTCCCTTTCACATGGGTGTTGAATGATATCAGCGTTGTTTGCAGCGTCACCCATGGATATTAGTATTTCTGTACTACTTGTTGGGGTTTGTTTTGAAGGACCAGAGTGTCTTTTGGTGAGGGTTTATCACCTCTTCTGAAAATCATTTGTTTAGTTTTGTTGTGATTTATTTGCAGTGATGGTAAGTAATTGAGTAAAGGTAATTGAATTACATTGAACGATTACTTTTCAGGTAATTTTTCATTGTAATCGATACATTTTAGAAAATGTAGTTTGTACTTGTTTAAATGGTTCAGTTGGCTCTGAGCACTAACTTAACATCTGAGGCCATCAGTCCCCTAGAACTTAGAACTACTTAACCCTAACTAACCTAAGGACATCACACTCATCCATGCCCGAGGCAGGATTCTAACCTGCGACCGTAGACGTTGCGCGGTTCTGGACTGAAGTGGCTAGAACCGCTCGGCCACCACGACCGGCCGTTTGTACTTGTAATTTACTTATTCCAGTACTGGAATCGTTACTTTGTAACAGTCCAAAGTCGCTCTCTTTTGCACTTGTCTCGCTGATGGCGATTGGTGCGTCACCTCTATATCGTTTGGCGCAATCTTCATTTTTAAATCTGTATCATATGAGCGAAATCGAAATTTGTTTCTTGTTTTTTTCTTGCTCTGATACATAGCGGAACAAAAAACAGTGAGAGTGAAGTGAGAGTGAGGTGAGAGTGAGGTGAGAGTATTTCCGTTTCCTCACTTAATTAATTATTTTGAGTTAAATGGAGCACAGAGCAAAGAAATATGACCTAAAATGTAAGCTCTTTCCGGCAAATAAATTTTTGAAGTCTGCCTGTAGCACAGCTTCGATCTTACGGTAGCACGAACAGGTAAGCAGATAAAATACGAAAATTTATTATGTAATATTAAAGTTAGGAACTGAAACACATGTATATTCTATTGCTAAGTGATACACAGTTTTTCAAGAATACTTCGCTATGCTAAGTGAACAATGTAACTGTAAACGACCAAATACAACAAATGGCAAAATTTAACCAATTTATGTATAATCGCACAATCTTCGTTTCCGTTGCAGAGGATTAATCCAATAAAGTTAACTGAAATGGAACTATTCCTGTAGAGATGGAAGAAAGGAAGTATGATCATCAACTGGAAGTATAGGTGCAAAGAAAACACAATCTACACTTTCCTTCAGGAATAGTGCTACCTGCCAAAGCACTGTCGACTACTTGATTTGTATGTGCCTAAAAGTGGGTTACGGACGGAAAAGACTCACCGTGGTTTAACAGCGCACTTCGGAGAATGCTCAGGAAGCAAAGACAGTTGCACTCGTGGTACAAGGAAGATCGGGAGAATGAGGACAGGCAAAAGTTAGTAGAGATTCGTGCTGCTGTAAAAAGAGCGATGCGCAAAGCATACAACCACTACAACCGTCATACCTTAGCAAACGATCTTGCTGAAAACCCAAGGAAATTCTGGTCTTACGTAAAATCGGTAAGCGGGTCGAAGGCTTCCATCCAGTCACTCACTGATCAGTCTGGCCTGGCAACGGAAGACAGCAAAACGAAAGCTGAAATTTTAAATTTAGCATTTCAGAAATCTTTCACGCAGGAGGATCGTACAAACATACCGCCGTTTGAGTTTCGTACAGATTCCCGTATGGAGGATATAGTGATAGACATCCCTGGGGTTGTGAAGCAGCTGAATGGGTTGAAAATAAATAAATCGTCAGGTACTGATGGGATTCCAATTCGGTTTTACAGAGGGTACTCTACTGCATTGGCTCCTTACTTAGCTTGCATTTATCGCGAATCTCTTGCCCAACGTAAAGTACCGAGTGACTGGAAAAAAGCGCAGGTGACGCCTGTATATAAGAAGGGTAGAGGGACGGATCCTCAAAATTACAGACCAATATCCTTCAATAACATCGGTTCGTTGCAGGATTCTTGAACATATTCTCAGTTCGAATATAATGAATTTCCTTGAGACAGAGAAGTTGCTGTCCATGCATCAGCACGGCTTTAGAAAGCATCGCTCCTGCGAAACGAAAACTCGCCCTTTTTTCACATGATATCTTGCGAACCATGGATGAAGGGTATCAGACGGATGCCATATTCTTTGACTTCCGGAAAACGTTTGATTCGGTGCTCCACTGCAGACTCCTAAGGTACGAGCATATGGGACTGGTTCCCAGAAATGTGAGTGGCTCGAAGCCTTCTTAAGTAATAGAACCCAGTACGTTGTCCTCGATGGTGAGTGTTCATCGGAGGTCAGGGTATCCTCTGGAGTGCCCTGGGTAGTGTGGTAGGTCCGCTGTTCTTTTCTATCTACATAAATGATCTTTTGGATAGGGTGGATAGCAATGTGCGGCTGTTTGCTGATGATGCTGTGGTGTACGGGAAGGTGTCGTCGTTGAATGACTGTAGGAGGATACAAGATGACTTGGACAGGATTTGTGATTGGTGTAAAGAATGGCAGCTAACTCTAAATATAGATAAATGTAAATTAATGCAGATGAATAGGAAAATGAATTCCGTAATGTTTGAATACTCCATTAGTAGTGTAGCGATTGACACAGTCACGTCGATTAAATATTTGGGCGTAACATTGCAGAGCGATATGAAGTTGGACAAGCATGTAACGGCAGTTGTAGGGAAGACGGATAGTCGTCTTCGGTTCATTGGTAGAATTTTGGGAAGATGTGGTTCACCTGTAAAGAGCACCGCTTATAAAACACTAATATGACCTATTCTTGAGTACTGCTCGAACGTTTGGGATCCCTATCAGATCGGATTGAGGGAGGACATAGAACCAATTCAGCGGCGGGCTGCTAGATTTGTTACTGGTAGGTTTGATCATCACGCGAGTGTTACGGAAATGCTTCAGGAACTCGGGTGGGAGTCTCTAGAGGAAAGGAGGCGTTCTTTTCGTGAATCACTACTGAGGAAATTTAGAGAACCAGCATTTGAGGCTGACTGCAGTACAATTTTACTGCCACCAACTTATATTTCGCGGGAAGACCACAAAGATAAGATGAGAGAGATTAGGGTTCGTACGGAGGCATATAGGCATTCATTTTTCCCTCGTTCTGTTTGGGAGTGGAACAGGGAGAGAAGATGCTAGTTGTGGTACGAGGTACCCTCCGCCACGCACCGTATGGTGGATTGCGGAGTATGTATGTAGATGTAGATGTAGATTTTGTCTGCTATTCTGTTCAGCCCTTTTCAATGGTAGAAGAGTCGTTCATAAATTTAATAATGGGCTTGGCACCAAGTAGGACAGTGATGTGTAGAAAGAATGTTGCTGCACGACTGAAGGAAAGGTACAATAACCGAAAAATGAAACTCGTAGAAGACTATGAAGAACTGATGCAGTTACTACCACAGCAGCTGGACACGTTGTAGTAGGGCTTTTCTTGGCGTTACCGTACACTGGCTCGATGCCGAGATACTAGCTAGAAAATTTGCTATGCTTTCTGTAAAGAGGCTTGTAGGACGCCTGACATACGATGTTCTGGCTGCCGCCATTGAGACCATACACCGCGATTTCAATATTCATGACAAAGGGGTGTCTTCTGTAACAGACAATGGCAGTAATTCCATCAAAGCTTTCATGTAAGGTAAAGTATCTTTTCTTTGAGTTTTCCAACATATCAATTCTGTTTTATAAATATCAACATTCCAATTATTTCTGTAAAGGATATTTGGGCTGAAACCCGGTGAAGGTGAAGTTGAGGCATCTGATAAACCAGAAGAGATGGAGTTCGTTGAAGTAGCACCCATTCTTGACGAGGTGTGAATGAATTTCAGTGTAACTTGCCGCCACATCAGCGGTGTGCCGCGCATACACTTAACTGATAGCAGTAAAGGTTAACAGGAATTCTCTTCTTTATAAGTGAATTGTTTTTTGCCAACAGTCTCGTTGCGTTTTACATGCTTACATTTATATTCATTGTAGGATAGCCAAAAAGAACAGGAAGACCCTCATTTTAAGAAGATATCAAGAGCAACATTTACGAGTTGCCGAGCTTTATGGAATAAACACAGAAGTTCTGTAATCGTCGATTCCACCCACACAATGACACATGTTGCTTGTGACTCCCACTGCTACAGTATAGAACAGCACATACGACAGCACTAAATGTCTGGTGCCTGCAAGAGAAAAGTGCGGCCTAGATGTTCTCATTGACAGCATTAGGGTAGGACGCTTTCGACCGGTAAATGTGACATTTCTGAATGTATATATTGCGGTAAGTTTTAAATGTGTTACAGTTATAATAAAGGGTAACGTTAAGAGGACCTTCTTACATTAATTGTTTTTTTTTTTTTTTTTTTTGCATTTTTATTTTTCACGACAAGTAAATGGTTCTCACATTACTTATTTGGTTGCTATGTAAGGAATGTATGAAAATATATTGAAAGCCTAATGTGAATGTTAACAAAAGTAGAGGCCAAAACGTAACATGTTTGCTACTGGTCCACTTAACCGTCTTCATGAGATTACTGGGTCCCTGTCATTAACTGTTACACATTCAGAAACTTAATCACATCAAAGTAGCCAATCGCTGCTCCCTATAGAATACAGTATAATGAGATACAATACAAATGAATAATTTATACGAGAATCGTGGAATCATAACAGCCTCCAAAGGGCTACATGAAGTCACTCAAATCACAAATAAAAGACAAAATTTTTCATAACAAGCCGATCTTAATCGAAACGGTTTAGGTAATTTCAGTACGTCAGTCTCTTGTACAAAACTTTTTTTATATGTTTGCATGAATTTCATTGTTCCAGCCATACATATCGGGTGTCACTTCTAAGAGTCATTAGGTGCATTTTCTCTGTTGTTTCTGCAAATATTTGCAATTTCGTTTTTTCAATTGTATAGCTGGAGTCAGCCCAAACAAATACAGTCCACCATGTCGTTTTTTAAGACGCCCAGCGTCCGTTTGTTTCCCGTCACAAACAAGAAGATTTTTAAAGAGGAGTTTTTCGTGTTCACGCGATACTGCGGTCCCAGATTAGTCTAGTGAGATATTTGTTTTAACGATATCAATTAACAGGGACAGTAAAACATGAAGAATAACCAGTAGTCTAGGATCGAATGAAGAGTAGCGCTGTTATACGGTGCCAGCAGTCAGCAAGGGCCAAGGTGGAGCTGTCGGTGCTGAAGTATTGATCATACTTCGTGATATACTGTCCCTGTTAATTTATATCGATAAAAAAAATATCGCACTAGCCTAATCCTGAGGTATCAGAGAAAGTAAAATAATACCATTTTCTTTTGTATATGATACTGCCGATACACTTGTGCAGCCTTTTTGATAGTCCAGAATCATGAGTTTAGAGTTTTTTGTGGTTCTTTCATGTTTGACTGACGTAGAACTGGTACAAACAATTCGCTATCCATCCAAAGTGAGAATGTGACTCCACCTCAGGCCAATGTGGAACACTGTGCGAATGTGATCAATAAAGTGCACCTTGGGAAACACAAGCAATGTGGGTGCAGGGGCAGTTCGGCTAACCTCTTCCAGCAGACGTAGCTTGTCCAGCCGGTCTGCAGCCAGACTGACACAATACTTTTAGTGGTTTCTGCACAGTGGTCGCTGCTGTCTCATCCAGAAGGCACATTTCTTGCAGTTAACGCTTGTATTTTTCTTGAAGGAAAATCTTATTGTTAACTAACACTTCCACATTTGCGTCTGTATAGTTAGTGGTTGTTCACACACTTGCCTGATGTGTTAACTGTTATGAAAGTCTGTTTAAATTGATGAATGTCCGAAGCCACCCCAGTCAAGCTATGTTCTCTCTTTCCGAGTTCTTTGGTACGTATTCTCTCTCCTCCTTAACAAATACATATGCAAGAATTCTTGCAGTTTTTTTGTCAAAATGAATATCGTGTGCAGAAGTATTATAGGCAGTTACTGTTTTGCCACTTTTATGAAAAATTTTAAATGTTCGTTTGACAACCTAAAATTGTTGTTACCAGTTTCCAGAACAAAGGCATTTTCTGTGTATCGTTTAAGAGTTGACCTAGGAATACTCGTGCTTCTTTCTAATTTTTTATGGATGTGATAACTAAATGCGCCTTTCAGTAACTCAGTGATCGTCTGTCTTATCTTTGGCATTATGAACCCTGTAATTCACAGTATGCCCAATTCTAATGCTTAATAATGCTTCTACTGGCGTGTGCCAATGAGTTATAGGAGTAGGTACAATGCATGTTTTTAGTGGCCTTAATTGAACCGTTGAGTACTTAACCCCAAAACACACTTTTCACTTAACCCCTTACGCATTAACGAAATATATTTTGCAACAGTACAACTTATTGCAAAAGAATATTTGAAAATGAGATATGCAATTAAACCGGTAAAACCATAGACGCGCACGCTGACAGACAACTATCAAAGGAATTTCAGATACACTCACTAATTATAAAGTCTTGAGAAGATAGTTATTTTGATTTCATAATCGGAGACAGCTGTACACAAGGACAGATTTTGTGAAACATCCGTAGCACAGAAGTAGAGACGGTGCTAGTGTTTTGCAAATAAACATACTGATAGATCATAGACTCATAAATCAACTCTTTTGCCTCAGAAGAAGTTTATTTTCTTAGTAAATGTGCTATGAAACGGCATGACTTGCTATCTTCTGCTCGTGATAACAGTCACTTGTTCTGCTTTGGGTCATTAAACTGATTCGCTTTCATAATTAAAGACTTTAATGTCGTCTGATCCATGAATCAAAGTAAATAGTGACAGTTACATTTTGATTATATAACACTGGCTATGTAAAAAGATCCGCTCACTAGCTTTCGAGCGACAGAAATGGATCAGGCCTCGATTGGATCCCACATCAAGTCGGCCAAGTGCTTTAGGCACTGAACTCACATCTAAACTAATTTAATCTCGGAAAGCGCGGAGTTCGTCGACGTACTGCCTGTTGGCTTCTGTGTCGTGTTCTTCGACCGGCGTTTGTTTGACTATACGACGTTTGTTTAATGATCAATCGTCAAACAATCGTCGGCCAAAGATCTCGAGACAGAACCAACAGGCAATAAGTCAACATGTGTCCACTAAATCTCAGTAATTTTGCATTTCACTCGTTTCAGAATATTGGTGTGATTGCTTCACAAAAGACACAACCAGCTTACTTCTCCATTTTAAGGTGAGATGGAAGGTTTGTCCATTGAAGAGCCTCGGGTCAGAGTGGTTCCCGGTTGGTGATATGCGGGTGGGGGGATGGGGGTGGACGTCATCACCATACCCGCCATTTTCATTTGCCTTAAGCCAAGCGGAATCCTATAAACAGACACAACAAGAACATTCGAATGAAAATTTCATTCTGGAAACATTGGAATGATTTTTAATTTTTGGGGGGATAATGTTGTCCACTGTTCCATATAAAATTTGGCTGTGTGTGTGTGTGTGTGTGTGTGTGTGTGTGTGTGTGTGCTTGAGAGAGAGAGAGAGAGTGAGTGAGTGAGTGAGAAACGCTGGCTGTCTTTTTCCTTATTGGTACATCAATGCCGCATGACGGAGGCGGCCTTTTAGTATACAGTATTTACACCGGATGAAAAGTTATGTTTTTAAAAGATATATTGTTAAAAAATATTAATTTTTAAAACTTTTTTATTTGATTGTACACAACATTTTAAAAATGTAAACAGTGATGATGATGTTGCTGCAGTTATGGTATAATAGTGACGCAAATGATGTGTAAAACTCATGATGTTCATAATGGAAGTGGAATAATGAGTATGACATTGGGACCCTATGAAACTACAGGAAGCAGCTAACCGTTATTGAAAGAGAGAATGGGGAAGGGAGGAAAGTAGAAACATTTGTGAAGGAGACCATTGTCGACTATGTAAGGAAGGAAGTAATGGCGAGATAGGATGGATAAAAGCATGGAGGTACATGAAAGATGCGATACGAATGTAGTGATGCAACACAGCTCCTGAATTGGTAATTTATGGGTAGGATACTGGGCGCTGCGACTCGATTTCCCGATTAATGTATTGTGTCGGAAGGTGTTCCATTAAGAGAAGAAGGTCGGGGAAATGGATGAGATGAGGCAGAACACGGATTGCGGAAGATACAGGAGGCGAGGCGGATTGGAGGTCTTTCTAACGCTTCAAGGGATTTGTAGAATTTAGGAAAAGCAGAAACCAAGGCAGTGTTGGCATAACTTGGGATGGAGCGGGTGGCGTATTTCTAGGTGAGGACAATGCTTAGTGGACGTACACCGTCCATAAAAAATGTTTGCGAGACCGATTTCATTCATGGCATATAAGGAACGTCATCGCAATAACTACGGTAGCTGCTTGAACTAACAACTGTAAACAGCAAATGTGTATTCGACTAGTCAGTTTTGTGTAGGCAGTGTTAAGTAGTGGACCTGCAGCCGTAGTGCATCAACATTGTTCCACACAAATCACAATGGAACGTCATCTCTAAATCAAGTGTTCAAGACATTCTGCAGAACGGTTTGAAGGCGAGTAAAGAGTGCGAAGTTTCTCCCGCACATCGTGACTCCTAAACATAAACAAAGATGTGTGGTTGCCCTCCCGCAGTATGATTGAAATTCAAAACGCGGGCAATTCTTTCAGGAAAAAGTCATCAGGGGTGACCAGACTTAGCGTTACAAATACGAACCAACCATAAAATGACAAAGTGTATAAATTCTTGGCGTAACAGACATTCTAGAGAATGCGACGGGGCAAACTGAACAACGTGCGTTAGGACTTTTTCTGATAGATGATTGCAAACACGTCCTATGTTACTCATTCCGTACTATGAAAATGGTCATCGGTCTACAGAAAGTAAATATCCTACGATGAACTAAATTTTCTAATGCTGTCAACGTTTGTAAACTGAAGCCCCAAAGAAAGTGGTATAGGCATGTGTATTCAAACACAGAGATATGTAAACAGGCAGAATACGGCCCTGCGGTCGGAGAAGCCTGTATAAAACAACAAGTGTCTGGCACTGTTGTTAGATCGGTTACTGCTGCTACAACGGCAGGTTATCAAGATTTAAATGAGTTTGAACGTAGTGTTATAGTCGTCGCACGAGCGATCGAACAAAGCATCTCCAAGGTACCGACGACGTGGGGTTTTTCCTGTATGACCATTTCTCGAGTGTATAGTGAATATCTGGAATCCGGTAAAACACAAAATCTCCGACATCGCTGCGGACGGAAAAAGATCCTGCAAGAACGGAACCAACGACGACTGAAGAGAATCGTTCAACGTGACAGAAATGCAACTCTTACGCAAATTGCCGCAGATTTCAGTGATGGGCCATCAACAAGTGTCAGAGTGTGAACCATTCAACGAAACATCATCGGTATGGACTTTTCGGTGACGAACGCCCCCTCGTTTACCCTTGATGACTGCACGACACAAAGCTTTATGCCTCGCCTGGGTCCGTCAACACCGACACTGGACAGTTGATGACTGGTAAGATGTTGCTGGTAGGACGAGTCTCGTTTCCAATTGTATCGAGCGGTTGGAAGTGTACAGGTATGGAGACAACCTCAGGGATCCATGGGCCTTGCATGTCAGCAGGGGACAGTTCAAGCTGGTGGAGGTACTGTAAAGGCGTTGAAAGGTGGCTACACTGAGCCACAGCGCCAGAAATCGCGCCAGAGAGAGTATTGTTCCGCCGCCTCCACTGGCAGTGATTATTGAGACGCAGCGACAGGCAGTTCTTGCCGAGAAGTTGTGGTGGACACTGCTTGTAGCTGAAGTTAGAGTGAGATGCGGTAGTGGAGAGTGTTGTTCCATGTTTATGCAGTTATTTGATGGGAGAGATAGCAGATGTTGTTCCAATGGAGATATTATAATGATCTGAGTGCTTTTCGTCAATATAAATTAAGGTAACTAACTACTGTTCTTTATTTTCTTATTATTTGTGTGTCCTGAATAATGCTTCATTACAGGTTCAGTCAACAAAGCATCTGGCGTGTGTTCTTGTATTAGAGTGTAATTTTAGTTTTCTTGAACAATTATAGTATTTCTAATTTTCTTTTATCACGTCAGTATAATTGGTATTTAAAAATTCTTGTCTTGTTGAAGAAGAACCGTGCCAGATGTGCGTTGAGTCACACTACCACATACAGAACAGCTACACTTGAGTTTGTTGTTTCGTAGATTTTATAGCTGCTGGGGACTTAATTAATTAACTGTATTAACTGAAATTTTCATTTCATTCTTTGTTGTTGTTCTATGCAGTCAGATAGCGTAATAATACTAGTCAGGGCCAGCCGTTTACGAGACTTGCGTAATCGGACATACAGCTACTAAAATTATTTGCATTTGCATTTTATTATTTAATTAAGCCCCCATGCACGTGGCGACTGCTGCCTCGGATCGTCCCTTGGAATTCTTCTGATTGTAAAAATAGTAGACCGTAGCATTGTTGTAGTAATTTGTAGTTTAGTAATTGTAGTCTATTTTGCATGTGTAGATTTGGTAATTGTCATTCTTCTAATGGTATTTTCTTTTTTTTTTAGAATTTGATTTGTTGTCTTGTATACGCGTTTGACGCTTTTGTGCAATTATTTGAATTGTTCGTCAATCGTGTTTGAGGGAAATTTCGAGTGAATGGTATTGTTGGACATAAAGAGTCATTGTGTGTAATTTTCGTACAGTGACGAATTTTTTATGTTTTGTAAATGATTACGCGGTCGATGAAAAAGGCAAAAATGATGGATAGTGAGAATGACGAAATTGTTAACATGGCGAACTCGCCAACACAGGAGAACAGTGTGATGAATAATGAAGTGGAAAACGGTGTAATAAGTCGGGAAAATAGTCCGGAACCATTTCAAAATTTTTCTCAATCAGAAAATTCACAGAATCCGAGATTAACGACAGAAGATTCTGGAATAGTATCGAACACAGATGGCCTTATGGCTATGCAGAAGGAAGCTGGTTTTGTGGGAAATGTGAGGGGTGAAAAGAATTTTGAAACAGTTACCATGGAGCAGTTGATGAGTGCTATATTAAATGTGGGATCACAGTTACGATCTGAATTAAAAACAGATATAGGAACAATTAAAACTGAGATAGGAACAATTAAAACTGATATGGGAACAATGGAAACACGATAAGACTCACTGGGATTGCAGTTTAGATCTGAATTAAAAACGCAGATGGGGACAATGGAAACATGGTTAGATTCACGAATAGGGACATGTTTCAAAAATATGAAAGATGAATTAAAGAAAGAAATCAGAGAAGAAGTACAACCGATTTTGAATGCTCACAATAATAGATTAGTTGCAGTAGAGATTAGACAAAGGGAACAGGATAGAGAACAGGAAGAAAGAGATCGCGTGATAGTACATAAATTTTCAGAGTTAAATTTACAACGTGCAAAAGATAAGGAAGAAATATTTGAGAGACTCGAGGAATCTGTACCAAATGACAGATTAAATAACCTAACACAACAGTATGAACAGTTAACTACTAAATGTGTTAATACTGAAACCCGAGTCGCGACACTTACGGAAGACGTAAATAAACAGAAAGAACAAATAGGTGATTTATCGGAAAGAGTTGAGGAGATTTCAGATAAATTGACAAGTCTTAGTTTAAATGGGGACAGAGATTCAGATGATACAGCACCATTGCCATTTGCAGAAACCGAAGAGTACCAGAACATAAATAAGCATGTTGAAAATCAGGGAAAATTTAATGAACACGTTAAAAGGGAAGTTGAGGCATTACGAAAGCAAGTCAAACAAATCGAAGGCGAAATTGTAGGAAAAGACAGCAAAAGAAATTTGGAATCACAGATAGCAGAGGGGTTTGAAGAAGATAATTTGTTTCATTTGCGGGATGCAACAAGAGAGCGCCAGGCGCGCGAACTTGACAATAATCGACATTGGGACTGGGACAGACGCGGTAGGTCTTTGTCGCCACGAGGCGAAAACTTTGACTATAAACACTTTTTGACTGTTCGGAAATTTAAGATCTTCCGCAATTCTAACAATGACGTACATCCATGTTCATGGTTAGATCAATTTACGTACGCACTTCCGTCAAATTTGCCACTAAATCACAAACTGAAATTTATGTGCAGCTATTAATGTCCTCAGGGGATTCACTACTCTAAGTGAATATGTGCCGTAGCGAGCATAGGGCCCCGAGCTGTAGTGGTGCTATTTCCCTTTTAGTTTTCTGTACCGCTGCCTACTCTTCGACTATTCTTTGCATCTATCAAAACAACTCTTCGACTATCAATCTATCTAGTGAGTAAGTAAACAATAACCGGATATGACTATTTTACCTAAAAGTGATTTCGTAAATTACCGTTTGGACTTTACCTTCAGCAGCATTCATTCGTAGCTTAAATGAAATTTTACCTGTTTATCTTCGTGACAATATTACTTCTTATGTTGACGACATTCTTATTGCTAAAAATTCTTGGAGTGAGCACAACAAAATTTAGGATTCATTATTACGTATTTTTGCACGAGTTGGCATTACTGTGAACTTGGAGAAATCTGAATTTGGTCGTTCACAGGTGAAATTTCTCGGTCACATTATTTCTACAGAAGGTATTCTTTCTGATCCAGAAAAACTTGACGCTATTCGTAATTATGCTGTTCCTACCACAAAACGTGATGTTCGTAGTTTCCTTGGTGTCTGTAATTTTCTTAGACGCTTTGTTAGATTGGACGATTTGGCCACACCTCGTTTTTGCGAACTATCTGGAAAATTCTTTTTAAACGAAAATCGGTCGACAACTCTGTTTAGTTAGTTTGTATTCCTGATGAGTGGGTTAATAAGCTGATTTGGTATACGCATTTCAGTTATGCACACTTTGGTCCCAGAAAATGCTTTCATAAATTACGAGAAAATTGCTACTTCAATAATATGGAAAAACGTATTCGATTTGTTCTTGCCAAATGCAAATTATGTCAAAGGGCTAAGCCGCCAACAGTTTCTCACAGAGCACCGTTGTTTCCTATCATTCCAGCGAAATTAAAGGACATGGCTGCAGTTGATTTGTTCGGTCCGGTGGTTCGTTCTACTAACTTTGCAGGACAAACTTTGCACAAAATTTCCTCTTGTTCTTGCACATTTGATTTACAGATGTTGATCCATTCCGAACAACGACACATCGATGTTAACACATTATGGCGGCACGTCTACTACTTGACACTATCTGCTCACGACTAACTGGTCGCAAAAAGGTAAGGTGTTTGCCGTTGTTAGTCCAAGCTGCCGCCATAGTTATAACGAGAGAGAATGGCTGTTCGCGTCCGTAGCATACCATATGCTACACGTGTCTCCCGGGTGGTGCTAAAGAACAGTCACTTCGAGGCTGCCAAAAAATAATCGATCTTGAACCAATTCCAGATATCAGGAGGCTCTTACTAACTGGGCAGAGAGTAGCAATCTGTTCTTAGTTTTCTACCCAAAGGACCAAGGAACAATTAGGTCAGCAGCTTGGAGAAAGGAATATAATCCAGATCTATGCTTTGTGACGACTGGCAACCATACACCACTAAGAACTTCAAGATGTGTATTAACAGAATTCCCTCATAGCCAACACCGGCCAGTCTTGGTTGAAATTGGAATCAATATCCCACTAATAACAACCGTACAACGCCCAAGGCGGAATTCCAGAAAGGCAAAGTGGGATATTTACGTGGAAAAATTGGATAAGTGCTTGGGATGGATTCACTCAACAGCGAGTAATAATGACAGACTCATATGTGCAGTTAAAAGTGTCCCAAAGGGGTTCCGTAAACAACATGTACCAGGATGGGACTAAGAGTGCGAAAATAAGTATCAGAGATTCCTTGAGAGTGGAGACCCTGAGATTGCAGACGACCTGCTGCACAGCCTAGACAATGCAAGACGAGAGAAACTGATTGAAACCATTGAGTCGCTTGATTTCAAGACATCTAGTAGACAGTCCTCGTCCCTCCCCCGAAAACAAGGTGGAACTAAGAAACTACATAATAACTCAACAGATATTTCTGCAAATAGGATTTGAGCTCATATACAGGCAACATCTAGAGCGCCAAAGGACAATAAACATACAAGAATAATATGCAGTGAACTTAAGAGTTCGCCAGTCGGAGTGGCAGAGCGGTTCTAGGCGCTACAGTCTGGAACCGCGCTACCGCTACGGCGCAAGTTCTAATCCTGCTTCGGGCATGGGTGTGTGTGATGTCCTTAGGTTAGTTAGGTTTAAGTAGTTCTAAGTTCTAGGGGACTGATGACCTCAGCAGTTAAGTCCCATAGTGCTCAGAGCCCTTTAAACCATTTTTGAACTTAGAGTTCTTAAGAAAAACAGCACACCTTTCAACCAGTATTCCTCGAAATTTACCACTAATGAAGTTAGAGAAGCGCTGAAGAGTGTCAAGGTGGGAAAGGCACCTGGATTGGATGGAACACGCCCATAATTCCTTCTTCACTGTGGGGATTATCCCAAAAAATGGCCTGCAGAGTTTTACTCAAATATAATGGCAACAGGGAACATACCACAGAAAATGAAGAACTCCAAGATCACTGCATTGCTTAAACCAGGAAAACCAAGCGATCAGCCGAAGAGTTATATGCCAATCGCATTGCTCAGGGTCATATACAAGCTGCTGTATAACAGACTGAGCCCAAAAATACTGGAATCAATTCCAGACGAACAATCAGCATTTCGATGTAATAGAAGCTGCACTGACCAAGTACTTCCCTGACAAGCATATAGAGGCAGGCTACCAAAAAAGCCACGCAGGGTTAGCCAAGCGGTCTGATGTGCTGCAGTCATGGACTGTGCGGCTGGGCCCGGCGGAGATTCGAGTCCTCCCTCGGGCATGGGTGTGTGTGTTTGTCCTTAGGATAATTTAGGTTAAGTAGTGTGTAAGCTTAGGGACTGATGACCTCAGTAGTTAAGTCCCATAAGATTTCACACACATTTGAATATTTGTTACCAGAAAAAGCAAAAAATATCAGTTGCATTAATAGACCTGAGGGCAGCCTAAGACACAGTCTGGAGACAAGGCCTGTTGTACAAACTCATACAAATACTCCCATGCAGCAGTATCATCAGACTCGTCCAACCAACCAACAACTTTGGACTCCTCTGAAATGTGCTCAGTATGCAAGTCAAGGTTTATACCGAAGTAACCAAGGATGATCAAACATCAATAAAGCTGTATTTTTCAAATGGTATCCGGCAGTTTATCGGTACTTCATATTTTTGTTCGAAATACATTATATTGTCTTTACACGATTCTCACAACTTTGTTTTACACTTGACTTAGATATGCCAAATGCTGAAGCGAATGATTTCTCTGTAACCTGTTCCATAAATTTTCTTTGGTACTGCACTGTTATCTTCCTCTTGCTCAGTATCAGTGATAGGTTAATTTGTCTCAATTTTTAGTTTTTTTAACTTCTAATATCTAGTATTTCAATAAAGGAGGAATAAAAATTCAGTATATAATGCAGTACATTACCTGAAAAAGCCACATGTTTCCCTGGCCACTGGAGGAACTGCATTCATGTTAAAAGGCACAACTGTGTTCCAGGATAGGAGCAATTAGTTCTTGAGTGATCACGTATACACTCCTGGAAATTGAAATAAGAACACCGTGAATTCATTGTCCCAGGAAGGGGAAACTTTATTGACACATTCCTGGGGTCAGATGCATCACATGATCACACTGACAGAACCACAGGCACATAGACACAGGCAACAGAGCATGCACAATGTCGGCACTAGGGGTCAACAGAAACATCCGATCTCACGCGTCGGCTTTGACCCGTGACGTAAGGGTGTTGTGGTGTGTGACGTCATTTCAATCTTTATGGTCTATATGTTTTGTCGCTACTCGTTATGTCTAATGAATCAATATTGTTTTTTCTTTTTTTTTTAATTTGTTTCTTTTTTTTATCTTTTGATTGACCTACACATTGATCTGTAGCGTAGCCCTGAATACGAGGTTAGGTTGGGAGTTTTTTTTTGGCGGGTGGGGTCAGGGGGGGGCGCAGCCCCCCCCCCCCCTGCCTGGCCTTGAGTACCACTTGTTTATTATTATCTTTGTTTGCTATCAATGTTAGCAGGTTGTTCTTGTGAAACCTTTGTGTGTGTTCTTTTTCTATGTGTTTTCGTCTTTGTGATACGTATGCAACGTTTCTATATCCGCCATATTGGAATTGTCGTTTCCGCTATATTTGTGACGTCATGGGTCAAAGCCGACGGGTTAGATCGGACGCTTCCGTATTTCCGGCACTAGTACAGTGTATATCCACCTTTCGCAGCAATGCAGGCTGCTATTCTCCATGGAGACGATCGTAGAGATGCTGGATGTAGTCCTGTGGAACGGCTTGCCATGCCATTTCCACCTGGCGCCTCAGTTGGACCAGCGTTCGTGCTGGACGTGCAGACCGCGTGAGACGACGCTTCATCCAGTCCCAAACATGCTCAATGGGGGACAGATCCGGAGATCTTGCTGGCCAGGGTAGTTGACTTACACCTTCTAGAGCACGTTGGGTGGCACGGGATACATGCGGACGTGCATTGTCCTGTTGGAACAGCAAGTTCCCTTGCCGGTCTAGGAATGGTAGAACGATGGGTTCGATGACGGTTTGGATGTACCGTGCACTATTCAGTGTCCCCTCGACGATCACCAGTGGTGTACGGCCAGTGTAGGAGATCGCTCCCCACACCATGATGCCGGGTGTTGGCCCTGTGTGCCTCGGTCGTATGCAGTCCTGATTGTGGCGCTCACCTGCACGGCGCCAAACACGCATACGACCATCATTGGCACCAAGGCAGAAGCGACTCTCATCGCTGAAGACGACACGTCTCCATTCGTCCCTCCATTCACGCCTGTCGCGACACCACAGGAGGTGGGCTGCACGATGTTGGGGCGTGAGCGGAAGACGGCCTAACGGTGTGCGGGACCGTAGCCCAGCTTCATGGAGACGGTTGCGAATGGTCCTCGCCGATACTCCAGGAGCAACAGTGTCCCTAATTTGCTGGGAAGTGGCGGTGCGGTCCCCTACGGCACTGCGTACGATCCTACGGTCTTGGCGTGCATCCGTGCGTCGCTGCGGTCCGGTCCCAGGTCGACGGGCACGTGCACCTTCCGCCGACTACTGGCGACAACATCGATGTACTGTGGAGACCTCACGCCCCACGTGTTGAGCAATTCGGCGGTACGTCCACCCGGCCTCCCGCATGCCCACTATACGCCCTCGCTCAAAGTCCGTCAACTGCACATACGGTTCACGTCCACGCTGTCGCGGCATGCTACCAGTGTTAAAGACTGCGATGGAGCTCCGTATGCCACGGCAAACTGGCTGACACTGACGGCGGCGGTGCACAAATGCTGCGCAGCTAGCGCCATTCGACGGCCAACACAGCGGTTCCTGGTGTGTCCGCTGTGCCGTGCGTGTGATCATTTCTTGTACAGCTCTCTCGCAGTGTCCGGAGCAAGTATGGTGGGTCTGACACACTGGTGTCAATGTGTTCTTTTTTCCATTTCCAGGAGTGTATTCCGGCACATGAAGGTTTACCAGTTTCTAGGAATACTGGGCGATTTGCACCTGTTCTCTAGGGGTAGGGTCTTTGAATACACTCGAGACTGCATAATAAGAACCGTGACGGCTCCCAGCACGGTACGGTTACCAGCTTTCAATAGCGTAGCGTTAACGAGTGCTGGCGAAAGCAGTAGAAGTCCACAAAGCTTTTACTACACTAGACGTTGCCATAGAAACGTTTACAATATCGCATTACGTTATTGGTTGAGTTAGGCTTACGAAGCTGTCGCGCCTGACCGTTTGGAACTCTTGGGGAGCTACTTACGCCAGCTCAAATACAGAAATCAAAGTGCGTTGAGTGCTGAGTTCGATCCCCACCACTTCTTAAATTTTAAATAAAAACCATCAGCACCGGTGGCCGACGACTTCCAGAATAAGAAGTCACCCTTGTTCTGCCAACGGTCTTGTCAAAGAGAGTGGAGTAGCGGACAGACGTTCAGGGCACTCTATCTCTAAAAGGTAGAAGGATCAGCAGTGGTGCAGAACGCAGGATGCAAAAGGCAATGGAAACCACTACATTAAAGACACACAATGTGTGTCCACAGGACATGTGGCCTGTAGTTGAAAAAGGGTCACGATGACCTCTCCAGTGGCTAAAGATTCTCAATTAGTCCTCCATTCGGATCTCTGGGAGGGTTCTGCCAAGGTGACGATAAGAAAAAGAGTGAATAGCCAACGAAGGCGTAACATTCTACGAGTCGGGGTGTGAAATCACAGAAGCTTGAACGTGGTAGGGAAGCTATAAATTCTGAGAAGGGAAATGCTAATGCTCAGTCTAGATAGAATTGGAGCCGGTGAAGTGAAACAGAAAGTACATACGGAATTCTGGTCAGACAATTGTAAGATAATATCAACGTCAGCGGAAAATGGTATAACGGAAGTTGCATCCGTCATGAACAGAAAAGTAGGGCAGGGAGTGACAGGGTTCTTCCTATCAGAATCATCACCGACAACATTAGCTCAGGTGTATATACCGACGTTGCAAGCAGAAAAGGGAAAAATAGAGAAAGTGTATGAGGATATTAAACGGGTAATTCAGTATGTGAAGGGAATCAAAATTGCTACACCACGAAGACGACCTGCTACAGACGGGAAATTAAATCGACAGGAAGAAGATGCTGTGATATGCAAATGATAAGCTTTTCAGAGCATTCACACAAGGTTCGCGCCGGTGGCGACACCTACAACGTGTTGACATGAGGAAAGTTACCAACCGATTTCTCATACACAAACAGCAGTTGACCGGCATTGCCTGGTGGAACGTTGTTGTGGTGTCTCGTGTAAGGAGGAGAAATGCGTACCATCACGTTTCCGACTTTGATAAAGGTCGGATTGTAGCGTATCGCGATTGCGGTTTGTCGTATTGCGACGTTGCTGCTCGCGTTGGTCGAGATCCAATGACTGTTAGCAGACTATGGAATTCGTGGGTTCAGGAGGGTAATACGGAACGCCGTGCTGGATTCCAACGGCCTCGTATCACTAGCATTCGAGAAGACAGGCATCTTATCCGCGTGGCTGTAACGGATCGTGTAGCCACGTCTCGATACCTGAGTCAACAGATGGGGCCGTTTCCAAGACAACAACCATCTGCACGAACAGTTCGACGACGTTCGCAGCAGCATGGACTATCAGCTCAGAGACCATGGCTGCGGTTACCCTTGACGCTGCATCACAGACACGAGCGCCTGCGATGGTGTACTCAACGACGAACCTGGGTGCACGAATGGCAAAACGTCATTTTTTCGGATGGTCGCATCCATGTTTGGCGACATCACGGTGAACGCTCATTGGAAGCGTGTATTCGTCATCGCCATACTGGCGTATAACCCGGCGTGATGGTATGGGGTGCCATTGGTTACACGTATCGGTTACCTCTTGTTCCACTTTGAACAGTGGACGTTACATTTCAGATGTGTTACGACCAGTGGCTCTACCCTTCATTCGATCCCTGCAAAACCCTACATTTCAGCAGGATAATGCACGACCGCATGTTGCAGGTCCTGTACGGGCCTTTCTGAATACAGAAAATTTTCGACTGCTGGCCTGGCCAGCACATTCTCCAGATCTCTCACCAATTGAAAACGTCTGGTCAATGGTGGCCGAGCAACTGGCTCGTCACAATACGCCAGTCACTACTCTTGATGAACTGTGGTGTCGTGTTGAAGCTGCATGGGCAGCTGAACCTGTACACGCCAACCAAGCTCTGTTTGACTCAATGCCCAGGCGTATCAATGTCGTTATACGATAGGACATGTGTTAGGACAAAACATAATAACGTCCATGACAGTATAGGGAGCAAAAACTGTAGGGGAAGACGGAGACTAGAATACATCCAGCAAATAATTGAGGGTGTAGGATGCAGGTACTAATCTGACATGAAGAAATGAGATGATCGTATGGCATTGCTAGCCGGGAGGCCCCATGTGAGGGAGTTCGGCCGCCGTATTGCAAGTCCTCTTCAGTTGACGCCACATCGGCGACTTGCGCGTCAATGATGATGATAAGGATGATGACACACAACACCCAGTCCCCTGCCGGGAATCGAACCCGGGCCCCCTGCGTGTTAGGCGGTAACGCTACCACAACGCTACGGAGGCGGACTGACATGAAGAAGTTAGCGCAAGATAGGGATTCGTAGCGGGCCGCATCAAATCAGTCAGAAGACAAATGACCTTCTTCCACGACTAAAAGATGACCTAACGTACTCGTGGACTTCTTCGGCTCAGTGATAACGAGCTCTTGATGAAGGCAACAAACCAGCTATGTAAGCGATCGTTAAGGCACAGCAGAGTGCCCACGGTACAGCACGTGGCATTCTCAGAAATCCTGCGATGCATCAGGAAGCGCTGGTAACGTTAAAAAGACTGTGACAGGAAATTTGATTCCACAACAGTTTGGAAACGCTTCGTAGCCAATTTTACAACTTCGAAGAAGGCAATAAAGGAAGTCGGGACAGCACACACTAGAGTGGCTTTTTTCCGTCTTCTTTTGATCCGCAGTACAGCAACATGCTCATTGGTATCGAAGGCAGAGCGATTTTCAAACGAATGAAGTGCCAGTAGAGTCAGTGTCGTCGTAACTGCCGTCTGCTTCACGTCTGTTGTGCAGCGAGCTACCTTAATTTAAGTATTAACTGCATTTTTCTTGCTTGTCACTTCTTCTTCCGTGTGTATTTGCTTTTAGGAAGCTTTAATAGTCGGGTGCTATTAATAGTGTTCCATAGATTTCGTGTTTGTTTTGAATACAGTCAGAGAGAATCCCTTTAGTCAACCATAGTGCCAGTAGTGCTAGTGTTTGTTTTCAATACAGTCCAGAGACAGGTAGTGCTATTTTCATTGTTTTCTACAAGAAGTGGCTAGCGACCACAGTATAGTGAATAAACAGCCACCTTTAGTGAATTAGCAGTCTAGTTAAATGTTGATTAACTCTCTTCAGTAAATTGATTCCTTAGGATGGATAGGATGTGTGACTGCTGTGTACGGACGCAGGAGGAGCTGGCCACTGTTCGCCAACAGCTGAGCGTGTTGATGGCCGCGGTCAGCCGTCTTCAGGCTGCTGCCTCGGAGTGTAGCGGCAGTGGGGAGTCTGGTGCGTCGCAAGGTACACCCCAGGTGTTACATGCTTCACCCACAGTCCCTGCTGTCGAGACATCTTCGCGGGTACTGGGAGCGGTTGGGCTACCCTCTCCCCAAGGGGAGTGGCGGGTTCAGCGGCGTTCGCGGCGCACGAGGCGGAGGGTCAATGTGGAGGCTGGCTGTGTGGCATCGCCCGCTCTGCCTGTGGGTGGACAAGTGGCTGCTCCTTCAGCAAGGTCCGAGCAGGCACACGGGGGCAGGGGTTTATTAGTTATTGGGAGCTCCAACATTAGGCGGGTGATGGAGCCCCTTAGGGAAATAGCGGGAAGGTCGGGGAAGAAGGCCAGTGTTCACTCTGTCTGCTTGCCGGGGGGGTCTCATCCGAGATGTGGAGGAGGCCCTACCTGCGGCGATAGAGAGCACTGGGTGCACCCGACTGCAAATTGTTGCTCATGTCGGCACCAATGACTCCTGCCGTCTGGGTTCAGAGGTCATCCTCAGTTCGTACAGGCGGTTGGCGGAATTGGTGAAGGCGGAAAGCCTCGCTCGCGGGGTGAAATCAGAGCTAACTATTTGTAGTATCGTTCCCAGAACCGATCGCGGTCCTCTGGTTTGGAGCCGAGTGGAAGGCTTAAACCAGAGGCTCAGACGATTCTGCGGAGATCTGGGGTGCAAATTTCTCGACCTCCGCTATCGGTTGGAGAAATGTAGGGTCCCCCTGAATAGGTCAGGGGTGCACTACACGCCGGAAGCGGCTACAAGGGTAGCGGAGTACGTGTGGAGTGCACATGGGGTTTTTTTAGGTTAGAGAATCCCCTCCCTAGGCCCGACAAGACGCCTCCTGAGACGCGGCAAGGTAGGAGTAGGCAAAATGCAACAGGGAATAACAATATTAATGTGCTAATAGTAAACTGCAGGAGCGTCTACAGAAAGGTCCCAGAACTGCTCTCATTAATAAACGGTCACAACGCCCATATAGTACTAGGGACAGAAAGTTGGCTGAAACCAGACGTAAACAGTAATGAAATCCTAAACTCAGATTGGAATGTATACCGCAGAGACAGGCTGGACAGTGAAGGGGGAGGCGTGTTTATAGCGATAAGAAGTGCAATAGTATCGAAGGAAATTGACGGAGATCCGAAATGTGAAATGATTTGGGTGAAGGTCACGGTTAAAGCAGGCTCAGACATGGTAATTGGATGTCTCTATAGGCCCCCTGGCTCAGCAGCTGTTGTGGCTGAGCACCTGAAGGATAATTTGGAAAATATTTCGAGTAGATTTCCCCACCATGTTATAGTTCTGGGTGGAGATTTTGCCGGATATAGACTAGGAGACTCAGACGTTCATAACGGGTGGCAGGGACAAAGAATCCAGTGAAATTTTTTTAAGTGCTTTATCTGAAAACTACCTTGAGCAGTTAAACAGAGAACCGACTCGTGGCGATAACATATTACACCTTCTGGTGACAAACAGACCCGAACTATTTGAAAAAGTTAACGGAGAACAGGGAATCAGCGATCATAAAGCGGTTACGGCATCGATGATTTCAGCCGTAAATAGGAATATTAAAAAGGGTAGGAAGATTTTTCTGTTTAGAAAAAGTGACAAAAAGCAGATTTCAGAGTACCTGTTGGCTCAACACAAAAGTTTTGTCTCAAGTACAGATAGTGTTGAGGATCAGTGGACAAAGTTCAAAACCGTCGTACATTATGCGTTAGATGAGTATGTGCCAAGCAAGATCGTAAGAGATGGAAAAGAGCCACCGTGGTACAACAACCGAGTTAGAAAACTGCTGCGGAAGCAAAGGGAACTTCACAGCAAACATAAACATAGCCAAAGCCTTGCAGACAAACAAAAATTACGCGAAGCGAAATGTAGTGTGAGGAGGGCTATGCGAGAGGCGTTCAATGAATTCGAAAGTAAAGTTCTATGTACTGACTTGGCAGAAAATGCTAAGAAATTTTGGTCTTATGTCAAAGCGGTAGGTGGATCAAAACAAAATGTCCAGACACTCTGTGACCAAAATGGTACTGAAACAGAGGATGACAGACTAAAGGCCGAAATACTAAATGTCTTTTTCCAAAGTTGTTTCACAGAGGAAGATTGCACTGTAGTTCCTTCTCTAGATTGTCGCACAGATGACAAAATGGTAGATATCGAAGTAGACGACAGAGGGATAGAGAAACAATTAAAATCGCTCAAAAGAGGGAAGGCCTCTGGACATGATGGGATACCAGTTCAATTTTACACAGAGTACGCGAAGGAACTTGCCCCCCTTCTTGCAGCGGTGTACCGTAGGTCTCTAGAACAGCGTAGCGTTCCAAAGGATTGGAAAAGGGCACAGGTCATCCCCGTTTTCAAGAAGGGACGTCGAACAGATGTGCAGAACTATAGACCTATATCTCTAACGTCGATCAGTTGTAGAATTTTGGAACACGTATTGTGTTCGAGTATAATGACTTTTCTGGAGACTAGAAATCTACTCTGTAGGAATCAGCATGGGTTTCGAAAAAGACGGTCATGTAAAACCCAGCTCGCGCTATTCGTCCACGAGACTCAGAGGGCCATAGACATGGGTTCACAGGTAGATGCCGTGTTTCTTGACTTCCGCAAGGCGTTCGATACAGTTCCCCACAGTCGTTTAATGAATAAAGTAAGAGCATATGGACTATCAGACCAATTTTGTGATTGGATTGAGGAGTTCCTAGACAACAGGACGCAGCATGTCATTCTCAATGGAGAGAAGTCTTCCGAAGTAAGAGTGATTTCAGGTGTGCCGCAGGGGAGTGTCATAGGACCGTTGCTATTCACAATATACATAAATGACCTGGTGGATGACATCGGAAGTTCACTGAGGCTTTTTGCAGATGGTGCTGTGGTGTATCGAGAGGTTGTAACAATGGAAAATTGTACTGAAATGCAGGAGGATCGCAGCGAATTGACGCATGGTGCAGGGAATGGCAATTGAATCTCAATGTAGACAAGTGTAATGTGCTGAGAATACACAGAAAGATAGATCCTTTATCATTTAGCTACAAAATAGCAGATCAGCAAGTGGAAGCAGTTAATACCATAAATTATCTGGGAGTACGCATTAGGAGTGATTTAAAATGGAATGATCATATAATGTTGATCGTCGGTAAAGCAGATGCGAGACTGAGATTCATTGGAAGAATCCTAAGGAAATGCAATCCGAAAACAAAGGAAGTAGGTTACAGTACGCTTGTTCGCCCACTGCTTGAATACTGCTCAGCAGTGTGGGATCCGTACCAGATAGGGTTGATAGAAGATATAGAGAAGATCCAACGGAGAGCAGCGCGCTTCGTTACAGGATCATTTAGTAATCGCGAAAGCGTTACAGAGATGATAGATAAACTCCAGTGGAAGACTCTGCAAGAGAGACGCTCAGTAGCTCGGTACGGGCTTTTGTCAAAGTTTCGAGAACGTACCTTCACCGAAGAGTCAAGCAGTATATTGCTCCCTCCTACGTATATCTCGCGAAGAGACCATGAGGATAAAATCAGAGAGATTAGAGCCCACACAGAGGCATACCGACAATCCTTCTTTCCACGAACAATACGAGACTGGAATAGAGGGGAGAACCGATAGAGGTACTCAAGGTACCCTCCGCCACACACCGTCAGGTGGCTTGCGGAGTATGGAAGGAAAAAAAAAATGAAGCCAGCGCTGCGTAATCGAGTGGCAGTTGTTACATGTAACTGCCATAGTATTATCTCATTGCGATCAGCCACATACGGCTAAAACTGGCTAAAAGTGAGATTCTGCGATATCGCAGGAAATGACTTCTAGAAGAGTATGAGAATTCTGTAGTGAATAACACTGTACTCCAGATCCCAGGGAGGAGGGGAGGGGAGGTATACCACTTCTTGCCGTGCCCCTCCCTCCCCCCTCTCCCCCATGACGCCCTACCACTGCGGACGACTATGACTATGCCAAAGCAGCTACAATTGAAACACAAGACTCTGAAGAGGCATTAGGAGTAAAAATCAGAAGTGGCGCGGTATTATGCTGCATTTTATTATTCTTTTTATAGCGAAATATTAAGTTCCGAAACTGATACTTTTTATTCGAAGAATTCTTACTTTTTCGTGGGATAATACGTGATAGCACCTAATTTGACACTAAATATACGAGACGACTTAACGTTTCAGTATAGTCTACAAATTTACTTGTTACAAGGTTGAATCAATTATTAATTACAGCTGTAAAGTCAGCATATCCATTCCCAGCGGTGGACTTTCCTGGGACCTGCAAAGGCTTACCTGCCAGTAGCACTGTGGCACGGCGCTGCTGTCAGTTGCTGGAGATGGTGGTCGTGCTTCACGCGTCCACTGCGTACGAGCAGTGAAACGTGATTCGTTTTCAATGGAGCGAGGGACGAACGCTCATCGAAATCCACATGACCGACATATGAGGAAAAGTGTCTCACTTTGAGAATTGTGAGGTGGCGATACTGAGGATTCACTGAAGGCCGCGAAGAATTACATGACAGCGTTCGGGGAGGCTACATTTGTCCCACGTGGACGCAATGGGCAAAGCGGATCGGTGTGTGCACCTCAAGGACATTTCCTGGGAGCTTGGCCTTTCGTATGGGAGTGTTTACGACACCGTTGACGCGTCTTTAGGGTAGCGGTAGGTTTCGTGTTGGTGGGTGCCTAAGCAGTTGGATGACATATGAAAGACAAGCAAATGACTGCTCCACTGAATTATCTGCAACACTATGCCGAGGAGACTGATAGTTTCCTGGAGCGCAATGTTATTGCCGATGAAACGTGGATACTGTATTTCACGCTGGAATCAAAGCAACAGAGCATGGTGTGAAATATCTGGATGAGACTATGACAAAAAGAAGTTACGTTCAGTTCCATCTGTTGGGAAAGTTTTGTCAACTGCCTTTTGGGATCGTTGTGGACCGCTCTCGCTGGTTTTAAATGCCTCTAGGTGCAGTCATCAGTACCAACAGTTACTGTTCCACACTGTCACGTCTGTGCGCTGCGAACAGGAAGAAGCGCCGATGTGGACAACGTGGCTATCCTTACGACAATAAGAAGCCACATATTACAGTCAGAACCTCCGACAAGCTCCGGTCGTTTCACTGTGTGAGTGTGGACCACACACCATACAGCCCTAGACCGGAGCTCGACGTTTTCAGTTCTCCAAAAAAGTTTCTGGCAGGACAGTGAATTGTGTACAATTATGCAGCCGAGACAGCAGTCTGATGGTGGTTCCACAGTCAGCCAGACGAATTCCACTGCAGGGCACCTCAGATTTAGTACTGTATTGGGAGAAATGTTTGAATCGGTGTGGGGACAATGTAAAAAGGTAATGTAAGGTACATAGAATAGTGCATATATTTGTAATTACTTATACATACATTATTTCGGCAAATAACAAGTAGGAGCAAAGATTTTTTGATTTGCTCTTGTACATCATTATCAACGAAAATAAAGCACAACGTGCACATACAAAAACAGTACAAGAACAAAGCTGATTACTTTAGCCTGGTTGTGGTTTCATTACTGACATTTTTCTGTTTCTGTAGTTTTTCTCTTGATATTTTTCACTGCGTTCATGCAGTCATCATCTGGATGGTGGAATCTCTTGGTTTGGCAGAACTTGTGATGGAATCCATGTGTTACCCCATGCCTGAGTCCGTAGTTTGCCTCTTTCCACTCTTTCGTCACTAAGGCGTCGGTCGAGTAGAAGTCTTTCCAGATAGAGTTACGTTGTTCCATGAATATCTGGCGTTTTCTTTCGTAGACCTTGGTGTTACGCAGGAGCCTCTGCATTGTGATGTTTTCTATAAAGAACGTTTCTTACATTAAGACGTAAGCCAGTCTTGAAGGCGCTGTCTTCCTGACTCCCAGGATTCCTTTCAGCGGGATTTGACTTTATTCAGTGTTAGGAGGTCATAGACTTGTAGTTGTCCCAAATTACGTTGATTCTGTAGCTTGTTATTAGTGCTATGACCGATTCAAATGTGTCACTGCCGTTTTTATTGAGAGCTTTTGAGGCTACTGGATGTTTTAAATCGCTTTTATTGCTGTTATTGTTCTCCCTTTCACATGGGTGTTGAATGATATCAGCGTTGTTTGCAGCGTCACCCGTGGATATTAGTATTTCTGTACTACTTGTTGGGGTTTGTTTTGAAGGACCAGAGTGTCTTTTGGTGAGGGTTTATCACCTCTTCTGAAAATCATTTGTTTAGTTTTGTTGTGATTTATTTGCAGTGATGGTAAGTAATTGAGTAAAGGTAATTGAATTACATTGAACGATTACTTTTCAGGTAATTTTTCATTGTAATCGATACATTTTAGAAAATGTAGTTTGTACTTGTTTAAATGGTTCAATTGGCTCTGAGCACTAACTTAACATCTGAGGCCATCAGTCCCCTAGAACTTAGAACTACTTAACCCTAACTAACCTAAGGACATCACACTCATCCATGCCCGAGGCAGGATTCTAACCTGCGACCGTAGACGTTGCGCGGTTCCGGACTGAAGTGGCTAGAACCGCTCGGCCACCACGACCGGCCGTTTGTACTTGTAATTTACTTATTCCAGTACTGGAATCGTTAAAGTCGCTCTCTTTTGTACTTGTCTCGCTGATGGCGATTGGTGCGTCACCTCTATATCGTTTGGCGCAATCTTCATTTTTAAATCTGTATCATATGAGCGAAATCGAAATTTGTTTCTTGTTTTTTTCTTGCTCTGATACATAGCGGAACAAAAAACAGTGAGAGTGAAGTGAGAGTGAGGTGAGAGTGAGGTGAGAGTATTTCCGTTTCCTCACTTAATTAATTATTTTGAGTTAAATGGAGCACAGAGCAAAGAAATATGACCTAAAATGTAAGCTCTTTCCGGCAAATAAATTTTTGAAGTCTGCCTGTAGCACAGCTTCGAACTTACGGTAGCACAAACAGGTAAGCAGATAAAATACGAAAATTTATTATGTAATATTAAAGTTAGGAACTGAAACACATGTATATTCTATTGCTAAGTGATACACAGTTTTTCAAGAATACTTCGCTATGCTAAGTGAACAATGTAACTGTAAACGACCAAATACAACAAATGGCAAAATTTAACCAATTTATGTATAATCGCACAATCTTCGTTTCCGTTGCAGAGGATTAATCCAATAAAGTTAACTGAAATGGAACTATTCCTGTAGAGATGGAAGAAAGGAAGTATGATCATCAACTGGAAGTATAGGTGCAAAGAAAACACAATCTACACTTTCCTTCAGGAATAGTGCTACCTGCCAAAGCACTGTCGACTACTGGATTTGTATGTGCCTAAAAGTGGGTTACGGACGGAAAAGACTCACCGTGGTTTAACAGCGCACTTCGGAGAATGCTCAGGAAGCAAAGACAGTTGCACTCGTGGTACAAGGAAGATCGGGAGAATGAGGACAGGCAAAAGTTAGTAGAGATTCGTGCTGCTGTAAAAAGAGCGATGCGCAAAGCATACAACCACTACAACCGTCATACCTTAGCAAACGATCTTGCTGAAAACCCAAGGAAATTCTGGTCTTACGTAACATCGGTAAGCGGGTCGAAGGCTTCCATCCAGTCACTCACTGATCAGTCTGACCTGGCAACGGAAGACAGCAAAACGAAAGCTGAAATTTTAAATTTAGCATTTCAGAAATCTTTCACGCAGGAGGATCGTACAAACATACCGCCGTTTGAGTCTCGTACAGATTCCCGTATGGAGGATATAGTGATAGACATCCCTGGGGTTGTGAAGCAGCTGAATGGGTTGAAAATAAATAAATCGTCAGGTGCTGATGGGATTCCAATTCGGTTTTACAGAGGGTACTCTACTGCATTGGCTCCTTACTTAGCTTGCATTTATCGCGAATCTCTTGCCCAACGTAAAGTACCGAGTGACTGGAAAAAAGCGCAGGTGACGCCTGTATATAAGAAGGGTAGAGGGACGGATCCTCAAAATTACAGACCAATATCCTTCAATAACATCGGTTCGTTGCAGGATTCTTGAACATATTCTCAGTTCGAATATAATGAATTTCCTTGAGACAGAGAAGTTGCTGTCCATGCATCAGCACGGCTTTAGAAAGCATCGCTCCTGCGAAACGAAAACTCGCCCTTTTTTCACATGATATCTTGCGAACCATGGATGAAGGGTATCAGACGGATGCCATATTCTTTGACTTCCGGAAAACGTTTGATTCGGTGCCCCACTGCAGACTCCTAAGGTACGAGCATATGGGACTGGTTCCCAGAAATGTGAGTGGCTCGAAGCCTTCTTAAGTAATAGAACCCAGTACGTTGTCCTCGATGGTGAGTGTTCATCGGAGGTCAGGGTATCCTCTGGAGTGCCCTGGGTAGTGTGGTAGGTCCGCTGTTCTTTTCTATCTACATAAATGATCTTTTGGATAGGGTGGATAGCAATGTGCGGCTGTTTGCTGATGATGCTGTGGTGTACGGGAAGGTGTCGTCGTTGAATGACTGTAGGAGGATACAAGATGACTTGGACAGGATTTGTGATTGGTGTAAAGAATGGCAGCTAACTCTAAATATAGATAAATGTAAATTAATGCAGATGAATAGGAAAATGAATTCCGTAATGTTTGAATACTCCATTAGTAGTGTAGCGATTGACACAGTCACGTCGATTAAATATTTGGGCGTAACATTGCAGAGCGATATGAAGTTGGACAAGCATGTAACGGCAGTTGTAGGGAAGACGGATAGTCGTCTTCGGTTCATTGGTAGAATTTTGGGAAGATGTGGTTCATCTGTAAAGGGCACCGCTTATAAAACACTAATATGACCTATTCTTGAGTACTGCTCGAACGTTTGGGATCCCTATCAGGTCGGATTGAGGGAGGACATAGAAGCAATTCAGCGGCGGGCTGCTAGATTTGTTACTGGTAGGTTTGATCATCACGCGAGTGTTACGGAAATGCTTCAGGAACTCGGGTGGGAGTCTCTAGAGGAAAGGAGGCGTTCTTTTCGTGAATCACTACTGAGGAAATTTAGAGAACCAGCATTTGAGGCTGACTGCAGTACAATTTTACTGCCACCAACTTATATTTCGCGGGAAGACCACAAAGATAAGATGAGAGAGATTAGGGTTCGTACGGAGGCATACAGGCATTCATTTTTCCCTCGTTCTGTTTGGGAGTGGAACAGGGAGAGAAGATGCTAGTTGTGGTACGAGGTACCCTCCGCCACGCACCGTATGGTGGATTGCGGAGTATGTATGTAGATGTAGATGTAGATTTTGTCTGCTATTCTGTTCAGCCCTTTTCAATGGTAGAAGAGTCGTTCATAAATTTAATAATGGGCTTGGCACCAAGTAGGACAGTGACGTGTAGAAAGAATGTTGCTGCACGACTGAAGGAAAGGTACAATAACCGAAAAATGAAACTCGTAGAAGACTATGAAGAACTGATGCAGTTACTACCACAGCAGCTGGACACGTTGTAGTAGGGCTTTTCTTGGCGTTACCGTACACTGGCTCGATGCCGAGATACTAGCTAGAAAATTTGCTATGCTTTCTGTAAAGAGGCTTGTGGGACGCCTGACATACGATGTTCTGGCTGCCGCCATTGAGACCATACACCGCGATTTCAATATTCATGACAAAGGGGTGTCTTCTGTAACAGACAATGGCAGTAATTCCATCAAAGCTTTCATGTAAGGTAAAGTATCTTTTCTTTGAGTTTTCCAACATATCAATTCTGTTTTATAAATATCAACATTCCAATTATTTCTGTAAAGGATATTTGGGCTGAAACCCGGTGAAGGTGAAGTTGAGGCATCTGATGAACCAGAAGAGATTGAGTTCGTTCAAGTAGCACCCATTCTTGACGAGGTGTGAATGAATTTCAGTGTAACTTGCCGCCACATCAGCGGTGTGCCGCGCATACACTTAACTGATAGCAGTAAAGGTTAACAGGAATTCTCTTCTTTATAAGTGAATTGTTTTTTGCCAACAGTCTCGTTGCGTTTTACATGCTTACATTTATATTCATTGTAGGATAGCCAAAAAGAACAGGAAGACCCTCATTTTAAGAAGATATCAAGAGCAACATTTACGAGTTGCCGAGCTTTATGGAATAAACACAGAAGTTCTGTAATCGTCGATTCCACCCACACAATGACACATGTTGCTTGTGACTCCCACTGCTACAGTATAGAACAGCACATACGACAGCACTAAATGTCTGGTGCCTGCAAGAGAAAAGTGCGGCCTAGATGTTCTCATTGACAGCATTAGGGTAGGACGCTTTCGACCGGTAAATGTGACATTTCTGAATGTATATATTGCGGTAAGTTTTAAATGTGTTACAGTTATAATAAAGGGTAACGTTAAGAGGACCTTCTTACATTAATTGTTTTTTTTTTTTTTTTTTTTGCATTTTTATTTTTCACGACAAGTAAATGGTTCTCACATTACTTATTTGGTTGCTATGTAAGGAATGTATGAAAATATATTGAAAGCCTAATGTGAATGTTAACAAAAGTAGAGGCCAAAACGTAACATGTTTGCTACTGGTCCACTTAACCGTCTTCATGAGATTACTGGGTCCCTGTCATTAACTGTTACACATTCAGAAACTTAATCACATCAAAGTAGCCAATCGCTGCTCCCTATAGAATACAGTATAATGAGATACAATACAAATGAATAATTTATACGAGAATCGTGGAATCATAACAGCCTCCAAAGGGCTACATGAAGTCACTCAAATCACAAATAAAAGACAAAATTTTTCATAACAAGCCGATCTTAATCGAAACGGTTTAGGTAATTTCAGTACGTCAGTCTCTTGTACAAAACTTTTTTATATGTTTGCATGAATTTCATTGTTCCAGCCATACATATCGGGTGTCACTTCTAAGAGTCATTAGGTGCATTTTCTCTGTTGTTTCTGCAAATATTTGCAATTTCGTTTTTTCAATTGTATAGCTGGAGTCAGCCCAAACAAATACAGTCCACCATGTCGTTTTTTAAGACGCCCAGCGTCCGTTTGTTTCCCGTCACAAACAAGAAGATTTTTAAAGAGGAGTTTTTCGTGTTCACGCGATACTGCGGTCCCAGATTAGTCTAGTGAGATATTTGTTTTAACGATATCAATTAACAGGGACAGTAAAACATGAAGAATAACCAGTAGTCTAGGATCGAATGAAGAGTAGCGCTGTTATACGGTGCCAGCAGTCAGCAAGGGCCAAGGTGGAGCTGTCGGTGCTGAAGTATTGATCATACTTCGTGATATACTGTCCCTGTTAATTTATATCGATAAAAAAAATATCGCACTAGCCTAATCCTGAGGTATCAGAGAAAGTAAAATAATACCATTTTCTTTTGTATATGATACTGCCGATACACTTGTGCAGCCTTTTTGATAGTCCAGAATCATGAGTTTAGAGTTTTTTGTGGTTCTTTCATGTTTGACTGACGTAGAACTGGTACAAACAATTCGCTATCCATCCAAAGTGAGAATGTGACTCCACCTCAGGCCAATGTGGAACACTGTGCGAATGTGATCAATAAAGTGCACCTTGGGAAACACAAGCAATGTGGGTGCAGGGGCAGTTCGGCTAACCTCTTCCAGCAGACGTAGCTTGTCCAGCCGGTCTGCAGCCAGACTGACACAATACTTTTAGTGGTTTCTGCACAGTGGTCGCTGCTGTCTCATCCAGAAGGCACATTTCTTGCAGTTAACGCTTGTATTTTTCTTGAAGGAAAATCTTATTGTTAACTAACACTTCCACATTTGCGTCTGTATAGTTAGTGGTTGTTCACACACTTGCCTGATGTGTTAACTGTTATGAAAGTCTGTTTAAATTGATGAATGTCCGAAGCCACCCCAGTCAAGCTATGTTCTCTCTTTCCGAGTTCTTTGGTACGTATTCTCTCTCCTCCTTAACAAATACATATGCAAGAATTCTTGCAGTTTTTTTGTCAAAATGAATATCGTGTGCAGAAGTATTATAGGCAGTTACTGTTTTGCCACTTTTATGAAAAATTTTAAATGTTCGTTTGACAACCTAAAATTGTTGTTACCAGTTTCCAGAACAAAGGCATTTTCTGTGTATCGTTTAAGAGTTGACCTAGGAATACTCGTGCTTCTTTCTAATTTTTTATGGATGTGATAACTAAATGCGCCTTTCAGTAACTCAGTGATCGTCTGTCTTATCTTTGGCATTATGAACCCTGTAATTCACAGTATGCCCAATTCTAATGCTTAATAATGCTTCTACTGGCGTGTGCCAATGAGTTATAGGAGTAGGTACAATGCATGTTTTTAGTGGCCTTAATTGAACCGTTGAGTACTTAACCCCAAAACACACTTTTCACTTAACCCCTTACGCATTAACGAAATATATTTTGCAACAGTACAACTTATTGCAAAAGAATATTTGAAAATGAGATATGCAATTAAACCGGTAAAACCATAGACGCGCACGCTGACAGACAACTATCAAAGGAATTTCAGATACACTCACTAATTATAAAGTCTTGAGAAGATAGTTATTTTGATTTCATAATCGGAGACAGCTGTACACAAGGACAGATTTTGTGAAACATCCGTAGCACAGAAGTAGAGACGGTGCTAGTGTTTTGCAAATAAACATACTGATAGATCATAGACTCATAAATCAACTCTTTTGCCTCAGAAGAAGTTTATTTTCTTAGTAAATGTGCTATGAAACGGCATGACTTGCTATCTTCTGCTCGTGATAACAGTCACTTGTTCTGCTTTGGGTCATTAAACTGATTCGCTTTCATAATTAAAGACTTTAATGTCGTCTGATCCATGAATCAAAGTAAATAGTGACAGTTACATTTTGATTATATAACACTGGCTATGTAAAAAGATCCGCTCACTAGCTTTCGAGCGACAGAAATGGATCAGGCCTCGATTGGATCCCACATCAAGTCGGCCAAGTGCTTTAGGCACTGAACTCACATCTAAACTAATTTAATCTCGGAAAGCGCGGAGTTCGTCGACGTACTGCCTGTTGGCTTCTGTGTCGTGTTCTTCGACCGGCGTTTGTTTGACTATACGACGTTTGTTTAATGATCAATCGTCAAACAATCGTCGGCCAAAGATCTCGAGACAGAACCAACAGGCAATAAGTCAACATGTGTCCACTAAATCTCAGTAATTTTGCATTTCACTCGTTTCAGAATATTGGTGTGATTGCTTCACAAAAGACACAACCAGCTTACTTCTCCATTTTAAGGTGAGATGGAAGGTTTGTCCATTGAAGAGCCTCGGGTCAGAGTGGTTCCCGGTTGGTGATATGCGGGTGGGGGGATGGGGGTGGACGTCATCACCATACCCGCCATTTTCATTTGCCTTAAGCCAAGCGGAATCCTATAAACAGACACAACAAGAACATTCGAATGAAAATTTCATTCTGGAAACATTGGAATGATTTTTAATTTTTGGGGGGATAATGTTGTCCACTGTTCCATATAAAATTTGGCTGTGTGTGTGTGTGTGTGTGTGTGTGTGTGTGTGTGTGTGTGCTTGAGAGAGAGAGAGAGAGTGAGTGAGTGAGTGAGAAACGCTGGCTGTCTTTTTCCTTATTGGTACATCAATGCCGCATGACGGAGGCGGCCTTTTAGTATACAGTATTTACACCGGATGAAAAGTTATGTTTTTAAAAGATATATTGTTAAAAAATATTAATTTTTAAAACTTTTTTATTTGATTGTACACAACATTTTAAAAATGTAAACAGTGATGATGATGTTGCTGCAGTTATGGTATAATAGTGACGCAAATGATGTGTAAAACTCATGATGTTCATAATGGAAGTGGAATAATGAGTATGACATTGGGACCCTATGAAACTACAGGAAGCAGCTAACCGTTATTGAAAGAGAGAATGGGGAAGGGAGGAAAGTAGAAACATTTGTGAAGGAGACCATTGTCGACTATGTAAGGAAGGAAGTAATGGCGAGATAGGATGGATAAAAGCATGGAGGTACATGAAAGATGCGATACGAATGTAGTGATGCAACACAGCTCCTGAATTGGTAATTTATGGGTAGGATACTGGGCGCTGCGACTCGATTTCCCGATTAATGTATTGTGTCGGAAGGTGTTCCATTAAGAGAAGAAGGTCGGGGAAATGGATGAGATGAGGCAGAACACGGATTGCGGAAGATACAGGAGGCGAGGCGGATTGGAGGTCTTTCTAACGCTTCAAGGGATTTGTAGAATTTAGGAAAAGCAGAAACCAAGGCAGTGTTGGCATAACTTGGGATGGAGCGGGTGGCGTATTTCTAGGTGAGGACAATGCTTAGTGGACGTACACCGTCCATAAAAAATGTTTGCGAGACCGATTTCATTCATGGCATATAAGGAACGTCATCGCAATAACTACGGTAGCTGCTTGAACTAACAACTGTAAACAACGTATTCGACTAGTCAGTTTTGTGTAGGCAGTGTTAAGTAGTGGACCTGCAGCCGTAGTGCATCAACATTGTTGTACACAAATCACAATGGAACATCATCTCTAAATCAAGTGTTCAAGACATTCTCCAGAACGGTTTGAAGGAGAGTAAAGAGTGCGAAGTTTCCCCCTCACATCGTGACTCCTAAACATAAACAAAGATGTGTGGTTGCCCTCCCGCAGTATGATTGAAATTCAAAACGTGGGCAATTCTTTCAGGAAAAAGTCATCAGGTGTGACCAGGCTTAGCGTTATAAATACGAACCAACCATAAAATGACAAAGTGCATAAATTCTTGGCGTAACAGACATTCTAGAGAATGCGACGGGGCAAACTGAACAACGTGCGTTAGGACTTTTTCTGACAGATGATTGCAAACACGTCCTATGTTACTCATTCCGTACTATGAAAATGTTCATCGGTCTACAGAAAGTAAATAGCCTACGATGAACTAAATATTCTAATGCTGTCAACGTTTGTAAACTGAAGTCCCAAAGAAAGTGGTATAGGCATGTGTATTCAAACACAGAGATATGTAAACAGGCAAAATACGGCCCTGCGGTCGGAGAAGCCTGTATAAAACAACAAGTGTCTGGCACTGTTGTTAGATCGGTTACTGCTGCTACAACGGCAGGTTATCAAGATTTAAGTGAGTTTGAACGTAGTGTTATAGTCGTCGCACGAGCGATCGAACAAAGCATCTCCAAGGTACCGATGACGTGGGGATTTTCCTGTATGACCATTTCTCGAGTGTATAGTGAATATCTGGAATCCGGTAAAACACAAAATCTCCGACATCGCTGCGGCCGGAAAAATATCCTGCAAGAACGGAACCAACGACGACTGAAGAGAATCGTTCAACGTGACAGAAATGCAACTCTTACGCAAATTGCCGCAGATTTCATTGATGGGCCATCAACAAGTGTCAGAGTGTGAACCATTCAACGAAACATCATCGATATGGACTTTCAGTGACGAAGGCCCCCTCGTTTACCCTTGATGACTGCACGACACAAAGCTTTATGCCTCGCCTGGGTCCGTCAACACCGACACTGGACAGTTGATGACTGGTAAGATGTTGCTGGTAGGACGAGTCTCGTTTCCAATTGTATCGAGCGGTTGGAAGTGTACAGGTATGGAGACAACCTCAGGGATCCATGGGCCTTGCATGTCAGCAGGGGACAGTTCAAGCTGGTGGAGGTACTGTAAAGGCGTAGAGCGTGTGCTGTTGTAGTGATATGGGACCCCTGATACGTCTAGATACAACTCTGACAGGTGACACGTACGTAAGCATCCTGTCTGATCACCTGCATACATTCATGTCCAGTGCGCATTCCGACGGACTTGGGCAATTCCAACAGGACAATGCGACAGCCTACACGGCCAGAATTTCTACAGAGTGGCTCCAGGAACACTTTTCTGAGTTTAAACACTTGCGCTGGCCACCAAACTCCCCAGACATGAATATTGTTGAACATAACTTGGATGCCTTGCAACGTGCTATTCAGAAGAGATCTCCATCCCCTCGTACTCTTACGGACAGCCCTGCAGGATTCATGGTGTCAGTTCCCTCCCGCACTACTTCTGACATTAATCGAGTCCATGCTACGTTGTGTTGCGGCACTTCACCGTACGTATTACGTATGTAGCTTCCAGGTCCTTCTAGAATAGGATGTAGCTCAAACGAATTTTATTTTGACTGTCTTAAATGAAACTGCTTTTGATGTATAATTTACATGATGCTTTCTCGAAAAATTATTTATATAAAGATTTATGCTCTCAATAATTAATAATGGAGGTTATAACTTTTGACAACGTAAATACTAACTGCATCTCCCCAAACGGCGCCACTTCAAGTCGCGCCTCCCCAAACAGCACGTTGTCAAACAACACCTCCCCAATCTGCACCTCCTCAAAGTGCACCTTTCGGAACTGCACCTCCCCTACCACACATCAGCCGTTCACAATGCAGCCACCACGACTTCCCTTGTCCCCTCCTCTAATGCGCCAATGTGTGTAATCTTCTGGTGGATTTTTCCTCGTTCGAATAAACTGGCTCATGCCTTCATTAGCTGATTACTGTGCCTTACCCAGTTGTTAATTAATACTAACCTTGTCTCACGTAGGAAAAGGAATTACATACGTCTGTAGAATAAAAACAAACTTGGTTTTTTTCACGTTTTTTGAAGGTATGCATGCAGTATCCAATCAGCTCGCGCTATTCGTCCACGAGACTCAGAGGGCCATAGACACGGGTTCACAGGTAGATGCCGTGTTTCTTGACTTCCGCAAGGCGTTCGATACAGTTCCCCACAGTCGTTTAATGAACAAAGTAAGAGCATATGGACTATCAGACCAATTTTGTGATTGGATTGAGGAGTTCCTAGATAACAGGACGCAGCATGTCATTCTCAATGGAGAGAAGTCTTCCGAAGTAAGAGTGATTTCAGGTGTGCCGCAGGGGAGTGTCATAGGACCGTTGCTATTCACAATATACATAAATGACCTGGTGGATGACATCGGAAGTTCACTGAGGCTTTTTGCAGATGATGCTGTGGCGTATCGAGAGGTTGTAACAATGGAAAATTGTACTGAAATGCAGGAGGATATGCAGCGAATTGACGCATGATGGAGGGAATGGCAATTGAATCTCAATGTAGACGAGTGTAATGTGCTGCGAATACATAGAAAGAAAGATCCCTTATCATTTAGCTGGAATATAGCAGGTCAGCAACTGGAAGCAGTTAATTCCATAAATTATCTGGGAATACGCATTAGGAGTGATTTAAAATGGAATGATTATATAAAGATGATCGTCGGTAAAGCAGATGCCAGACTGAGATTCATTGGAAGAATCCTAAGGCAATGCAATCCGAAAACAAAGGAAGTAGGTTAGAGTACACTTGTACGCCCACTGCTTGAATACTGCTCACCATTGTGGGATCCTTACCAGATAGGGTTGATAGAAGAGAGAGAGCAGATCCAACGGAGAGCAGCGCGCTTCGTTACAGTATCATTTAGTAATCGGTAAAGAGTTACGGAGATGATAGATAAACTCCAGAGGAAGACTCTGCAGGAGAGACGCTCAATAGCTCGGTACGGGCTTTTGTTGAAGTTTCGAGAACATACCTTCTCCGAGGAGTCAAGCAGTATATTGCTCCCTCCTACGTATATCTCGCGAAGAGACCATGAGAATAAAATCAGAGAGATTAGAGCCCACACAGAGGCATACCGACAATCCTTCTTTCCACGAACAATACGAGCCTGGAATAGAAGGGAGAACCGATAGAGGTACTCAAGGTACCCTCCGCCACACACCGTCAGGTGGCTTGCGGAGTATGGATGTAGATGTAGATGTAGACGTAGAATGCTTGCTGAAATTTCTTCAAGCATTACGGAGGTATCTTACGTGTTATTCTCTGTAGGGAGAAGAGAGTGTGAAATGTGGCCGACATATTTATTGTATGACAGTATAGTAATTCAGGAGGGGCCATTGTCGGGTTGTTCGTTGGTATGCGATTATCCGTTTCTGTGCCAATATTATTGCTCAGTCAAAATTTCTGTGGAATTTCTAATTTCTTCTTTCCGGTTTTCAAAAAAAAATTCTTGGTGTTTTAAAAAAATTCTACTGAGTGGATGCAAGGAGTGCTGCTGTCTTTAACGTTACCATGTACCGTTGTTGTACTCATTATTTATCGCTGCCTTCTGCAACTTTCAAAAATTAGCGCGCCTTTTCCATTGTCTTGCTGTATAACGTCAACACTGCCTAGCGTTAGTGTTCACGCGCTTTTTTTTTATGTGGGCAGTGGAGTCGTTGTCAGACTTCCACATGGCACGGAGAGGCTTCGCGTAGCCGCGTCTTGGATAAGTAGTATGTAGAAATGGGTAGAAAGAACAATTAAGTATATTTAAGGCTTGAAAGTGTTCCGTCAGTTCGTAGGAGAAAATGGTTTGATTAATTTAGTTATTTCGCAGAAAGGCCCCCGGAATTATGACTGAGACAGTGCCGTGGAGAAGCATATTGAAAGTAAAACGTAAATGAAAATGCTTTCGTGACCAGTGATTACCTCTTTAATTAATGTGGAAACGTAAAGTGGCAATGGTTGCTGCAGTATGAAAGTGAATTGAACATTATTGTTAACACGAGACTATATGAGTTTAGGTATTGTTAGGAAAGTGTGTTACGCACTAAGGGGTAAGGAAAAAAAGTAATTCGACTTGTGCTTCTACTATTTGAAAGTAACGATTTCCATTTTTCAACTGAATAACTCTAATATTTGAAAAGTATAAGTGATACGTGGTCGTAATAGGCACAGGGTCAGGTTTATTTCGCGACGAAGTTTGTACTCTATCTACAGCTCCCATACGAGAGTCATATAGCAGCAAAAATTAAACTAAAATAACCGTAGGCTGGAGCTTTACAAATTTCGCTTGTTCAATGGTGGATCACTACATTATTCATTACATTGTTGAACAATGTCGGAAAAGACGGTAACATTGTCACTCTTTATTACTTTTGATCAAAAGTTGTAATTTCATATCAAATGGTTCAAATGGCTCTGAGCACTATGGGACTTAACTTCTGAGCTCATCAGTCCCCTAGAACTTAGAACTACTTAAACCTAACTAACCTAAGGACATCACACGCACCCATGCCCGAGACTGGATTCGAACCTGCGACCGTAGCGGTCGCGCGGTTCCAGACTGTAGAGCCTAGAACTGCTCGGCCACCTCGGTTGGCTAATTTCATATCAGGCGGCGGAATCCATATTACGTATCCTGCAGATACCAATGAGCTGCGACATAAAAGCCACATAGTTTTACTTTTCTCTTTCCACGTTTTTACATTCCTTTGTCAGCAGTGTGGCAAAATAAACAGTTACCTCATCTTCCGTTGCTTTCGATGTGTCTTCATCAGTTCGACGTTGTGTATGAAACCTCGCGTAATGTAAGAAGAGGCCCCCAGAAGATGAGGAGGTAGTCCGATGCTAATGAGAAGCCAGAAAAATTAAAATGTATTTCCGTCTAGCTCATAGTATAAATAAATTACTGTTCATTACATGCTTTATTTCATTCCATTTTCTGATGTAATGCCTTTTATGCATTATTGCGTATTATACTGAACAACATTTCAAGTTTTGGCACAGATTTCATCACAACCACTTGCACATTTATTTTTAATAGAATTACTTGCACTGAAAACTTCTTTTTGAACATAAGATGAATTCGAATTTTTCCAAAAGAAGTTTGAATGAAATTCAGCTTTATACTACATCTCCCATAGAAGTTTTTAATGTTATCAAATCTTCTAAAAACAAGTGTTCAAGTGGTTATGATGAAATCAGAAGTAAAACAATGAAGTGCTTTTTTGCTAAACTTAATACTGTATAGAGTTATTTACGTAATGAATCTTTCCACAGTAATACATTCCCAGACAGACTTAAATATACTGTTATTAACAAAAAAGAATCAATATATAAGTGAAGAATTTTCAACGCATCTCATTACTGCCAGAATTTAGAAAAAAATTCTGGCATCATGCACATTACACTTTATAAACACTTAATACAGAAAAACATATTAAATAACAAATATTTTGAATTTTATACAGGACTGACAACTGAACGTAACTATTTGTCCTTCACGCATGATAAACCAGAATCATTAAATCAGAAACTAATATCAATGGAAATATTTTGTGACTTGGCAAGGTTTCTCACTGTGTAAATCACATCTTAACGCAAAATGTTAAATATTGTGGATTATTGGACACAACTGATTCATGGGTTTTATCGTACGGTATCTGAATGACAGGAAAGGAAATGTACTACTTCCACCTCAGTCACAAAATAACAGTCTCTCAGAATTTGAAAACATGAAGTGTGGTTTGCCAGAGACCCCTGTTTCAAGTCCTCACTCTGTTTTGTGTCATCTGCTGCTTTTGATATACATAAATGATTTTCTATGTGCAGTTTAAGAAGATGCACATGTTGTCGTTTTTGTAGGTGATACAAGTATAGGAATCGCATATAGTAGCTGAAAAAGCAGCTAATGACGTATTTTAAAACATTAAAATTAGGTTCACAATAAATGATCACTGAATTTGATACAAGTGTTAATTCATTACTTTTCATAGAATTCCGTTGTCTGTAAAAAATAGGTTTCTCAAGCAACGAAATAGATGTAGAAAGCATTACGTTTTTAGGTCTTCAGACAGAGCACAAACTTAATTGGAAATTAATGAAACGCCTTAGTTCAGTGGTGTGCATGAGTAGTGTTACAGGACGTTTAAAAAGAAAGTAGTTCACTATGCATAATTCCATTCAGTAATTAGCTATGCAATCAATTTTTCGGAAAGTTCAATTTACAGGGACCGTATTCTCTCAATATAGCAGGGTGTTAGAAGAATTATATCTGATGTCAGTTCTGGAATATCCTGCAGAGACTTCTTCAAGAAGCTTGGTAATTTGACATATACTTCATAATGTCTGTATCCATTAATGTCCTTTGTCATTATCAAAATTTCTCTTCCCTCAAATAATAGTGAAAAGCGTAAATACAGGGACCAAAAACAACCTCAAAAAACATATCAAGTGGTTAACACTAGTATAGGAAACAGATACAAGGATACTTATGCAGCTGCCAGAGAACATTACACATCGTGTACATAATGTGCTGTAAATCGAGCCTGAATTAAAGAACCTTCTGATTGACAATCCCTTCTACTCCATCCAAGAATATTTTCATAGAAACTGTTAAATTTAATGTTTTAGGTAATTTTATAGTTGGAATTAGTTCTGAAATACGTTTCATCACATTAAGTTGTTTTACTGTAAAGAACGTAAATTAAGTGTAAATCTTTGACTTTTTTTAAATATCTCAGGAACCGTTCACTGTGGGATCCACAGAATACGACAGATGTAGTAGAAGGTAAGGCAAATACACGGAGGAGGAGGAGGAGGATATTAGTGTTTAACGTCCCGTCGACAACGAGGTCATTAGAGACGGAGCGCAAGCTCAGATGAGGGAAGGATGGGGAAGGAAATCGGCCGTGCCCTTTCAAAGGAACCATCCCGGCATTTGCCTGAAGCGATTTAGGGAAATCACGGAAAACCTAAATCAGGATGGCCGGAGACGGGATTGAACCGTCGTCCTCCCGAATGCGAGTCCAGTGTGCTAACCACTGCGCCACCTCGCTCGGTCAAATACACGGAGATCAGAGTCAAATGAGTGAACATGCACAACGAGAATCAGAAATTTTGTTATTGATTGTACGCTTGATCACTCATGTGTGTTTCAAAGGCTAGAAGATATTATAAACTTAATTTCTGATATGGACGGAAGATATATATAAGGATCACAGATTGCTATTACGTGTTTCCTCCCTTCATTAATACGAGAGGAAAAAATGTGTTGCAAATTTCATTTAATCCTCGTTGCATCACGTTGTTACGAAGTTTCGCTAAGGAAAAGAATGTTCTTGATTTATATATAGATGTGCTGTCGGTAATTAACTAAGCAACACTATGGGCAAGGATGTTTATTAGCTACCTTCTAAGAAGACACGAGAAAGTATTTTCTTTATACATTATTCTATGAATTCTGAAAAGCTTTTCCTAATTTTGGCATTTTTTCTTAAGTGCACAATCACATTACTTTACCTGTACACTGATTTTTACAGATTTACGGTGCAATATGTCGGCAGTAGAGAATCTGTTTCTTGTGCTTCGCATTTATTGTAATAGCTTTGGATTCTTTCCTTGGTCCGGTTTCGTCATTAAAAATCGGTACTCCGCTGGGAAGAAAACAAGAACAGTGTGAGTCCTCTGGGTCAACAGCCTGCGCATGTCTATGACGACAGATGCTACATAGGGCGCCTCCATGTACCACCCGCGTGCGAATTCCGCTATCAGTTGGTCGTACGAAGTGCTATCCAAACCGGCTATAACCAGAAACGGCGAGTCATGACAGCAGCACTACATGACACAGCTGAAAACTGTTGGGGCCTCCCTCCAGCTGCCAACACACTTGCTGCTGCTAACACACTTCCTGATATTTGCTTCTCATTGCGACATCATATCCTTTGGTCATTAGTTGATAGTCTTTCCATAGTTTGGGGACGCAGCCATATAATATTGTTTAAATGAAAGTCCCGCCATTTATCTGTATAATTTTTTCTACTGTACAATCATGATTTCGACTTTTGGTCATTTTCAAGTACTGCAATGTTAAGCAGGATCAAACTTCTGTAGGCGAAGTCATCCTGGAAATATACACACATCAAAACAAGTTTGCATCACCACGGTTCCGAGAGTTACGGAACCTGTACAGAAAATTGGAGTAGAGATCAACATATACATCATTTCCGCCCTTTTTATTGCTCATGAAAACCACACGTTGCATGTTGTACCACCATACAACGAGACCTTCAGAGGTGGTAGTCCAGATTGCTGTACACACCAGTACATCTAATAGCCAGCAGCACGTCCTCTTCCATTGATGCATGCCTATATTCGTCGTGACATATTATCCAAAGGTTCATCAAGGCACTGTTGGTCCAGATTGGCCCACTCATCAACGGCGATTCGGCGTAGATCCCTTTTCAGTCTACTGTATCTCAGGTACGTTCAATAGAGTTCATGTCTGGAGAACATGCTGGCCACCCTAGTCAAGCGATATCGTTATCCTGAAGGAAGTCATGTACAATATGTCGTTAATAAAGATCAGGAACAATAGGGGGCCTATATCACATCCTTGGAGAACGCAGGATATCACTTCCATTTTACTCTATGACTTTCCGTCTATTACTTTGTTGACGCTTCCCATGCACTCTGCGGCAGTGGGTTGGCTATAACATCATATGTCCTTGTCTTTCCTCCGGTGCCAGTTCTCTTAGTGACTTCACACTTTCGCAATTTCACCTTTCAGGAGGGCTTTTCTTTTGGTGCAACATCTGAATACTTAAAGCGGCATTGTACATAGCTATTCTCACGAAACTCAGCTTTGTCACTATTATGACGCTATCAGTCAACTTCTATGATATCATTATGCTTCATTCGCAGACCTGGGCGTGTGATCCTTTCTCTGTGCTGCTGTAGCTTTCGAGTTTGCCGCAACTGGCTTAGTATTTCACCGTAGCTGGCAGTCTACAGGTCATTGACACAGGCAGTTCGACTTGCGTGAGCTGTCGAGGTAGAATTTGGTCGAATTTTAGTGTTCGCCGAAGATACTATCCTGGGGTGTAACAATATTCTCCTCAACATGCATACGAGCCACCTCGCAGAATTGAGATCCAGGGAAAGAAGTACTTGTATAGTGGATGCGTGGGAGATGGAGGCGCGAAACAATAAGCAAGAGCGCAGATACTACAATCCTGTGCTGTTGGAGAGGAATGAAGGTAAAATTTATGACTATTGTACTCCTCAGTATTTGATATGTGTTCCTTTCTAACTGACGTTTATTTTATTTGCATGGGGACAGGATTCTTGAATTTAATATTGATTGATTTCCATTTAGCAAGCTGTTGCTATGTGTTGCATTGATCTTTTTTTTCCTTTTTTTTTTTTTTTGCAGAATGTAGAATGTATCCATATTTTTTGCTCAAAATCCTATCCTTTAATTTACTGAGTGAAATTCGTGTTATTTTCAGCTTAATAGCAGAGCGTAAGTTTTCATTTTATCAGTAACTTCAGTGCGAAGTTTATTCTTAGACATGTATGGGCGTGTTCTTCAGTTTTTTGACTCATGCCCCCATCACTGATATTGTGGTAGTAAAATGAGTATATCAGCCAGTTTTGATCTTTGGCCCTCAATAGGATAAATATATTCTTTATTTTTTTTTACGATACGGTTAGGAACTAATACTGGAAATTCATTCAGTTATGCAAAATCATTCATCACAAGAGTAGTAATGCCTGACGTTCCTCATAGATACATGTAGATTCCCTGCCAGTCGTGTCCTGTAACTACTTGTAAAATTTCTAGGAAAATCCATCAATGCCGGATGCTTTACTTTCTTAAGAATTATTTAATGATGTCACGTAATTCTTCTCCGTTGTAAGGGGTTGTTATACTGCCATTATCTTCTGGCGTAATTCCGCCTGTAACGACTGCCAGCACGAAATCCCGCCGCTCGAGTTTTGCTTCCGTGTTCGCATGTAAGATGGTTAAACGACTGAGGATAAGTTGTCTAACTGCTTCTTGCGACTGGTGTAGCTTCCCAAACTCGCCTGTTCACTGTTTTGCCCTTTTATTCTCCTGTATATTGTGGAAGACCAATCTCTGTTTATTGCAGCTAACATAATTATGCCGCGCATGTTCTAGGCGCCCTTGTAATATTTGCCGCGTTACAATGATTATTGTACCCATATATGCTTAGGTCCCAAAACGCTAGTCTCTGTGTTATCTGCCTGTTGATTCAGATCGCAGAAACACGTGAAATAATATTGAAGGTTTGCCACCAATGGTACTTCAACGTGTACTGTGTTATGACTCTTCAAAAAACTAACGTTCAAATTTGTGTGAATTCTTAAGGGACCAAACTGCTAAGGTCATCGGTCCCTAGAATTACACACTACTTAAACTAATTTAAACTTATATTAAGAACAACACACACACACACACACACACACACACACTCAGACAGACACCCACCCACACACACACACACACACACACACACACACACACCAATGCCCGAGGGAGGACATGGTGCTTCAAACCGCACGGTCACTCCGTGCGGCTATGACTCTTCTGATCTTAGTTTTCACATAATCTATCCACAAACGCACTCTATTTTGGAAATGTGTCTGCTGTCTTATACATGTAGTCCATTTGATTGTAAAGACCAGTTTCAAATAAATCGTTTCCGTGAAAGAGCGATAAATTCAAATATCACGCACTTTTGCCAAGGTGTATTTTTTCTGATAGTAACTTGATGCTACGGTGGTATGTGCAGTGGTCTGAGAAACTGGCCACATTTCTACATCTATTGCATTATCAAATACAGTTGTAGATGTCAATATATCGTCCAGCCTTCTCCTCACGAGGGCTGTTGTGTAAATGAACCTACTTGCACTGGGACATACTGAGACTCAACCAGCTATTAATGTTTTAATTCCTTGCTAAAGTTAAAACTGGACTGCTGGTCCTTATTACGAATAATACAACTAAAGTCAATGAACTGGCTTGTCAAAATGGCAGCATTGGTGTCATAACATCATACGAACGGTGCACATCGCCTGATTCGCACCTGCTGGTCACAATTGGATTTTTTTTTTCAGTGTAAATCGGTTCCACATTAAGGCATTAGCACACCTAACAAGTTTCGCTGCCATACGATAATTACACCCCACACTGGATCTCAGTGAGTAGCGGCATCTTAATCGTGACCATCTGGCACCTCACTCAGATAACACTCCAGTAACAGACTGTTGTATAAGTTGTAACCTTGATACTAATTTTTCATCTGTCTGGGTTTCTCATCTGAAATCCACATTGAAAACTCATGTGAAAACTTCCGCTCTGTTCGTCAAACTGTTTCTTTAACTTAATCTCTTATTCGACAGTAAAATTATCTACTTTTTCACTTCCGAACAAATTCTTTTACATAAGTTTGTTTGTCTGTTAATTTTTGTGTGGTCTCAGGAACGACGTGGTATGTGGCTTTCAACTCCGAAGTTTCAGTTGTTAGGGCGTCCCGTTGCGATAACGAGTTTGCTAGATCTGTTGACAATTTGTCAGTTTAGACGACATTTTATTTTGCTGTGATGATATGTGCTCAAAATCCGCTTTCATCATTGTCTGTAAACTTCGATATAATGCCGCGAGGGTCTTGAGAAGAAGTAGTTGGTGGAATAATTTCTTCACTCTAAGCTTGCGACTACATTTCGCGTGTTTGAAACAGCAATATTTTCGTTAGCTGAATCAGTGAACTCACTAACTTCAGCGTATGATTCTAAGTCATCATGTTCTTCAGATTCCGCTTTCATAGATTTTCTTATTTTTACCATAACACGGAGATGTTTTCAATTTTCTGAGTAAATTACGTATTTTAGTTTCATAATAGCACACAAATAATAATAAAGAACGTGAACTTTTCAGTGACAACATATCAGTCTTTTGAAATAATGTAATGGCGCTATGCTACGTTGCGCATACTCTTCACAAAGTCAATCATCTTGTGCAACATCGCAAATACAATTAATTACCAACAAATTAAAATACCAAACTTTGAATAACGTTGTCCTTACCTCAAAGGTTGCGTCTTAAAAAATGTAAATATTTTTAAAAAAAAATTATTTCGGTTCCTTTCTCTTTTTACTTCTTAAAGTGTTTAAATTTTTTGTCTAATTTTTCCTTTTAATAAGACTTTTTTTTTACTTCAGTCCGTTTTCGTCAATATTTTACAGTTTCCACTCAGTTTGTGAAGCAGAGAAGAACAACATATGACAACACACTGACACACAATTTTTATTAATCTGGCCCTGTTGAAAGTTGATAGTGTAATTTATTACCTTTGCAACCTGTATGGGTTTCATTTTAAATTCGTTCATTACAGTAAAAAGTTATCAAAGGAAGGATACGTTACACTGCCGATCAGAAAAGACAATGTGATCATAAAATTGGCAAAAAATATTAGCTTTGTTAGTCTTTTCTCATGGCAGAAAATGATTTTTACTCGTATGAGCTTACTTTCATTCTCATAAAAGAATTAGTTACAGGCCAAGCAGCGAGCTTGGTGACGAGGAACGGTGTTACTTTTAATACTCGTGGTTAATGCAAGGAGTTAGTTTTGCATAATAATGATAACCACAATCGGGCTTTGTTTGAAACGTAGACTATGGGTTCGACTTACAAATGTTTAAATGGGGAAACGATAGCACGCATATGGCGTACAATCGTCGCGTTGCCAAACTATGTCCAACTAATTTACTTGCCAAAAATGATACAAAACAAAATTCATTTATGTGGGAACACTCGACTTCGTACTGTGCTACCAAAATAAAGAGGAAATAATTCAAACGGCATTATTATTTAACAAAGAATGCAAGTTACATGAATAATACAACCTTATATCAGCGATGCTCGAATAAAACAAAAAACAAAAGGAATCGAAAAAGTCTTTCACAGATAATTCATGTACAAAGACGAAGTTGATTTTCTGAGACACACTCTTATCTCTAATACCGAAATTTCAAGTTCAGTCATGGTGGCTGCTTGAAATGAAGTGTGTTCTAACACCACAGAAAAAATCCTGAGGCGTCAAATCAGGCGAATGTGCAGGCCAACAGATACTGCCTTCGCGTCTTATCCAGCGGGCAGGAAAGCGCTGGGTGAGCGCTTTCCCATCCACAAGCTAGTAGTGAGCCAGGAATTCATTACGCTAATACTTTAAATATTTCAAGTCTTAGTTTCTCTAGGAAAGCCAGAGTACTGGAAGCAAAAGAACGAAGGCATTTTTTCATTCCGTTTACATCAGTGTCGCAAAGATTTCAAGGCCCCACCATATCTACACCCCCAGCCCTCCTCAAAACCCTGTGACATCTCTCCCCCACGTCTCCAATTCCTATTCTAAAAAGGCAGAAACAGTTCACCTTTGTGTTGGACTTCTCCCCCACCATGTTCGTCAGCATCAATTAGTGACTAGTATCGCAGCTGGAACAAATGGTCGAGAGTGTGCTCCTTGATGTTTAATTGTCTTAACTTTCATATACAAGGTCCGGCAGAAAAACCTCCCCTTTAAGGAAAGCTAATAAAAACAAAAACAAATAAGGTAGAACAATTTTATTTATACTAAATAAAAGTACATATTATGCCATTTTAGAAAATACTCCTATGGTCTTACTTTTTAAATAAAACATCCCTTAAATGGCTTCCTGCACTGTCGACACACTGATTGAGTCTGTCCCTGAAGTTATTCATTACTCTTTGAGTCATTTCAGGTGGAATAGCTTCAACCTCTTGTGTAATTGCTTCTTTCAGGGCTCGTAAAGATTGTGGACGTTGTTCATAAACTTTTGCTTTTAAATAGCCCCAAAGAACGAAATCACAGGGCGTTAAGTCCGGCGATCGTGGGGGCCAGCCAATGTCTCCACGCAACGAGATCACATGTCCAGGAAACATTTCCTTCACCAATGCCAGTGACTGCCGCGCTGTGTGGGCTGTACCACCATCTTGCTGGAACCACACGTTCTCTATTTCACCAAAAAGCTCCCTTAGTTGCGGTTGGAGAAAGTCGCGGAGCATGGCACAATAGCGTTCACTGTTGACGGTTAAATTCCTGTCATTTTCTTTTCGTAAAAGTAAGGACCGATCACTCCGGAATTGTAAACAGCACACCATACTGTTACTTTAGGGCTATGAAGTGGTCGTTGATGAAGTTCTTGGGGATTGTGTTCACACCAGTACCTGCAATTTTGGCTGTTCACTGTTCCGGCAAGGTGAAAGTGTGCTTCATCAGAAAAAATCACAATATCGTTGGGACGAATGTTCCGAAGAAGGTCTTGGCACAAACTTACACGGACACCACAGTCTCGTTCACTCAGTTCCTGCGTAGTTACAAGTTTGTAAGGATGCATTTTAAGATCTCGATGCAAGATTCTTCTCACACTTCGATCAGATATCCGTAATGCTGCCGCATGCTTTTTAGCGGATCGTCGAGGAGATTGTTGAACTGAAGCTCTAACTGCATCAACATTTCCGGGGCCTGTTGCAGTCCGTGGTCGTCCAGGTGGTTTCCTTTTTAATGCGGAACCTGTCTCACGAAAGTTAGCAACCCAAGAATAAATTGTTTTCTTATCGGGAACAGGGTCCCGTCGTCCGAGCGCAAAGCGAACGCGAAAAGCACGTTGAGTATTAATAGGCGATTCGCCATTTTGAATAAAATCTTCCACTACGAAGGCACGATGTTCACCAGACCACGCCATGGCGTACACTGAAAACGGCACGTAGGCAGCTACTTAACGACGCGCCCCCCACCACTCTGCTCCTTCTACTGTCCGCTGCACGTTACTTTGTAATCGGGGAGTTTTTTATGCCGCACCCTGTATTTGTAACAACTTTCAATGCACTTAATGTGTGATTGTGTTGCATACCTGCCTCCACCACTCGTGCCACCCCCACCATTCCTGCCACCCCCAGTACTCCTACCACCAACTCTGCTGGGCAATCTCCACCATCATCATTTAAATAATTAAGAGAGTGCTGTAGTGCAGTTAGACATTATCAGTTGCCGCAACCACCAGTGACTCAGCAGTTAGCCCACATAGCCGCTTCATTTGAATGCTGCTTACCACACACATAAATTACCTTGTAGTGGAGTGAAGCGCTATGTTGCTTAACCTCTGACACAGCCAGTGAAATAATTACAAAAGTTGAAAATGCTCAATTGGGTTGTAAGGTGATTTTTACCAAGATGGAGTGTAACAGTCTACATGCAAGCTGAGATGTGTGACAGGTCTAATGATGACAGAATATGACACTTAAAGAGTAATATAACAAAAAAATTAGCTTCCCAAACCTTCCCAGTTAATGGTCACCAAGTGTGTGCTACATTGAGGATAGGCTGTATAGTGTGTAACTGTATTTATTTAGTATCTGTACAATGTACTGTAGCCATGAGGCCAAGGTATATTGTCTGACCCTCCAACTGATGTGCTGTATGTGCTGTACTACTCTTCCTATACTTAGCATATGGGATAAGTGGTCATGGAAAGTCTGTGCCTAGATCAGTCCATGACCTTGAGCTAGGTCATCTGATTTCCTTATGCTATATAATCGACCAGGCATATGAGTTTGAGCTACACGCAGAGGTGCCTCGCTGCCTACAAAGTATCCATCGTTAATATGTATGGAGGAACTACTCTAAGTTAATGTCAGGACATTCTACTCAGTGTATACATTTAAAACACTGAAATCTTGTAAACGTGGGTGTAATATACAGTGCATAATCGATTACCACAGGGAAACTCAATCTATGGTGACTGCAAGTTAAGACTCTGTGTGATCATGCTCTACAGTATTAGATGTAACATAAAGTTCGTCATGATGGTGATGAATTATTTAACTGATGTTTAAGCACATGTTATGTGCTGATGGTATTATTGCTAGACCCTCAAATTCAATACAAGCATGGTTTACAGATGGTATACCTAAGTTTATTAATGTCCCTACAGGTTTGAGTGCAGTACGAGTTGACTTTACTGTATATAAAAAGAGTTATGCCAACATTATTGAATGATGACTGGGACTGATGCAGCAAAATAATAAGAACAGAGACTAAAATGTTTAACATTATATACTTTCAGTTTACAGTGTATGTAAAATGTTTAAGAATACAGATTTTTTTCAGTTTACCATGTAAAAAAATTTAATCATCACATGCAAAACAATTACAAATCCTTACAAGCTTCTGTTTATTTTATTATTTCATATTGAACAATTTCACCAGAAGCTTATTCCATGTACTTTATTTTTTTTTAGATGTGAAAACATTCTTCCAGAAGAACAGAGGTTATGAAAAATTATATGACTTAGCAGCTCATACATTCCAGTATGGATGTATATTTTGTTGCTGCTATATCTAATTTTATGTCAGACGGACTAAGCAGTTTAACATGAGAAACTATTTCAATTGAGAATGAGTGATTATGATACAAACAGCTCACACAATTTAATAATAATAGAGTTGATTTGTGAGGCCAGCAACATGAAAAAACTAAGCTAATACCTATATACACTCATCTCTGTTAAAAATTAAACTGTATCACGTCAGATTCACCTGTATACCAAAAGAGAAACAATATCTGTATAATAAAGATCATTTATGATTTTTAAAACTTTTTAGATTATTTTATATAACAGTTAAAATATATTCAAATATGGTAATGTGACTGGTGCTGTGGTGTAATAGTGGTGCTGGCAGTACATGAAAATGACAATGTTCATGATGGAGGTGGAATGCCATACCAAGTCCAATGCTTTTGCATAGTACGAGAGACATATGTGTCGGATTTTCATTTGGGAAATGAGGTAAAGAAGTTGGTCTTCGATGGAATACTTGGGATGAAAGCCACATGGCGTGTTGGGAATGTGTATATGGGTTAAGTCCTGATGAATTTGTTGAATAAGGATGCTTTCAAGGATTTTTGCTGAAAACTGACATAGGTCTGATAGGTCGATAGATTGAGGTTTGTGAGGATAGTTTATCAGCTTTCAGGCAGATCAGGACTTCAGATGGGACATTCCTTGAGGTGGCAGTAGGTAACTGTAGTGCGATTGCTAACCGTTGTAAGTAGGCTCTTTAGGTTTTCTTATTGGCAACGTTACGTGGCGCTCTGTATGAAAATCACTGGCTGTTCTGTGTGCAGTCTGTGGCTAGTTTTCATTGTTGTCTGCCATTGTAGTGTTGGGCAGCTGGATGTGAACAGCGCGTAGCGTTGCGCAGTTGGAGGTGAGCCGCCAGCAGTGCTGGATGTGGGAAGAGAGATGGCGGAGTTTTGAAATTTGTAAGACTGGATGTCATGAACTGCTATATATATTATGAATGTTAAGGTAAATACATTGTTTGTTCGCTATTAAAATCTTTCATTTGCTAACTATCCCTATCAGTAGTTAGTGCCTTCCGTAGTTTGAATCTTTTATTTAGCTGGCAGTAGTGGCGCTCGCTGTATTGCAGTAGTTCGACTAACGAAGATTTTTGTGAGGTAAGTGATTTGTGAAAGGTATAGGTTAATGTTAGTCAGGGCCATTCTTTTGTAGGGATTTTTGAAAGTCAGATTGCGTTGCGCTAAAAATATTGTGTGTCAGTTTAAGCACAGTCACGTATAATTTTTCAAAGGGGACGTTTCACCGTGTTTCGCTTTTTAGTGAGTGTTTGTATAAAATATTCGGTTGTTATAGGCTTGTTTAGTCTTGTTAGCGGATGCAACCAAGTACGGGAAGCTTGGTGCGAGAAGTGGGATATATATGTTCGTTCATGCACAGGGGGATCAACTGAGTTACTGAAATTGGGGTCATTTGCGTTCCTGAAGGTATACCAGGTAAGATGTGAAGTGGTTAGTTTTGTTGAAGTTGTAAGTAAGGTGTCTGGTGTTGTGTAAAATGGGATACCAAGCAGTGGGATTGTTTCTGGTGAATCTGCGGAAGGCTTTCCAACACTTTGAAGAGCTTATATGTGTTTCGTCTAGTTGATCGCATGTCATGTGACGGCACCGACGTCGTTTAGCTTACAAGTGCAGGCATGTTGCTGGAGAGTGATCGTACCTCGGTCACCAATACGAAAGGAATTCTCTGCAGAGGCGACTGGAACATAGCAATAGCGCGGTTTACTGCCTGTTATGATACGTCGGAGTCTGTTACATAGCTAAGGCGGCGCCTCGAGTAGCCCCTCTTCCATATGTCCGAGAAACACAACGTTGCGACTGGGGTTTACAATTAGAAGTTATGAAACACTGCCTGTCCTAGCCTCGCAGCATGGAGGTGGGGCCCCACGATCCATTGGATATTCAACGGCCTTGAGTAGCTTGTCGTAAATTAGGTTGTGTAGCCATTTCTATTCCTCCGATTACAGAGCCATCTGTGACGAAACGAAGAAATTGCTTCAGATGGAACGTGTATAGGTTTTCCCATAGAATCTTAATATGCAATACAAAAACGGAGGTTCCCACTAAAGATTTTAAAGCTGCCCACGTCGCCCATGCACAGGGTGGCTTGGGAGTGTTGAGTGTGCTATCATTGGACGTCTGCCTTCGAGACAAAAAAATTGGAATCATAACCTTTTTTGGTTCGATGTGTAGTTTTTCAGATATTTCCATGTCTTCAGTTAAAATGAACACCCTGTATAGTGTTTTTTTAATAGTAATAAAGTTTGTCAAATAGTGAATGACACTGACCCAGTTCTTTCACGTGTTTTATTCTAGTTAAGTTGCATTCTGGAAGGTCAGTTTAAAGGTTCTTCTTGAAATTTGGCAATTTGGCGTGCTACCACCAATATTTCGGAGTGATGAGTTTAATTCCAAGCATTCTCACTCAGATGGATAGTGTCAGCTTGATGAACTACCTCTTATTGAAGTGTTTGGTGAAGGCTGTAAAAGAGAACAAATAAAATAAATGGTTTCTGTATATGTTCTTCCTCCTTTTTTCCTTTATAAAGGTATACAAACAATGTGCGGTCGTTATGGTGCAGCAAGTTGGTAATGGGGCCACCCTATTTCTATTTTTAGTGTAAGTACCTCACTGACTGAGCTACGCCAACAGCACACCTTTACGTACATTACACATTATTGGAACCAGCAGCAGAGAAGCCAACCCATGCGGAGCCTCTGTTTATCCAAGCACGGAGAGGAGCACCAGAGTGCACAACTTCTAGCCGCGTGAAGCTGCTGCCGCGTCAGTTGCAGTTCGGATGGGCGCAAAGAAGCTGACTCTGCCCCGCCCCAGCCGAGAGTATTGCTGGTGTAGAAGTTATAGCCCCATGAGGTGCATATCTCCCCAACCCTAGATAAGAATGTTCCAGTCGTACTTGTTATCATATTATAGTGTCATAGCAGCCAAAGCTTTTTAAGATACGAACTAGAAAGTGCATAGCCGGCCGCTGTGACCGAGTGGTTCTAGGCGCTTCAGTCCGGAACCGCGCGGCTGCTACGGTGGCAGTTTCGAGTCCTGCCTCAGGCATGGATGTGTGTGATGTCCTTAGGTTACTTAGGTTTAAGTAGTTCTAAGTCTAGGGGACTGATGACCTCATATGTTAAGTCCCATAGTGTTTAGAGCCATTTGAACCATTTTAGAAAGTGCATATTTGTTACAATGTGCTAAATTGTGTTGCACTGTGGTGGCGGTTTACAGCCTCATATTTACGTTTATCGTCTTCTAAAGTAGGGATTAGTGGAATACTGGGAGAAAATCGGTTAAATTTTAGCGAACTATCCCAAAACCAGCAAACAGCATAATATGTTGGTATGCTTGCAGGCTATGTGCTGTGGTGGCAACTGTTAAACATTTACAGCCTCGTATTTACGTGTGTCTTCTTAAAAAGAAGGTATTTGTGGAATACTGAGAGAAAATCGGAAAAATTGTAACATATGACACCAAAACTGTAAATGGTGTCACACGTTTCAAATGCGATTGGGCACAATATGGAAGTGTAGTACATCCACGACAGAAACAGTTTACGAAATACTCGTCCAACCGATTCTTTTAATACTGCTAATCAGCCTAGGACCCTTGCCAAGAAAGATTACTAGAAGAGATGGAAGGACGATTCAAGGAATAGTTGTGAATTTCGTCACGGTTTCAGCTGCATCTTCATCTATAATCCAGAAGACACCTTGCAGTGTGTGGCGGAAGGTGCTTTGTGTGCCGCTGAACTTCCCCCTCTCTTCCTGGTGATTGCTGGTAAGCCTCTATGTGGGCTCCAGTCTCTCTGATTTTATCTTCAGTCTGCTCGCGAAATATTCGTACGGAGACGCAATGTATTGGTTGACTCCTCCAGGGACATACACTCTCGGTACTTCAACAGTAAACGATTACGTAATGCAGAACGCTTCTATAACAGCTTCTACCACTGGAGAAGTCTGAGCTTTGCAGTGAAGCTTGGGCTCTTGCAAAATGAACCTGTAACGAAACGTGTTGCTCTTCTTTTAATCTTCTCTGTTTTGTCTCTATCAATCCTAACTGGTACGGATGCGAGACTGACGACCAATATTCATCTATCAGTCGAACGAGTGTCTTGTAAGTTACCTCCTTCGTTGATGGACTACATTTTCTGAGGCTCATTCCGATGAGTCTATCTGGTACCTCCTTTACTCACGATTAATTTTACGTGGCCGTTCGACTTCAGATCGCTCCGGACATTTATTCCCACGTGTTATGTGGAAGTAGCTGCTTCCAGTAATTGTCCTGCAAACATGTAATCATGCAATAATGGGTTACTCTTGTTTATGTTTTTATGGTGAGGGTCAACTATTACTCCATGCGCCAAACGTCGACCCTCTGCGGGTATGCCTGCATTTCTACAATTTTCTAGCTTTGCGACCCGTCCGTAGACGTACACAGCATGATCCGCGAAATCCCTCGTGGAAGTTCCAACTTTATCTACTAGGTCATTTACATAGGTAATGGTCCTGTAACCCTTTCTTTGAGTCCGTCAGAAGTTACTTTTACGTCTGATGACTTCTCTCCATTCATAATGACATGCTGTGTTCTATTGGCTAGAACCTCTTCAGTCTAATCACACGCTTTGTCTGATATCCCGTACGCTCAGATGGTCCCGCTTGCAGATAAGTTCATCATTCCAGTGCTGTGACAATCCCCTCAATATACACTAAAATTACGTGTAGCTTATATTTGTTTAGTAAGCGCCATGCCATTCCATAGATGGACATCAAATTGCATTTGTTAAAGCTACAAGACAGGCATTGTGCATCAAATGGTTCAAATGGCTCTGAGCACTATGGGACTTAACTTCTAAGGTCATCTGTCCCCTAGAACTTAGAATTACTTAAACCTAACTAACCTAAGGACATCACACACATCCATGCCCGAGGCAGGATTCGAACCTGCGACCGTAGCGGCGCGCGGTTCCACACTGTAGCGCCTATATCCGCTCGGCCACCTCGGCCGGCAAGCGAGGATCACTCTAAAATTTGTGAGAGCGATCGTTCCAATGACAGTCCAGTAAGATTCTAATTCTTCCACGTCTCGCGAAACGACAATGAAGGGAAAATCAGAGAAATTAGAACTCACGTGGTGGTTGATTGGTCAGTCGTTCTTTCGATGCACTGTTCGCCAATGTCACACAAACGGGCGATCGGAAGTACCCTCCACCATGCACGTTAACCCTTTCGTGACCGAATTAATTAAAATTTCGCATATTACTGTAAAAATTGGTTTCCTGCTTTTGGAATGGGTATGTATCTAAATGTCGCCTGTTGCTCATAGGCCTAGTTTTATTATTATTTTAAGTAGGATGTAAGTATCCCGCTGGGCTCGATGCGGAATAGATGATTCCCTAAATTTATTTCTCGTCGACTCCAGCGGGACACATACGCCCCACTTAAAATAATTTTCTTACTGGTTATTAGTATCTTTAAAAAGAAGAAAGTATGTTATCGGGTCAAAGGAATTTATTTATTCACAGTTTAACATTTTTATGAAATTTTTGCTGTAGCTAGATAAGAAATTAGACCTATGTCTAGCTTCCGTGTGCTGTGTTGTCTTCATATCCTCGTTGTTCTCCTTGCTGGAAAATGTTTTTCAACTGCATATAAGCGCACATCAGCATCTTTTCAAAAGGGTGTGTATAATAAGCCAGTTACAGTTTTGCCAACTGCTCACCACCCGAAAGATATAAGATTAGTCAGAAGAAAAAACAGATATGGTACAACCTCAGCTATATCCTGCCCTGCATCCATAGCACAGGACACAGCTGTAATGGGAGTTGTTTATCGGTTCGTCCAATGGAGAAAAAGATATCGAATTGTCAGTAGGTCACTCAGATGGTGCTATTGCCTTTATTTTCTATTGGACGTTACAATGGTAAACAGTTTCATCGTGTGAAACTGTAATTATGGAGGAAAAGGTGACCAACTTCCTTTCCCCTTGCTCTTGCAAGGCAGCTTTCAACTGGGAGATGTGTAAAGAGATGACGGAGGCAAGCATTCATCACAAAAAAACAGGGCTTTGTGGAATTTTTCATTCCATGTCAAACCAAGGAAAATAAAATAAGATTAAAGTACAGAATAAAATACATAAATTCAAAAATTTAGACACAAATATGAACAAAAGGCACACTGATCATTAAGGTAAATCAGTAAAATGATTTTAAAGGGCTTTATCATAAAAATGTGCCAAATCTGTATATTACCCACCTCCGTAGCCGAGGTCGACAACACACGCTTGTGCGGTGGCACGCGAGCCGGGCGTGGAAAAAAATTCCACTGCCAGTATTTGGCCGGCAAGGGGAGGAGAGGTCCTGGCGCCAAGTTCCTGATCACCAGACTTTGCGCCAGTGTCCTGGTTTAAATACCATAACTCTCCGCAGCGTCTCATGAAGTGAGGGCATGTGACACTGTTGATGGCGATCCGCCCGTCTCATATGGACGTTAAGCTTGGCCTTCCCTTTGCTGCTATTCGGAGGAGTAGTCTACGTGCCGACACCGGGTTTCAACCTCCCCCGTCTCTCATCATCAGCATCCAACACGAACACTACACACACTTTACACACACAGACACAAAAGGGCGAGTCAAAAGTCCTTGGACGCCTTCATAAGTTGGAAGATTAAAGGGAAAATTGAAATGTGATGATGGTAACATAGGTTTGACGTGAGGCCGCAACTTTTGGAGTGAATGTCATTCATGGCCGCCATCTTGAAATCCACCATTATGGATTCTAGTCATTTTTTTAATGTCAAGGGGGTGTATGACACATCAAATAACGCTCGCTTGAGCTCTGGAATTGAATGATGTAATTTGTTTTTGTCTATCTTGTACAGTTGTTATTAATGTTCAAAGTTACCTTGATACCGACTATAGTCTCTCTTTGTTCCAGGTGATCTAAAATGGGTCTGATACGTGAACAGAAGATCGAAATCATCCTTATATCAGGGGAACGCAGCTACCGAACAATAGCAGCAGACTACAATAGACGACACCCATACAGAGAACCGGTATCGCACAGCTCACGTGATCACCAAATTCCGAGAGACGGGCTCTGTTCACGATGGGCGACCAAGGACTGCCACCAATGAGGAAACTGCAACTGTGGTTGTTGCGTCGTTTGTGAAAAGTCCTAAATGAAGTACCTGCCGTGCGGCCCTAGCATGTGGAGTAAGCCAAACCTCCGTTGTCCGGATATTGCACACCAAAAGTGGCTTCCTTACAAGCTGCAGATGCAACATCGACTTAACGAGGATGACCCTGATTGCCGGTTGGAGTTCTGCCTCTGGGCTACTGAACAACACGAACTGGATCCTTCGATTGCCAAGGGCATACTGGTCAGCCACGAGGCGTATTTCACTTGAACGGGGAGGTTAATCGACATAATTGTCGATACTCTAGTGACGCAAATCCGAACTGGGTTGCCCCAATTCGAGAACATAGCCCAGCGAAGGTAATGGTGTGGTGTGGCATATGGGACAGCCGGTCTGCTGCCATCCTGCATTAACGTCGTGCATTCCAGCAGGTATTTATCCCATAGGCTAGGGGTGATGCGGTTCTGTAACATATCTGTGTACCGCAACGTTAGTCACAAAGTTAACTTCGCTTATCGTTAATCCGTTACTAAAAAGGTAATGCCGTTCAACGTTAAAACTTTACTTTACTGTAGATCTAGCGCAAGTGACAGTTAATCATTCACTCGCAGTAGTAAAATTCATGTTGATGGTTTTAGTGAAACGAGCAAGTGGACTAAAAGTTTTGATGGCAGCAGACCGTATTATTCGTTTCGGACCTCTTGATAAGTATGGAAGTGTGATTACACATGTCAATCACATCGCGATTACGGGCAGCATGGGGTTCACGCCTGAGCCTCAGGACGTGCGTTAGCAGCGCATGTAGCGTGTTTCAAGCGTCAACTTCGCGTCTCAATATCTCGGGATGTAATGAGAATATTGCGATGTAATCAACGCCATTGTGTATGTGCTTTGTCATGCTATGGATTGCTAAAGAAAAAATATAGGAGGTCCATTTAAAAAAACGTAAGTTTGTGTTAAAAAACATATATGCTTTCGTTTTAGAATGTTTCCAAATATGTACATTCATGGGCCCCAGCCCTACATTGATACCGCTGAAAGTCGTTTTCCAATAGCTGTTATTGTTCCAGAGATATTTTGGGTGGACACCCTGTATATATATATATATATATATATATATATATATATATATATATATATATATATATATATATATATGTGTGTGTGTGTGTGTGTGTGTGTGTGTGTGTGTGTGTGTGTGTAAGAGAAAAAGGGACAAAACTATTCGCAAAAAGCGTTCGGTATTGTGGCAACCGCTGCCTTTTCCAATGTGCAGTTGTCAGATAATGGTGAAAAACGCGGGGATATGGGTCATTCCCGCCTTCAACGACATAGTAAACATAGTAACCCGAGAGCCAGGCAATCGTGTTCGTTTTCGTCTGAGGAAAAAAGGGTGTAGGAGAATGTCGTCTGGGAAAGCGTTTTCAGGCCCTCGAGTAAGGAAAGCTATTTGACGGCGCGGCGGAGCCAGAGCCAATGATCCCGTTCGCAAGGAACAAGCCTGTGAAGTAAGGCGTCACTTTGGTGGCATTCCTCACACTGATCAGTTGGACGAAGGCCAGTACGAAGAAGACGATCCGCAGTAGGTATCAGACGGTGAATGACCTCATATCACGTCGAACCAATCTCCATCGGAAATATAGGAAGACTAAGATAAGACCAGACCGTTTTCCAAGACGTTGACGGGGAAGCGAGTTCAACAGAAGAAAGGGGACATGGTGCACTCCAACGGGGTCACCATTTGGCTATCCGTGCACCACTCACGGCAACCAAACTTCCGTATGTCGTCAACCACGCGTCTACGACTTGTACTCGTACATCCATTATGTATATTCCCGTACAGGTAAGATATTGTACTTGAAAGTCGCAGGCCCGATATCGGCAGATAAATACGATATTGCAGTGCTTGTGTTATTCTGGTTACGATGCAAAAGTGCATGTCCAAAGGACATATGTCGCCAACCATGCCAACAAACGCAAATGCGATATTGCACAGCCTGTGTTATTCTGAATTACGATAGGAAATTCTTTTGGACATGCACGCGTATATGTCCAAAGGAATATTGCATCGTAACCAGGATAACACAGGGACTGCAATATCGTATAGATGTAATGGACTCGTAACCAAAATGGCCTCTCTTGGGGAAAATTTCATCATTCTGCTGCTGCGAAAATTGCTTCAGTACACACTAAAACTACGTGCAGCACATTGGACGCCTGCTGATCTACATGAGATGCTGTACAAGCGAAATATTCGGTAACGTCATAAAGTGTGCGCCGTGTGCAGATGCCGCTATCGTCTTGCGGCCGGAAGCGTAATTCAACACATGACGCCCGATGTGCCGAGTCACTGTCGCTGTTAACAAGAGATACGTCCAGCTGCTACTCAGCGCTACTCCGTTTACATAAGTTTCATAACTCCTATGCGATCTTGCAAGTCATTATTAAGCCAGAGAGACGGCACGCTGTTATGTGACTCACTCAAATCTCTAAGCATGTTCCAAGATCTAGTTATTAACGAAGCTGAGGTTGCAAGGATTGGGGGGGAGGGAGGGGGAAAGTGGAGTGTAAACTAGAAAGAATAACGTAAGAATAGCCTTTCGTATGTATGATCCACAGCCGCTGTGAATTTCTTTAGAGAAGTCAGTTTCCTGTACAAGCTGTTTTATTCTTGACATATTCACTTTATTTCGTGATTTACATATCAGCAGTTGTCGCCCACTGGGTATAATCAAGCTGTCTCTGTTTCTTGCATCCCAGTGAACAAAAATATTTTTATAATTTCTCGATATAGTCGTGTTGTTAAATTCGTTCACGTGTACCCATTTGATTCAATTAGCTAACAGTTAAATCATGAAATAATGTGCTTATTTCAAAAATAATGTCTACACAGGAAAATAATTTCCCTCCAAGAAATTACGTAAGGACAAGGAGACAACCGCTTGAAAATATTTATTTCGGCCTTGATTCTCCACGACTATTCCATAAGTCAAACATGACCTATTTTGAAAAAAAAAGATCAAATGGTTCAAATGACTCTAAGCACTATGGGACTTAACATCGGAGGTCATCAGTCCCCTAGACTTAGAACTACTTAAACCTAACTAACCTAAGGACATCACACACATCCACGTCCTAGGCAGGATTCGAACCTGCGACCGTAGCAGCAGCGCGGTTCCGGACTGAAGCGCCTAGAAGCTGCTCGGCCACAACGGCCGGCTGAAAAAAAGTGACAGAGGAAAAAGCAATTAACATTGCATAACTAGGAAGAATCGGTACAATGATAACACACCGTGACTCGCTCCACTTTTCGTAAGAGGGGGGGTTGGGTTGTTTTGGGGATGGAGACCAGACAGCGAGGTCATAGGTCTCATCGGATTAGGGAAGGACGGGGAAGGAAGTCGGCCGTGCCCTTTGATAGGAACCATCCCGGCATTTGCCTGGAGTGATTTAGGGAAATCACGGAAAACCTAAATCAGGATGGCCGGACGCGGGATTGAACCGTCGTCCTCCCGAATGCGAGTCCAGTGTCTAACCACTGCGCCACCCCGCTCGGTTTTTCGTAAGAAAAGCAAACATGGTAGCACATTAATTTCCATGGAATACCGTATCTGACTGCCTTTTACGTTCCATGGACGCTGACGTTCCACATTACGAATCCAACAGGGACTGTCAGCAGATCAATATTGTATGTTTCGGTTTACATGGTCGTGATTCATAAATGTTTGTTCATCACTAAAGAAGAAACATGATACATCTGGAGTATCCTGCCGTAATGCCCATGTACAGAAGTTAACCCGATTCTCACAATCGTTTCCATGCAGCTCTTGATGGAGAAATATGCGACAGGGATGGAACCTGTGTCGATGGACTCATGCCACTTCTTCGTCCGATTGCGCGGGAGCTAACGCACGGATCAACTGCAACAGCAGCAGGAACATTAATTTCCCCTCCTTCTGTCGTCACGTGTTTCCTTCTCTTACGTTGCCTAGGTGTCACACTACTACTTTCACATAAGTGGTTGACAAATAATTGCCGAGATGGTTGACGTCTATTGGGATATCTAGCCGCATATACCGTGCAAGAAACAACTTCATCCGTCCTACACTCTCCACACTCCACGGGAATGTCGGATTTTTCTGCATTGGTAAATCCCATCGTCTACTCGCCACCTATTGCTTGGACTGTCGCACACTATCAGACTAGCAAGTCGCAATGCACGAACACACAAGCACAGCGTATGCAAACATAATAACATCGTACCTAGCAACAACGCAGGCTGAATGGCACAAATAAGTGTCGGTGTGGAAACTTCTCAAAATACAGGGTGATTCAAAAAGAATACCACAACTTTAAAAATGTGTATTTAATGAAAGAAACATAATATAACCTTCTGTTATACATCATTACAAAGAGTATTTAAAAAGGTTTTTTTTACTCAAAAACAAGTTCAGAGATGTTCAATATGGGCCCCTCCAGACACTCGAGCAATATCAACCCGATACTCCAACTCGTTCCACACTCTCTGTAGCATATCAGGCGTAACAGTTTGGATAGCTGCTGTTATTTCTCGTTTCAAAGCATCAATGGTGGCTGGGAGAGGTGGCCGAAACAGCATATCCTTAACATACCCCCATAAGAACAAATCGCAGGGGGTAAGATCAGGGCTTCTTGGAGGCCAGTGATGAAGTGCTCTGTCACGGGCTGCCTGGCGGCCGATCCATCGCCTCGGGTAGTTGACGTTCAGGTAGTTACGGACAGATAAGTGCCAATGTGGTGGCGCTCCATCCTGCTGAAATATGAATTGTTGTGCTTCTTGTTCGAGCTGAGGGAACAGCCAATTCTCTGACATCTCCAGATGCTGTAGTCCAGTTACAGTAGCACCTTCGAAGAAAAAGGGACCAAAAACTTTATTGGCTGAAATGGCACAGAAAACGTTCACCTTAGGCGAGTCACGTTCATACTGAGTTGTTTCCCGCGTATTCTCAGTGCCCCATATACAGACATTGTGACGGTTGACTTTCCCGTTAGTGTGGAAAGTTGCTTCATCACTAAACACAATCTTTGAAACGAAAGATTCATCTGTTTCCATTTGAGCAAGGATAAAATCACAGAAATCGATTCTTTTAATCTTATCAGCTGCAGACAGTGCTTGAACCAATTTCAGACGATAAGGTTTCATAACTAACCTTTTTCGTATGACTCTCCATACAGTTGATTGTGGAATTTGCAGCTCTCTGCTAGCTCTGCGAGTCGATTTTCCTGGGCTGCGAACAAATGCTTGCTGGATGCGTGCTACATTTTCATCACTCGGTCTCGGCTGTCCAGAACTTTTCCCTTTGCACAAACACCCATTCTCTGTAAACTGTTTATACCAACGTTTAATACACCACCTATCAGGAGGTTTAACACCATACTTCGTTCGAAATGCACGCTGAACAACTGTCGTCGATTCACTTCTGCCGTACTCAATAACACAAAAAGCTTTCTGTTGAGCGGTCGCCATCTTAGCATCAACTGACGCTGACGCCTAGTCAACAGCGCCTCAAGCGAACAAATGTACAACTAAATGAAACTTTATAGCTCCCTTAATTCGCCGACAGATAGTGCTTAGCTCTGCCTTTTGTCGTTGCAGAGTTTTAAATTCCTAAGGTTGTGGTATTCTTTTTGAATCACCCTGTACAATATCTCATAAACGACTCGCTCTAGAATCCTGCAAGAAACACCACAGACATTCATTCAATTTTACCTTACATTTAGTCTTTTAAGATCAATAGGCATTGTTCCATTTAAAAAAGTGTATGTTGGAACAAAAATATACTTTCTAAGTGTTGTTGCAATCTGTTTATTGGCTAACAATACGATCCCCTGACTACCAATTCATTATGTAAAAACCGCCTATCAATAGCACCTTCCATTTCCTCGAATTTGCGGTGCAAGCTTTGGGTGATTCGTCCTATGTACAGAGTGATTCCATGATGATGTCACAAACTTTCTAGGATGATGGATAAGGATAAATGTATCAATTTTGAGATTAGGGTCGCTGTACCAGAAATGAAAGACTCGAAAACCATTCTTATACCTCTTACAGTGGAATACATGTACTGACGTTGTTGTTGCTAAGATTGTAGGTTAGGCAGCTTTCAGAGGTGGTAGTACGGGCCAAAACAAGAAAAAATGTCAAGTAAACATCGGCTCTAGGTGAAGTGCATGCCTTAAGAACTACGAGCACTTGTTCAGTAGGGAAGATGCGATTCAAAGTAGCGAAGATAAAGACGTGCTCATAGCTCCTCAGATACGCATTTTCTTTGGTTTGGCCGACACTACACCTCTGAATGCCGGCTATCCTACAATCTTAGCAACCAGTAGATGTTTTCCACTGTCAGAGCTATCAGAACGGTTTTCGCTTATAACTTTCGAGTCTTTCATTTCTGGTACGGGGACCCTTACATCAAATTGATACGTTTATCCTTCTCCATCATACTAGAAAGTTGTGACATCAAGGACTGCTCAGGATTGGCATCACTTTCTCTTCACCGATGAGTGTCGCATATACCTTCAACCAGACAATGTCGGAGATTTGTTTGGAGGCAACCCGGTCAGGCTGAACGCCTTAGGCACACTATCAAGCGAGTGCAGTAGGGTGGAGGTTCCCTGCTGTTTTGGGGTGGCATTATCTGGGGCCGAAGAACGCCGCTGGTGGTCATGGGAGGCACCGGAACGGCTGTACGATGCTTGAGTGCCATCCTCTGACCGATAGTACAACCATATCGGCAACATATTGGCGAGACATTCGTCTTCAAGGACGACAATTAGCGCTCCCATCGTGCACATCTTGTGAATGACTTCCTTCAGGATAACGACATCGCTCGACTAGAGTGGCCAGCATGTTCTCCAGACATGAACCCTATCGAACATGCCTGGGATAGATTGAAAAGGGCTGTTTATGGACGACGTGACCCACCAACCACTCTGAGGGACCTACGCCGAATCGCCGTTTGGAGTGGGACAATCTGGACCAACAGTGCCTTGATGAACTTGTGGATAGTATGCCACGACGAATACAGGCTTGTATCAACACAAGAGGACGTGGTACTGACTATTAGAGGTACCGGTATGAACAGCAATCTGGACCTCCGCCTTTGATGGTCCCGCTGTATGGTGGTACAACATGCAATGTGTGGTTTTCGTGAGCAGTAAAAAGGGCGGAAATGATGTTTATGTTGATCTCTACTCCAATTTTCTGTACAGGTTCACTCTCGCAACCGAGGTGATGCAAAACGTTTTTTGATGTGTGTATATCAGTGCGAACGTTATAAATTTTTGCATAAATCGGAGAATACGTTCACAAGCCAAAGATACATTTTTATATTGTTTATGTCTTGTTGTCAGTCAGTTATAACTCTATAAGTAGCGCCTTGCTACAACAATATCCTTGACTCTATTTAAATTTTATCATAATAAACTATTTCGTTAATCTCAACGTATCAGAATTATATGGAATGACTTTTCATTTATAATTAATAACTTTTCCATAACACGCAAACTTGCTTCCCTGTCTGAAGATTATCTTTCTGTTCGTTGTAAGTCGTTCACTGAAAAATATTATTTCTTCTCTTTAATTTCTTTGAACTTTACTTTTACCAATATTCCAGTCTTTTACTTTACTGGATATATTCCAGATATTAGTATGCTTTCAAATAAGCCTTTGATTATTTTTTCTTGTAATGGTTTGGGAATAAAGGACAAGTCGGGCACTGACTTTTTCAGTTGGAAACTGTTTTCTTTATTTCCTGCAATTAAATCATCTACAGGTACAAGTCAGCGTTTTATTTTTCGAGTGCTGATTCTCTATTCAAAACCCCACTGAACGTAAATGTAATTAAAAAAATAATAAAACAAAATACCTGAGTGTCACCGTCACATTTCAGCTGTATGAAGGTTAAATAATCAGGTAACGCTCAACTAATTCAGGTGTTGACTTCCGCGACCCATTAATAATTAAAACTCAAAACACAGCACTCGATGATCTCTTTCAGAAAGAATTAGCGTGTTCTCTTTTAAATGGTTCTTGATTTGTCGTTTACGAACAAGGGAGTAAGCCATCGAATTCTCAATAAGCTTCCAACTGTTTTTCAAGAAATAACTATTGCGTAGAACGACCGTTCTCGTTAATATAGACTACACATTCAGTGCATTCAACGATATTTCCGGAAATTAATATATCACGACGCTCACGCTGAAGTCACACAATAGGTCCGAAACCATATGTCGCTAAGTCACTACTCCTTAGTGCTTGCGTACATCTATGCAACCACAATAATGCAATCCAACGCTACTATCCCTTAGTGCGTTCTTTAATTCTCAACCACAAAATAACTAAACGACTTCGCATGAACACCTCTCTTCACATGCACCATCCAACGAAAATCTCACGAAAATATTGAAACGCAGTTCGCCTACCATCAAGTGGCTATTAAGGAGCACAACGCACCATGAACCACAACAGGGAGAAACGAATCTCACCCTTCAATAAATCTGAGCTTTTCCTATACCTGGTGAGTCTGCACTCCACCAAAATCGGCAAAATAATCATTTTCTACCCCAGCTGGTAATCTTTTAAAAATATCTTTCTAAAAGACTTAGAACTGCTTTGAACATACTTGAGTTCTATACCCACTGCAGACTGACTCATCGTACGTGTGAGCCGATCTCATCACAGTCTCGAGATAATCTCTCTCGAGGCTCACTACTCGAACAATACTCGGTTACTGCTACTGAAATTTTAAAAGGAAAAGCCAAGAAACAATTCTCCGCCAGCAAACATATCACGCTAATTTCCCCTTTAACAATAAGCGTTTCTTCTTTGCAGTCGCCGCCAAACGTTCGTAGCGACGAGCTGCATCGTAGTTGTTATCCTTGCTGCACGCCGCGATTGAGCAATCGTCTGGGCGTTGCAGGCTCGCTGACTTGACAGGACACAGCTTTTCTCGAGCATCAGGTGTCATATATCTATAACACTTTTAACACACAAAAAAAGAAAACTATATAAACTACTTAATCTCTTTATTCTTCTAGCACATAATAATGCCGTGTGGCTAGGGCCTCCCGTCGGGTAGACCGTTCGCCTGGTGTAAGTCTTTCGAGTTGACGCCACTTCGGCGACTTGTGTGTCGATGTGGGTGAAATGATGATGATAAGGACAACACAACATCCAGTCGCTGAGCGGAGAAAATCTCCGACCCAGCCAGGAATCGAACCCAGGCCGTTAGGCATGGTATTCCATCGCGCTGGCCACTCAGCTACCAGGGGCGGACTTCTAGCACATAAAAATCGATAATAAGTTGAGGCGATACAAACAAGTGATGCGCTTTTTTCGGGCTTAAGACGGAATGGTGCATGACAAGTTCTTGGTAAAATGACATTTCATAAGGCTTCATCCCTATATGGTGTAAAGCACGTTGACAAGAGCTAAGCAAAAAGTTTACTTTTTCGAATAATTTACGTGTCGACTTCCTTGGAGTCTGGATCATTCGTGATCGAATATCCGCTATCACAGCAGCTGTACGAACAGACGAGGATCGATTCTTTTTTTGCGTTTGCAGCTGACCCTCTAGTATGCCACTTTGTCATCGAATCCTCTATCCTGCTCTTTGCTGGTATGGAAACGCCAGAAAACTTTTTTGCAAAAGTGTCCCGCGTTGCTGGTTCATCTTAGACAAGTAGTTGGATCTAGTTTCGTGAGCAATATCTCGTAAAAAGGGAGTCAATAACAGAATGGGCGATAAATAGGGGGACTGCTACATTTTCAGCACTTTCGCACTAGAAAAACTGCTGTGTTCATCCATAGTTAAGGCAACAAATTTTAAAAGTTCAAAAAAAAATTGTTCAAATGGCTCTGAGCACTATGGGACTTAACATCTATGGTCATCAGTCCCCTAGAACTACTTAAACCTAACTAACCTAAGGACATCACACACATCCATGACCGGGCAGGATTCGAACCTGTGACCGTAGCGGTCACGCGGTTCCAGACTGAAGCGCCTAGAATCGCACGGCCACACCGGCCGGCAATTTTAAAAGTATGTGCGACATTGTTTAAGGTGCAATGAGAAACAAACAGAACGGAAGTGTATCTTAAAAGCAGCTGCCTTAACAATATTGGAAGATATCAAGTCAGTGGGGTATGACAATTATTTTTTCCAATTTGTAATGTATTCTGTATTTCGGCTGATGAAACATTACTTCATAAACTCTATATCTCTATGGACCGCACTTCAGTGAAACAAAAGTGCTAATCAGAAAATTGAAAAGAAGCTGACATGTATATCTCCTGAACTCATTGCTGCCATTCGTCTTCAGTCATCCATATCTCTTTTTTCTACAGCCTACCTCTCTCGTCGTTACAGGAAGTTCCTATGAAAAAATCTGTTCAATTGACTTGCCGATTTGGGATTCAGTGTGACTTACCACGATGCTCAACACCTTGAACTATAAATTGTATCTGACACACTGAACATCTTGCCCCAAGTGTAAATTTATGTCCATGTGTATTTCGACACCAGGAATTTCGTTGTCTCGATAGCTGGCATAGTTTTCACAATAATGTACAAGGGACATCAAATGCATCACTCAAACATCGGCTCTCCTATCTGAAGAGACCCAAAGGCTTAAATCGTCTGGGAGCTATGGAACTTCATGTTTTTGAATAGAGAATCAGCTTTCCCTTACGGTAGATTAATGTTCTAGACTTGAAAACAGTGAGTCCCATTCCATTTGATATATTGACTTCTACCTTGCAAGATGTACTGTGGACGTGTGGTTAATGGTTCAAGTCAGTGTAACCATTCTATAAGGGCCAGCAATTCCTGAGTTCAAGAGGTTTATGCAGTCTACCAGTAACGTAATTAAGGCGGGAGAAGCGCAGTAGCTTTCGTACCAGTCATTAATTCGCTTCCAAGTAACTAAAACAGGGTATAGGAAAAATGACTTTACTATAAGAACAACGAGCAGCAAGGTGTCGCATTTATAACTACTCTATCTTCCACCAACATTATGAACACCACTGACGACATCACACAAATTAAACACTTTTCAGCCATTGTTTACAGGATTGTATTTCACAAAAAAACTCATAATTGCAAATAAATACTCAGTGAAATGAAAATAGCTCCACTATATAAACGCAAGTACAATGAAATTTTGTCTGTTCTCACAAAAGAACTGGACAGGGAATACTGGGTATGCATGGCCTATCTTTAAACTGAAGAATAAACAGCACTCGTGGTGAGTGGAAGTGGCCTTTCCCAGAAGAACGCTACAACCGCCGTACGCCTCCACTATCGCTATTCTTTCTTTAAGAGGATTTGTCTTGCTGAGGTATCTACTTCACACGTCTTAACCAAGTCTCAACGGCCCCTGTCCTGTCTATACAAAACATAGTTGCAACAGCTCTGAAGCAATAGACGACAACCGGCGGGCGACAATGAGCAGTCTAGTACTCAGGACCCGTTTCTCGAGCGCCACACTATATTCTAACTGACATAAAATCGTCAAAAACGTTCTAAAAATCATAAATATTTTCCATCCATGTGACTTTTTTTTAAAAAATGTATCGTTCATTGTCATCTGTTTTATGTAAAAGTTGTAAATATTGCGCACCAATTTCTTTAAAAAGCCGTCGTTAGCTGTGATCCGTTATTGTGCATTTTAAAACATCTTTTCAGTTGGTGTAATCTTTGAGTAAAGAGAGGATCTTCATCTGCCAGCCTGTCCCTTCGCGAGGAACTGAAATACAATAAAGAAAAAAAAATTAAATGAAATGTATTCGTAGTCGTGAATACGAACAACCATCAGCTGTACAAGGGAATGGCGACAATGGAAATCTGTGACGGAAACCGAGACGCGAACCAGGATTTCCCGCTTTACGCGGGCGGTCACCCAAACCAGTTTGGTTACACATGCACGACTCACTGTACTCGTATACACATTACGTAATTCCCCTACAGGAGAGGATATTTTAATTGAAAGCCGTTGCCTGGTATCGGCGGATAGGAGTATGAAACCGGAATTTGGATGCAATAATTACAGGTCTGTAGTTTGAAACTGATAAACAGTATTTTATGCAAAATAATCTCCAATGTATTTATGCATTTTTCCCACCTCTCCGGCAGGCTATGAATGCCACGCAAAAAAAAAAAAAAAAAAAAAAAAAACAGTTTCCCATTTGAAGCGAACCAGTTAGCGAGCCGTTATCGTACATTTTCATACAAATTGAAGCACTGTTCAGCGAGAGTATGTCCCAGTGATGCAAATAGATAATAACCGGAAGGAGCCAATGCTGGAGAATAAGCCGCATACCCTAGTATTTCCCAACTGAACGCTTCGATCGTTTCCCTGACTAGTTTTGCTGTGTGTGATGGGGCGTTATCATGGAGCAATATAACTTTGTGTTGTCTTTTTCCATACTCCCGTCGTTTTTCACGGGATGCTCGATTTAAATCGATCATTTGCTGTTGGTAGCGATCAGTGTTAACGGTTTCACCAGGTTTTAGCAGCTCATAATAACGACATCCTTCTGATCCCACCAAACACAGTGCATTTTCTTCTTTCCAAAGCGATTTGGTCTTGTAGTGGATGTCGATGGTTTGCCTGGATTCAGCCATGATTTACGACGCTTAGTATTCTGAAAATATATCCATTTTTCATCACCTGTCCTATTCGAAGGAGAAACGACTTTCTTTTCTTTCTGGCGAGCAGCATTTCACAAGTTGTCTTTCAATTTACTTGCTGTCTTTTATTAAGTTCATGCGAATCCCATTTTCCCACTTCTTGCACCCTTCTCATAGCTTTCAACACATTCAATTGTTCCGCTAGTTCCTGTTGAATTTCAGTAACATCTTCATCCAGCAGCGCCTGAAATTCGTTGCCTTCGAAATTTTTCGGTAGTTTCCAACGCTCGTCGTTTCTCATGTCAAAATCACCACTTTTAAATTTCTTGAACTACTCGAAACACTGTGTTTTCCCAAGAGCATGTTCGCCAAAAGCTTCGACAAGCATTCGATGCAATTCTGCAGCAGTTTTCTTCAAATGATAACAGAAAACCAACGCTGTCCGCAAATCGTAGTTCGTAGGCACAAACCTCGACATGTTTACGGATCCGAAACAGGTATCGATGTATGGAACTTGGGTTACTGTGTGCCGAAATTATTCGTCAGCCGCTACAGGAAGCAAATGGCGCTGCAGACGCGGTGTCACGGGCCTACACTGACGGATAGCACCTTCCATAGGGATATTTCGGTTTCATACTTCTACACCTGGTAAATAAGGTACTGCGGTGCATGCGTTGCATGCATGTCCAAAGGAGCCTTGCATCGTACTGCTTAACAATACAGGCACTGCAATAAAGTAAGAAAAAAAATTATTTCTTCCTCCACCCTGATGTGTGGAATACATCACGCTATATCCTTTACAGTTATGGTTCAAATGGCTCTGAGCACTATGGGACTTAACATCTATGGTCATCAATCCCCTAGAACTTAGAACTACTTAAACCTAACTAACCTAAGGACATCACACAACACCCAGTCATCACGAGGCAGAGAAAATCCCTGACCCCGCCAGGAATCGAACCCGGGAACCCGGGCGTGGGAAGCGAGAACGCTACCACACAACCACAAGCTGCGGACTTTACAGTTATTACTGCGCTGTTAGTAACTGAGGCGTGCAAGTTTTTTACACTTTTATATTACTGATTTTATATCTTGTTTATTTTTGAAGATGCTATAGCTTTTGTAGATCTCATGTTTTCACCAACAAATAGTTTAATAATGCCCAAGATGGCGAGGTCAGCTAATTGCTAAATTATCACGTGTTTATTTCAAAATAAAACAGCCTATACAGGAGAACGACTTTCCTCGAGAAATTCACCTGTGTATACGAATGAATCTACAGTGAATCGAAATTAATGGCTTTTTTATATACACTCCTGGAAATTGAAATAAGAACACCGTGAATTCATTGTCCCAGGAAGGGGAAACTTTATTGACACATTCCTGGGGTCAGATACATCACATGATCACACTGACAGAACCACAGGCACATAGACACAGGCAACAGAGCATGCACAATGTCGGCACTAGTACAGTGTATATCCACCTTTCGCAGCAATGCAGGCTGCTATTCTCCCATGGAGACGATCGTAGAGCTGCTGGATGTAGTCCTGTGGAACGGCTTGCCATGCCATTTCCACCTGGCGCCTCAGTTGGACCAGCGTTCGTGCTGGACGTGCAGACCGCGTGAGACGACGCTTCATCCAGTCCCAAACATGCTCAATGGGGGACAGATCCGGAGATCTTGCTGGCCAGGGTAGTTGACTTACACCTTCTAGAGCACGTCGGGTGGCACGGGATACATGCGGACGTGCATTGTCCTGTTGGAACAGCAAGTTCCCTTGCCGGTCTAGGAATGGTAGAACGATGGGTTCGATGACGGTTTGGATGTACCGTGCACTATTCAGTGTCCCCTCGACGATCACCAGTGGTGTACGGCCAGTGTAGGAGATCGCTCCCCACACCATGATGCCGGGTATTGGCCCTGTGTGCCTCGGTCGTATGCAGTCCTGATTGTGGCGCTCACCTGCACGGCGCCAAACACGCATACGACCATCATTGGCACCAAGGCAGAAGCGACTCTCATCGCTGAAGACGACACGTCTCCATTCGTCCCTCCATTCACGCCTGTCGCGACACCACTGGAGGCGGGCTGCACGATGTTGGGACGTGAGCGGAAGACGGCCTAACGGTGTGCGGGACCGTAGCCCAGCTTCATGGAGACGGTTGCGAATGGTCCTCCCCGATACCCCAGGAGCAACAGTGTCCCTAATTTGCTGGGAAGTGGCGGTGCGGTCCCCTACAGCACTGCGTAGGATCCTACGGTCTTGGCGTGCATCCGTGCGTCGCTGCGGTCCGGTCCCAGGTCGACGGGCACGTGCACCTTCCGCCGACCACTGGCGACAACATCGATGTACTGTGGAGACCTCACGCCCCACGTGTTGAGCAATTCGGCGGTACGTCCACCCGGCCTCCCGCATGCCCACTATACGCCCTCGCTCAAAGTCCGTCAACTGCACATACGGTTCACGTCCACACTGTCGCGGCATGCTACCAGTGTTAAAGACTGCGATGGAGCTCCGTATGCCACGGCAAACTGGCTGACACTGACGGCGGCGGTGCACAAATGCTGCGCAGCTAGCGCCATTCGACGGCCAACACCGCGGTTCCTGGTGTGTCCGCTGTGCCGTGCGTGTGATCATTGCTTGTACAGCCCTCTCGCAGTGTCCGGAGCAAGTATGGTGGGTCTGACACACCGGTGTCAATGTGTTCTTTTTTCCATTTCCAGGAGTGTATTTGTATATTTATTTATATCTCCTCAGTTATTCGGTATAGTTATATTCAGTATCCTAAATTTAGACCACTGGGTGAGATTCTAATTCTGAAAAGCTGTTCTCTCCTGATTCTAAGATCCATAAACGAAACTTATATCCTTTCAACCCACTGCTCAAATAGGCATTCTCTTCCCGGGTATACCAGCAGCTGTTCTGGAAATGGTCGTGCACTGTGGTCCTGAAAGACTAAGTGATGTTAACAAATAGCAAAATCTCAACATCTAAAATGCCGTACGTAGAAAAATGATGTTGGGACACTGTGTTTCGTGGGTTGCGCAATCGTTGCGTCAGAACTTTCTGTGAACTCGGCGGAGCCCCGGAGGTCACCGTCAGCCAGGGTCAAACGCGTTGTGTTATCTCCAGGAGCGCTACACAATACTGTGAACTTTTCCGATAGTTATTTCCTTATCGAGAAAAATTTGTTTTTTAATCTTCTCCAGTTAGTCTCAGTTTACAGATGATAACCTTTCACCCATTGCTTCCTCTTCGATATACTTCAGCATGCATACATTTACATGTGTTCACTTACTTGTTTGCTCATAGCTTCTTGTCTACTAAAAAAAGTAAACTGAAGGCCAGTTTATACAATTGTTACTGAGCAGATAAAACGGCTGCGCTGCTAACTGCACATCGCACTCTGCGATACACTGAGGTTGTAACGTCCCCTTTGAAAAATTAATGAATTACTGTGCTGATAAACCTCTTACACTATTTGATTTTCAAACAGCTGAGCAGAACTGAACGTACTCATACATTTCGCTCTTTACCTATTCTGATCAACACTAAACGGACACACAATATTTTTTAACGCAACGCAATCTGACTTTCAATAATCCCTATAAGATAACGGCCCTGACTAAATTAACCTATACGTTTCACAAATCACTTACCTCACAAAAATCTTCGTTATTCGAACTACTGCAATACAGCGAGCGCCACTACTGCCAGCTAAATAAAAGATTCTAACTACTGAAGGCACTAACTACAGATAAGCATAGTTAGCAAATGAAAGATTTTGATAGGGAACAAACAATGTATTTACCTTAATAGTGTTCAAAAGTCATTATATATATATATATATATATATATATATATATATATATATATATATATATATATATATATATATATATATATATATATATATATATATATAGCAGTTCATGACATCTCTTCTGACATCCCTTCTTACAAATGCACTGTTCCTGATGGACACCCGTCCAGATCATCCGCTCTCAAAAATCCGCCATCTCACTTCCCCACATCCACCACTGCTGGCGACTCACCTCCAACTGCGCAACGCTACGCGCTGTTCACATCCAGCTGCCCAACACTACAATAGCCAACAACAATGCAAACCAGCCACAGACTGCACACAGCACAGCCAGTGATTTTCATACAGAGAGCTACGTGGCGTTACCAATAAAAAAAACCTACACAGCCTACTTACAAGGTGACAAAAGTCGTGGGATAGCGAGATGCGCCGGCCGGGGTGGCCGAGCGGTTCTAGTCACTACAGTCTGGAACCGCGCGACCGCTACGGTCGCAGGTTCGAATCCTGCCTCGGGCATGGATGCGTGTGATGTCCTTAGGTTAGTTAGGTTTAAGTAGTTCTAAGTTCTAGGGGACTGATGACCTCAGAAGTTAAGTCCCATAGTGCTCAGAGCCATTTGAACCATTTGATAGCGATATGCACATTACAGATGCTGGTAGCATCCCGTACACAAGGTACAAAAAGGCAGTGCGTTGGCAGGGCTGTTGTCTGTACTCAGGTGATTAGTGTGAAAAGGTTTACAACCTGATTATCGACCCAAGACAGGAATTAAAAGACTTTGAACGCGGAATGGTAGTTGGAGCTAAACGAATGGGACATTCCGTTTCGAAAATCTTTAGGGAATTCAACATTCCGAGATCGAAAGTATAAAGAGAGTGCCGAGATACCACATTTCAGGCATTACCTCTCACAGGTAAAACGCAGTGGCCGACGGCCTCCACATAACGACCGAGAGCGGCGGAGTTATCAGTGCTAACAGACAAGCAACACTACGTGAAATAACCGCAGAAGCCGATGTGGGACGTACGGCGAATGCATGAGAGTGCCTGTGCTAAGGGCACGACATCGCCTGCAGTGCCTCTCCTGGGCTTTTGACCATTTCGGTTGGACCCTAGACGACTGGAAAACCGTGGCCTGGTCAGATGACTCCCGATATCAGTTGGTAATAGCTGATCGTAGTGTTCGACAGTGACGCAGTCTCCACGAAGCCATGGATCCAAGTTGCCAACATGGCACTGTGCAAGCTGGTGATGGCTCTATAATGGTGTGGGCCGTGTTTACATGGAATGGACTGGATCCTCTGGTCTAACTGAACCGATCATTGACTGGAAATGGCTACGTTCAGCTACTTGGAGTCCATTTGCAGCCATTTATGGACGTCATAGTCTCAACCAACGGTGGCATTTTTAAGGAGGACATTGAGATATGTCACTGGGCCGCGGTTGTTTGCGGCTGGTTTGAAGAACATTCTGGACAGTTCGAGCGAATCTTTTGGCCAACCAGATCACCCGACATGAATCCCATCGAACATTTACGGAATATAATCGAGAGATCAGTTCGCGCACCAAATCACGCACCGGCAACACTTTCGCAATTATGGGCGGTTTTAGAGGCAGTACGACTCAATATTTATCCACGAAACTTGAGTCCATTCTACGTCGAGTTGCTATACTATGGCGGGCGAAAGAGGGTCCGACACGGCATCACGAGGTATCCCATGGTTTTTATCATCTCAGCGTATTTGAAGTAACATCGTAATACAAATAAACAGCAATAAAGTTTACGTTGTAGTGTTACTAACAACAACAAGAAGTCAGATCTGTTCTAGCGAAATTTTCTAGTGCTTCCAGCTGCGTCAACTGGTTAAATTCTCACGAACTTTCAGCCTATTAGCCTACTCTTAGACTATTGTCAAATGACAAACTGATTGCCCTGTTGCAGCAGCTGTGCCGTTGATGTCCTCGTCGTTATACAGCCGTATTTTCGAATGTGACTTCAAAGGTGCTGAGTAAATATTCAGATAATGTTGACATTCGTATGCCGTGTACACCTCGCCACTTACAAACTCTCTATGACCAGGTCGTCATGATAAAATAAAATGGTGGACCATGCAATCAAAGTAAGAAAGGCTGTGGTCCTATTATTCTTCTTTCTTTCCTCTTTCTTCGTTTTGGTCATCTAAGGACCACGCACCAATTTCAATGCTCCCTTTTTTGTTGTTCTTTCTTTTTCCTCCAGTATTCTTTCATCTTTTCACTATGTATCCTTTTTCTCTCCTCGGACCATTTTGACCCTGTCTTCTTCTCCCTCTTGCCTTGGAATCCTTCCATTTTTAACACTTTCTTCTTGAAACTCACTCTTTGTGTTGCATCTTTTTCACTTATGTTGTTTATTTCTAAATCTTTCCTAACTTCTTGCATCCAACTGTTGTTGACTTCTTGTCCCAAAGATATTTAAAAACCTGTTTGGTTAACCTGTTACTGTTCGTTCTGTATAAGTGTCCAAAAAATAGCAGTTGCCTCTTTCGTAGTGTTTCATTTATGTTTTCTATGTTGCGATAAACTTCTTCATTGCTTCTTAATTTCCATACCTCTGTATTTTTTGCTGTTCCAAGTATTTTTCGAATGATTTTTCTTTCTAGGACTTCAAGTTTGTGTAATTTGTAGTTCAGTACTAAACATACACTTGCTTAAAGACATTCTGGTTTTACTACTGTGTTGTAGTGCTGTATCTTCAAATTTTTAGACAAACACCTTTTGTTGTAGTTGTTGTAGACATTCCTAGTTATTCCATAAGCTCTCTCCATTTTATATATACTTTCTTCTACAGAGAATTTTTCTAAGCGATTTTCTGCGATAATTTCCCCCAAAAATTTTTAATTTACCCACTTTATCTGGCCAATATCTGTTGCTAGGGATTCCGGAGCATTTTTATATTTGTCATAAATTTTGTTTTTTCTGCAGATATTCTTAAACCTGCTTTGTTGGCTATTTCTTCTAAGAGACTGATTTGTATTCCAGCATTTGACAGATTTTCAGAAAGAATGGCAAAATCATCCGCAAACGCTAAACAGTGAATTTCAGTACCTTGTTCCCAGTCTGATTGGTGATAGCTTCTCTTCTTTTAGTTTTTGTTTCCATTTTCTTACTATTTTCTCTAGTAAGCAGTTAAAGAGGAGTGGAGACAAGCCATCACCTTGCCTTACGCCTGTTTTTATGTTGAATGCCTTCGATATTTCACCCTGAAACTTTACTTTTGATTTGGTGTCTGTGAGCGTTCACGAATAAGGTTTGCTAATTTAGATTTTATTTCAAATTCTCTGATCACTTTATCTAGTGTTTCCCTATCAACTGAGTCAAATGCCTTTTTAAAATCTATAAATGTTACAACTACATGTTTGGAGTTTTTAACTCTGTGACGAATTATGGACTTTAGGTTGAAAATCTGTTCTGAGCAAAATGTGCCACTTCTAAATACACTCTGATATTCTTCCAATTATTATTATTATTATTCTCTTGTCAGAAACATACAGGAGCATGTACAAACATTTTACACAGCTATGATTTAATTACTTTTGACCAAAACTTGGCCACTTCCAGTACACTTTCTGTTGCTTGTTGAAAATGATCTTCTGTACAGGACACTGGGCACAATCGGCACCGAAGCATGTGCCGAACTGTCTGTTCTTCTCCACAATCACACCGAATCCCATTTGGATCAGTGCACCCCATCTTGCCAAGTTATCTTTTGGTCTTCCAACTCCGGATCTCAGTCTATTCAGGGACTTCCAAGTCGTCCATTTCCCGTCATGACCTGGAGGTAAAGCTTCAACAACTCTTTTCCAACCAGACGGAAGGTAGGTCGTAGCCCTCCATAGTTGCAACCTAGCTTTTTCAGGAGTGGTTCTAAGTTCCTTTGATGTCCTAAGGAAACTCTTCCTTGACTTCAGTCGTTGCGGATGCGGTTCGTGCCCACACAGAGAATGGGTGATTTCCTGTTCCACTGCCTTTCTTTCCCTGTTCGGAGCTATCTCTCTTCGAACAGGTGGTGGTGCTATTCCTTCGAGGTTGTAAAGCCATTCGTCTGGAGTGGATTTCAAGCAGCTGTTACAATTCTGCAGGCTTCCTTGACAGCTGCATCAACCTGTTTGGCATGAGTTGAACTGTACCACACTGGACAGGCATACTCTGTCGCGGAATAGCATGGTGCCATTGCATATGTTCGGATTGTTTCAGGCTGACTACCCCACTGTGATCCGGCCAGTTTCCGTAGGAGATTGTTCCTGATGGAAACTTTCGACTTGCATTTCATGCAGTGCTTTTTGAAAGTGAGAGATCTGTCAAGTGTCACTTCTAGATATTTTGGAGTCTAGTAGTGTTCCAGTTCGACCCCTGATCCTACCATTTTCAGCTTGCGAGTGGCTTCCTTGTTTCTCAAATGAAAAGCACACACTTGGGTCTTTGAAGGGTTTGGTTTAAGCTGGTTTGTGTTGTAGTATCTGGATAGATCTTCAAGGCCACTAGTGAGTTTGTTCTCCACTGATTCAAAATTTGTGCTCTGGGTGGCTAGAGCGAGGTCGCCAGCATATAAGAAGCTCCTGGTGTTTGGGGCTATAGGTTGGTCGTTCCTGAATTGGAGCCAAAACACCCCCTTGCGGGAGGCCATTCTTCTACAGTCTCCATCGACTACGCTGTCCTTGAATGTCGACGAAGAACCTGCGATTCTGCAGAAGGGAGGCGATGAGTCGAAATCTATGGTCAGATTGTAGATCTTGACTAGTAGTAGCTGGTGATTGACCGTATCACATGCCGCTGATAAGTCGAGAAATGCCACTCCTGTCACCTTCTGAGCTTCAAAGCCATCTTCTGTAACTGTGTGAGATTTATCAAGTGTCCAGTACAGCTTTTACCTGGACGAAATCCAGATTGCTGAGATATAAGTGAGGGGTCAGTTCCAGGTGACAGGCGATTTAAAATCAGTCTCTACAGTACAACTGGTCTAAAGTTCTTTGGATCATTTCCTTCTATGCCAGGTTTCAGCAAAGCAATCATTCGACTCTTCCGCCATATTTTTGGAATTTCCTTTCTGCTTACACAGTTATCGAAATGTTGGAGAATCCATTTCTTTGTAGTTAGGCCGAAGTGTTTGATTTGCTCGGTTCGAATATCATCCAAGCCAGCTGACTTGCCATTTTTACTTTGATTGATAGCCTTCTGTAGTTCTTCCATGCTCAATGATGATGTAAGGTCATTACTCTCCTCGTCATTACTCTCCTCTTCCTCTTCTCTTTTCAATTTCGGTTTTTGTGATTTGTGTGTTGGCTTGCCGTTCATCAGCAACTGATGTGCTATTTGATTGGCAGTGATATTATGATGTGTAAAAATCTAAGTTGGCTCATTGTTTAGGTGTCTCAGAAGTCTCCAAGCTATATGGCTGTCTCTTTCCGATTCAAGTTTTCTATGGTTTTTATCCACTTATTCCTTTTTTCCCCTTACAGAGGAAATGAGCTTGTTCCCTGCTTCCACAGCTGCTTCACTGAAAGTGTTTCACTCAAATAAGTAGCTGTATTCCGTTAGTAGGGTGGCTTGGTCTGAAGTAAGCCCGGGGATATAACATGTTCGACAGGCGCGAGGGATAGATATTCTCGAACATCTTTTCAGCCGCCGTGAAGGTGTCATAGCATTCGGGTATTGGTTCTATATAAGATACTTCGATGTCCAGCAATTCCCCAAATCTTAAACATTCAGCCTTCTTAACATTAAACCTCCTCCGAAAAGATACCTTCTGCGGTCTTATAGCAGCAAATAATTGACACATTATTGGTCTGTGCTGCGAGATGGGTATTGGGGAGCAGACAGATTTTACACATTGTTGGCTCATACTGCTGCTAACAAAAATTAGGTCAGCATTGTAAGCTCGCCTCCACCTGCCGCTGTTAAAAGATCCAGGCAGTTTTGCTTTATAGTTTAGAGTCAAGTGACTTGCTTCTGCCCATACTTGTACTGCCGTCCCATTCCCATTTTCATGATCATAGCCCCAAACGGTACTATGGCTGTTGAAATCGCCGAGCAAAATCTGCACATGTTTATTTAGAAAACTTGGTCGTTTGTTAACAATGAATTCAGCACCAGGTGGTTTATAAAGCGACGTAATGGTGCAATTAACTGTCTCTAGAGTTATAATTTCAATGCTGTTTTCCTCCATGAATGCTGTGGATAAAACTGGGTATCTGGATGAACAAAGATAGCACTTCAGTATTTATCATGTGATCTTTCGATGGCAAGACGCATTCCGTCTATTTTTGGTCTGTGCATGTCACAACTTCTATGTGTCTCCTGTATGCACAGTATATGGCATTGGTCCTATTAAAAACAACAACAGATGTTTTACCAAAAAACAATAACATACTGTATATAGACATTCGCTGTAAGGGTATATCCATGGAAGTTAATTTTAACTGTAAACCGAATTGGTTCAACTGGCTCTGAGTACTATGGTACTTAAAATCTGAGGTCATCAGTCCCCTAGAACTTAGAATTACTTAAACCTAACTAACCTAAGGACATCACACACATCCATGCCCAAGGCAGGATTCGAAACCGCGACCGTAGCGGTCGCGCGGTTCCAGACTGAAGCGCCTAGAACAGCTCGGCCACCCTGGCCGGCTGTAAACTGAATTACTGTAGCGTAATGATATTTGATGAGACCGAAAATGCAGTACTTTTTCGCATGTTTCATGGCTTGCAACGAAATTCGTTAAACGCAAACAGATCTTTCTATCCCCTCCATTTAGAGTTAACCATTATATGCTGTATTACAAGCATAAAATATCGACGGACCACTTGAAGAAGATTAGCTCGAACTGGATTGCAGCTGCACAGCACAAGAAACATTCTAAGCATTTAGAGACTACGTTGAATAGTGGACTTAATAAAGATATCCGTATTTCTTTATTCCAGGGAGCCTTATCATTCACGCTATTCAGTACCCATACAGGCGTAAGACACAGGAGTCAGTGATACCACTTCAGGCAGCAGCGGTATGCGTCCTTTGTCTAAAAGTGGCCGTATCCATTCCCGTCAATCTCCAGCGTGCGCCACGTGTTTACGTGGTGGAGCATGATCATGCGCGTGAAATGACATTCGCGTGAAATGACGGCTAAAACGACGCGACGGGAGGTATACCTCAGCAATCTCGTTTTAAATGCTCCATAAACGTGACGCAGTTTAAGAGCTATACGAGAATGGCAGCGCTCGAGAACAGTAAACCTCTTCCAACGTCCACACGTGCTGAGAGGCAATAAAATCTTGCACTGTAACAACGCCATGTAATAGCTTCTGTTACTGTAATAAAGAATTCCTTTTTGTCTCCTAGCCGTAACACTTTCCTCAGTTTTAATTTCTGGAAAAAAATATGTAGTTCTTTACACAATACGGCAGAACAGCAGGGAAAAAATGCCTTTCTTTCGCTCTTGGTACTCTGCAGTAACAACCGAACTTATGAAGAAGAGCCGTTTTTGTCGATACCATTTTGTTACGCGTTAAAAGAAGTCGTCAAACGTAACCGATGAGAATATAACGTCTGTATTCGCAATCCGTGGAGTAAGTCCATTTGCAAGCATGGCTGTGTAATCGTGTCTCGAGAGTTTGAAATTAGGCATTTCCTTAGGAAACAGTAAAATTCCTTGTAGATAAACATTTAATGACGAGAAAGAGAAACAGTTTCTGCAAAGTGTCTTCAGAATGACTGCAATTTATCTTGACTCAAATTTTACTCGGCTTCACGAAATCTGCACAAGTAACAAGCGAATGGAGTAACAAGTGAAGGTGTGTTTCACATAAAGTATTGCAATGTGGACGTCTTGGGTGCAGCAGTGGAACAGAAAGCAAAGAACTACTTACTGACACTAGAACAGGCTGATTGACGCTCGGCTCTTAGCCCAGAGAAAAACGCCTGAAGTCAATTTTCAACATTCCAGTGGTTGGCCTAAATAAAACGAGATAAATGTCAGAATGGCGTCTTTAAATAGTCCACGAGAGCTTGCTTCGTCTGTTCTCTTCTGAAATGACGAGTTGGCCCGTGTAAGCACAAAACGAAAGCGTTCTAAATAAATGCTTTATAAGAAAAATGATTGTGCAATTCATGTACTACGAATATAAGATCAGCCTGGGTTTGTAGATCCTTTTTGTTCCCTGATGTGAGGGCTGCAAATGGAAATTGGATTACCAACGGTTCATTAAATAAATTTTTAAGTAAATTACCTTTAATGCTTTTTAACGCCTTGATCTGTGTTTTACGTATGACATATTGCCAGTTAGTTATATAAGGCAGTTTCCCTGTCTTGCATTTTTAACTTCATTCCCATGTTATTTTTTATAGTTTTAAAATTATTTGGACATAAGGACAGTCTTCTTTGATTTTATTCTTGAATTATTGCCACTTAGGTAGGATTTGCCCCATACATACGGCATATCATCAGTTGACGATATAATACTGCATCCCTGCCTTGTAATTTTAACTTCATGCTATCATTATCTCTGTAATTTTAAGATTCACTTGGATGTAGAGATAAGCTTCTATACGATTTCTGATCTAAAAATCTTTCGGCTGGACTACAACCTGGCTGTCTCGCAATGATGTTTTTAAACTACGTAATGTCATTATCTTCGTATTTATGAATTCATGTCATTATCTTCGTATTTATGAATGCATGTCATTGTATGACTACAGCTAATGTTGCTTTCCAATGGATGTTGACCACTTTTTTTCACATTTTGAACGATATGTTATCAGATAAGCATTAACATATTTTGTACTGCACTGTTAAATTGATTTGTCAAATGTTCACTTTTACTATTAGATCCTGCTCCACATTATATTATTTGGTTATCTTTTATACAGTGTTTTTATATCCTACTCGGCTGTACAAAAATTTCTTAGGCTACTTTCGCTCCATTTGTTTACAGATCTGACGATGGTTCTAGATAGCAATCAAAAATAGTTATCTCCCTTAATTTTAATAGGAAATTTGCGGCCTAGGCACTAAAAGTTCTTTTACGTTAAAAAATTTTTGTTTAATAAACCACATTAAGACGACCGTCTCCTCGCTAACTATGTCAGGCTTCTCTATCAACGGTTAATTTTGATAGCTTTCAATATCTGTCGCTGACAGGCACTTGACCTTTCAAGTAAATATTTGTATCATTTCACGACTTCGGCCTTGCGCTTAAGACTTGCTCGTTCCCGCAAAGTGTGTCTTTTTTTCATAGAAGGGAGTGGTGCACTACTTCTCGAAAGTTTATAAGTTTATTCAAGAGAAAACAGACACGCAGAAGCATTACCACTACATCGATCATACAGCATAATCAGCGAAGACCAAAAAATGGCGATTATGGGAAAAAATTCGCGCAGTCGTAAATTTTTGTGTAGTGGCAGGTGGGGAGAGTCATGAACAACATATTAAAAGTCCTGACCTGTACGGTATGAGCATCGGGGAGGGGGGGGGGGGTTTAAGGTCACTTTTTTACGTTTTTCATGAATAACTCGAAAACTGTGGCTTCTGGCGAAAATGTTTCCCAGTAAAAAATTAAAGGTCCTATTCATTTTGTCTCTAGGTCCAATAGTTTCGTGTTACAAGGGGTGGAGAAACACCAAGTTTATGAAAACGATGTTTTAATGGTATAAAATTAATGTTTATTGTTAAATGAAGTTGATTAAGTCCAGATATTAAATAGCTATAACTCATTTACGAACAGTAGTACAGTAATGAGGGATAAATTTTGTTCTGAGGATGTGACAGGTGGCAGTGGGTGAGTGTGAGGTTTGGGGAGGTGGGTGGTGGAACGTAGAAGACGATGGAAGGCATGACCCGGAACAATGTCAAGCACTTCCCTTATTTGCACGTCTGCAAAACGAAGAGCGAGTTAGTGAGTCCTACCCCATTATGTCGCAATAAGCGACTACAGGGCGTCCCACCACGTTATACCTACCGTTCCACAGCGCACCTCGTAACTTACTTGTGACCCAGTACACAGACAAACCTGTAGATTATTGATATTTCACAAAATGTGTTGTGCGACGTCACGTGTTAGAAGTGTTTATTTTCCGCAAATGCGTTAACACCAAATGGAATACAGATATTAGTTACTAATAGAATTACACGCACGAACAGAATCTATGTACATCTCTGCACACCATCTTGCACCGGTAGACGGGAACTGATTGCTGGATACACACGGTGCGTTTCTTGCGCTTTTTCTCTGGGAAAGGCCTCTTCCCCCACAATGAGAAATGCTCGCTCTTCAATTTACACACAGCATTTTCTGCCCGGTTATGTTATGTGAGTAGACAAAACAACTTTGCTGTTGGGTAAGGTCAGTGGTTCCCTCTATGTTTATAAAGTATGTTTGTACCTCACACTTTTTGTTTATTCTGTTATTTAATGGTTGAGATAGGTCCACAAATAAAAGTTTCATATAATAATTACTTCATCACTTGTTGCAGTTTATGTGATGGAGCGTTATTGAAATATGCTCCTATAAACAATGGCGGAGAAGTGTTTGATCTGCGAGTGTGATGTTGCCAGTGGCCTATGCAATGTTGGTGGGAAAGGAATACGTGGATTGCTAACTGCCAGTTATTTGAGAAAATATGGGAAAGCTGAAGGTTCCAGAAACAAAACACGCGATGTTGTTCATGCATCTTGCAGGAAAGAGTACAGTAGAGGTGATTCAGTTAAAAGATTTTTAGAGGAACTGCCTTCAACATCAGCTGGAGTCAAATGATTGCGTTCAGCTGAAGCGATACATGAAAAAAATGGTTCAAATGGCTCTAAGCACTATGGGACTTAACATAGGAGGTCATCAGTCCCCTAGAACTTAGAACTACTTAAACCTAACTAACCTAAGGACATCATACACATCCATGCCCGAGGCAGGATTCGAACCTGCGACCGTAGCGGTCGCGCGCTGCCAGACTGTAGCGCCTAGAAACGCACGGCCACTCCGGCCGGCAAGCGATACATGATTTCAAAACTAATTGTCTGTTTTGTGCAGAAGCAATTGATGGTGAATTTTTTGATAAACAGAAGAAAAATCCCAAAACATGGCGGCAAAAGGTTTAAAGTGTTCGATCCCGATAATACAATTTTAGTTCGTGGACAGGAGAGGAAGAATGAATGGAGGGATACCAATCAAAGACGTATCTGTTCCGTTAGCAATCTACACACTGCAGATGCAAGGTATCACGAGGATTGCTACAAAAGGTACTTCATAGGTTCAGCGCCTAAATCTGGACAGAGTGGACGCCCTGAGAATGAAGAAATTAATGCATTAATGGAGGAAATATTCTATTACATAGAGGAGAATGATGACCGCCGGTCCACCCTAGACGAGTTGTTGGAGCAAGTTTCTGGAACATTACCTCATATAAAGACAGTCAAGGACAGACTGAGAGAAAAGTACGGGCACACTATTGTTTTTAGCACATCCGCACCAGAAAAACTGTCCTGTGCTTTCGTAGTTCAGGAGAACAAATTTTAAGTCATACATGATATTCTTCAAAGTACGAAGATGAACAAGCACAATGTGGAAGAACTGCCACTATAAACTTAGATGTTCAGTCAATGGTGAATGATATTTCTGTTTTTCCACCCTGTGACAAATGCTGTAGTGAAGCTGAGGAAATGGTACCGCGTACACTCCATGTCTTCATGGGCTTCATATCGGCGAAAAAAAAAAAGGATAAAACAGAAAATTAAAAGCAAGCTGACGTCTATATCCTATGCTCTCGTTGCTGCCATTCAGCCTCGATCATTCATATCACTTATACTATATGCTGTCACAATCTTCATTCACAGGAAGTGTGGAACAAAAATTTTGATCAATCTACTTGCTGGTTTGGGATTCAATGGAACATATTATCAAACACAACAGCTGGAGCTATCAGCTGTCTGCCACACTGAAAGTCCTGTCCCAAATGGAGCATTTTGTCAGTATGTATTCGACAACGTCGATTTCAATGTCTCCGCTATCGACGGCTGGAATACTTTCCACAAAATGGGGGGCATCAAGCATCAAATGCATCACCTCACCGTCAGCTCCCCCACCATCTGAAGAGGTCCAGAAGATTAAATCGGCTCCCTCTGTCACAGAAGTAGGCAAACTGGGTGTCATGGAACTTCAAATATTTGAACGCCAGAGAAGCAAAGCATTACAGCACATTACTGTCCTTGACTTGAACATAATTAATCCCAGTCCATCTGACATATGCCAGATATGCTGTGGATGATGTGGTGTTTTTTTTTTCTTTAAAAAAGTATTTATATTGTGATTAAATAATTATTCTCTTGTGAGGATTCAGAAGCCTGTTGTGAGTTTTGCACCACTTCTTGGCGGGAAGAGCAAAGACTGTATGTGGTAGTTCATATGTCACCTGAAACCGATTGCAGAATGCGTAGCGTTCTCAAGATCAAGAACAGAGTTCGCATTGCCACTTAATTTATTTGTGTCGTGATCATGTTCGACCACGACCGGATATGAGACATAGGAACTACGAACAGAGAACCCCAAGGGACCAGACAGAGCTGGAAATTTTCTTTGCTATACTACACCACACGTTAAAATAAATTGGATTTACATCACAAACAAGGTAAATGGCGTTGCGCCTTCTGCCTTAACTACGACGTTTGCCTTCATGCGGTCGGTCCCTGGTAGCTGTATGAAAACCATAAAAACACCGTTATTTCTGTTGCCATTAATAGGAGATGTATAGCACAGAAATACTTTAAGTAATAAGCAGGCACTACAGCATTTGAGAGCACAATATCCAATTTAATTACCTTTGTCAGTATTGCTAACAACAGGCTCCGTACAGCTTTAATGTTGTATCTTCGATATTGCATCTTAGATGCACACAAAAATTCTTACATAGCACTGAACAATAGTATTACTTTATAATAACTAATTAGTGATTGTGGACCGCGCCACATACACGTCCGCCGTCTTTAAAAACATATCAGGACTGTGGTAACAGAAGAGGATTACAATTCTTCAGCTGTCAAAAAATAAGAAACACAAAATATCGCTATCGATACAGTTCATGAACAATTCGTATTCTACGCCGTGGCGCGTAAGATATTCTTTGAAATGTCAGGTGGTCGCTGCTCAGCGACGATCTGAGAAATGTTTCCACACATTGTATGGCTTTTATGACACTGCACTGTTAGATTATCGAACATAAGTTTATTTAAGCTATCGAAACACATAATAATATTACAATGTGTCGTAAATGGGTTCATTCTGTGCAGACCACTCCACAAGTATCAGCAGTTCCTGAGTGGAAGGGATTTAGGCAGTAACACAATAAGTGGTGAAAGAAGTGCAATAAATTAATTCACCACCAAATTACTCCAATACAGTGTACACAGCTCTGCTAATGCTAGCCAGCAGCAAGGTGCCGCAATTTGCTTCTTTAGTTTCAATCAACCACTGTACATAAAGACATGAGAAATCCAGTCTGGGATAATATCCGTGAGATTGGGATGATTTCATAGAAACATGTCGTTCGTAGGGTGCTTCGGTCATAAAATGGCAGGGGCTGGACTGAAAGAAGTGTTAAGCTCTGTTTATGCCGCAATTTCTGTTGGAAAGATGTTAACTGCACAGGCTTACAGTACAGGTATTAGAGGACGCTTACTTGTTCAAGCCGTTTTAGCTCGAATAATTCTGAAAGATGCCAGTGCCTCAGGTGAAGAAAAGAAGAGTGTTATCAGCATTTTGAGCAATAAAGAAGATCTTACTGTACAAAAAATTGAGGGAGATGATTGTTTGGCATCAATTTTAAATGAATTTAAGAATGAGCTGGCTCATTTAAAGGAGAATGGACCTACTGTTGCTTTGTGGATGCAGTATATTAATATGGTTTCATTAATTAAGAAGTTCATAGATTTTGAACGTTGTGGTGATTGGAATGGCTATTTGCCATGTGTTTAGAAAATGATACCTTTCTTCCATGCAAGTGGTCATTTTCAGTATACAAAATGTGCCCGTCCTTACATGCAACATATGATAGCATTAAAAACTAGCCGGCCAGATGTGTTCAAGGATTTTGCAGCTAAAGGTTATTTCACCATAAATAGAAATGTATCTTCTTGGTCAGGTGTTTGGTCAGCCATGACCAAAGAACAGACCCTAATGCACCCCATTGAAAGCTCAGGTGGTTTGACACGAGGAATAGGCATGACTAACTTCGTTCTCGCAAAGTGAGTTGGAAGATCTCCTGGAGCAACCGCCTTTTGCTCATCATTAGAGGAGTTTACGGGAGTGTCATTTTTAGGTGGGAACCAGCATGTTGACCTCCGAATGTTACGGAAAGACCGGGGAAAGTTCTATGAGTGGTTCAACGACCATCCTCCTTTTTCAAAAATGAATTCACTAATGTCTCTCTCGGTAGCGTTCTCGCTTCCCACGCCCGGGTTCCCGAGTTCGATTCCCGGCGGGGTCAGGGATTTTCTCTGCCTCGTGATGGCTGGGTGTTGTGTGGTGTCCTTAGGTTAGTTAGGTTTAAGTAGTTCTAAGTTCTAGGGGACTGATGACCATAGATGATAAGTCCCATAGTGCTCAGAGCCATTTGAACCATTTGAAATGTCTCTCTCGACAGAGATAATCGGAATCTCAACAATAAATATTTACCAAGCACTAGAAATTGGTACCAGAACCACGCAGAGTTATATTGGTTGTAATTTTGGTGACATAAAACAGTCTAAGAAGAATGTGCTTATCCCGTTGGCAAGTATGAACCATACCGTAAATGTGAACGGTGAGACAGTGACTCTGGACTCTCCGACAATTTTCCAAAGAACAACCATTGCAAAAAAGAGTGATGAAGATGTTGCAAATCTTAAAACAAATGGCTCAAATGGCTGTGAGCACTATGGGACTTAACTTCTGAGGTCATCAGTCCCCTAGAACTTTGAACTGCTTAAACCTAAGTAACCTAAGGACAGCACACACACCCATGCCCTAGGCAGGATTCGAACCTGCGATCGTAGCGGTCGCGCGGTTCCAGACTGTAGCGCCTAGAACCGCACGGCTAACACGCCCAGCTCATAAAACATTATCACAGAAATTGTACTGTGGTATTTGATGGTTATAGTGATGTCAACAGTACAAAACGAGCAGAAGTGTTGTCACAAAAACTTCAGTTGACATCAATTTTAATGAATGCATGACAGTCACTGTTCTACAGGAGCATTTTCTCACAAACGAAAAGAACAAAACCAGGCATATAGCCTTTAGTAACAACATGAAAGCAAAGGGAATAGAAACAATGGTTATTACAGGCGATGCTGAAGGTACGATAGTGAGATGAGCACCGCGTAAAGCTACCCTGCACCGAACTGTCACGATAATTGGAGAAGATCTTGACTTAATTCTTTTACTGACATATACTTTACTAACATATACTTCATTAAACCTGGCAAGTTGTTGTTGTTGTGGTCTTCAGTCCTGAGACTGGTTTGATGCAGCTCTCCATGCTACTCTATCCTGTGCAAGCTTCTTCACCTCCAGTACCTACTGCAGCCTACATCCTTCTGAATCTGCTTAGTGTATTCATCTCTTGGTCTCCCTCTACGATTTTTACCCTCCACGCTGCCCTCCAGTGCTAAATTTGTGATCCCTTCATGCCTCAGAACATGTCCTACCAACCAGCCCTTCTTCTTGTCAATTTGTGGCACTAACTCCTCTTCTCCCCAATTCTATTCAATACCTCCTCATTAGTTATGTGATCTACCCATCTAATCTTCAGCATTCTTCTGTAGCACCACATTTCAAAAGCTTCTATTCTCTTCTTGTCCAAACTATTTATCGTCCATGTTTCACTTCCATGCATGGCTAAACTCCATACAAATACTTTCAGAAACGACTTCCTGACACTTAAATCTATATTCGATGTTAACAAATTTCTCTTCTTCAGAAACGCTTTTCTTGCCATTGCCAGTCTACATTTTATATCCTCTCTACTTCGACCATCATCAGTTATTTTGCTCCCCAAATACATCTCCTCACTAGATGGTAGAGTTTTCTCAGGACTGGCTCTCCCAAGACTGTCAGTAGTTCTAATGGAATGTTGTCTACTCCCGGCGCCTTGTTTCGACTTAGGTCTTCCAGTGCTCTGTCAAACTCTTCACGCAGTATCATATCTCCCATTTTATCTTCATCTACATCCTCTTCCATTTCCATAATATTGTCCTGAAGAACATCGCCCCTGTATAGACCCTCTATATATTCCTTCCACCTTTCTGCTTTCGCATCTTTGCTTAGAACTGGGTTTCCATCTGAGCTCTTGACATTCATGCAAGTGGTTCTCTTTTCTCCAAAGGTCTCTTTAATTTTCCTGTAGGCAGTATCTGTCTTACCTCTAGTGAGATAAGCCTCTACATCCTTACATTTGTCCTCTAGCCATCCCTGCTTAGCCATTTTGCACTTCCTGTCGATCTCGTTTTTGAGACGTTTGTATTCCTTTTTGCCTGCTTCACTTACTGCATTTTTGTATTTTCCCCTTTCATCAATTAAATTCAGTATTTCTTCTGTTACCCAAGGATTTCTACTAGCCCTCGCCTTTTTACCTACTTGATCCTCTGTTGCCTTCAGTATTTCACTCCTCAAAGCTACCCATTCTTCTTCTACTGTATTTCTTTCCCCCATTCCTGTCAATTTTTCCCTTACGCTCTCCCTGAAACTCTGTACAGCCTCTGGTTCTTTCAGTTTATCCATGTCCTATCTCCTTAAATTCCCACCTTTTTGCAGTTTCTTCAGTTTTAATCTACAGTTCATAACCAATAGATTGTGGTCAGAGTCCACATCTGCCCCTGGAAATGTCTTACTATTTAAAACCTGGTTCCTAAATCTCTGTCTTACCATTACATAATCTATTATTATATAATCTATCTGAATCCAAATTGTTTTCAACAAATAAACTCCAGCAACTTCCTTTTGCTGAAACCATCCTCCACTCCATGCCTTTAGCGGGCGTGACACAACCTCCGCCATTTACAACAAAAGCAAAGGGGAGATGGTTAAGCTGTTCAAAAAGATCCCGAGGCAAATGCGACATCTTCAATAACCCCTCGACACTAGCAGAGGGCCGGCCGCGGTGGCCGTGCGGTTCTAGGCGCTTCAGTCCGGAACCGTGAGATTGCTACGGTCCATGTTCGAATCCTGCCTCGGGCATGGATGTGTGTGATGTCCTTAGGTTAGTTAGATTTAAGTAGTTCTAAGTTCTAGGGGACTGATGACCTCAGATGTTAAGTCCCATAGTGCTCAGAGCCATTTGATTTGAACTAGCAGAGGATGTCGCACAGGCTGGCGAGAAGATATTTCAATAAATTTATCAAGCGAATGAATATCACCAAGATTTAAATAAGCTCCGATGTGATGCATTCATAAAGGCATCAACGAAGCCAAAACCATACCTTGCCTCACTATCACGAACCATAGGAGCTGCACACCAGAGATTATTTACAGGTAAATTAATTTTATTAACTGTCTGTTTTTATATAATTATTTTTGCAGTACCATTTCTTATTACTGACTGATGTTTGGTTACTTACTTACAGATACAACAATGGCTCAATAACCTCCTACTGCCGACTGAGTGGGAATGGCAGCGCTCCATCCATTGACTACCAATGACCCAGTAGCACCTGAAGCTATGCTGAAAAACATCTTTGGCCGATGTTCTGCTGGGTGTATAGATCATCATTCAATGTAAATGCGTCAGACAGGAGTGTTACAGAAAAATGTTGAACGAGTAAACGCTTGCAAAAAATTAAATATCCATCGTATATCTGCTTTGAGAAATCCAGAATGTGTTTTAAATAGTGCAGGTGATGATAGCTTGCTGAGTGTCAGCTGCAGTCAAATTCTCTAGGGGTAGTGTTTTCTAGGGGTAATGTTGCCATAAAAAATCGTTTGTACATGTCTGCTATCCAAACACTTTATATCCGAACCAGTTATCAAGATTACGGACATTCAGAACTCTTTCGGGGAACGCATTCAGTTTAGGTACCACATTCACCTCAACATTTCAACAACAGCATCGACCTCAACATTTCGACAACAGCATCGCCTACCTACGAAACTTCCAGCATTGTTTGGCTGTCAGTGGCTAACAGTTATAATATTTGGTAAATGAAAGTCTCCAACCGTCTGGGATGTGGGTACTAAGGGTTACATCCTAATATCGTTTCCAGGCATAGTGCAGCAACTCGACATAGCAAAGACTCAACAAGCCCTTGGAAGTCTCCTGCACAAATATTGAGCCATACTGCTTTTATAACCGTCCATAATTTGAAAGTGTTGCCGGTGCATGATTTTGTGCACGAAATGACCTTTGGTTCATGTCCCATAAATGTTCGATGTGATTCATGTTGGGTAATCTGGGTGGCCAAACCATTTGCTCGAACTGTCCAGAAAGTTTTTCAAACCAGTCATAGAACAACTGTGTGGCCCGGTGGCTTGTTGGTAACATTGTAAGGTGGCAGAATAAATGACATTAAATATGTCATTTCAACTTACACAGTTGTCTTCAATCCTAGAATAAGTAAACCAGAAATATTGCACCTTTCATTGAGTCGATGAATGGTTGAAAACAGTCTCCAAGTCTTCAATTGTATCAGAAGACACATGTAAACACAGCCCACAGCCACCAGCTTTGAGCTTGGGTCCATGGCTACGTGCGGTCAGCGCCACACTCGAAACCTACCATTGCGGCGGCGCTGTTTCTTCTGTCTATTTACCTGCACTTACCTGTGAACCCGTTGCAGCAGATAGCTGGCAGGAAAACCGAGCAGAAACCTACCGTGCTGCAGCTCACACCAGGCTACATATAACGTAACTATTCTAATAATCGGTAAAAGGTCTCAATTTTGAATGAAAGGTGGAAATACTGGCAAAACATCGGTATATTCTGAAGTCGAGAATTACAAGTTCACTGCCAAGCCCGTGCTAATCCTAACACAGTCATGCACAAACTCTTTCACTCACATTAGCAAGTTTAGGGTAACGTATTTCCCGAAATCTGAACAGCTACTAAGCACGGATTGTGCATAAATGAAAATGCTCACCACACTATTACATTTATCGGTGTCAAATGCACTCAAGTTTTTAGTCACCCATCTGCTCAATATGCGATGCGGAATTACTGTCTTTTCTTGTACTCAAAATTACTTTAAAAAATCCATACTTTCTAAAAAAAAAAACTCCGGAATAAACATGCATTCACTTTAAAGCACTTTTGAGGCATGTAGCACAACTAAAACCAGCAAATTATAACATCCTTCGGAGCTCATACTGCACACAACCTTACCATTAAAAGGCAGAGCTCCGACTACTTAGACTGCTATTGCTGTTGTTTTTGTTGTGGTCTTCAGTCCTGAGACTGGTTTGATGCAGCTCTCCATGCTACGCTATCCTGTGCAAGCTTCTCCATCTCCCAGTACCTACTGCTACCTACATCCTTCTGAATCTGCTTAGTGTATTCATCTCTTGGTCTCCCTCCACACTGCCCTCCAATACTAAATTGGTGATCACTTGATGCCTCAGAACATGTCCTACCAACCAATCCCTTCTTCTGGTCAAGTTGTGCCACAAACTCCTCCCCAATTCGATTCAATACGTCCTCATTAGTTATGTGACCTACCCATCTAATCTTCAGCATTCTCCTATAGCACCACATTTCGAAAGCTTCTATTCTCTTCTTGTCCAAACCATTTGTCGTCCATGTTTCACTTCCATACATGGATACACTCCATACAAATACTTTCAGAAACGACTTCCTGACACGTAAATCTATACTCGATGTTAACAAATTTCTCTTCTTCAGAAACGCTTTCCTTGCCATTGCCAGTCTACATTTTATATCCTCTCTACTTCGACCATAATCAGTTATTTTGCTCCCCAAATAGTAAAACTCCTTTACTACTTTAACTGTCTCATTTCCTAATCTAATTCCCTCAGCATCACCCGACTTAATGGACTACATTGCATTATCCTCGTTTTGCTTTTGTTGATGTTCATCTTATATCCTCCTTTCAAGACACTATCCATTCCGTTCAACTGCTCTTCCAAGTCCTTTGCTGTCTCTGACAGAATTACAATGTCATCGGCGAACATCAAGTTTTTATTTCTTCTCCATGGATTTTAATTCCTACTCCGAATTTTTCATTTGTTTCCTTCACTGCTTGCTCAATATACAGATTGACTAACATTGAGTATAGGCTACAACCCTGTCTCACTCCCTTCACAACCACTGCGTCCCTTTCATGCCCCTCGACTCTTATAACTGCCATCTGGTTTCTGTACAAATTGTAAATAGCTTTTCGCTCCCTGTATTTTACCCCTTCCACCTTCAGAATTTGAAAGAGATTATACCAGTCAACATTGTCAAAAGCTTTCTCTAAGTCTACAAATGCTAGAAACGTAGGTTTGCCTTTCCTTAATATAGCTTCTAAGATAAGTCGTAGGGTCAGTATTGTCTCACGTTTTCCGATATTTCTACGGAATCCAAACTGATCTTCCCCGAGGTCGGCATCGACTAGTTTTTCCATTCGTCTGTAAAGAATTCGCGTTAGTATTTTGCAGCCGTGACTTATTAAACTGATAGATCGGTAGTTTTCACATCTGTCAACACCTGCTTTCTTTGGGATTGGAATTATTACATTCTTCTTGAAGTCTGAGGGTATTTGGCCTGTCTCATACATCTTGCTCACCAGATGGTATAGTTTTGTCAGGACTGGCTCTCCCAAGGCTGTCAGTAGTTCTAATGGAATGTTGTCTACTCCCAGGGCCTTGTTTCGACTTAGGTCTTTCAGTGCTCTGTCAAACTCTTCACGCAGTATCATATCTCCCATTTCATCTTCATCTACATCCTCTTCTATTTCCATAATATTGTCCTCAAGTACATCGCCCTTGTATAGACCCTCTATATACTCCTTCCACCTTTCTGCTTTCCCTTCTTTGCTTAGAACTGGGTTGATATTCATACAAGTGGTTGTCCTTTCTCCAAAGGTCTCTTTAATTTTCCTGTAGGCAGTATCTATCTTACCTCTAGTGAGATAAGCCTCTACATCCTTATATTTGTCCTCTAGCCATCCCTGCTTAGCCATTTTGCACTTCCTGTCGATCTCATTTTTGAGATGTTTGTATTCCTTTTTGCCTTCTTCATTTACTGCATTTTTATATTTTCTCCTTTCATCAATTAAATTCAATATTTCTTCTGTTATCCAAGGATTTCTACTAGCCCTCGTCCTTTTACCTACTTGATCCTCTGCTGCCTTCACTACTTCATCCCTCAAAGCTACCCATTCTTCTTCTATTATTTTTCTCTCCCCCATTCTTGTCAATTGTTCCCTTATGCTCTCCCTGAAACTCTGTACAATCTCAGGTTCTTTCAGTTTATCCAGGTCCCATCTCCTTAAATTCCCACCTTTTTGTAGTTTCTTCAGTTTCAATCTATAGTTCATAACCAATAGATTGTGGTCAGAGTTCACATCTGCCCCTGGAAATGTCTTACAATTTAAAGCCTGGTTCCTAAATCTCTGTCTTACCATTATATAATATATCTGAAACCTGTCAGTATCTCCAGGCTTCTTCCATGTATACAATCTTCTTTTATGATTCTTGAACCAAGTGTTAGCTATGATTAAGTTGGGTTCTGTGCAAAATTCTACCAGGCGGCTTCCTCTTTCGTTTCTTAGTCCCAATCCATATTCACCTACTACGTTTCCTTCTCTCCCTTTTCTTACTGACGAATTCCAGTCACCCAAGACTATTAAATTTTCGTTTCCCTTAACTATCTGAATAATTTCTTTCATTTCATCATACATTTCTTCAATTTCTTCGTCATCTGCAGAGCTAGTTGGCATATAAACTTGTACTACTGTGGTAGGCGTGGGCTTCGTGTCTATCTTGGCCACAATAATGCGTTCACTATGCTGTTTGTAGTAGCTTACCCGCATTCCTATTTTCCTATTCATTATTAAACCAACTCCTGCATTACCCCTATTTCATTTTGTGTTTATAACCCTGTAGTCACCTGACCAAAAGTCTTGTTCCTCCTGCCATCGAGCTTCACTAATTCCCACTATATCTAACTTCAACCTATCCATTTCCCTTTTTAAATTTTCTAACCTACCTTCCCGATTAAGGGATCTGACATTCCACGCTCCGATCCGTAGAACGCCAGTTTTCTTTTTCCTGATAACGACATCCTCTTGAGTAGTCCCCGCCCGGAGATCCGAATGGGGGACTATTTTACCTCCGGAATATTTTACCCAAGAGGACGCCATCATCATTTAACCATAGAGTAAAGCTGCATGCCCTCGGGAAAAATTACGGCTGTAGTTTCCCCTTGCTTTCAGCCGTTCGCAGTACCAGCACAGCAAGGCCGTTTTGGTTAGTTTTGCAAGGCCAGATCAGTCAATCATCCAGACTGTTGCCCCCTGCAACTACTGAAAAGACTGCTGCCCCTCTTCAAGAACCACACGTTTCTCTGGCCTCTCAACAGATACCCCTCCGTTGTGGTTGCACCTACGGTACGGCTATCTGTATCGCGGAGGCACGCAAGCCTCCCCACCAACGGTAAGGTCCATGGTTTATGCTATATGCATTCTAAATCTCCAAGAGAAAAAGCGCGAGAAGAATACTCCGTTCTGATTGGTCAGTTTTCTTTAAGGCCAATAGAAAACATTATTCTCCTGAGTTAATCAGCGCTTTTCATGACTAACCAATCAACAAATAACACAATTTTGAACTGTACTTTTTCCCGAAATAAATAGTTTTTTGATATTTTGTTTATGCTTTACGTTATTAACTATTTTCATTTGCACTCGGATTAAGTTTCCTTTTACCATACACTTACTTATCATATTATGATACAAAATTCCCCATCGTCTGCATTCACACTGTCTTAAAATTCGTACAGCGTTTATCAGTAGAACAATGATCTACATATTTACTTTAGACCACTTCACGCATCATTCAGACTACTAAAAGCGTATACAAAACTGTACAAACATAAGTAAACAAAAAAAATCCTTCAAGAAATAAACAGAACAATTCACAAAAACATTCTCTTGACCTGTTTCTTGAATGTCTCTGTGCACTACTGTGCTCTGGTTGATGCAAATTAGAACTACGTACTCGACTGAACCCGCTTCAGACCATCTGTCGCTGTGGACCCATTAGTCATTCTCCCGATACACAGTCTCTAAACAGGAGCGATATAAGGCGCAACGCCTCAGTTCCTATAAACAATAGCTGAGATGTCTTTAATTTGTAAGAGTGATGTTAGTGGTCTATGTAATTTTAGAGGGAAAGGGACTTACCAACAGAAATCAGGACTCATCTGACCAGGTCACGGTTTTCCAGTCGTCTACGATCCAACCGATATGGTCACGAGCCCGGGAGAGGCGCGTCAGGAGATGTGCTGTTAGCAAAAGCACTGTCGGCGGCCGTCTGCTGCCATAGCCCATTAACGCGACATTTCGCCGCACTGTCCTACTTCGTCGTACTTCCCACATTGATTTCTACTGTTATTTTACGCAATGTTGCTTGTCTGTTAGCACTGACAAGTCTACGCAAACGCCGCTGCTGTCGGTCGCTATATGAAGGCAGTCGGCCACAGCGTTGTCCGTGGTGAGAGGTAATGCCTTAAATTTGGTATTCTCGGCATACTCTTAACACTGTTGATATCGGAATATTGAATTCCTTATCGATATCCTAAATGGAATGTCCCCTGCGTCTAGCTCCAACTACCATTCCGCTTTCTAAGTTTAATTCCCGTCGTGCGGTCACAATGACGTTGGAAAACTTCTCAGTGAATCTCCTGAGTATAAATGGCCCGTGCACTATCCTTTTATGCCTTGTGTACGCGATATTTCCGCCATCTGTAAATGTGCATATCACTATCCCATCACTTTCGTCATCTCAGTGTATATTGGAAGAGTATGTGTCTCCAGCTGCCTGCGATGCCGGTATTATACGTCACGAGAATTCCGTTGTCCGAAGTGCGAGGGGCTCAGCAAGAGTAAAGTGGCCAGTAAAGTGCAGCACGAGTAGCCAACACTTCGCGACGACCGTCAGCCGTCACAGTGTGGTAAGTTGGCCAGTGTTGGTAGTTCAGGCTGTAGCGTCGGCGATGACTGACATGAATACAGATTGCTACGACTTCTGCTGGCTCAGGTTTGCAGGTAAGTGTCGTGCCAGTGGCCAGTGAGATCGAGAGAGCCCCGGAATTTGCTACAGCTGCAGGAGAAGTAAGCTGACTAGTAAGGCATCCGGCGAGTTGTTACCGCTGAACAAGAAAAGTCGCAGAAGCTTGTAGTCATGTCACTTAGCGCCGACACTACAGCCTCAGCTGCAAACAGTGGCCTCTTTATCTCAATGAGGTGGCTAGTGTTGACTGACGAGTTTCGTTACAGAAAACAGCGGAAAGCAAAGATTTGCGTCATTATAATTCCAATGTTGGAACACAACCTTCATTTGTTATCATTACCAACCTAATTAATTACTTGATTCCAAACAAACATTGTGTTCCAAGACGGGAATTATAATTGAGCAAAACGTTTCCAGGATCGTTTAGAAATTTTTCGTGACAATGTCACAACTTGCAAAACGATAAATTACTTGGAACTCTTCTCTTGCTGAAAAGTAAAATTTGTGACCTCCAACGACAAATGTCCTCCATTCTTCTGCAGGGAGACAGGAACTACATATTTACTTATTTTTATTGAAAAATAAATCAGTTCTTGAGGACAATACCATAGAAATGTAAGAGAATGTAGATCAAGATGAAATAGGAGATATGATACTACATGAAGAGTTTGACAGAGCACTGAAAGACCTAAGTCGAAACAAGGCCCCGGGAGTAGACAAATTCCATTAGAACTGCTGACAGCCTTGGGAGAGCCAGGTCTAACAAAACTCTATCATCTAGTAAGCAAGATGTATGAGACAGGCGAAATACCCTCAGACTTCAAGAATAATATAACAATTCCAATCCCAAAGAAAGCACGTGTTGACAGATGCGAAAATTACCGAACTACCAGTTTAATAAGACACAGCTGCAAAATACTAACACTAATTCTTTGCAGACGGATGAAAAAACGGTAGAAGCCGACCTCGGGGAAGATCAGTTTGGATTCCGTAGAAATGTTGGAACACGTGAGGCAATACTGACCCTACGACTTATCTTAGAAGAAAAGTTAAGGAAAGGCAAACCTACGTTTCTAGCATTTGTAGACTTAGAGAGAGCTTTTGACAATGTTGATCGTAATACTCTCTTTCAAATTCTGAAGGTGGTAGGGGTAAAATACAGGGAGCGAAAGGCTATTTACAATTTGTACAGAAACCAGATGGCAGTTATAAGAGTCGAGGGGCGTGAAAGGGAAGCAGTGGTTGGGAAGGGAGTGAGACAGGGTTGTAGCCTCTCCCCGATGTTATTCAATCTGTATATTGAGCAAGCAGTAAAGGAAACAAAAGAAAAATTCGGAGTAGGTATTAAAATCCATGGAGAAGAAATAAAAACTTTGAGGTTCGCCGATGACATTGTAATTCTGTCAGAGACAGCAAACGACTTGGAAGAGCAGCTGACGGAATGGACAGTGTCTTGAAAGGAGGATATAAGATGAACATCAACAAAAGCAAAACGAGGATAATGGAATGTAGTCGAATTAAGTCGGGTGATGCTGAGGGAATTAGAGTAGGAAATGAGACACTTAAAGTAGTAAACGAGTTTTGTTACTTGGGGAGTAAAAAAACTGATGATGGTCGACGTAGAGAGGATATAAAATGTAGACTGGCAATGGCAAGGAAAGCGTTTCTGAAGAAGAGAAATTTGTTAACATCGAGCATAGATTTAAGTGTCAGGAGTCGTTTCTGAAAGTATTTGTATGGACTGTAGCCATGTATGGAAGTGAAAGGTGGGCGATAAAAAGAGAACAGCAGCTTTCGAAATGTGGTGCTACAGAAGAATGCTGAAGATTAGATGGGTAGTTCACGTAACGAATGAGGAGGTATTGAATAGAATTGGAGAGAAGAGAAATTTGTGGCACAACTTGACTAGAAGAAGGGATCGGTTGGTAGGGCATACTCTGAGGCATCAAGGGATCACCAATTTAGTATTGGAGGGCGGCGTAGAAGGTAAAAATCGTAGAGGGAGACCAAGAGATGAATACACTAATCAGATTCAGAAGGATGTAGGTTGCAGTAGGTAATGGGAGATGAAGAAGCCTGCACAGGACACACAGGATAGAGTAGCATGGAGAGCTGAATCAAACTAGTCTCTGGACTGAAGACAACAAATCAGTTACCTGAATGATTTTAATGGGCTGTTTTAGATAGCACATAACGTTACAATACTTCAGCATTTGTACTTCTTATCTCACCCAAACCGCAGTGCAGTGTTGCCAACGATGTGTAAATGATGCAAAAGGAAGCAGTGAGTGCAAACCGCCTATTACGTACTGTTGTGACTTGGCAAGACAGCCAAGCCACTATAATTGGTAGCCGAAAGGCACGCGTTAAGCTCACGCAGGCTGGTGTGAGGTCTGGAACTGGACAAGGACGTTATAGTAGGAAAGAACGTACGTAACTACTGGAATACTTAACTTTAATCCATAATTGGTGAACATCGGTCTGACGGTACAGGCATCACAAGATAAATAGCAAATGATAATGGCGCCTTTCTAGGTCGTAGCAAATGACGTAGCTGAAGGCTATGCTAACTATCGTCTCGGCAAATGAGAGCGTAATTTGTCAGTGAACCATCGCTAGCAAAGTCGGCTGTACAACTGGGGCGAGTGCTAGTACGTCTCTCTAGACCTGCCGTGTGGCGGCGCTCGGTCTGCGATCACTGACAGTGGCGACACGCGGGTCCGTCGTATACTAACGGACCGCGGCCGATTTAAAGGCTACCACCTAGCAAGTGTGGTGTCTGGCGGTGACACCACACGTACTAATGTGCGCCTTCAAAACTGCTTCCTCAGGCACACACAAAGAAGTGCAATACATTAAAAACCGACACGTGCCTTTTTAAATACTTCGTTGCAATGTATTGTACTGACAAAGACGCAACCATCAAAGTCTGCTTTCTACTTTACTTTGAACATACAGGCTCAACTGCATTGTGTTATATCGTTGTTGTCAACTAGCAATGTATCTTGATATTCAAGCGGTATAACATTCCATAGGCGAATCAAAACTAGGATATATTTACTTTATCGTAACTGACGAACCCGAAATGTACTGCACAGTGCGACGCGACAGCACGTGCAAAGTGGCCGCCGCACGCGTGGTGGATGACTTGCAGACTCGCCCGCCACTTCAGGGTCACTGCCCAATCTAGCCGTCTGCGACGGCGCTGCTACAGGCCGTCGGGTGGAGGCCCTGCAAAGGCGCTCAGGGCATACAGCTGCTGGTCCTTAAGGCACTCCGTACTAGATTGAAGCGTCAAGGAAACTGGTATGGGCATGGGTATTCAAATATACACAACTAGCCATTAAATTGCTACACCACGAAGATGACGTGCTACAGACGCGAAATTTAACCGACAAGAAGAATGCTGTGATATGCAAGTGATTAGCTTTTCAGAGAATTCACACAAGGTTGGCGCCGGTGGCGACACCTACAACGTGCTGACATGAGGAAAGTTTCCAACCGATTTCTCATACACAAACAGCAAAAAATGGCTCTGAGCATTATGCGACTTAACTTCTGAGGTCATCAGTCGCCTAGAACTTAGAACTAATTAAACCTAACTAACCTAAGGACATCACACACATCCATTCCCGAGGCAGGATTCGAACCTGCGACCGTAGCGGTCACGCGGTTACAGACTGAAGCGCCTTTAACCGCACGGCCACACCAGCCGGCCACAAACAGCAGTTGACCGGCGTTGCCTCGTGAAACGTTCTTGTGATGCCTCGTGTAAGGAGGAGAAATGCGTACCATCACGTTTCCGACTTTGATAAAAGTCGCATTGTAGCCCATGGCGAATGCGGTTTATCATATCGCGACATTGCTGCTCGCGTTGGTCGAGATCCAATGACTGTTAGCAGAATATGGAATCGGTGGATCCCAATAGCCTTGTATCACTAGCAATCGAGATGAGAGGCATCTGATCCGCATGGCTGTAGCGGATCGTGCAGCCACGTCTCGATCCCTGAGTCAACAGATAGGGACGTTTACAAGACAACAACCAGCTGCACGAACAGTTCGACGACGTTTGCAGCAGCATGGACTATCAGCTCGGAGACCGTGGCTGCGGTTACCCTTGACGCTGCATCACAGACAGGAGCGCCTGTGATGGTGTACTCAACGACGAACGTGGGTGCACGAATGGCAAAACGTCATTTTTTCGGATGAATCCAGGTTCTGTTTCCAACATCATGATGATCGCATCCGTGTTTGGCGAAATAGCGGTGAACGCACATTGGAAGCGTGTATTTGTCATCGCCATACTGGCGTATCACCCGGCGTGATGGTATGGGGTGCCATTGGTTACACGCCTCGGTAACCTCTTATTCGCATTGACGGCACTTTGAACAGCGGACTTTACATTTCAGATGTGTTACGTCCAGTGGCTCTACCCTTCAACCGATACCAGCTAAATCCTACATTTCAGCAGGATAATGCACGACCGCATGTTGCAGGTCCTGTACGGGCCTTTCTGGATACAGAAAATGTTCGACTGCTGCCCTGGCCAGCACATTCTCCAGATCTCTCACCAACTGAAAACGTCTGGTGAATGGTGGCCGAGCAACTGGCTCGTCACAATACGCCAGTCACTACTCTTGATGAACTGTGGTAAACTGTCGTATCTTGTTGAAGCTGCATGGGCAGCAGAACCTGTACACGCCATCCAAGCACTGTTTGACTCAATGCCCAGGCGTATCTAGGCCGTTAGTATAGCCAGAGGTGGTTGTTCTGGGTAATGATTTCTGAGGATCTATGCACCCAAATTGCGTGAAAATGTAATTACATGTCAGTTCTAGTATAATATATTTGTCCAATGAATACCCGTCTATCATCTGCATTTCTTCTTGGTGTAGCAATTTTAATGGCCAGCAGTGAAGAAATGTGCAAAGCAGGCAGAATACGGCGCTGCGGTGGTTAACGCCTATATAAGATAAGTGTCTGGCGCAGTTGTTAGATCACTTACTGCTGCTACAATGGTAGGTCATCAAGATTTAAGTGAGTTTGAAGGTGGTGTTATAGACAGCGCACGGGTGTTGCGACACAGCATCTCCGAGGTAGTAATGAAGTGGCTATTTTCACGAGTGTACCGTTAATATCAGGAATCCAGTGAAACATCAAATATCAGACATCGCTGTGACCGGAAAAAGATAGTGCAAGAACGGGACCAACGGCGACTGAAGAGAATCGTTCAAAACGACAGAAACGCAACCCTTACGCAAATTGGTGCAGATTTTAATGTTGATCCACCAACAAGTACTAGCATGCGAACCATTCAACGAAACATCATCGATGTGGGCTTTCGGAGCCGAAAGCCCACTCGTGTACCCTTGATGACTGCACGACAAAAAACCTTTACGCCTCATCAGAGCCCGTCAGCACCGACATTGGAGCACCGATGATGGAAACACGTTGCATGGTCCGACGAGTCTCTTTTAAAATTATATCGACCGGATGGATGTGTACGGGTATGGAGAGAACCTCATGGACTCTGCATGTCAGCAGGGGACTGTTCAATCTGGAGGAGGCTCTGATGGTGTGGGGCGTGTGCAGTTGTCGTGATATGGGATCCCTAACAGCAAGTGCTGTTCAGAAGAGATCTCCGCCCCCTCATACTCTTACGGATTTATGGACATCTTTGCAGGATTCATGGTGTCAATTCCCTCTAGCACTAATTCAGACATTGGTCGAGTCAATGCCACGTCGTTTTGCAGCACTTATGCGTGCTCGTGGGGGCCCTACACGATGTTACGCAGGTGTACCAGTTTCTTTGGCTCTTCAGTGTCAGAGTCGTATCTAGACGTATCAGGGGTCCCATATCACTCCAACTGTACAAGCCCTACACCATTACAGAGCTTCCACCAACCTAAACATGGTTATAAACAACAATTGACAGGGCACGGTCGATTTCCCTCCCCATCCATCCCTAATCCAATGGAACCGGTGACCTTGCTGCTTGGTCTCCTCCCCCGAATCAGCCAACCAACCAACACATTCGGATTTAGCACGCAAATAAACAAAAGTTCTGAGGGCAACCTGTTCGTGGCACAACCCTCTTGGACACTACCTTCGTTTTTTCATACACTACGTGATTGGTAGTAGATTTCTTTCCCTGTCTGAGTAATAGTTTATCTAAGGTAGGCTATCTTCACACATGTTACTGAGGATAGATACATTTCACACAGTCGTTGGAAAGTTATTACATCACGTCTTCGTGATCAAAGATCTAAAAGCGCATACCACACTCCAAGCTTTCGTCGTCTGCACCTAACTACCCGTATATAGTAGGGGGAACATGGACGCTAAAACGTTGTGATATCGAATGATGTGGGCGTTTTCACGAGCAAAAGCTAAGAGCAGATCTAAAGACCAAGTGAGAGGACCGTCCTACCAACAACCAAGTCTTAGGAAGACCACATGTCAGCAGCTCAGAAGCCACCAACGTCCGACATCAGGACTACCGGTAGATGTCCACGATATGAGTGGTGCGACGTTCCCCCGCGATGTTGTTTACAACGAACTGCACTCTGGTTCGAGACCTCATGGAGCTCCAATTACGTGTGTCAGACATCAAAGTTAGCGCCTCGTGAAGAAGATGCAAATCAATGCACGATCCTGAGACGAAACTGTACAAGGTTGTTAACCCTTTGACTTCCATCGGGACGTAAGTGTCCCACGACAACGGCCCGGGTTCAATTCCCGGCTGGGTCGGAGATTTTCTCCGCTCAGGGAATGGGTGTTGTGTTGTCCTTACCATCATCATTTCGTCCCCACCGACACGCAAGTCGCCGAAGTGGCGTCAACTCGAAAGCCTTGCACCAGGCGAACGGTCTACCCGACGGGAGGCCCTAGCCACACGGCATTTCCACTATGTACCAATGTCCCACAGGTGAACAGACTCCTGCTAATGGTTAGCACTTCCGGGTTGTGCTGTCCTCAAGTTTCATTGTTAACCCTCGTCTCCACATATTCTCATCGAATTAGTTTGCACCTCTAGACAGGGAACCCAGTTACCAGATTCGCAAAGCGGGCTGCCTTCATGGCTTCTCGGACACATCGTGTCAACGATTTGCATCTATGAATTGGCGCTTGCCACATCACAAACAATGCCCATATTGAACAACTGTAATGTGAGTTACTAACTTGGAGAGATGCTTGGTCCACTGGTGTGTGTCTGTTTTCAGTATGTCTTGTAGTTTTTGTGCAGTCGTCTCCTGAAACCTTGGAGGTGCTCATGAAGAAACCAGTATGTCGTAACCCCACACCGCCACCCAATCCCAGCGGAAAAAGGAAACGGCGGGAAATATTATTTTCGTTTTGGTAGTTCTGTCTAAGACATTAATGGAGTTGGAATAAAACTGGTAGTCGAAGGGTTAATGCTGGCGGCAAACTGTCTACATCTGTAGTGCATTTGAAGAGCAACGCCGCAGACGGCGTACACGGAAGCCTCGCAAAACTCAACTACATCGACCTCTATCATCGAGTTCGCTGCATATCAACGTAAACTTTTACGTAAAAATCGGTCAGTGCATTCACTTAAGATATACACGCAGTGTGAACTGAGTATAACATCATGTAATGGAAAACGCGTATACGAAGAAAGAAACGATGGCCGAAGGCCGCCATATTTCTAGAAGGGGACATGCGCTCTGCAGCTGAGTATACGTTCAATAAAAACTTTCAAACATTAAAGACTTGCACCTTTACGACCTTGATAACTCAGTTGGGAAGGTCTTCACAGCGAAGACGAGACGTAGATTCGATTATTTGCCCAGTACATTGTTCTAAGCTGTATGGATGATTCAATACTGCACTGGACACTCAAAGCTCATTATGTAAACGACCTTTATGCAGTGGCTAGGCCGTTTTCCGTCGTATTCTCCCTGCCAGGATTGCTTCCAGAGGCAGGCATGCAAGTGAAATTTCTAAAGCAGGAGTGACGCACAGATAGAGACGCAATATTCGTGTCTGGCCGTGGAGCACGCTTGGTGACAGCATTCTCCGCCAAGAGCGCGAGTCCGTGTTCGAGCCCCAGGTGGCACACATTGTTAATCTATTAATAAATTAGAATATTGTCAGTTGCGCCCACATTTGTTAACAGTTCCTTAAATCTGTGTGATGTTTACATTGAAGTCAAAGCAAGGCATACTACAGTAAGCAGGTAACTAAAGAAATAATTCTACAAGACAAATGCATTTTCAACTTTTCGCTGCGTAATGAATAGTCTAGTGGAGGAAGTTTTATTTGTATGGTTGCATGTCCGAAATTTAATGGAGAAATCCATTTGTTTAGCACAAAATGGGCAACTACTTGATGTCGACATACGTGAGAAAAAGGCCAGAGCTCAGAAGTTCGAATGAGGCGTGAAGTGGGTTAACAATGTCAAGAGGCACCAAATTTCACCACAGTTCTGCCCACGTTTCGCACGATGGGAAGGTTGTCACATGCCTCCCCTCTTACCAACATCTCACTCCTTTCCTTGACGCCACTGCGATTGAGGTCAGAGCTCAGGCACTCAGCGTAGAAATCATGCGTCTTTCTTATAGGTGGCCGAAGAAAACATTTGAGACACACCGCTGCTCAGAATCGATACGGAAAGGCATCAGGAGATGGCGTATGTAGCGTTAATGAAACCACCCATTCCCTAGGAGTGTTTATTTACACTTACTTGGCAGTCGAAAATAACATTTTCCATTGCAACGTGAAAAAGAACGATCCCCTTGACAATCTTAGGCACTGCTGACACCCCGTGTACAATTTAGGCTTCCTCTAAGGACATCGTGGGGCAGCGACACCATTCAACGTGGTCTGATCCCTTTAGAGTGGAGCGCGAGTGCAATTTTTATTCTGATATACAGGGTGGTTCAAATGGCTCTGAGCACTATGGGACTTAACTTCTGAGGTTATCAGTCCCCTAACTAACCTGAGGACATCACACACTTCCATGCCCGAGGCAGGATTCGAGCCTGCACCGTAGCGGTCGCGAGGTTCCAGACTGTAGCGCCTAGAACCGCTCGGCCACTCCGGCCGGCGATATACAGGGTGGAATCCATAGGGAACGCTCGAAACCATTTGATGAAATTTGGATGTGATCCGAAACAGCAAAGGATGTTTATACAATTTCATTCCCCCTGTTCCTCAGAGGGACTTTTCGCTCTGCGTGCTTTTCAAAGTCCCACTCCCCCGTGATCTCGCCACAGGAGAGCGCGAAACAGAAGTGCTGAAAAAGCATAAAAATCCTCTACTTCGTCGCGTCGCATTCAAAGGTCGGTAGTGGTTCCATCCTGCACACCAGAACAAAAATTGCGGTCGCGCTATGCTCCAAACAGTCAGATCACGTTCAATGTTGTAGGAGCCTCACTACGTCCTTAGAAAAGGGTTTAACCGTCCAAGACTTGTCAGCTGTGTCTAAGGTTCTCAAGAACGTCGTTGTGTCGCTCAATGAACAGCAAACTGTCGGCTGTGGAGTGTGCGTAAGTGAACGCCCCAAGGGAATGGGCGGTTTCATTGACGCCCCCTACGCCACTTCCTGAGACGCGTTCGTGTCGATTTTGAGTACTGCTTTGTCTGAAATATTTTCCTCAGCCATCCAGGAGAAAGCCGCGTGATTTCAACACTGTGTGTCGCGGTTCTGACCCCACTCGCAGAGGCATCAGGAGAAGGGATGAGATGTTGGTAAGTGTGGGATGGGGGCACCCGTCCACGCTGGTGTTATGCAAAATAGTGATGCAATTTGGAGTCAATGTGACATCATTAACCCACCTTACAGTTCAGATGAACTTCTGAGCTCTGACCTTTCTTTCGCATGTGTCGTCATCTTGCTGGTTGAAGATTCACCAATGGTGATTTCTCAGGGCACAACGGTTTTGCACCATTACAGTGAAAAGTTGTAGGCAAAGGTTGTAGTCAAGTTTAGAACTTCTGCGACGCAATGGGAAAAAATGACAGGGCTTCATAAAAGTGATCCTTTCACTGTGTTGCACAGTGTAGCTGTGGCCTGGGTGACAATCTGAGCAGTTCTCTTAGGTTGTTCGCAGATGATGCTGTAATTTACCGTCTAGTAAGGTCATCCGAAGACCAGTATCAGTTGCAAAGCGATTTAGAAAAGACTGCTGTATGGTGTGGCAGGTGGCAGTTGACGCTAAATCACGAAAAGTGTGAGGTGATCCACATGAGTTCCAAAAGAAATCCGTTGGAATTCGATTACTCGATAAATAGTAAAATTCTCAAGGCTGTCAATTCAACTAAGTACCTGGGTGTTAAAATTACGAACAACTTCAGTTGGAAAGACCACATAGATAATATTGTGAGGAAGGCGAGCCAAAGATTGCGTTTCATTGGCAGGACACTTAGAAGATGTAACAAGTCCACTAAAGAGACAGCTTACACTACACTCGTTCGTCCTCTGTTAGAATATTGCTACGCGGTGTGGGATCCTTACCAGGTGGGATTGACGGAGAACATCGAAATGGCGCAAAAAAGGGCAGCTCGTTTTGTACTATCACGTAATAGGGGAGAGAGTGTGGCAGATATGATACGCGAGTTGCGATGGAAGTCATTAAAGCAAAGACGTTTTTCGTCGCGGCGAGATCTATTTACGAAATTTCAGTCACCAACTTTCTCTTCCGAAAGCGAAAATATTTTGTTGAGCCCAACCTACATAGGTAGGAATGATCATCAAAATAAAATAAGAGAAATCAGAGCTCGAACAGAAAGGTTTAGGTGTTCGTTTTTCCCGCGCGCTGTTCGGGAGTGGAATGGTGAAGAGATAGTATGATTGTGGTTCGATGAACCCTCTGCCAAGCACTTAAATGTGAATTGCAGAGTAGTCATGTAGATGTAGATGTAGCTATCGCGAGCTCCAATATTAGGCAGGTAATGGAACCCTTTAGGGAAATAGTGTTCAGGGCCGGAGGGAAATTCAATGTGGGTTTGGTGTGTCTGCCTGGAACCTCATACGAGATGTGAAAGAGGCCCTGCCTGAGGCTGTCGAGCACTGTAGCAGACGTCTGGAAGTTGTGACTCCTGTCAGTACCAAGAACGTTTGTCGTCTTGTTCTGAGGCCACCTCAAGTTCGTACGGGCGATTGGCGGAAGTAGTGAAGACTGCTGTGCAAGCAGAGCTCACAACTTTCAGCATTGTTCCCAGAGTTGATGGGAGATTTGGAGCCGAGTGGAGAGTCTCAAGCAAAGGCTCTGTCAATTCTGTGACGGTCACGGTTGCAGACTGCTAGACGTGTGTTATAGGATGGAGAATCTTAGCATTCCCCTTGATATGTCAGAGGTGCTCTACACATAGCAAGGAGTTACTTAGGTAGCAGGGTACTTAAAGAGTTGATTTTTTATCGGATGTTGTTACTAGCCACTCGCTTCTGCCGTGCCGTTTTAGAATCATTCAAAGAAAGCGAGGAAATATCCAGAGTATGCCGTCTTAGTTGGGGGAAACTATAACCCACCGAGTATAGTTATGAGTTGGGTCGGGTTGTTTGGGGAAGGATACCAGACAGCGATGTCATCGGTCTCATCGGATTAGGGAAGGATGGGGAAGGAAGTCGGCCGCGCCCTTTCAGAGGAATCATCCTGGCATTTGCCTGGAGCGATTTAGGGAAATCACGGAAAACCTAAATCAGGATGGTCGGACGCGAGATTGAACCGTCGTCTTCCCGAATGCGAGTCCAGTGTCTAACCACAACGCCACCTCGCTCGGTAGCATAGTTATGAACTCATTGCAGATGATACGCACAGTCTTGTGATGTAGGTTCGAATACGTCTTTGTAAAACTGTCTTGAATAGCTAGTTCGGCAGCCCACGCGCAATGGAAATATGTTAGACCTTGTAGCTACGCCGGCCGGAGTGGCCGTGCGCTTCTAGGCGCTAGAGTCTGGAGCCGAGCGACCCCTACGGTCGCAGGTTCGAATTCTACCTCGGGCATGAATGTGTGTGATGTCCTTAGGTTAGTTAGGTTTAATTAGTTCTAAGTTCCAGGCGACTGATGACCTCAGAAGTTAAGTTGCATAGTGTTCAGAGCCATTTGAACCAACCTTGTAGCTACAAACAGGCCTCACTTTATCCACATAGAAAGGGATTAGTGATGATGAAGTCATTATGGCGACAATGGTTAAGGTCCATCAAGAAGACTAGGAAAGTATTTTTTGCTAGAAAGAGCAGATAAGCAGTTATTAGCACCCCATTTAGAAAATGCATGGGCATAAGTTCCGTTATGACGGACGAAGAGGGATTATGGGCAAAGTTTAAACCGATTGTGCACTGTAGAAGTACGTGCTGAGTAAGTGGATTAAGTACGGAAGAAATTCAACATCGTTTAATAACAAAATTCGGAGAACGCTGAGGAATCAGTCTGTTGCACTCTCAGTTCAAAACAGAGCGCGCAAATGACAACAGGCAAAAGTTGATAGAAATTCGAGCGTCACTAAAAAGATCGATGCGATAAGCATATTACAATTTCCACCGTCATACCTTAGCAAAAAGTCTTTTTCAGAACTCTGATCCTACTAAAATCGCTAAGCGGGTCGAGGGCTTCTATACTGTCACTCATTGAACAGTGAATTGTGGCACTAGAAGAGAGCAAATTACGGACTTAAGAAATCATACACCCAGGAGGATTGTAGTTACTCACTATCGTTTGACTGCCGTACAGATTCCCGTATGGAGGACGTACTAATAGGCATCCCTGGCGTAAAGCAGCAACCGAAAGAGTTGAAAACAATTAAGGCGCCAGGTCCGCATGGAATCCCAACGAGTACGGTACTGGCCACTTAGACAGCTTCATTTATCGCGAATTTCTCCCCCGCGCAAAGTCCCAAGCGACTAGAAAAGATTAAGAAAGCATCGCGTGCGAAACTAAGACTTCTGTTTTCTCACATGATAACCAACGAACCATGAATGAAGAGCAATGGACGGATTCCGCATTCCTAGATGTCCGGAACGAGTTTGGCACTGGGCCCCATAGCAAACTAATAAAGGAGGTCTTAGCATACGGGTCAACTTCCCAGATACGTGAGAGGCTCGAAGACTGCTTATGTAATATAATCCAGTACATTGTCTCCGCCGGCGAGTGTTCACCGGAGACAAGGGTATCGTAAGGAGTGCACCACGGAAGTGTGACAGGACCACTCTTATTCTGTCTATACAGAAATGATTTGACAGATATCGTGACCAGGAATCTGCAGCTGTTTGTTGATGACGTTTTGCTGTACAGGAAGATGTCGTCACTGAGTGACTGCAGGAGGATACAAGATGACTTAGACAACATTTCTAACTGATGTAATGAATAGAAGCTTGCTCTAAACATAGAAGAATATAAGTTGATGGAGATGAGTGAGAAAAGCAGTGTCCGAATACAGCATTGGTTGTATGCTGCTTGCCACAGTCACGTCGATGTCCAGGCGTGAAGCTGCAAAGCGATATGAAATGGAACGAGCCTATAAGAACTGTAGTACGGAAGGCGAATGATCAACTTCGGTTTCTTGGAATAATTTTAGGAAAGTGTAGCTCATATATAAATGAGACCGCGTACAGAACATTACTGCGAACAGTTATCTAGTACTGCTAGAGTATTTGGGATCTGCCCAGTTCGGATTAAAGGAAGACATCGAAGCAGTTCACAGGCTTGCAGCCAGATTTTGTTACTAGAAGGTTTGATCAAGACGAGAGTATTACGAAGATGTTTCCTGAACCCAAATCGGAATCCTTGTAGGTAAGGCGACGGTCTTTTCGCGAAACGTTATTGAGAAAATTTAGAGAACCGACATTTGAGGATGACTGCAGAACGATTCTACTGCCGCCAACGTACATTTTCCGAAGGTAAGAGGTATCAGGACTCGATGGAGGCATATAGACACTAGCTTTGCGCTCGCTCTATTATTATCAAATTTAACAGGAAAGGAAATGACTTGTAGTGATATAGGTACTCTCCACCATGGATCATATGGCGGCTGGCGGAGTATTCATGTAGATGCAGATCTACATGTGCGGCATTCCACAATTTGGCTCACACCGTATTCTTCCCATCAGATTGATTTTGAGATTTGTTTAACTTTTTTGTAATTATTATTTTTTTACACTTTTTCGCACGGCTATTGCTCCAGTGTAAGATATCTCTGATTTGAATTTCACAGTCTTGTGTCTGGGCTCATCGAAGCAGTTCCGTTTTCTTGTCTCATGCTTGCGCCGTGTGATTTTACGTCTTCCTTTGTCTTTTTTTTTCTTTAATGTAATGCGAAGAAGAAACTAAAAATCCTCATTTAAAACTAAATTGCACTAAAGGTGTGGTAGGAGTCACTTACTGTATAACAGATAGTTGGCGCTGCAGTAATTCGTTCTGGTACATGTTCGTCACAGGATGTGAAACATATTTTAGACAATATCATGGATATATCGAAGACAATGTATTTTCTATAGAGAAAAACAGGTTTATGTCAAATATCTTTTTTAAAAGTGGTACTACAGTATCAACATTAGTTTACCAGATGTCTGAGATGGAATGATGCACCCAATTTCTTATTTCTTTATTTTTAGGGTGTGCTTAAAATATTTCACAACGATTTCTGAATTAATTTCAAAGTTTTCATCCTAATTTTTTTGGTGTTAACATATATCTAATAATAATATTAAATACCTTCTTTAACCTTAGTTTAACTGATAGAGTATCTTAAGACCTTATTTCAAGTCTGTATATGGATGTCATGCATGTGTAAGTGTGTGTGGTTATTGCAGATTTTGCACGAGGAAGTTAAACGTGAAAGGCAGCACGAGAGTAACACGTGACTAGACAACCAGAAATGAAAATATTTCGTAAAAAGCATCTGAAAATGAGAATGAATTCTCGAAACGCGTCATACCTGTCGAAATATAGCTGAGCCATTTTAAAAATTGCTGTTTTGAAGAGCGCGCCGCAGCTCGTACGTAGTGTGAAGCAGTCGCCCTCCGTTTCTGGCGATGGCGCCGCTGTGGAAATCGCAGCTTTTGTGTCTCCCTCCGGTGGGAAAGGGGAAAGGTTGCCTGTTCACGTGCATTTAAGGGGCGCTATGAGCTCGCCAGTCAGTCAGTCTGGGTCAGTCTCTCGTCCCCAGCTTCCTAGTCTGTCTCTCGTCCGCATTTGTTAGGCAGTTAGTGTCTGTCGTTCGGATAAACCTTTAAAGCAGGCAAAATGAGAGTCTTTCCACTCCGCCAGTAAGAGAACTCAGCGAGTGGTCGCCCGGTCGGGGCTTAGTTCCTGCATCCAAGTCTGCGCGTTAGGCCGCCAGTCTGCTCGAGTTTGCTCAGGCAATGGTCATGGGCGGTTGGATCGATCGGTTGGTCGGTCGCGCATTGAGACTAGAGATGGGCAAAACTGTTCTTGTCAGAGATTGGATCAGAACTGTTCACTCCCTGAAACGAATTAGCTCTTTTTCATGATTCACCACTCATTTATAATAGAAAATAAATGGAAGGCACATTGCCCTTTAAACTTGGTTTATTCCAGTACCTGTATTTTGATCTTATTTGATCCTATTTTGAAGTAACAAAGATAATGAGTAAGAATTTTGTATTGTTTATTGAAATTTCCACGATATGACAAAGTTTTTGATTATTGATTTATTTTGCACTATCGTGGTTTTTTGGGTGATCGGAAAATGTTGTAACTTGAGATTTACATTAACAATATATTTGGCTATAATGTATTAAAATTTCATTAACCTCATACAAATACATCGCAAGCCATATATTTTTAAAGTGAACATTTCCTTCCGAAGACGCCTAAAATCGCAAAATCCGTACCAGAAAAAAAAAAGATATAAATTTGACTGTAAAACGAAAGTGCTGCATATAGCCTTACGCAGAATAAAACAAGGAAAATATTGGTGTATCACATTTTGCGATACGTTTATCGGTTCGCTCGTAATTAAAGCGTAAATTCGAGTGTCCATAATAAAAATCCTATAGTAAGAGGAGTCATCAGGAACCTAATCTAATCAGTTTAAACAAATACAAATAAAATAAAAACAATTTATGTATACATAACATAATAATGTAATATACATAGCGGTATTACTATGAAGAACAATATCCAGTAGGGACGAACTCCGATGCAGAGGCGCTGAGTCGAGCAGGTCGAGCCGCAAGCTGTATTACTGCGTGAGCTGAGACCGCAGAGACCAGAGTGACACCTGAGTTGCTTTGCTCAACGCTCTGGCTAGAGTCGAGACGGTGGGGTGAGCGTTGAGCGGGCGAGTTCCGAGGGTGGGGGTAGCGGTGAACTCACCCGATGCGAGACAAATCGTCCGTTCCCTTGCAAGCAGGTTGTTGCAAGTAGTTCCTATGTTATCCGCTAGGTGGCTCTCTGTCCTGTTGCTCGCATCAACTGCTCAGAGGGCAGGACGTGCGACTGAAACGATCGCCAACAGAGTGCGATGCGAAGTTAAGCTGCGCCAGACACTGCACATGGCAGACGACGCACAAAGACGGCACGGCATATGTGAAACACAAAATCCAATGGGGCACTGCACAATGCAGGCAGCCAAGGTAGAAGCAGGGCAGAGGCCGGCGCTGGCTGTGTTGTGTGGCGTGCACTGTGCTCTGACCAGCAGAGGCGCTGCTGATATGCTCCGTCTCTCTCTCTCTCTCTCTCTCTCTCTCTCTCTCTCTCTCTGCCGTGGGAAACGTTTGGAGCTACCGTTCTTTTTTTCTGAATCACTGATTGTTCACTCCTTTGAAAGATTCAACTCTATGAATTAGTTCAAGAGCGGATCCCCCATCTCTAATTGAGACACAAAATGACTTGTCCATCTTGAGCGTCGGCGCATGTGAGGTCGCCACGTGAGTCCAGTGGGCCGCGGCATGTAGCGAGGGGTAGTGACTTCGCTGTAGACACGAGAGCAACAGGAGTCAACCCACGACAGCAGTCTGGCCGGTGCGAGCTGCAACGCCGTGAGACGGGAGATCGACGGCCTTTTGGTGAGGTCACCAGCCGTTTTTCTTTGGGGTCGTCCCACCATTCTTCTCCGTTTGCCCACCTGCGGGAAGGTGGTTGTTTATAAATTGGGTGGCCGTTTTTCCCTTGTGGAGTAGGGGCGGGTTAGAGCAACCTGCGGTTCGGGTTGTTCGGTAATCTCCCTATCAATCTACCGTACGTCAGTAGCTGCCTCTGTCATGTTTGTCGGATTTGGTGTGTTAACGAATTTATTGCTTGGAGTGTAACGGCCTAATGCCTGAAATATGTTTTCATCTTTGGAAACTTTGATATTATTGCCTATGATCTTGAGAGGCGGTATCTGTGTACTGTAGAGCATCTTAACTATTGTTTGGTCAACCGTGTAGAATTTTATATAACATTGCATTTCATGGGTTTTTATTTAAATGATCATTTTAGTATATAAAGTTGCCACCCTTTCACCGTAAGACTTTTCTTAGAAGTTAAAATCAAGTTGCACCTTCGGTGGCAAGGTTAATATTTTAATTGTTAGTGTTTTGTTCCATTTCCATCCCTCCTATGGGGGGGAGGGGTTGCATAGTTTGTGTGGTTGTGTAAATTGTTAAAGTTTAAAGTTATCTGGTGTGTTGCAGATTTGCACCAATGTAGTCTTTCAGAGGCTGTTGTGAGCGGTCGTAACTACGGCCGTGTCAAAAGAGAGCGGCAAGGTTCTCTGCACGAAAGCTCATACAGTCAAAACTTGTTTCTTTCTGCCTCTGAATAAATTGTAACTCTGATATTTAGAGGGTGCTTTCTGATTATAATTTTAAATCTGTTTCTTTTAAAAAATGCTTTTAGGCACTATTACAGTGAATAAAATTCCCATTTGTTAAAAGGAATTTCGTTACGATTTCATCAGCTACACCCTGTCAACTACTTCCGTGCTTACATAGTGTGATTAAATGTGTTAATGTTCTTGATGAATCGCTAGTAAATAAAACAAATTCTTTAGAATATTCTTTGAAAATAAATCACGGTTCAATAGCTGCAAGTAGGATTCGTTTTCTTTCTGAGAAATACCCTTACATCGCCACGGTTTGCTCACCTCTTATCGCCAGTCAAGTGGTGACTCGCTTCAGGCATACAAACGGTGCTAGAAAACGAAAAGCTACTTGGCTTACCGGGCAATCCAGCGGAAGCTGTGACGACACATTGCACAACTTGCTGCACGCCGTCGCGTGGCCGACCTTTTATCGCGCCCGTCCGCAGAGCCGCCCCAGGGTCACGGCGGCTGCGGATGTGTATAATAGGGCTCTGCTGCACGGAGAGGCCAGTCTGGGACAGTCGGACCAGGGTAGTGGACGGAGGAGGACCGGCAGTTCACGGGGGACGTGGCTTCTCTCCTGCGGGTTAACGCCCCTCTCGTTGCTTTCAAACAGCTGTGTAAGTTTCTTTGACCATCTGCCATACATTAGCCACATAATTATGTGTTTCAAACATTCGACAGTGTTAGCGCCAGTAATCACTGGCTCGTGTTTTACTGCCTATTCAACTACTGAGCACTGCTGACGTGTTCCTGGTGGTTACAACAGCTCAAAGACTCTCTTTGCATCTCATTCTGGCCTTTAATTACAGAAATTCATCGAGTTAGCAATCATAGGTATCGCCTACAGGGAACGCAGTGACCGTTGTAACACAGCCACAGGTTATGAATTACAGCATTTGTTAGAACCATCTCTCACCACTTTGTGTCGACAATGGTGCTGAGCGGTGGCTTTACCTTGTGTCTCTAGGGCAATCAGAGTCTGAGCATGCCCGCGTCTGATGAGAAAAAACCGGTAAAAATAAATAAAATAATGCTGTGTTCTGTGCTCTGATTTCGTTGATTGCTGACGCCAAGAGATTACAGAAACTTTGCATCCTGACCGAGCTTTTATGTCTGTTCCATCACAGTGGCACATCACTTATGGGAACACTTCTACGTTCTCCATGTTGCCGAGTGCCTAACATCTACATCTATTTCCCACGAGCAGTGTTACGATGTGTGGCGGAGTTTACTTACGGTACCATTGTCATTTTACTTCTCTGTTCCATTCGTGAATGGTGCGCAGGAACAACAATTGTCGATTAACCAAATGGTTCAAATGGCTCTGAGCGCTATGGGACTTAACATCTGAGGTCATCAGTCCCCTAGAACTTAGAACTACTTAAACCTAACTAACCTAAGGACATCACACACATCCATGCCCGAGGCAGGATTCGAACCTGCGACCGTAGCGGTCACGCGGTTCCAGACTGAAGCGCCTAGAACCGCTCGGCCACCCTGGCCGGCGTCGATTAACTTCTTGCCGGCCACGGTGGCCGTGCGGTTCTAGGCGCTTCAGTCTGGAACCGCGTGACCGCTACGGTCGCAGGTTCGAATCCTGCCTCGGGCATGGATGTGTGTGATGTCCTTAGGTTAGTTATGTTTAAGTAGTTCTAAGTTCTAGGGGACTGATGACCTCAGATCTTAAGTCCCATAGTGCTCAGAGTCATTTGAACCATTTGATTAACTTCTTGTGAGCTCTGATTTATCATACTTTTGCATCGTGGTTATTTCGCTAGACATACGTGGCAGGAAGTAATATGCTTCCTGATGTTGCCCGAATCTTCTTCAGTCCACCTCCGTAGGTCAATAGTCAGCGTGTCTGGTGTATTCCCGGAACTGCCAGTGATTTTTCCTTGGTGGTGGGGGAGTTGACTGTAGTAGGGTGCACTTAGCCTCCTGAGTATGCCAATTGAAGAGCTACTTGATTGATAACTATCAGCTCCAAATCAAGATACCCGACCCCATGCCCCTCGTCACCAGTTCAAAATGAAGTCGTTGAAAGAGGATGACATGGCGGTCGGTCGGTACCGATTGGCACAGCTGGTTAAGAACCTAGAACCTTGTTTTGCCTTGACTCACTTTCGAGTTTACGCTCTTTGAATTTCAACAGTAACCCTCTCCGTGATACGTAATGCCTCTCTTCTGGCGTCTTCCACAGTAGTTTGTTGAGCATCTGTGTAACTGTTACTGTGAGGAAATGCGCAGCTCTTCGTTGGATCTTCTCTTCTCTTATGTTAATCTTACTTGTTAAGGGTGCCAGACTGATGGGCAGTATTCAGGAATCTATCGAGTGCGTGGTTTGTAAGCCATTTGGATGAGTAACATTTCCTTAACATAGTCGAAATGATTCTCAGCCTGACATCTTCTCTTGGTAATTTTTTTGTGATCTTTTCACTGCAGGTCGCAGTACGTGTTTTACGGCTATTACTGTTTCAGTGAGTTTACACGCACATCGTAATCGAACAGTAATGAACCTCTTTGACTATTTACGCGCAATATTTTACATTTATTTACGTTCAGGATCAACCGTCATTGCCTGCTGCAACAATCGACCCTTACCTGTACGAGCCTGATCTCTAATTTTTAAAGATTTTCTGGTTAAAGAAGTGATCTGACGCTACAGACACAATGCAACAGAATGCACTATCCCGCATGACACTTCACGAGTTCATTTTATTTCCACACCAACTCGCTAGTAACGGCCTTAGCCCTCTCTGCCTTCAGTTAGATTCAGCTGTGATGTCAAAAACCGAATGAAAGCGGATCTGGATAACGAATGCAGCAGGTATCAGGTTTTTCGAAGGTCGCGTTTTAAGTTTTTACAAAACACCTCCAGATGGCGATAATGAGGTGCGACATCACTACTGTTTTAAAATTTGTGATTTTTTATTGTTGATAAAATTATAATTCAGAATTTTTATTGGTACTTTGCTTGCAGTGGGCATTAGAAAAACAGATTCGTGAAAGAAAGAAAGATCACATGAAGATTTCTTTCTGTGTCTTTTTTTCTTTTTTACATGTTTCGTGAAGGCATAAAAAAACAATAATCAGCCAAGTCACCCCTATTACCTTTCTGTAATGAAGAACCTTCAGAATAGGCCGTCTAAATGGCTCTGAAGGATTTCAGCACAAATGTGCTCCGATCAGCGACTCCTTCCAGGAGGTTGTTCCAAATCACACCAACGCTGCGCGTAACGTGGCTGGAGAAGGTCGGCATATATCTTAGCTACCGTCTTCTGTGAGCTCAAAGATTTCGGCTGAGGAAATGGAAAAGCCGTCACAGGGGACGAATCCTGGGTATATTCGTAAGCTTAGGAAACTAAGCAGCAACTTGAGTGTTCCAGATGAACCGAAACCAACAAATGGGGATCATTTGCTATTTAGTTCGAAGAAAATGATCGCTTCTCGATTTGATTAGCCTTGTCATGTCGCAACATTGCATTAGAGGACCGAAGAGCAGCTAATTCCGAGTAGTACAAAACAATGTATTTGTCATATGTCTTCCAGGAGAGCAAGAAGAACAATCGGACACTCTTCATCACGTTTGCCCGCCCCCGGTAGCTGAGTGGTCAGCACAACAGAATGTCAATCCTAAGGGCCCGGGTTCGATTCCCGACTGGGTCGGAGATTTTCTCCGCTCAGGGACTGGGTGTGGTGTTGTCCTAATCATCATCATTTCATCCCCATCGACACGCAAGTCGCCGAAGTGGCGTGAAATCGCAAGACTTGCACGTGGCGAACGGTCTAACCGACGGGAGGCCATAGTCACACGACATTTATTTATTAATCACGTTAGCAACAGCTGTCACAAAATTGATTATTTGACGAAGAAAATCATCGAAATAATATATCTTTACCCATATTCAGGTGATTTAACGTCTAAAGACTTTTTTGGTCCCCTTATATCAAACAAAAAAAGGAACCGAATTTTAACACCTCAGGCAATTGTTGCATAATCTCAAAGCAATGTTATTGAAGCGCTGACGTGAGAGTGGATAAATGTTTCAGGAATTCGCTTAAACGTATGAAAAACTGTATACATTTTAACGCTAAGATCTTGAGAAACAGTAAAGCAAACTGTGTTGAAACGGTCAGCCTCAGAACACATCGGTTGGTTTGGAATGGCTCCCAACGCTCCTGTCGTACCCCACACATGATGAAGATGATGTCTTGTTTGGTGGACTAGTTGCCGTAGCTTTAAAAAATTACCAGATACTGATAGCTTAATAATGGTGAACATTAATATTTGAACAGTTGACCCACATTATCCCTACGTGTATGTTACCCAAAAAACATCATCCACATATCCGCTGCAAGATGAGATTGTTTATTGCAGGAGGAACCATGTTGCGAGAAGTTGCAGTGTGGCTGCTGGCGCTGATGAGCGCATGCTCGGCAGCCAAGATCTTGGTGATCGCTCCAACCCCATCCATCAGCCACCAGCTGCCGTTCCATATCCTGTCCAAGGCGCTGCTGCAGAGAGGGCACCAAGTCACTCTCATGACGACGGACTCCCTTAAGGTACTCTAGCCAAATATTCATACCCAACAAGACGAAGTAGTACATTAGCGTATCAAGCATTTGAATCCATTATGCATTGTAATTATTTCTTACATACATAGATCATATGGTAACTGCTAATGAATGTTATACACTACTGGGAATTAAAATTGCTACACCAAGAAGAAATGCAGGTGATAAACGGGTATTCATTGGATAAATATATTATACTAGAACTGATATGTGATTACATTTTCACGCAATTTGGGTGCATAGATCCTGAGAAATCAGTACCCAGAACAACCACCTCTGGCAGTAATAACGGCCTTGATACGCCTGGGCATTGAGTCAAACAGAGCATGGATGGCGTGTACAGGTACAGCTGCCCATGCAGCTTCAACACGATACCACAGTTCATCAACAGTAGTGACTGGTGTATTGTGACGAGCCAGGTGCTCGGCCACCATTGACCAGATGATTCCAGTTGGTGAGAGATCTGGAGAATGTGCTGGCCTGGGCAGCAGTCGAACATTTTCTGTATCCAGAGAGGCCCGTACAGGACCTGCTACATGCGGTCGTGCATTATCCTGCTGAAATGTAGGGTTTCGCAGGGATCGAATGAAGGTAGAGCCACGGGTCGTAACACATCTGAAATGTAACGTCCACTGTTCAAAGTGCCGTCAATGCGAACAAGAGGTGACAGAGACGTGTAATGGCACCCCATACCATCACGCCGGGTGGTACGCCAGTATGGCGATGACACACGCTTCCAATGTCCGTTCAGCGCGATGTCGTCAAACACGGATGCGACCATCATGATGATGTAAACAGAACCTGGATTCATGCGAAAAAATGACGTTTTGGCATTCGTGCACCCAGGTTCGTCGTTAAATACACCATCACAGGCGCCCCTGTCTGTGATGCAGCGTCAGGGGTAACCGCAGCCATGGTCTCCGAGCTGATAGTCTATGCTGCTGCAAACGTGGTCAAACTGTTCGTACAGATGGTTGTTGTCTTGCAAACGTCCCCATCTGTTGACTCAGGGATCGAGACGTGGCTGCACGATCCGTTACATTCATGCGCATAAGATGCCTGTCATCTCGAGTTCTAGTGATTCGAGGCCGTTGGGATCCAGCACGGCGTTCCGTATTACCATCCTGAACCCACCGATTCCATATTCTGCTAACAGTCATTGTATCTCGACCAACGCGAGCAGCAATTTCGCGATACGATAAACCACAATCGCGTTAGGCTACAATCCGATCTTTATCAAAGTCGGAAACGTGATTGTACGCATTTCTCCTTCTTACACGAGGCATCACAACAACGTTTCACCAGGCAACGCCTGTCAACTGCTGTTTGTGTATGAGAAATCGGTTGGAAACTTTCCTTATGTCAGCACATTGTAGGTGTCACCACCGGCGCCAACCTTGTGTGAATGCTTTTAAAAGCTATTCATTTGTATATCACAGCACCTTCTTCCTGTCGATTAAATTTCGCGTCTATAGCACGTCATCTTCATGGTGTAACAATATTAATGGCCAGTAGTGTACTTTGTACAAAGACAGTACTCCTCTGCGAGCGAGAAAAAACACTGCGAACAACATACGTTTCACGCTTACGAGAGCGAAGAATACATTTGAACGTTTTAGAAGTAGATTCGGGTCTATTTCTAGTGTACTAAAAAGACATGTTAACATCAGTTTCATTGGAAGCGAAGGATCGGAAAAATGATAGCTGCAAACTCAGTGGTAACTTGAAAGGTTGAAAAAAAAGGGACTGTTGTTGTTATTGTATTTACATTTTAAAAAACTGAAATGAGAACAACTAAACACGAAAATGTGAAGAGAGTGTGTCTAATAATATCGTAGGAAAAATGAGCGCGACTTGATTATAACGCACAGTGCATTTTGATAGATTAAAAGTGCTGGGATGTTTTAGCATTTCAAGGAATTATATTTCGACATGTGTGTGTCTTTCAGAGAAGAACATATTCAGCAAAAATTTATTAATTCATCTACATAACCCCACAGTTATGCCCAGTAAATAGACCTTATAACTCTCCACAGGAATGTATAACTAAAAAATTAATATACATTTAACTGAAAAACACTCAATGCTGGCAGCAGGCCACCGAAACGTGTCGTGCTAACAAATATTGCAGCTGTGTGCTTAATTAGTGAATATCTACTCCACCTGCTAAAAAGTGCTTTATTCAGAGTGGTTCAAATGGCTCTGAGCACTATCGGACTTAACTGCTGAGGTCATCAATCCCCTAGAACTTAGAACTACTTATTTGATTTGATTTGATTTACTTTCATTCCAATTGATCCGTAGTGAGGAGGTCCTCCAGGATGTGGAACATGTCAGAAAAACAACAATACATGACAAATATTTACAACTAAAACAAATAAGCTAATGTACCATTCCACAGGTCCCAAGTGGAATGATCGTCATTTTTTAATGAACACTAAGAGTCATTTTACAAATACTAATGCACTGAATTTAAAATAAAAAAGTTTTTTATTTATTTATAAGGTAATAAACATGTAATACAACTACTGTAATACTTATTTACAATGAACACATTACTGCACTGAAATGGTGCAGAAGTTAGATTATACTTACACACACACACACACACAAATTTTCAGTGAACACATTACTGCACTGAAATTGTGCAGAAGTTATGTTGTACTTATATACAAATCAGTTGGTTTTAATAAGAAATTCATCAATGGAGTAGAAGGAGTTGGCCACCAATAAATCCTATAGGCTTCTCTTAAACTGAATTTCATTGGTTGTTAAACTTTTTATGGCTGCTGGAAAGTTATTGAAAATGTGTGTTCCTGAATAATGCACACCTCTTTGTACAAGACTAAGTGACTTTAAATCCTTGTGAAGATTATTCTTATTTCTAGTATTGATTCCATGAATTGAGCTGTTGGTTTGAAAAAGTGATATATTTTTAATGACAAATTTCATTAAGGAATAAATATATTGGGAAGCTGTAGTTAGTATCCCTAGTTCCCTAAACAGGCTTCTGCTAAAAAGTTCTTTATTCAAAGTGGTTCAAATGGCTCTGAGCACTATCGGACTTAACTGCTGAGGTCATCAATCCCCTAGAACTTAGAACTACTTAAACCTAACTAACCTAATTACATCACACACATCCATGCCCGAGGCAGGATTCGCACCTGCGACCGTAGCGGTCGCGCGGTTCCAGACTGTAGTGGCTAGAACCGCTCGGCCACTCAGGGCGGCTAGTTCTTTATTGTACTCTATGACCGGTTCCGATTTCTATACTGAAGCCATTTTCTAGTGGAATTTGAAACTGAAGTTGTAAATCTCTAATAAAGCGAATGGTTAAATACTTAACGTAACAGGAATGTAATCGTTTCGGAAAGAGAAAGAAGAAAGAAGAACGTAGCTTACATTTTGCTGTGGTGAACCAGCGTCAGGTGATTACGAAAGTAAATGTCGGGTAGATTCAAAGATGATGTGCCCACTATTGACGTAGGAAAAATGAGCGTGACATGATAATAAAAAAATTGTATACTTTCATACCTTAAAACTATTGGCGTACTTCTGTATTAGGACGGATTTTATTGTGACATGTTCGAAAAATTTAATTGCATGCTTTTCCAATGACAAGCTGCAGCTAGTTGTTTAGATTTAATGAAATCCTAAATTTGTTCTGGGCTACAGGGTATGCAAGTCGAAATTAAAGTTACGCCGTTTCGCGTGACCGGTCATAGTCACAACACAGAGAGTTGTAGAGACCACTATCATGTCACTCACGCAACGTGGAATGTTTATAAGATAAGAGCAGTTACTTTTGCCCGCTCACGCTGGAGAGGGAAATTTTACGCTCGACATGGACGTACCATCTACTGTGACCTGTAGCTCTTCCTTGGTAAAGCATATAATATAAAATTTCGAACATGTCGAAATATAATTCCTTGATTTGCTAAAGCACCCCAGTACTTTTAATCTATCAAAATGCACCGTGTGTTACAATCAAGTCGCGCTCATTTTTCCTACGATATTATTTGACACATCACGTTTCAATCAACCCGACATTTGCTTTCATAATTATCTGACGTTGCTTCACCACAGCACCATGCATGCATGAATGCATGCATGCGTATCCAAAGGTACTTTGGATAGTAATTCAGAATAACACAGGCACTCAATACCGTATTTACCCGCTGACGCCGGGCAAGCTGCCTTCAAGTAAATTGTCTCGCCTGTACGGAAATACAGGGCGTTTCAAAAAGAAAGAGCAGATTTCAAACATTTATTTCTCAAAAACTACAAATGATAGAAACACAATTCAAACGTTTCTTGTCAGAGAAAGGTTCAAAGTTTTTCAATGGTCCGCGCAGAAGTTCCATGCAAATCCGCAGTGGCGCTGGCGTTTGTTTGTAGGAAAATGGCGACGACACCACAGGAACGATCATTTTGTGTGCTGCAATTTGCAAAGTTAGAGTCCATTGTTGGTGTGCAACGTGCATTCCGCCGTCAATTCAACAAACAGCCGCCTCGTCATAAGCAAATTTATGAGTGGCATCACAGATTCGTAGAAGATGGTTGCATCTGCAAGCGAAAAAGCACGGGTCGTCCACGCACATCGGATGAAAATGTCGAGCGTGTCCGTGCAGCTTACGAAAGGAGCCCTAGAAAATCCACGACACGGGCAAGTCACGAACTAAACATGTCTAAAACAACGGTATGGCGCGTTCTGAGTAACCGTCTGCACATGAAGCCGTACAAACTGCAGTTATTGCAAGCATTGCGTCCTGACGACCACAACAAAAGGTTCGAATTTTCAACTGCAATTCTACAGGACATGGAAGAGGACAATTTTGCCGAACGATTAATTTTTTCAGATGAATCAACGTTTCACATTTCTGGTAAAGTTAATCGGCATAACGTACGAATTTGGGCGAGTGAAACTCCGAGGGACGTTATTCAACATGAAAGAGACTCACCAAAGGTTAACGTCTTTTGTGCAATTTCGGTAAACAAAGTTTATGGACCTTTCTTTTTCATGGAGAAAACTATCACAGGAACCATTTACCTGGACATGTTAGAAAACTGGCTATTTCCTCAACTTCAGGAAGATTCAAATCACTTCATCTTCATGCAAGATGGCGCCCCACCACACTTCTCTGAACCTGTACGACGGTACCTAAATAACACCATTCCAGGACGGTGGATTGGAAGAGCAGGAGCACAAGATCAATGTCATCGTCTGTGGCCTCCCAGGTCACCAGACCTTACTCCCTGCGATTTTTATTTGTGGGGGTACATAAAGGACTGTGTTTATGTCCCACCTATGCCCGCTACTCTTCAAGAGGTACGACATCGAATTGTTGCGGCCGTGAATTCGGTAACTAAAGACCAGTTGCGTCGTGTGTGGCAAGAAATGAGATACCGGTTTGATATTTGTCGTGTAACAAATGGTGCTCATATTGAGGTACAGTTTTGATATTTGTTGTGTAACATTTGGTACTCATATTGAGTGAAGGACCGTTGGAATTGTGTTTCTATCATTTGTAGTTTTTGAGAAATAAATGTTTGAAATCTGCTCTTTCTTTTTGAAACGCCCTGTATACATAATGGATGTACGAGTACGGGTTGTAGCCCAATGGTTGACGATACGTGGAAGTTTTGGGCTAGCCGTGACTCGTGTACGGATAGACACCTGGTAAGACAACCGCTCGCGATAAAGAGCAAATCTGGGTTGAGTCCCGGTCTAGAACAGATTTTACTTGTCGTCATTCTGTTCTACAGCTGACAGTTGTCCACATTCGCAATTGCGAATACATTTAATGTATGTAAACGTAAATTTTTCGTGTCGAAACTCCTACATTCCTGCTATATAGAGTATCTAAATATTCATTGGATGATGTATTTAGAATATCAGTTTCAAACTCCACTAGAAAATGGTTTCATTATACAAGCCGAAACCGGTTACGAAGTCAAATACCGTTGGCACTGCCTGCCCCATCGTCGCTGGTGTCGCTGCCTTCAGAAACAACACACAGTCGCCTGTGTCTTGTCCTTCGTGGAGTTTACTCCTCTTTATATTTCACGACTAGTAATCGAAGCTGCAGCAGTACTCTTCGCATTAAGCTACAGACGTGCATTTATTGTATCATGCAACAGGATGTAGTGCCCGGAAAACCGATCGAATGAGCAGAGAAAAAATTCGCGAGAGACATCATCACAATTTTGTAACACTTACGAATTCATCCGGAGCCAATTAACTGGCACTCAGATGCAGCTAAGTAGTATACCCACTAATACAAATCGTAACAGTTGACTCACAGTGCACTGAAAATTGTATTTTAAGAAAATTACGTGAAACAAGTAACAGCAATTCGCAGTGGGTAGTCCTGACTAGTTAGATAAGATGGCGACCCAGTGAGAAAAATATCGTTCGTTAAACGTTAGTATGTTGCTGACATTATGAAAAACATGGCGGGATAGTAAAATATAGCTGTGCAGAATTCTGTCACATAAAACAGAATGCTGCGTAAAATTTAAGCTATACTCTTACGTTGAATCACATTCCTCGCCACCACGTTGGAAATCGGGACAGTCTGAAAATACTCCACAACGTTATTGAAGCGGTCATTGAAAATGTGACTGCTGCGAGTAAACGACCAAAGTGTCGCATTTCAACTAAACATAGACCTCGGGTTATGCAACAGATCTGTTAGTCACAACAACCCATTTTCTTACATTCGCATTCGTTGGCTTCGCCAACCTCACTTGACCTCATTTAGAACTTGGGCTACGATAGATATCCGTTTTCCACCAGTTTTCTTTCATACACAGTCGTTGGCTTCGTCAACGCACAACCGAACTGTCACCCTTCCAGCCTAACCTAGACCTCGGGCTACCTTACAGGTCAGTCCGTTACCACAGCCACTCTTCCTCCAATTTGCTCATTTACCAAAAGAGGAGCTAATACCATCGGTTGGTTAAGCTAGTTCGTATATAATCCACAGGAGCAGTTGCTACAACTCCTAGTTACAGTTGCCGACTTTACTCTAGATCGGACTCATACTTAAGTTTAACCTTCTAATTTGAAGCAGTTCATCGCTGTGGATATAAACTTAACACGTAGGTCTATCTGATAGTTCAAGAGCCGGAGAACAGGCCAAAGCTCTCGACC